>NC_132995.1:45202099-45809022 GCF_048564905.1 Vicugna pacos
ATATTTTCAACATGGTTATTCTTTATTGAGGTTTAGGAAACAAGGATTTAGAGTTTGTAATATTCCTTATTTCAGATCATCTTTCAGAGTCATAAATCAGTGAGCTGTGTTTTAATAAAATAGGCAGTGAACCAGATTTGGCCTCTGGCCATAATTTGCTGACCCCTGGCCTAAACAATTATAAACCCTTGGGCCTAACCAACTTCAAGTTTTAGTGCCAGTTTTTTCAGTGTTTCTCTGAAATCTTAGAAATTCATTCAATGTTTTTCAGACTCATGTTTTCAGTTTATAAAATAAAATTGGGTTCATAATTTTAATTGGCTTCATATAATTTAATGAAGAATATTTAATTAATTAGATCAAATGATTTTAACTGCAGTAAAGTAATAAATACAGTGCCTGGCTCAGAATTTATTCAACAAATACTGTCTGCATCAGACATAAATCTGGAGAGATATGAGAGGGAAAAGTAGTAATAAGTTGTATTGTTATTTATAGGAGGTTAATGGAGGACTGAAGGGAAGTTCATAAACTCTATACATTTCACTGACCAATCACCTATTAAATAAGAAGCTTTAAAAAATTTAAAACACTGATAAATTAGCTGCCAGGAGCTATCACCCGTGTGCTAAATAGAGTCTGTGTGGCTTTAGTTAAGTTTCTAATGAAGTTTTGACTGGTGATACTAAAGGTATAAAAAGATCCTCAGTGAGGTTTTTGTTTGCATTTCCCTGATGATTAGTGATCAACTTTGTTAATATGATTAATTAATAACCTTGAAATAGGGAAATTATCCTGGATTATCCTGGACCCAGTGTACTCACAAGGGGATCAGGTATCAGGGAAATGGGTAGATGTTGGTTAAAGGGTACAGACTTCCAGTTATAAAATGAGTAAGTTTTGGGGATTGACCTAATATTCAACATGGTGACAAGTTAATAATACCACATTATATACTTGAAAGTTGCTAAGAGAGTAGATCTTAACATTAAAGATCATCACACACAAAATAAAATTGTAATTATTTGAGGTGATGAATGTGTTGACCTTACTGTGGCAATCATTTTGCAATATATTCAGGTATCAAATCATCATGTTGTACACCTTAAACTACATAGTGTTATATGTCAGTTATATCTCAATAAGGTTGAGGAAGGAGAAAGGAAGGAGGCTTCTAAGGACCAGAAGAATGCATGACAACAGCCCATGGTTTGAGCACTGATTCTGTGCCAGATGCTCTCCCTGGAAGCCTCCAGTGATCTCAGAAGAAAGGCTTCATTTTCAGGATAAACTAACACTCAGAGAAGTCTCTTGTCCAAGGTCAGACAGTTAATATACAGCAGGGCTGGGATTCAAACTAAGGAGTATCTGACTGAAAAGTTCATAATCTTAACCTTACTCCACCTGTGCCCCTCTGCTGGGAGATTCCCATCTGGGTAAGTGTTGTACTATGCAGACTATGTCTGTTCCCTTAAACCCGACTCAGATATGATTTTCATAAGGACTGTGCATAGAGACAAGTGCTGAGAGGGCCTGTCCCTGAAGACCACCCCCAACCCCAGGCCCTCTCTGCCTCCAAGAGGAGAGCTGGGGCCCAGAGAGAGCCTATGGGGAGAGACCCCACCATCCGGTCCCTCCTGACACCATCTCAGGATTCTGGTAAAAGGGCTCAGACTCTGATCCCCAGTCTGCCTCTACCCCTCGCCCCCCCACCCTTTCCTGCAGGCTCGCTTCACCCATGGCATGTTCACCGTGTACCCTGGGTTTGGCACCATCCCCTCCGGAGGAACGCAGGTCATCACCGTTGACTGTGTGGCTGACCCCGTGGGAAGATGTGAGGAGTTTATAGCTATTGACATCTCTGACCGAGACCCAAGAGACCAGCCTGCTGGCATTCCTTACACCCTGTTGGCTGAAGCTTGTCAACCAGGTACTGGGCTCTCAAATGGGACAGCACCCCTTAAAATACCTTCTTCTCTAACAAACCTCCTCCCCTTGCAAATATCTAGCAAATGTGGCCAGGCTGCTTCCTTTTGGACCTTACTTTCTCTGGTGTCCTCAGCCATATTTTTCCTTAAAGACTTACAGGGCTTGCAGACCTAGAAGAGGATGTGCAGATTGAAACTCCTACCCTTGCTGAGTTTAGTCTAGGATTCTCAGGTGAATAGTGTTACCTGGGAGTCATGGTGCGATGGGATATGGCACAGGACCCAGGAACATGGCATCCTGCTCATGGCCAGGCCACTCCCTGTGAGTAACACATGTGCAGAGAATGATAGTCAGGGATTGAGCGTACTGTAACTTTAACCCAGCAAGCTGGCAGAGGAAGCAGAGACTGCTCCTCTTGCTTTGGCTGTAGGTACCCTGCAGTCTCGCACCAAAGTGAGCCAGATGCCTCCTTCCTTCCTCCACTCACCCCAGATCTTATTCCTGTTTACCATTGGAAGGAAAAGGTAGTTGGAGTCTGGAGACCAACAAAAGCATCCAAAAGAGGAAGAGAAGATAGGATTTATCCCATCACTCACACCACATTGTGTGAATTCCTTTGCCTCTCCTCTGTCATCGTTCTTCATTGAAATCTAAACGTCCAGATTAGGAGTTACAGAAAGCAGGAATCGAGCTTTCAGGCTTCATCTCACAGCCTTCTCTCCACTCCCCAGCCTTCGTGACTGACAACAACGCCTTGATATTTGAGGAGCACCAGGTCTGTAGCACCACCAACCTGTACAGCATCCTGCAGACCATAGAGAGTGGGGGGCTGTTTGTGGAGGATGAGAACAAGTTCATCTTCTGCAACGTCCTGGTGGGCCATCAGGCCAAGGCTCGGTTCAAGATTTGCAACACGGGAAAGATCACCTGTGACGTGAACATTGTGGTTAAGCCCATCTCCAGCAAGGTGAGTGGCCCTATGGCCCTGGGCCCCCAGGACTGACCCAGAGCCAGGGCAAGAGCTCTTGGAAGCTGCTGCTCTTGGACCTGTGTTGTGAGTGGGGACTGTTTGGCCCTCAGGCCTGCGAGAAGTTGCATGAGGTGACTGGAGGGGGTTCACCTAAGTCAAGGGCCATCTATTTGTCCCAGTGGGTGTCTCCTCTGAGTACCCCTGGTACACGGGTGGGAGCAGTGCCCTCATCTATCAGACATACACCGTGTGCTCACAGTAGACAGAGCACCCTGGGGAGAGCCAAAGATGAGGGCCTGCTCAGGCAGGTCGCCTCAAGTTGCAGGTTGGCATGTAAGGGGGATTTGGGGGATGTCAGAATATAAGTGTAAGGGGAAATGATGAACATTATTGAGCCCCTGCTGTATGCTAAGCACGATGTTGAATGATTTTCATTATCTCATTTCATCCTCACAACAAGTTTGCATTATTGGACCTTGTGTTATTATCCCCACCTTATAGTTAGGCAAAGTGAGGCTCAGAAATGCTAGATTCCTCCCCTAGGTCCCAGAGCCAAGGGATGTAGGGCTTGATTTAAATCCAGGCTTCATCCACATACAAGATAAATAATAAATGTCCATCTCAGGGTCTGCTAGACCAAAACTGCCTTCCTCTCGGAGTCAGACCACCTGAGATCCTTTTTCCTGGCAGTGGAATAAAAAATTCAGGATCCAAGAGAGACAGCTTTAGTCAATGGGTTTCACTCACCCTTAATTTCCAATCAGTGTGCTACAAACACTGCCTAGTCTCATCTCAGCCACTGCAGTTCTTGGCCTGAAGGTAGAATCTGGGCCTCTGTGGCCCCTGTGCCCCAGAATTGGCATCATGCACACAGCTGGTGGTGGTGAGATGTCCAAGAGGGCTGGCCTAGTCCTGAGCCGAGACTAGTGTGTATTCCCAGGAGACAGTCACTGAAGAGGGGCAGGGGTTGAGAGACTGTCATTATTCTCTGACCTCATTTGGGGCAAGAAGGGGCAGCTTTCTCCCTATTCCATACCGAAAACATGAAAAGTGAGCAAGCCTGATTTCTAAACAGAGATAGGTTTTTAACAGGAATTTGCAGCCATTATGTTGTAACATACTGTCCCTTGGAAAGAGAAAAGAAACCTTATGCTCTCAGTTTAAGAATAAGAGGGAACAGTCAGTCTTGCATCCATTTGCCTCCCACAAGAATAAAAAAATCCTTTAAAAAAAATCCTATGTGGTCATGCCAGGGGTCCCCACAGTCCCTGCAGTCTTCCCAAAACACTGAAACAGACAGAACAGATAAAGCACTATGGCAGGTGGTTCTATCTAAAGTTCTTGGAGTGGCAAGGAGTAGAAGCCCACGTAGGATGGTCCCAACAAAGCAAGGCTTGCTTCAGTGAATCCGAGACCTCAAATATAGGTCAGAACACATTCTGTAGCCAGAGCTCTGTAGGACTAGAACTGTCACCTGAAATCCGACTTTTAGAAGACCAGACAGACAGACAGACAGAGAGAGCTATCTGAGATATGGTTTAGTTCATCTATTTGAATCAAAGACCAGGCGAAGTCCAGCCAACTATTGCTGCGGGGTGGATCCCCAAGTACCCAGGCTGCTCCTCCCAGGAGTGAGCATGCAGGCAGTGGGACATTTCTCCCACAGAGTTTAGAGAAGGGAGATTTCACAGTAGGGCTGATAGAGGTGAGCAGCAAGCCCAGTGCAAGTGCAGAGTCACCAGCCCTGCTCCACCTCCCTAGATCTTTGCCCGCATCACCGACATCTTTGAAGTGGAACCCAACAAGATGTGCATCACCAGCCACTCACACGCCTTTGCCACGGTGTCCTTCACCCCGCAGACCATGCAGACCTACCAGTGTATCTTTGAGGCTACCTTGGATGGCTTGGCCAGGTACCAGCCCCCCAGCCCCACTGCAGGCCACACTCTCTGTGGAATGTTGTTCTGCCATGCCAGGCTGAAAGGTCTTCCTGTTCCCCACAGCAGCCTAGCCAAGAACCGAAGCCTTGTGTTTGATATCGTTGGAGAGGGGAACCTCCCTCGGGTGACTGTTGTGCGGCCAGTTCTCTGTAACCAGTATGGAAACCCCTTGCTCCTCTTTAAGAGGCTTCTGCTTGGCCATTCAGAGACACTGCCTCTCATCCTCAAGAACAATGGCACCATCCCCGCCAAGGTACTGCTGGAGGGTGAATCCTGGGGTGAAAAGGGAGAATCATTTAGAAGTAAGACTTCCAACATTGGAGTCTCTGCCATCCCTAACTTGTGACAGCTTCTTTGATGTTCCTCATAGATTATCTTGTATGAGACATGGGACATGCGCAGTGGGACCAGGCATGGTCTCTGCCCTCAAGGGGTGTAAGAAAGCAAATTACCTAGTACACTGATAATTAGCATGTGAGGCAGTGAGCAATGATATACACCAAGCTAAATGAGTAGGGTTATGGGTATTCTTAGTGTCTTCTTTACTTTTTCATTTGTAATAAGGAAAAAGCAAAAGAAATTTCAAAAGGGGTAAGACATACAACCTCTGAAGGGACTTTTGGTTCAGCGATTATGTTTTTATTTTACAGAAAAAGTGATAGATTGTATAAGTGTGTCACAAAGAACTGTAGGACTTTTTTAAATGCTCTACTCCCATCTAGGGGAATCAAGGGAAATTTCACTCTGAAATGACATTTCAGCTGGGCATCAAAAGATAGCTGGGTTTTAGTAAGTGGGCATGGCAGTGAGTAAGTTCCAGGCAGAGAAAGAAAACTGCAAAGTCAAGGGCATGGAAGCAAAAATATTTATATGTATGTGTGTGTGTGTTACAAGCAGAAACTAGCAAGCACACAGCTACATGCACAGAAGCAAATATATATACACACATATACAGAGAGAGAGAGAGAGAGTGCAAACAGGAACTAGCAAGCACACAGCTACGTGAGAACATAGGATTGTAGATAGAAGAGCAGCAAGAAATCAGAAGGGCAGAGTGAGGGAACAACTTGGAGAGGGCTTTGGATTCCACCAGACACTATTCCTGTTGATGTTATTGTTCCTACAATTAGGACTCACTTAAATTCACCTACAAGTTACCATGTTTATTGCCCTCCATTCCTGCATCTCCAACTTAACACCTGAGATCCATTTCCTACCTACTGAAGAATACTCATTAATCTTTCCATAAGGCAGGTCTGCTAGTGGTGAATTCTCTGTTTTTATTTGAAAAACTCCATTTCTCCTTCATTTTAAATGTAACTTTTACCAGCTGTAGAACTCTGGGTGGGCAGATGTTTTCTTTCAGCAAATGGGAGATATAATTCCAGTGCATTCTGGTTTCCATTGTTAGTTCTGAGATGTCAGCTATAAGTCAAAAATGTTCCTTTGAGGCAGTCTTTTTCCCCCCGGCTTTGTACCTTCGTCTTTGTTTTCTGCAGTTTTACTATGATGTGTCTAGGTGTGGACTTCTTTTAACTGATTTTTCTTGGAATTCACCAGGCTTCTGGACTCTGCAGTTGATGTCTTTAATCAGTTTTGGAAAATTCCTAGACATGTCTTTAAATATTGCTCTATTCCATTCTGTCTCATCTCTCTTTCTGGGAGGCCAAGTAAATGTATGGAAGGTCTTCTCACTATATCTTCTGTGTCTCACAACCTCGCTGTATTTTCCATCCATTTTTCTCTGGGCTTCATTCTCCACAATTTCTTTTGACCTGTCTTCAGTTCATTAACTCTCCCTTTGGCTGTATCTAATCTGCTATTAAACCTTCCATTCAGTTCTTAAGTTATTTTGCAGTTCTAGAATTTTATTAGATTGTTTTTCAAATCTGCATAACCAGTTTTTACAATTTCTAGTCTCATGCTGAAACTGTCAGACTTGGCTTTTGTTCCCTGAACACAGTAATCACAGCCATTATGCAGTCTCTACCTGATAATTTCAAAATCTGAAGTCCCAGTGGGGCTGCTGTTTCTTCTTAGTTTTGCCCATGTTGTCCTGTCTCCTCGTGTACTTGATTATTTTTTATCACATGTTGTATTATATTTGAAAAGTTATTTAGAAACTAGACTAAGGATAATAGTTTCCTTCAGAGACAATTTTTGTTTGCTTCCGCCTAGCTCTTGAGAGAACTAGAAATGCAGGATCACGTTAAACTCATTTCAGGGCTCGAGATTTTCCGTATTATACAAATAACGCTGAGCGGGATTGCTGTCCTTCAGAGAGCTGATTTATATCCAGCCTAATCTTTGTCTTATTATTCAGACCTTTGGAGCCCTAGTCTAGATAAAGCAAAGAAAGCACTCCCACCCTTCACAGGACTTTTGCCCTCTTAGCACCAAGAGATCATCAAAAACACAGTTCAGCCTCCCATGTGCCTCATCCAGATTGGCAAAAGTTCCAAGTCAAAAACAGCCCCAGAAAGTTAGGCTGGCCTGGGTGAATATCTGTGCTTTCCCAGACCTTGGTCTGGTTACCCTTCATTGTCTTCTTAGTTCTCTGACACTTCTAAAGTTTGGGAGGGGCTTGTTTGTTTGTTGTCTTGCAATTTTTTTTTATTGTCTTGAGTCCAAATTACCTAGTTTACCATTAACTTGCATGATTTCCATCATTGTGGCTTTACAAAATGTTTTAGCACCCACTCCCTGTTTTTATAATTTTTCCTTGACAACTTTTGCATATTTAGGCTCTCATATGAACTTTAAACATCATTTTGTAAATGTTCCTCACAAAATCCCGTTGGGAATCCTATGAATTATTTGGGGAAGATTTTTTGTTTTTGTTTTTTTGGGGGAGAGGTAATTTGGTTTTCATTTATTTTTTAATGGGGGTTCTGGGGATTGAACCCAGGACCTTGTGCATGCTAGGCATGCTCTCTACTGCTGAGTTATACCCTCCCCTGGGGAGAATTTCTATTTTAGAGCATTTAGGCTCTCCACCAGGAATAGCATTTAGGATTCCAACCCATTTATTTTTATCTTCTTTTATGTCAATATTTTTTCATATAATTCTTTCATATAGTTTCTTATTAAGATTATTTCTAAGTACATAATTTTTACATCTCAGAAACTTCTATGTGATGTCACTGTTTCTTCCTTCTTCATGCCCCATTTTTTATGTTGTTCAGTCTTGTTCATGATAATGCCAGCATAACTTATCTTCTAGAAATGTCTGCTGGTTTCTCATACCTCAAATCAAATATACAGCTTTAGTTTTTTAAATCAGCTTCTGGCTTCCAGTGGGCTGGAAAACATCCCTTTTCTCCAGGTAAGTAAAGCAAATGCCCACCTTGGTTTTCCTCCTCTCTCGGTTAAGGATGCTTAACATAACACTATCAGGCATTAGCACCTAGAAGATACTGGTTTTTTGGAACTCACATTCATGCAGGCCCTCATGGAATGACAAGTTTTCATTTCCATTTTCTTACTCTAGTGTATATTTTACAACTGCCTCTGTCAATAACATACAGAGGCAACCCTGTTTTGACACTGCTTAGCTGGGTAAGTTGGAAAGTCACCTACACTCTCTGGACCTCTGGTTCCTCACTTGAATAGCAAAGGCTGAACTAAATTTTCATTTGTTGTCTCCAGATCTAATATTTATATCTCCCTCTTAATAAGAAACTCAAAAAGTGAGCACTAGGCAGGATGATTTGGGGGGTACTTCCCAAACAGCACAGTATCTCACTTCAGACTCAAAACTCACGAGCAGCCTGTAAGCTTAACACTCAGTCCTGCTTGCCTTCTGCCAGCTTCATGTTGACCTGCAGGACCAACTAGGAGTTTTCTCCCTGAAAGGGAAGCCCTCTACCTCCTACATCTACATCATAGAAGAAAACAAACCACATGCAAAAGGTAAGTTGGGAGATTATAGCTTCAAGAGAGCAGTGGGTCCCAGAAGCTGTTTTGTTAGGGGACCCAGCCAGAGTCAGATGACCCGTCTTGTCACCAGTTGCCTCTCTAGCCAAGGGTCCTCCCCACACTAGGTCTGTTTTCCCCTGAGTCCGGGTCCTTATGGATGCATCTTCCTTGAAACTGGCTCTAAATCATGTCTCCCTCTTCTCTTTGCAGCAAAGAAAGCTCACACGGCCTCCCTGGTTGTTCCTCCTGGAGACACAGCTGAATTTGATGTGGTTTTCCACTCCCTGAAGGTTGGGAGAATGGCAGGCACCATCCACTTGTCAGTGATCAACAACCAGTATGAGGAGACTGTCATCCACCTTGTGGGAGAGAGCTACAAGGATGACATCACCTTGGACAACATCCACGGGCTGGTGGCTTCCACCATCCAGGAGGCCTCAGATACTTCTGAGATGTTCAAGGAAAACACAATGGAAGACTTGGTGGCAGGTAGGAGAAGCAGCAGTGAGGTGTTGACAGCTGTTGGCTCTTGGATCATTTTAATTAGAAGTGAAATTTGAATCAAAGACTGGCTAGCTGCCTGGGAACTTAGGAATGAATCTCCTCTCTGTTACTGTTTGCTCCATCATGCCTGGCTCAGTCACTGCACTCATCCATACGTTCTCTCAAGGAACATTTATTGAACGTCAGAGGGCATGAGCCTGGAGTTCCAAGGAGTAATTAATAAGAGAGTCTGCCCCTTGGAGAGCTTAATCTTTGAGCTCAAATTCCAATTTAGCTAATAAGTGAAATTCAAATTCACTAAGACGTGAATACATGTGTCTCTGTAGTTTTCCCTGTCTATACCTTTTAGCTGGCTTGTGTTGGAGTTGTCTGTTTCATCTAAATCACGTATGCTAGACATTCTAGGAGAAATGACAGGCTTGTTTAATTAGAAAGATGTAGTTTGTGCCACTTGTAGAAGCTCATTCTCCTTAGCTTCACTACTCAATGCACTGAGAACCTACAGCATCAGCATCATCTGGGAGCTTGTTAGAAATGGGAATTTCATATCCCACCCCAGCACCTCAGACATACTGAATCAGAATTTGCAGTTTAACAAGATCCCTAGGTGACTTGTGTGTGTATTAGAGCTTAAGAAGTGCTGCCCCCAATGAGTGTGTATATGTCCATGAATGACTGAAAAATTGTGCTGAACACTGGAATTTGACACAACATTGTAAAATGATTATAAATCAATAAAAAATGTTAAAAAAAAAAAGAAGTGCTGCCCTGCAGTCTGTCAAACACCACATTTGGTTGACTATATTCTTTGAATAGAAGAAAATTTACTTCATCATTGTTATCAAAAAGCATTTGCTAAACACCCTAATTGTGTGGCTGATTGCTATGAAGTGAGCTATAAACACAGTCTCAGTCTTTCTAGGAGCTTCACTATAGTCCTGAAATGTAGTGTTAAACAGTCCATACAACATGGGCTAAAATCAGTGCTCCTCCCATATCTGGTGTCTTACCTCTGCAGCTACAGGGTGACATCTCTCTTGTTAGGGGTCAAGCCAGAGACAGTAGTGAACCCTAGTTCAGAAATTAGATTTTCATACATAATAAGGCTATCAGATTTAGAAAATCAGGATACAGGAGTCCCCATTCAATTTGAATTTCAGATGTTAAATTTGAATTTTAAATAAACTATGTATAATTTTCAGCATATTTGTGTCACAGATTTTTGCATGGGACAGACTTATACTAAAAATTACTCATCATTCATCTCTAATTCAACTTGAATGAGGACTCCTGTATTTTATATGGCAACTCTAACCTTTAATAGTATTCTTTCAGCAAATAAATGTTGGGGGAGTGGCTATGTTTTCCTTTGTACAAATGGAGGTGAGGCTAGGGTGGGTGGATGGATGGATGGATGGAAGGATAAGTACATTCCCCTGGGAGAAAGCATGCTGCTCAGAGACTCCAGGGATTTCCAATACAACCATCCAAGGAGGGTGGAGTTGCATGAGGGTGTGGGACAGTGTTTATCAGGTGCTGCCTCCCTGGGGAAGGGAGCCTGAGGAGGAGACCAGGGAGCACTCACTGGCCTCCTGCTTCTGTCCCCTAGCTGCTCTGGTGGACCACATCCAGTTTGGGGACTGCCACATTGGAAACAGCTATAACGTGAGCTTCACAGTCACTAATCACAGCCAAGTAAACGTGATACGATTTGAATGGCCCCTTTTAGCTACAGTTTCTTTCTCCCCACAGGTGAGTAAAAACCAGTCACTCTTTTCTGAACTCTCTTAAGCCTAAGCCAACATCAATTTGATTATCATCCATTCCCAAGGATACATGGGAGGGGATGGATATATCCTTCACTCAGACCTGGTACCAAAAGTGTCCCCTCTGGTCCAAGAGCAGAGAATGAGGTCTGCCAAGACTGTTCCTAGGCTGATGTTGAGAAATTACATGGAGACCTACATGGATGTAGACAGGTCCCAGTCTTCCTCTTCCCCAAGTACAGACCTGTGTCCCTCTAGGTGTGTGTTTCTTTAGAGTGTTAGTCCTGCAAAAGTGGCTCATCAAAAGCTAAAATGGGAGTGGTGGATGTGGACAACAGAGATTTAGAAAATGTTACAAGTTACATCTTTTGCCTAAAGATTCCCAGTGCCCTTCAGCACATTAAAACCTAGTTAACTCTGTTTTATCTGGAATTTTCTATCCCCTTCTTTTAGCCTCTCACAGCACACGTTTTATGAATTGCTGGCCAAAGCTCGACAATGAATGAGGCCTAGGACAACAGATCCTTGCCTCTGACCAGCGCTTGCTTTTCACAGACAGTTCACTTCTGAGTTCCCAGGACTGAATGTATCCACGGCCTCCTGCTCCATTTTAGCCATCGAGTCTGTTCAAGCATAGAACTCTGGGGGAACAGAATGAGGAAGGTTGGGAACCCTGCTTTGTCACCTTAAATCTTAGGGTGCTACCAGGAAAGGATGTAAAGTTGGCAGAGATAAGCTTCTTATAGTCCATTTACATATATCCACATGCACACACTCAGGCATACACTCGTACCTGTACACACATACACAGCTATGGCCTTGGGAAATATTAAGCTTTCTTCTCTCTTCAATTTCCAGAGCAGGGAGAGCTTCTTGTCTATCAGACACATGAAAGGACTATATACATAAGACTGTATATAGTATATATGTGGGCATGTGTGTGTGAGTTTATGTATGCTAAATCACAAATGTTTTCTTTCTACAGACCAAATTGGACTTCCCATATATCTGGAATACTTCAACAAATCTCAGCCTTTTTGGTCTCAGGACTCCTTTATATTCCTAAACATTATTGAGCAACCCCAAAGAGCTTTTGTCTATGTGGTTATGATTAACATTATTTGCATATTAGAAGTTAAAACTGAGAATGTTTATAAGCATGTATTTATTGATTTTAAAATATAATAACAAACCTATTACATGTTAATATAAATATCATATTTTTATGATAATGGCTATATTTTCCTAAAAATGTTTTGAGAAGAATGGCATTGTTTTACATTTTTACAAGTCTCTTTAATATCTGGCCTAATGGAAGACAGCTGGATTCTCGTATTTGCTTCTGCATTAAATCTGATGCAATGTCGTACGTCACGTAACCTCTAGAAAGCTCCATTGTATACTCATAAGAAAATGAAAGTGAAAAAGTCAAATAACATCTTAGTATAATGATGAAAGTAGTTTTGACCTCATGGACTCTTGAAAAAGTCTAGGGGATCCCAAAGGTCACAAGATCACATTCTGAGAATTGCTGATATATTGTGGACCTCTGTCTGTAATTTGTACTGATCATATGATTAAATACGGATGTTTAAGAGTGTGGCACCTGGAGCCATACTGCCTGGGTCTGAATCCAGCTCTTCCAAAATTATTGCTCTGACCTTGAGCAAGATCCTAGTTTCCTCATCTGTAAAATAGGGGTTCTAGCTGTACCTTTTATGGGGTTGTTGTGGGGATTTATAGAATTTTACAAATATTTAGAATAGTGCCTGAAGCTTGTAACAGTTTAGTAAATGTAGCTGCCCTTTTTTTATGGTTATATTTCTATCTAAGAACCTCTTGTAGCTATTTAAGACAGTCTACACATATGGGCTTGAATGAAACATTTTTTGCCAAGACTTTGGGCTCTACCCATAGAATGTCACCATCCTGCATCAAATCACCAAGACTGAATTTCCCTAAAATCCTAACACAAGGCTCTTTCCCAGATGGGCCACCTCCACCCTGGCTGTGCAAAGGACATAGTGGTGACCATGAAGTCGGACGTTCCCATCAACCTGAAGAAGATGGGGATCAAGTGCAAGCTCTCCAAGATCATGTTTCCGCTGCCGGCAGACCAGGTCCCTGACTGGGATGACCGCATGCACACGGTCAAGTGGGTGGACGTGCTCAGAAACACGCCCGGGACTTTCACTACCAAACGGAAGGTGAGTAGGGACATCAGGCCTCAGTCTGGCCAGGCCTGCTGTGCTTGGATGCCTGCTGCTCTCAAGCTCAATGCCTCATCCTTTCCTTCTTTCACTGAAAAAAAAAAAAAAAAACAGTCCCCATTCCACTTGACCTGAATTTCCAGAAGTGGCAAACTCAACTTTCAGGCATGCTGCCTGCCATCCACACTTCACATACCACCCGAACCACACACCTGAGTGGATGGAACTTTAGTGTAAATCTTGAGATCTAGTTGAGCAAGTCCTCCTACCTTCTTCCTCTTCAGAAACATAACTTGTCTTTCAGCTGCTTCCTTTTCCCTTCAGTGTCCAGAATTAGCTTAATTATAATCTCTGCTTCATGACAGAATCTCTTCTTTGGCCTATGCATACCCCTCTTTTCATTATTCCTTGGTTCGTTTCTTTTCAGTAATATAATAAACAGAGGTGAACCTGCACCCAGCACAGGGAGTAGAATGTGGATTACCTGTGTGATTCTCAACCATTCCATCTCTTCTCCCCACTAGAGGTGGCCACTCTCCTGAATCTTGTTAACTCATCCCTTGATTTTTGTTTTCTATTCCTTTTTTAACCTATGCATTCTAAAAGGCGTATTGTTTAGTTGTAGTTTTTAACTCTGTTTTTTAAAGATCATTACGTGTGGTCATCCATATTGTTGCACGTGGCTATAGTACACTCATGTCACTGCTAGATCAAAGTCCATGATTATTTACCCATTCTTCTTTTGAAAATAATTTGGGGCTTGCTACTATGAACAGTATTCTGTGAGCATTATAGTTCATGCCACATGGTGTTCATTTGTGAGAATTTATATTCCTAAAATGTGTCATAGGAAGTGAAAGGAATTTCTTCTTTTTTTTAAACATTTTTTATTGAGTTATAATCATTTTACAATGTTGTGTCAAATTCCAGTGTAGAGCACAATTTTTCAGTTATACATCAACATATATATATTCATTGTCACATTTTTTTCTCTGCGAGCTACCACAAGATCTTGTATATATTTCCCTGTGGAAGTGGTATTTCTGAGTCATAGGATGTGGGAATGTTCAACTTTCCAAGATGATTCCCGAGTGTTTCCAGAGTGGCTCTTTGCTAGTAGGAGTGTAAATTGGTACAGCCACTTTGGAAAACACTCGGGCATTATCTTAGAAAAATGTGAGTAGTAGTTATTTTATTTTTCATAAACTCTTTTATTTCTTTATTTGTCTGCAAATGTCTGCACCATATTTATCACTTACCCTTTCACTTTCTTTAATGTATCTTTTTGTGATTATCTCCATACTGTTTTGTTCTGAAGCATTTTGATTATTCTTGGTCCTTTATTATTCTGTATAATTTTGAAATCCATTTACCAAGTACTTTGAAAACCCTGATGGAAACTTCATTGGAATTGGATTGCACCTATAAACCAGTTCAGGAAGAACTGACAATTTTATGACATTCCTTCCTTTAATCTCTCTACTTGTTTAGGTCTTTTTAAAGTTTTCTTTTTAACTGCCATTGGAGTTTCTTTAATAGTTAATGGGACTCTTCAGGTTTTTTAATTTGTTTTGGGGTCCATTTTATTAAATCGTTTTCCTAAGAATTTGCCCTTCAACTGAGTTTTCATATGTATTTTCATAAAATTACTTATAATATTTTCTTATCAAATATCTAAATATCTGTAGGATGGATGGTAATGTTTCCCTTTTCATTTATGGTATTGGTTATTTGTACTTTCTCTTTTTTCTTCTTGATCAGTTTTACCACATGTTTTCTAAATATTTTCAAATAAACAACTTTTAGCTTTGTTGGTCCTCTTCTCTTTTAGATTTATTTTCTATTTCATTAATATAAATTCCTATCTTTATGATTTCCTTTATTCTACCTTCTTTGGAGTCTGTCTGATCCCAAGACTCATGCCTGTGCTGTCTTGATACTCTCAGTAATGTCTTGTTACTCAGTTTCTTCCCTTCCTTTTGATGAGTCACTTTAGGTTTGCCTTCATCATTTATTCTGGAACTTCAGTTTACAAGTTGGTGCTCATTTGCGTACGTAGAATAAAGCACTGTCTTATCTCCCCATTTTTCCTGTGAAGTGGCTGGCTTAACATAACCCTTTCTCCTTCTAAAGACAATTTTGACATTGAATTAACTTTCTAGCTCTGTTTCCCTGGAAACCTGATAAGGGAGAAATGCCAGCTATATTATTAGACAATCTTGTTTATAGTTAAAACAACCTGCATCACTGAGAATACAACTGGCTTTGTTACAGGTGGTAGAGATGGATCCTGAGCCTGCTCACTCAGTTCTAGAAGAAAACTACCGAGAACTGCAACTACAGATCAGTGCCAACGTGAATTTCGCCTCATACCAGTGCCAAATGACTGATGTGCACTTTAAGGAAACACTGGTTTACCAGACCCGAGTGTTTGAGTGAGTCATCAAAAGCCTCCTGACCCTCTCAGAGAAGTTCTTTCATCCCTCATTTACTCACTCCATCAAACTTTTATGCAGTGTCCACAACATCTATGTACGCTGCCCTAGAGGGCCTTCATAGGTCCAGTGAAACATTCAGACCACAAAACTATTGAAGTTCACGTTTAAAATCAAGATGTAGACCTGGAAGCACAGTCTACCAGGAGCGTGGCATCAGGCTTCAGTGGGACCAGTCCTTGCAACAGTCTGTATCACCACCCAGGAACTGTTTTTGGTGGCCCCCAGTAACCACTCAGAAAATATCCACACTAGTGGTCATGGGGTCCATCTTAGCTTAGAAACCCCATGACCAGTAGAAGCCAACATTTCTCAGAACCACTGTGTGACTATAGCTTCCAGGATCCCTGGAGGGGAATGTGGCCAGTTACAAGAGTCACTGCACTCAGAGACCCCAAACGCTATGCCTTCCCTCCAGGTGATCATGATTCCTCCCAGACCTAAAGCAAGTTACCAACCACAGGTTGTTTTAACTATAAACAAGATTGTCTAATAATATAGCTGGCATTTCTCCCTTATCAGGTTTCCAGGGAAACAGAGCTAGAAAGTTAATTCAATGTCAAAATTGTCTTTAGAAGGAGAAAGGGTTATGTTAACCCTTTAACCACACTCAGATGATACAAGGACACCTTGAGTCCTGCTCTCAGAGAGCTCATGGCAGGAGTTTGGGGAATGGGTGAAAATAGGTATGATGGTTTGGTATGGTGTTCTGTGCATGTGGCAAGTGTACCTAAAACAGACCAAGATATAGGGAGACACAGAGTGTCCGGGAAGGCTTCCCAGGCAAAGTGGGGCCCAGCTGAACTCTGGAGGACAAATAGGAGCTGACAGGTGAAAAAGTGAGAAAAGGGGCCTTTAGGCAGTGAGAGCAACATGCACAGAGACAGATAAAGGGGGAAGGCCTGTGACTGTTCTTTGAGAATCACAAACGCAAAAATGTAAACCACTGACATTCCTACTATATAAAAATTAGTAATTAACTTGTTCAACTCATTTTACATTTGTGGCACTTAAATTGTCCTCTCAAAATATTACAGAACCAAAAGATAGGAGATGGGACATGGGGCCTTCTGCTGACGGCCATTTCACCTATAGCAGGGGTCGGCAAACAGTGGCCTATGGACCAGACCTGGCCAGCCGCTTCTTTGTGCAGATAAAGTTATGTGGGCACACAGCCACAGGTGTTCATTTCTGTACCGTCTCCAGCTGCTTTTGCACTACAACAGCAGAGGGAGTAGTTCCTGCAGAGACCTCTGGCACGCAAAGCCAAAAAACCTTATTATCTGGCCCTTTACAAAAAAGTGTTGACCCCTGACCTAAACCAAGAATGTTTTACTAAAAGTATTCTGTGCCACTGAGATTGCTCCCCTTTATAAGGATTTTCTTTAGGATAAAGACCAGTGCTTGTAAATTCACACAATTCATAAATTCACACAAGCCCCTGTGGTCAAAGCTTGACTTCAGACATAGCTGCATGGTCTATCTGGACTGGATTAATGGAAATCTAATCCCTACACCCCACCCTTAGACCTACCCCCCCACCCCAACTCTCAACCCCTCCTTCTCCCCTAAAACCAGGAAAAGCGTGTGTGTTTCTGTCTTGCACAATCATTTTCTTGTAACTGTCTGCAATTAAGTTTACTAGTGATTCAAGAAAAAGCTTCTATCTCCCAGTTCTTGGCTGAGAGCAAGAAAAGTCTCCGCCAATTCAGAATTTGAGACAAGTCTGTGTCTCAGCCAGTGAAGGGGTCTCAGGCAGGGGTCAGAGGGGTTCTGACCACCAGATGTGGTTTGTTTCTGATTGAAGGTGATTCAGGAAGGGAGGGGCTATGGAATTTGCACCTGAGGAAGGTACTGTACTGTGAAATAGGTTTTGTTTCCTTCTTCATGGGAGATTTTCAGGATTATCGTGATGCAGGCTGAGAGCTCATTGCCCGGGGTGTCGGTGGTATGCAAGATGACTTAAGTGCTAAACATTTGGATACTTTTAATAGCTATGCATATACTTTATGTGTTTTAGAAGGAAATATAACTAGTACATCAAAGGCATGATTTCAGATAAAATTGCTTAAAACTTGCCTTTGAAGAAATATTTAAGAAACAAAATGACTTTAAGAAAGAAATGAACAGTACAGGCAATGTGCCGACAGCACAAAAACCATCTGTAGCACATTTCTCAGATCCATTCCCTGACCTGTTTGCAGGTTTGAACTGGTTAATTCAGGAAGCGTGCAGCTAGAATTCAACTGGATCTCAGAAGAGACGGCAAAGGCTGTCAGCTTTGCAGTGCCAGACATCCAAGGTAAACGCAATGACAGGTAAAACCCAGGGCTTGAACTTTTCCCAGTTAGCCTTGTTCATGGAGAAGACTGCTGCTCCAGCTATCCCTGAAGTAGCAAAGGAGAAGCAGAGCAGAGCCCTCCTGGCATCTACGGAGCCTAACAGGCCTGAGAAGCTCAAGAGCTGACCTTGTCCTTCCAGGAGCCCAGACCCTGGCCCCCTAATAGGCCCGTGCCGCCTCTGATGGCTCCCTAGAAGTCTTCTCTTTTAGATTTTAACCTTCTCAGAGATTAGAGGCTTGAAACTGATGAAAGCTGTGAGCCCCAGGAAAATACACACCGGTGCCAACTCACAGTCAGTACCTGTGAAGCCCTTTAAAAAGGGCCCAGCACTTGATGGGCAAGTGTCCATTACCACCGTTTCAGTTTTGGAGACTCCCAGACCTTCACAGCTCCCAGGCTGTGAACCCCTCCTTTTAAACAATGATTCTTCAAAAATTATGTTTCCAGCATATTCTTGAGGCCGATGACCCAAAGACATCTACTTAACCCCCACCCCCATCCCAAACCAAAAAGAAACAAACTTGAAAACTTGATGGAATTTCTGGAAGTATTTTTCATGGGTCTCTTGGAGAGATAGGAGCCAAGTCCTTACTTACCCCAGGGCCCAAAGTTAAGTATTCCTTCTGGACGAGGTGAGCTCACAGACCCCACAGAGGTGCCTCAGGACTGGGAGTGTGCTGCCTTCCACCCGCCCTCCCCTGCATGTGCGGAGTATCACTGGCTCACTCTCTGCCCCCAGGTTCCTCCCAAAAAGACCAGCCTAGCCAGGGCACGCTACACACGGGCAGCACTCTGGACAGTGCCATGGACCACTGGAACGAAGCTTCCCCGCCACCTTTCTCTGTGGAGCCTGCCTCGGGCATCGTGCCCGTGGGGAAGACTCAGAAGCTGAAAGTAAAATTCTCCCCACTGGAGGTTGGAGACTTCGAGAGCATTTTTATCTGCCAGTAAGGACCCAAGCTCCTTGCACAAAGTACTGCAGCTCTTCACCCCTCTTCTGTCCCACCATGACCACCATTCTTTCCAGCCCGGGCCCCTCCACAGCACCACATAGCCACATTTCCCTTTGGAAAGGTCAAGGGGGCCAGCCTTGTGAGAACAAGGAGCATCCGGTCTTTTGTGTTGCTCATCAACCCTCTGTAGACTCGCCCACCTCCCCATCCCCAGCCATACACAGGATTCCACTGGGCAACAGAAAGGTGGGTGGGCAACCAGGGGGCACCTACTCCTGGGACCAGCATAAACTTGGGGAAGTTTTCTTATATCTCTTTGGAGACTCAGCTTCCTCCTCTGTAAAATGCAAATAACAATACCCACCTTGCAGAGCTGTTGTGAAGACTGAATGAGGTGATTCAGGTAAAGAGCTTAGAACAGTGCCTGGCACACACATTGTACAATAAGTATTAGGTGGTGGCAGCGACAGAGGTGGTAGACCTGGTACCCAGTAAGTGAGGAGCCGATGGGCAAGATCCAGTTAAAGGAAGTCAGTCAATAACATCTGGCAGTGAAAGTGCCTGATGGGGTACCTGCTCCCAGGGAAGCCCCATGGAGGACACCCACCTCAGAGGGAGTCTGTGATCCATGGCCTAGGGTGGCAGAGACCTAGGTGAGCCCTCAGAGTGTCCAGAAACCCTGCAACCACAGTGCAGGGACCCTTCCTACACCTGGGCCCCCTAAGCTCGGTGCTGGTGCTAGAGGTCTGCTCATATCCAGTTCACTTTTTCCAAGGGGCTCAGGGTAGCTTTTTTAGGATATCTGGGTCATTTTTTATATCCCACTACACACCTGTGAGAGGGCCCAGAGGGCTAGACTCTGCTCACTTTACAGCAGAGAGATTTTCTCGCCATTGATAAAGGAAGGACTTGAGGCCAGAGAAAGGTACACAGAAGGAACCAGAATTCAGGCTCTTCATACTCAGCCCATTCATGCATTCGTTCACCCAATGGTTAATTAACGAGTCCCTATTGTGTACTTCAAGGAGCTGAGCTTATGTTGTCGATCAAGGCAGATGCAGCCTCTGCTTTCATGGAGCTCTCATTCTAATGGATATGAGATTCATTTCCACCAATTGAGAAAGCGAAAAATGATTAAAAAATTTAAGATAGGTAAGAGTAACCTTATCCTCTCAGGATTCCTAACCTGCCACCTGGAGAGCAAGGCCCAGTCCTGTCAGCAAAAGGGCGGAGCAACCTGCCCTTCTGCCATTTTGAGCTGAAAGACTCGGACTACATCAGAGGTCATCGGCGCAACCCAGACCTCCGAGGGCCTAGCGGTGGGGCCCTGGACCCGCACACTCGGGTGATCGAGTTCATCAGTGTGGGCATAGGAGGGAGGAACCTCCGGTGAGTAGTTCAGTTTCATGCTGGTTGAGTTCATGTCAGTCAGTCCTTCTAAAAACTCAGAGGAAGAATTCAGAGAAGCAAGCTAGACTGACACCTAGAAGCAACACTCCATATCCTGGGATCTGACTTCAGAGAACTACAGTGAGGAAGCTCAATTCTGTCTCCTTAGTTTTGACACTGGGGGAAGTTTGGAAGACGTAAAAATGTGATCACTGACTACCACCTTGACCACAGAGGATCACTGGGACAGAAGGGCCCTGGGCATCACTACTACTCCTCAGCCCAGAATTCTAGCCACACTTTGGTCTCCCAACTGAGATGCAGTTTTTGCTCCTACAGTAACAAAGTGCCCAGAGCAGTTCTGATTCCCACGTAAGGGGACGGGCACTAGGGCAGGTCCTAAGAAAGTTTCCCTTAATCCTCAACTCCCTCACTCACTCTCTGCTTTTAATTCTTTCCCCTTGGCCAGGAATTTTACAATCCTGAACCCGACCAATAGCACCTACTCCTTCTGCTGGATCTCTGAAGAAATTGAAAGTCTCCAGAACCCTCCAGCCTTCACATGCCTTACAGAGAAGGGCGTCATCCTCCCTGGAAAGAAAGCTGAGGTGTGTGTGAATGGGGACCACTTGACCCAGGGCTTTAATCATTCTGTCCCATCCCCCCCCATCCCAACCCCCATATAGCAGGTGTGCTGTGGAGCAGAGGTAGAGTTAAGGAGAACAGACTAAGGGTGCGTTCATCAACAAGAATTTCTTGAGTGGCTACCTTACATGTTAGACAGTCCTCCTGAGCAATGGTTGAGCTCTCTTGGTTGGCCATGGAGAAAGAGAGAGCTCTAGTATTTGAAGCTTTAAAAATTGATATTATTAAAGCAAGGAAAGGAGAGCTGGACACCACTGCCTGGGGACTCTAGGACTCATACAATAACAAGAAGTAAAGAGTTACTTTTGTCCAAGGGACTGACAGCAGTGAAACGACACAGATGTGTTTTTACTTGGCCAGGCCAAAGGGCAAAACAGAAAAATGGAGTCATGTCACATGGCTTAGTCCTAAAGCTCACACAGTGATTTAGAGCAGAGGGTCAGACTTAAAGAAATATGAACTTGCTGACCAAAATAGATCCATGGGCCCCATGTACTGTGAGTTCCACGAGAATCTTGGAGGCAGGAATAAATCCATGAAACAGAAGTTACAAATTCAGAAGCCCTCAGGAAGTTCACACAAATGAATGACACCAGCCAAGGGGATAGCGATAGGGAACGCTAGGCATCAGGGCTGGCTAGCTGTAGTGCTTCTCTGTAGCTCACCACACAGACGAGTGGACCCAGAGCTGTTCATTCTCCCAAACTTTTCAGGAAAAGCCAAAATTACAAATTTCTATCTGAACCTTTCCATTTTTGTATGCCATCCAAAGACGTGGCATGAAATACAGCAGCCTAGCCAGCAAAGGCAGTGAGCAGGGTAGATCCCCTTAGAAATATTTGTGGGCAGGACACACAGACATTGATGTTGCTGGTACAGCCAAACTTACATGCCCTTACACAGAGGGTACAAGGTGGTGCGCTGGTAGTGTCAACCAGCGTAACGCCAGTGCTGAGAGCCTCCAAGGCCACGTGGGTCAGCAAACAGAAAGGGCTCTAACTGCTGTGCTCCAAACTGTCTTCTTAGATCGTCTTCCAGTTCTCACCTTCCCATCTGGACATCTCAGAAGCATTCTGGACTTTCTTAATCCCTGAACACAACATCACAGTCCCCTTCCTGCTGGTAGGCAAAGCCAGTGATCCTCTCATCATTCTGGACAAGTCACATATCAACTTCAGTTGTCTCCTCATTGGTAAGGCTGCCCTATTGGTTTATATTTAGAGTTGCCATGATCTGGGGAGGGGAATGGGACCAACCCAGCGATGGGCCCCAGGAGCAGATTTTGGTGGGGAACTCTTCCTCGTGCCTTCCAGAAGCACATCAGAGGGCCTCTATCATGGTTCACAAGGCCACAAAATATTTAACCTCCCAATCTAATCTCCATCAAGTGTCTTCTAAACTCACACAGTAATAACCTAAGGAAATTAAGGAGGCTTGGTGCAGCTCTTACTTGGAAGATTCCTTTGGGGCCTGGACTGACTATGTTTATTTCCAGAGCCCCATGTCATCCCCATCCTACTTGTATGGGCCACCAGATTATGGACTGTATCTGTTTGCTTCTTGGTCTTTGTCACAGTGTCCAAATTTCTCTGCCATACTTTCACACGTTTATCTGGTTCTGCAAATATTACTGAGTCCCTTGTATGAGGCCGGAACTCTTCTGTAAGCTGGCGATACAATGGACCAAGTCCAAGTCCCCACCTTCACGGTAGTTAACGTTCTAGTAACAGCAAGCAGACCACCAAAAAATGAGAAAACAAAACATATAGCATGTCAGATGCTGAGAAGTGTTCTAGAGAAGAATAAAGCAGAGTAGGGGAAATAAGGAATGCCAGTATGGGAAGGTGACTTTGAGCAGACACTTTGAAGGAAGTAAAGGAGGTGATTGCCAGGTCTCTTACAGCACTGCCAGTCTATCACATAGATGAGATGTGTGTGTATGGTGTGTGTGTGTAAAATGCGATGAAAGTCACAGGAGTTTTTAGTAATTCATTAGATTTTTTTATTTGTAAAAGTAATACTCTCTACAAGTCAATCAGTGTGGTGTTGTATAAGGAAAAATTTAATAAAAATCACTCCCCACCCATTCTATCTCACCCTGTCCTTTCCATCAAAGGAAACCAGTGTTAACAGTTTGATGTGTATCATTTCCACACATTTCTTGTACTGATGCATATAAATAGATGAGAGGAGATTGTAGTGTTTGGAAAGGTTTTGAACCAAGAAATGGGAAATGCAGCATAAGAATAATAAGACAAACAGAATTTAATCTAATGCAATAGTGGTGCATTTCCACATAATCATTATATCAACAGATTAAAGAACAACAAGGTGATCATATTAATATAGACTGAAAAGTCGTTGCTAAAAGTCAGCAGACATTCTCAATAAGAAGTCTAATAGGAAAAGAGAAGATGGGCCAAAATCAAGAGGCAAATTTTATCTTGTCATAAACCACTAAAATCACTTCAATTAAAATCAGGAATTAGGCAAAGGTGCTCATTATCACCATTATTATGGGACAATTTCTTAGTGATTTTAGCAAATACAATAAAATAAGAAAATTAAATAATTGGCATAAATATTGGAGAAAAAGAGACAAACTATCTCATGCTGTTGCTGATGATTCATACATAGATAACCTCAAGAGACTCTAGAGAAATACAAAATAAACTACTAGAATCAACAAGATACTTTAGAAAGTAGCTGGATACAAGATACATATGAAACCAATGGTTTCTCTTTCTTCTAGGGATAAGCACCTAGAAACAGAAACAAAAAATTCCATTCAATATTGATAAAATCTATATAATAGCTAAAAATAAATGTCACAGGAAAAGCATAGGACCTATGTGAAGAAAACTGTAAAATCTTATTTAAATGCCCCAAACAAGATCTGAACATTTGTCAGTTGTCCCCAAGTTAAACACAAATGTATCAGATTCCAATTAAAACCTTAACTAGGGTTGCAAGAAAAAAATACAAGATGCACAGTTAAATTTTAATTTCAGATAACAATGACTAATTTTTTAGAATAAGTATTCAGTATAAGTATGTCCCCTGCAATATTTGAGACTTAACTTGTACTAAAAAATTATTTGCTGAATCTGACAACCTTAGTCCTGAAAGGATAGGGGTGAGGGGAGACTGGGTAAAATGATTCTAAAGTTTATGTGGAAAAGTCAATGCTCTACAATAGTCAAGGAGAGTAAGAAAAAGCCAAATAGTGATAGGAGGTGTGTTAGTCAGAGCCCTGTCAGGACATTCATGACATACCCAAAGTCTAACCCAAAAGAGTTCGCTGCAGGGATGATTTACAGAGATCAGGGCAGAGCTAGGCATCTACTCGCCCGTATTGACAAAAGCAGGAGGGCATTGGGTCTGAAGAGACAGGAGAATCCCAGGAGAGCCCATGTGGCAGGGGCAGGCAGTTGACAGAGTCAAGTTCTAGGAGAAAGCAGTGGAGTTTCCTTGGGAGGAGCGAAAAGAAGAGAGGTAGCCAGAGGCTGAGGAGCTTGGAAAAGGAGAGCAAAGAAGTCGGAGAATCTCTTCTAAGAATTCTGGCCTCCTCTGGCCTGTGGAGGAGTATCCGCTGAGACACTTCGGGAGCAGGCCTGAGACCTCCCTTGAGGGCCACTGTTTCCTCCTCAGGCAGAGAAGCCAGAGAGACGGTGAATGTCATCAACAAGGAGGAGCAGGGGTTCAGTTTCGCCTTCCTGGACAACTCCCGATACTCCGAAGGTTTCAGCAACAGCTTGGTCGTGTGTCCCATGGAAGGCTGGCTCCCACCACTGTCCAGGTAAAGGCAAAGGAAGCCCCCGGGACTGCGCTTGCCCCACATGGCAGGGGGCCCAGGCCTACCAGCCAGGAGAATCCATTTGCTTTAGAGTGCTCTGTCTATGAAGCCTCTCCCGACTCAAATTTAGATATTAACACTTCCTTCTCTGTCCGGCTCATTCCCTGCTGTTCATTTTCCTGATGAATTGTGAAGCACCAAGAACTTTAAGCTCCTGTGCTTAGTATTTTCTTATGTTTGTATTCTTTTCCTTGCTTTTCACTGTGTTTATGAATCCATAAAGCAGTGGCCCGCCTTGCCTGGCAAACCTTCAAAATTCATCATGATTTGGAGTTCTGGTGCCTTTTCTTCAACATGTATCTGCTCATCCATCCCACCCATATTCTTCAGGAGGTTTTATCTAGTCTGCTGTCTTCTTCCCCCACAGGTTCCCAATTGATATTTTCTTCACACCAACGCAGGAAGGAGATGTGAATTTTAATTTGATCTGCAACGTGAAAAAGAAAGCCCACCCTCTGACCTTAAATGTCAAAGCTGAGGGCTACGTTATGAATGTAGAGGTCAAGTGCAAGGACAGGACTGGCTCCATCACTCTCCTGACTCCCAACCAGACCACCATTGTCAACTTCTATGAGGTAAAGGTGGGAGAGGACTTGCCCTCTTGTTTCCACACTGGCTGGGAAAGGCAGTACAAGTGAGTATTAGCTGAATCTCTGTTTCAGCTGCCAAGAGACCAGAACAGAAACATTCCAGCAGCAGCGCCATCCCCAGAATGTGCATAGTTTTGATGGGAAAGCTTTCCTCATTTTACATTCCAGGGGTTAGAGAGATGGTAGAGAAGGGGGAGAATGCTTGTTCTAAACACACAGGAAGGATGTTTTGCTACCAGGGGACATCTAAGAATTAAATTGTCATCTTACTCTTCAGCTCTGAGGGGCCCCCAGCACTTAGTAGCTCTTGCTGGGATATCTGCCTACACTAAGCTCAGGATACTCAGCTCACTAGCGTCGTCTGCCATCCCTATACCCAAAGGATGTTTTCCTCCAACATGTTGCAGATCCTGACCCCAGAGAAGAGAACTGTGGTTTGCATTCCTTCAACACACAACACTACTCTCTGTCTTTCAGGTGGAGCTGAATGAATGTGTCCAGTGTGAATTCGGCTTTATCAACACTGGAAAGTTCAACTTCAGTTTCCAGGCAGAGCTGTCCGGCCCCAAATCCCTGCTGCAGTACTTGGAATTTTCCCCCATCGAAGGCAGTGTGGACGTGGGGCAGAGTGCTCACACCTCCCTGTCTTTCCAGCCATTGAAGAAGTGTGTCTTGAAGGACCTGGAACTCAAAATCAAGGTGAGACCATTTAACATTGTCCAACACTGAAAGCACTCACAGCATTCTTATCTTGAGAACTCTGTCTCATGGCCACCCTTAGCGGCAAGGGAGGATGGGAAGTGACAAATTTTTCCCCCATTAGCACATGGGCAGCTAATCAGAGTCCTGCTCATAAGGAAGCCTTGCGAAGGATGTTGAGTGGGAACAGGCCATCTCTGCCACACCCCTCCGCCTTCCAGTGGAATCGTTGCTGCAGGAGCAAAGCAAGAGCCAATGTCAGATCCTGTACAGAGTAGTCCACCTTGCTTTTTTTTAATCAACAAACTCCTAACCTGTTCATCAGAATCTCTGCAGATGGAGGCCTGGGACCTGAATTTTTTTAAAGCACTCACTGCTTGCCTCCTTCACCCGAGGGCCTAACTAAGGACCCTTTCCTCTCAAATCTCCCAGTCACAATCCACCACCCTTCCCTCCCCACAGATCAGCCATGGTCCAACATTCACGTGCAGCATCTCAGGCTGTGCCGTGAGCCCGGCCGTCCATTTCTCCTTCACCAGCTACAACTTTGGGACCTGCTTCATCTACCAAGCTGGGATGCCCCCATATAAACAAGTTCTGGTCGTCACCAACAAGGAAGAAACATCTATGAGGTAAGCAGGCTTCCCAGAGCTTCCAGATGACTCTGCCACTCCTGTGGGACCTCCCGCCCTCACACAGGTGAAGTCCCGCCAAGACAGAAAAGGAAGGACTGTGGGAAACAGTCAAACATAGATGGGCATGCATCCGGAGTCTCCCTTCCCCTGCACTAACGATGATGCTTGGGTAGCATGAGCTACTCTGCTAAAAAACAATCTTCTGAAAGTGAGGAGGGCAGTGCCAAATGACCTGATGTGAGGTTTGATGGCCTCCATTTATTTTTCCCATGTACTCGATGTGGAAACTGAGGTTTGAAGAGTGAAAAAAGTTAATTTCTCAGGCCAGTGACCTTACCATAAATGGCAGATCCTTGCTGAGCTTAAGCCTTCTGATTCAAATCCCACCTCTGCGCCATCCCTGTGTAGAACATTCCAGTCCAGGTTTCTGGGCCCTTTTCAAGACCTAACAAAACAGAATCTCCAGAGACCTGTGTTTATTCAGAGTTCTCTGGATTAGTACTTTATTCAATGACAGAAATGTTATGTATCTGCCCCATCCGATACGGCAGCCTACAGCTACATGTGACTGTGGAGCACTTGAAATGTTACTACTGCCACTGAGCAATGATTTTTTAATTTTATTTTATTGTAATAATTTTAATTTTGCTAGCCACATGGGTCTAGTGGCTACTGTATTGGGTAGTACAGGTCTGGGTTCAAATCCCAGAACTTCTCTGTGTAACCTGGGGCAAATTTTTTAAACTCTCTGTGCCTCTTTCTCCTTGCCTGAAGTGAGGAGTAACAATACTATCTCTCCAACAGGAGGGTTAAATTAGTTCAGCTCCCCTTGTGGAATGTTTCCTATGTGCCCTGTTTAGCGATGATTTGGTCACTTCATCCCACTGAATTCTCACAGCCACCTCATGAGATAGCAATCACTATCCCCATTTTACAGATAAGGAAACACTGACCCAACTGGGCTAAGTCATTTTTCTAGGGTCACACAGCTAGTGATAGAGCCTGGATCCAAACTCCTGTCTGTCTGACTCTGGAACGCATACTCCTCTCCACTATGCTCTCCCCCCAGTCACTTCAGCAAGCACTTCCTTCTGTGAGAGGGTACAAAACCACAAGCTGCATTATCAAGAAAGGGAGGACAAAGAAAGGGAAAGGAACCCCCGGCAAAGGGTCAGGAGACTGAATTTGAGGCCTGGCTCTGCCAGGATCTGGGGATATGATCTGGGACAAGTAGCTTGACTATGCCCGGAGAGTGTGGGCTGGATCATTGCCGAGGTCCCTTCCAATCCTTAAATTCTGATTCCAGGACAGTAGGGCAGGACATGCAGCAGTGCTCAGCTTGAAGAGACTTGGGGTCAGAAACAGTCCCGCCAGGTTGGCCATCTGAGAGCTTACACACTGTCCTCCTGTTTTCTCCAGCATCGATTGTCTGTATATCAATACCAGCCACCTCGAGGTGAATTTCCGAGTCGATGTGATAAAGCCAGGAAAGACACTGGAGATTCCGATCACCTTTTATCCACGAGAAAGTATCAATTATCGAGAACTCATCCCCTTTGAAATCAATGGGCTCTCACAACAAGTAGTTGAAATCAAAGGGAAAGGGACTGAAATGAAGGTAAGAGACATTCGGGGAGATCCCCGGACTTGGTGCCCTCCTTCCCGCCCTTCCCAGCCACCTTCACCCACCTGAGCCTGCACCTTCCTCCCCTCCTCATCACCAGCCCCCCGTCAGTCCCACCCAGGGTGAATTGTCAGAGCAGACTCAAGTGAGTCACGTGGATCTCACTCAACACCAAATACCAAACTGTGCTGGACAAAGGGGACAAGTAGTCACAGGCCCTGGAGAAACATTCTTCTCCTTGGAGAAATTTGAGACTGTCAGACGCAACACCCCAAGCATGTCCTTTTTCTCCCATATTGGGGCGTGTTTTGTTTTCAGGTTTCATAGGCAAGGTCTGTTATAAGCAATGTATACAAACATACGTTGCAGTGATAGAACATCTTTCCTTAACACCACATTGACTAGCGCTCTCCAGCCAGCCGCAGGTCCCAGGAGTATACTTGACTGAGGGTCTTTCATCTACCAGGTGCTCCTCATAGAAAGCGAAGCCCTTCCTTCCCAGTGTCTGGTAAACATTTAAGGTTCTGTCTGGTGGGAGTATTTGCATTTCATGGGAGGTCTAGGGAGACTGAAGACCTTCCAAGAGTCTCAGTAGTGCATGGGACATTTCAGCAGCCCAGAAAAAAATGGGAGGGCTATGTTCTTGGCAACCTTCCCATCAAACCAGGGGAGCAGCAGGACCAGGTGTGCAGTGTGTCTGCACCCGAGCTAGTGGCAGTGTCTCTTCTGACATAACTGATTCGTTCCTGTGGTCATTCTTTCATTCATTCATGGCACACCTATGGCATGTAGGTACTTTGCAGAAACCCAGAGGTGACCTCCAGGAGCTCACAGGCTGGTGCTGGAGGTGCTCTTGCCTTTGCAGACAACTTGGAAACTTGTGAGCTGGATAGAAAGATCGTTGTGGGGGTCAGGGGGTACAGTTTGGTGACTGGTCAAATGACAGTGAGCAGTGGGTGCTGCTCATTGGGAGTCATGCCATCCTGGAGGGCAAGGCCCAGCCTGATCTGGGCCTGATCCAGGCCAGTGTTTGGATCAGTGCTTTAGAGGAGGACTCTGAAGAGAATCTCCTTGTCCACCTCCACTGCCACCATCATCTCTCACTCCTCAAGGCTCTCCATCCTGCCCCTTCCAGTCCATCCCCACAGAGGAGCGTGCCAGAGCCCCCCACAAAATACACGCCTGATTCTGAGTCACTCTCTGCCTCACTGGCTGCCCACTTCTCCCAGAATAAAACCTGACACCCCGCAGACTTATTTCTCACATCTCCCCGTCGCTCCCAGCCCCAGGCCTTGACGGAGCTGCTCCCTCCAGCTCAGGGCCCTGCCACAGTTTGTCTCCTCCCCGGATCCTGTCCGACCCTGTGCTGGACAGTACCACAGATCCTGCCCTTCCTTCAGCTCTCAGGAAGGTCTCCCTCACCTCCAGGTTGCCTCTGCCCCCATACCCTGAGCTTTCCCCTCACAGTGCTTCACCCAGCCTGAATTACATCATCATGTGACAAGTTGTTGAGTGGTCATATTATGCACATAGATGTTTACTGAGCAAGCAGATGCCCATCCAGTGTGAAGACGCGGGACTCAGAAAGAGGGAATCCCCCCGCCCCACCAGGGCACATGTGTCGTTTGTTTTTCTCATTGACTGACAAACGCTCCCCTCACTCACTTTCTTGTCCCACAGATTTTAGTCCTAGATCCAGCCAATAAGATTGTGAAGTTAGGAGCCATCCTGCCTGGGCAGGTGGTGAAAAAGACAATTTCCATCATGAACAACAGCCAGGCCCAGCTCACATTTAACCAATCAGTCCTGTTCTCGACTCCAGAACTCCAGGAACCCAAGGTTAGTGCTCGGGGACCCCATGGCCTCTTCACACCCACTGGTGACACGGGTGACGGCTCTGGTGACCCTGACACCTCACAGTTCTCAGGCCCTGTCAGTGAGCTGGGCCGTTCTGAGGGCTCCCTGCGCGGCCTCTGATCATCTTCACCAAAACAGCACTGGGCGGTGCCTCTGCTCCCCTCACTTTACATGTAAGGAAACCAAGGCTTCAAGAGGCTGCATCCCTCTAATGGGCATCAGGGAAGCAGACAGAGAATTGCCCCTGATGGGATTCAGAAGATCTGGGCTCTAATGCGCGTATGTCTTCAGGGCAGAAAATTTCAGGAATGTGGAGAATCACAAAGAAAAACATTTTGGCTATAATCTCATACCCAGAAATAATCACTTAACATTTCGGTGCCTGTCTTTCCCGTTTTTCCTACACAATTTTAAAAATAAAATGGAATCACAATGTTTAGACTGTTTCGAAACTTGCTTTTACCATCTCATAAAAGAGCAGGGGTTATTTGCAAGGAGTGGGAGAGGGAATTAGCGTCCACTGAGTGCCTGTTACGAGCCACACATTTTGTACAGCTGATCCGAGTCTTCCTCGTAGAGTGAGTCACATAAAGTTGCAGGAACTCAAACTCAGTGACGGCTGGTGAGAGAGCTGAGTGAGGGTGTCCCTGGCCTGTTACAGTCCCAGCAGCAGGAACTCCCCCGGCCCCACTGCCCTCAGCTCCTGAGTCTCATCGTCCTTTTGTCTAGGTCATCACCTTGACACCGTTCCGCAACATCACTTTGAAGCCCAAAGAGGTCTGTAAGCTGGAAGTCACCTTTGCCCCGAAGAAGCGCGTCCCTCCCTTCTCCGAGGAGGTTTTCATGGAGTGCATGGGGCTCCTGCGGCCCCTCTTCCTCCTCAACGGCTGCTGCCAGGCCCTAGAGATCTCCCTGGACCAGGAGCACCTTCCATTCGGACCAGTCGTGTGTCACACGCAAGCCACACGTCGCATCCTCATGTTGAACACAGGCGACGTGGGCGCGAGGTAGGACAGCCTCTGTGCCGGGACTCACCCTGGATTTGGAGTAGACATTTGTTTTACCAATGTGGCCACTTCTTTCTTTCCCCTCCCTTTCACATCCCCTCCCTTCCCTCAAGATGTGACAGTGGCAGCCACACCAGGGTGATCACTGCTGCCATGATTACTAAAACTAACGTGATAAGGAACATTTGCTCGGTGCCTGTGATACGCCCTCCACATGGCTCATCTCATGTAAACCCAAGGACAGTTCTATGACTGATCCATATTACAGCAGAGAAGGTTGGGGTGGAATGAGATGAAGTAACTTTTCCATAATCATACATTGAGCAAGAACCTACAATGTGCAGGTGCCATGCTGAGTGTGCTTACATATAAGATCCCATTTCCCCATCCCAGGACCCTCTAAGGTAGGTACTGTATTTTCCCCATTTCACAGAGGAAGTGGAGGCTCAGAGTGGTTAGGTGACTTGCCTGAGGTCACACAGCCAGGAAGTGAGAAAGACGGGATTAGGACCCAGCTATATTAACGGCAGGTCTCCTTCCGGGCTCTTCCCTCTCACTAGCAGGTGCCTGTCCCTGTCATTACTCGGCCATGCCCAGCTGTGCACCACACACCTGCAGGGGGCACCCTTCACATCAGCCTCAATGTGAACGGTGCCCCAAGGTTGTGGCCCTGCAAGCACTGGTGTGCACCATCCACCCTCTGCCTCCTGCCTGAACCGAGTGCCAGACCACAGAGCGAAGACCCCACAGGGCCATCGGATCCCAATGCCACCAAGAACAGGGACAGCTCTCATGTGAAGGGATTGTCTCCACCCTCCTGGATCTGACCTGAGAGGCAGTGCAGGGAGGGCTCCAGTCCCGGTGCAGCCACTTCCCAGCTATGTGACTTTGGGTACAGACATGTAAGCATGTTCATGCATGTGTTCCCCGATGTGTCACTTGTGGGGAATGAGATAAAATACGCTACTTCCCACCCTGCTCAGTTTCCAGGGGAGCCGAGAGATCCACCCAGGACTGACCTGGCCTTTGTCCCACTGGCTCAGCTCTGCCAGGCAGTCTTCCTCCTCCTAGGTCCCAAGGAGTACACAAGAGGATGAACCTCCCAGCTAAAAGCCCAGGCAAAATCTCTTTTCTCAGCAGCGTTGAGGACACACACCCAGGATATTACTAAACTGTCTTCCTTGTCTCCTTTTGTCTTGGAAAAGGTTTAAATGGGATGCCAGAAAATTTGAGCCTCATTTCTCCATCAGCCCAGAAGAAGGCTATATCACTGCAGGCATGGAGGTTTCTTTTGAAGTGACTTACCATCCCACTGAGGTGGGCAAAGAGATTCTCCATAAAAACTTGCTCTGCTTCATCCAGGGAGGCAGTCCTCTGAGCCTAACCCTGTCTGGAGTCTGCGTGGGACCACCTGCAGTAAAAGAGGTCAGTAGGTGCTGCCCACAGGTGGGCCAGTGGCCAGAGTGGGTCCAGCAAGCCCCATGAGGAACTCATTCAGGCCTTCTAGAAACTAGTGGTTCTGTTTAAACAGTCCCCGGTGCTCACATCAAGTATTCAGACCTGCTCCCTTCCACCACAGGGCCTCTGTGTGCATATGCTATTCCCACTGCTGATAAATTCATTTCTCCCTCTTCATTTAGTTAATTCTTATTTATTCTTCAGCCCTCAACTGAAGCATCTCATTCTCAGGGAAGGTTGTATTGACATCTCTGGCTAGATCAAATTCTTGTATGAGCTCTGTAAGTAAAAGGTGAACGCCTTTCTCCTTCTCTGTCGTTTAAAAAAATACGTATGTCCTTGGGTTAACCCTCTGCCAGCCCTGTTCCTAGAAACCTAATAGTGGTCTGTCAGCTGTGTTCCTGGCAACGTTGCTTATGGTCAGAATGACACCTGATCTCCATCTCTTGTTATTTCAAGAATGTTATGTAAGTGGAATCATACAGTATGCTATAAACATATATGTACAAGTCTTGGCAAGAATACATGCTTTCATTTTCCTGGGTGAATGTATAAGAGTGGAATGGCTAGGTCATAGGGCGGGTATATGTTTACCTCTTAAAGAACCTACCAAATTGTTTTCCAGTGGTAGTTAGGCTTACACCACATCCTTACCAACACTTGATGTGGTCAGTTTTTTTCATTTTAGTCATTCTAATAGGTGCATAGTGGTATCTCATTGTGATTTTTAATTTGCCTTTCCCTAATGCCTCATGATGTTAAGCATCTTTTTAGGTACTTATTTGCCATCCATATATCTTCTTTGTTGAACTGTTCAACTCTTCTATTTTTATTTGGGCTGTTTGTTTTCTTAGTATTGACTTCCTTTATATATTCAGGACACAAGTTTTACATTTAGATCTTCAATCTGTTTAGAGTTCATTTTTGTATGTAGTGTAAGATATGGATCGAAATTCACTTCATTTCATTTTTTGTACATGGATATCCAACTTTCCAGCACCTTTATTGGGTAGATTACCCTTTCTCCACTAAATTGTTTTTGCACTTTGGTCAAAAACCAGTTGATGGTATATGTGTGGGTCTGTTCTGAACTCTGTTCTTATCTCACTCGTGATCTCTTTGACTCTGTTTACACTGGTGGCACACTGTCCATATTGCTGAATTCAGTGGCTAGTTCTCACCCCTCATCTTGCTTGATCTGTTGATAGCATCTGACACCTTGAATAAGTCCCTCCTCCTTCAAACACTCGTTCACGTGGCTTCCAGGATACTGCCCTCTCCTGGTTTTCCTCCCACCTTATTAGCTGCTCCTTCCCGTCTCCTGTTTAGACTTTTCTTAACGTTGAAGTGCGCCAGTCAGGAATTAGTCCTGAAATTTCTTCTTTTGTCTAAATAGACTTACTTCTTGATGATCTCATTTGGTTTCTTGACCTTAAAAAAACATTGTTATACTGACATCTCCCAAATAGAAATATCTCCAGCCTGAACCCTTCCTTAAAATGCAGATTTGTAAGTTCCACTGCCTGCTTGAAGTGCCTGTCTTCTTCCAGGTGGTGAATTTCACCTGCCAGGTGCGCTCCAAGCACACACAGACCATCCTGCTCTCAAACCGCACCAACCAGACCTGGAACCTGCACCCCATCTTTGAGGGCGAGCACTGGGAGGGGCCCGAGTTCATCACCCTGGAGCCCCATCAGCAGAACAAGCCCTATGAGATCACCTATAGACCCCGCACCATGAACTTGGAGAATCGCAAGCATCAGGTAGGCTGAGCGCCCCCCTCTTGGTTTCCTGTCGTGGTTGGGAGGAGGAGTTGTACAAGAGAGATTAGCAGTTCAGACAATGTGACAACAAGAGGGAACCCCACAAATCATGTTGGAACAATGGGGACTCACAGATTATCAAGTCCAGGGCTTCCTTTTTTGCCTATATGTTTTCATATTTAGGGGATTCTCTTGGAACCAGGTGTTCAGTTCTGAAATGGAATCCTGGACTAAGTAAGCATCAAGCAATCAATTTTTAGCTTAAGGGCATGAATAACATCATAGTGACTATAATAAAAAGCAAAAAAAAGCAAAGAAACCACAATCTTCTACCCCCTCCCAAGAAAAATAACTGTTTTCTTCTATCTTCTCTACCAATCCTTACTCAGACACAGTCACAGCATCCTGAGTTTTGAGCATTTTCATATTTACTGTGTAGTCTTCATGATCATTTGTAATGACTGACTAATATTTTATTGAATGAGAGTTCTGTAATTTATTTAACATCTCCCAATTCCTGGATGTTTATGTTACCTCCATATTTTCATCAATTAATATAAACACTTCTAATATACACGTGTATGTATACAGGTAACTTTTTTCTCTGGAAGGATTTTTCCTCAGGAAGTTTCCTGGGATGGGATTCCATTCCTGGTCCAAACACACATGAACATCTTTATGACTCTCAGAAACATATTACCAAGCGTGTTATGTGTTACGTGTATTGGCAGAGCCTTCATTAGTCCTGTGTCACTACCACTATTCTGAGAGGTACAGAATAGAGGGCCCTCTGTGTCCTTCTGACTGCATGTCTTCTTCTCCTTAGGGTACCCTCTTCTTCCCCCTCCCGGACGGGACAGGCTGGCTCTATGCGCTGCATGGGATTTCTGAGATCCCGAAAGCCGTAGCCAGTATCTTCCGCGAAGTACCGTGTAAGACGCCCTACACTGAGCTCCTGCCCATCACCAACTGGCTGAACAAGCCCCAGAGGTGAGGGGATGGGGAGATGGAGGGAAGAGTCCCACTGTCAAGTCCAGCCCCTCCCCTGGGCAGGGCCTTGAGAGGATGTTGGAGGGCAAAGGGTCAGAGACAGAGTTCCCTGATGTGGGCAAGCCCTGCCTGAAGTCTAAGGCTCCAGAGAGAGTCTCCTGTTCAGTGCTATGTGGCTGGTGACTCATCAATCCCCTAGAACACTGCCTGGCATAAAGTAAGTGTTCCATAAATGTCAGCTGTTGTTATTATTATTATCAAAACAAAAATCATGGTTGTTTAATTATTGAGGATTTTCTCTTATCACCTAAGCCACTGGCCAGAGAAGGCTGTCCCTGGGACCCTGTACTTGCAGTGGAATTCCTCTAGATTGTAGAGGAGAATGCAAGAGCTAGGGGAGCTTGAGGCCAACCAGCCTGGTCCCAGAGGCTGGGAGAAGACATGTAACTTACTGAGAGCTGCCTGCTCTCAGTGGGTAAAGGCTCAGACCGAAGTTTAAGTGCTGGTTCTGCCGATAACCAGGTGTTGCTACCTGAGTGTGTTATCTTCCTTCTCTCGGCCTCTGTTTCTTCAGTCATAAAATGCAGAGGATATCGAAATGGACCTCCCACAGGCACTATGAGGACTAAAGGCCTGTAGCACATGTCAAGTGCTGACTCAGTGCCTGGTTAGTAAATGGGAGTGACAAAGTGAGAACTAGAACCCCGGACCCACGTGCTTTCCATAAAATCAAGAGTAGAGATAGTACCTTGCTGTCTTTCCTTCGGGCAAACTGTCTCATGTTATCTGTCCTCCTGTCTTATGCTCCTATGTGCCTCCAGATTCCGGGTCATTGTAGAAATGGTGAAACCAGAGAGGCCCGACCTCAGTGTTACCTTAAAGGGCCTTGATTACATTGATGTGCTGTCTGCCTCCAAGAAAGACTACAAGCTGAACTTCTTTTCTCACAAGGAGGGACTGTACATGGCAAAGGTATCCACATGTTATAGGCACTGCCCTGGGACCCTGGAGGTTTGGCCCTGAGGTTGACAACCTTGGTGTCCTCCCATGGCCAGCCTATCCTTACCCTGCTGGGCTGACTGTTTAGACTGACTTGGCACAGGCATTCAAGATTCCCAGACTCTTGAAGATGAGGCCAGGTTGCAGGGCCAGCCAGTCATCATGCAGGCCTGTGCCAAGTCTTCAAGACAGCAGAACCACGAAAATCCTTAAGCAGTAGGGAACACTGGACCAGCAAACACCAGACTGTAATAATAATGATGAAAGATCCCTTTTCTGAGTGCTCATAGAGTGTCCAGCCCCATGCTGATCACTCAGCACAGTTAGTGACATCAAAGCCTGGATTCAACTCAGAGATTTGACTCTGAGGCACCACGGGGTCTTTCACACATGAGCTGTTTCTCCTGATCCGTTCATTAGTTCCACCAGTGTCTATTGAGCACATGTGCCATGTACTATACTAGGTGCTGGTAACACAGCAGTGATCAAAAATAGGAGTCTCTGTTCTCCTGGAACATACCGTCCAGTGGAGGGAGATGGACATTTATCAAATAATTGCACTATGATGCATAGTTACAAGATGAGATAAGTGCAACAAAGAAAAGGAGCTTCTGTGGATCAGTAGCTCACAAGAGAGGACAGGGCTGAAGAGAATCTATGGGAATTACCCACCGATAGATAGTATTTGAAACTAACATGGAAAATGGAATCACCTAGGGAAAGATTTTAAAGTGGAAAAAAAAGAAGAATCTAGGAACACATCTCACCTCTCCAGAAGAGGTCTTGGCAGAACCCACCCAGCAGCCCATCACCTCCTCCTCCTCACCTACAGTCACTAAGGAAGGCTGACCCACTCCAGTCATGTTCACAGGCTAACGAAGAACCTGAAAACCAAGGAATCACGAAACAGCTGAAGGGAAAAGAAGAAAGCCACCATAAAATAGAAATACCAGTTTGGCAAAAAAGAACCCCTGAGATAAAAGAGTGATGAAAGCCAACAGGATTTTTTTAATTGAAGTTCAGCTACAATGTATCAATTTCTGGTGTACAGCACAGTGTCCCAGTCATGCATATACATACATATATTCCCAACAGAAGGATTTTAGTGAACAATATTAACATCCTCAAAGGAATAAAGGAAGATAATCATACCCATAAAATAAGAACAGGCTATTGTGGAAGAGAATCCATTAGAGGACCTGAAAATGAAAAATGGAATATTTGAAGTAGAAGATCACAGAGGAGAGGAAGGCTGAACAGTATAATAGACTCCGAGGAAGCGGTTCCTAGTGAGACAGAGGACAGAGCAGAGTCATAGCACCAGACTGCAGCACGTGAGTGCAAAGAAATGACAAGAATGAAAAAAAATGGCAGCTAGTGCTGGCAAGGGTGTGGAGAAATGGAGCTTCCACACATTGAGTGGGAGTGTAAATAGTGCAGCTGCTTTGGAAGACAGTCTGGCAGTTCCTCAAGCAGATAAATGAGTTACCATGGAATTCAGCAACTCCACTCCTAGGTATATACCCCAAATAAGTGAAAAACATAGGTCCACACAAAACCTGTACATACATATGCATAGCATTCATAAGAGCCAAAAAAAATGGAAACAACCTAAATTTCCATTAACTGGTGAATGGATAAATGCAATGGAATATTATTTGGCAATAAAAATTGAGAACAAAGTAACATCCTAGGAACCCAGCTGAAATGCCAAAAAGGCTGGAAGAAAGAACCATGCCCTTAGTATAAGACCTTCTGTGGGTGAGCCCTAAGAAAGATCTGCAGGGAGGACAAAAATTTGGAGGTTGAATCCCATCAAGTTGGAAGGTCTTGAGAAAGGCCTTTTGAGAAAGGCCTTGAACTTTCCACAGATCTGTTCTAACAAAGCATAAAACCAAACCTACACCAGTTTAAGGTGATAAGTCAGTGATTGAACTGCCAGCTAGAACAAAATCAACACTCTTATGAGGAAGATAACAGAATCTCTATAGTGTCCAGTACACAAATGAGTCACCAGACTTGTGAAGAAGCAGGAAAATGTCACCCATTGTCAAGAAAAAGCAGTCAATGGAAACTGACTCCAACATGGGGTAGGTCCTCTTCAGTCTGAAGGGAAATGATGCCAAATGGAAACTTGGATCCACTGGAAGGAAAGAAGAGCTCCAAAAATGGTAAATAAGTACATAAATATTAAATATATTTTTTCTTCTTAGAACTTCCTTAAAAAGACAACTGACAGTTGATAGCATATATAGTAACATTGGGAGGTGGATGCGCTCAGGTGTAGAAGTAAAAGACATGGCAGCAAAAGCCCAAAAGGTGGGGCGGGAGGTCAATGAAATGACACTGAAGGAAGCTTGTTACATTCGTGAAGTAGGAAGTGAGAGGTGGGAAGCCTAAGGCGTCAGTTATAAAGTGGGAAGTGATAAAATACTGACCCTACATACATTTTGGTAAATTAAAAATTCATGTTGTCAGCTCCAGAGCAACTTCTAAAGATCTGTTATTTTAAAATATAGCTAAGAAGTCAGTAGAGGAAATAAAATATATTCCAAAAGAGTACACATTGATCCAAAAGGAGGCAGGAAATTAACAACAGAGGAATGACAGAATAAGAGACAAATGGAAAAGAAATAGCAAGAGGACCAACTTTAACCCAAACATATAAATGATCCCTTTAAATGTAAAAGACTAAACACTCCAAGTAAAAGACAGAGTGTCAGAAGCAGGAAGAGGTTGCAAGTAAAAAGGCAGAGATGTGAAGAACTATTACCACCTAGTAAGATAAACAGCGCAAGGTATTAAAAAGGGCAGAAAACTTGAATAGACTCTACATCACAGACGCAGATACATGAATGATCACCAAGCACATGAGCAGATGTCAACACCATCAGTCATCCAGGAAGAGAACTGAAAAAGGTGAGCAGCTTATCAACAAATCAGAGGCAGGGGTGAAGAGGGGACGATGCACTGCGGTTACATGTGTGAGCTCTGGAGTCAGTCCAACCTGGGTTCGAATCCTGGTTCTGACATTTACATGACCTTGGGGAAAATAACTTGCTAAGCCTCAATTTCCTCATCTTTAAAAAAACAATAAGGGAAATAGTAATGTTGCCTACAAAGTGTGTAAAGTAAGTAAGTATTCCCAGTGCCTGGCACACGGTGATCATTCGCTGAAGTGTTAGATGCTGTCATCATCATTGTCATTATTAACTATTCCAGGAGCAGCAGGAAAGGAGTGAAGCCCACTACAGCATGAACCTCTCGAGGTCTTGCTTGTTCTCCAGGGCCACTCAGCTGTTCCCACTGGGGACACCGTCACCTTCAGCACTAGACAGTGCTGCTGTAGCCTCTTCTAGAGCAACTCAGGCTATTGAGTGCTGTCTCACGTGGAGGGGGCGGGGACTGGGGGGATACCGGAAGAGAAGGGCTGGCTGGCCGGGATTCAGATGGGCTGGGAGGACTCGTGTCCGCATGGTCCCTGTGCTTCCCGCATCCAGGCATTGCTAACGGGGAGAAGGGTTCCCAGAAGTGGCAGAGGACCCTGGGCTAACCCGTCTGCTCTGCCCCTCTTCCTCCCACTCTCTCTGAACCCAGGTGATCTTCCGAAATGAGGTCACCAACGAGTTCTTATACTACACAGTGAGTTTCAAGGTCATCCCTTCAGGCATCATCAAAACTATTGAGATGGTGAGCCCCATCCGGCAGAGCACATCAGCTTCCATCAAGGTGGAGAACCCCCTGCCCTACTCAGTGACCTTCTCCACAGAATGCAGGGTGCCTGACATCAGCCTGCCCACCCAGTTTGTGGTGCCGGCCAACTCTGAGGTATGGCCCTGGCTACAGGGACCCTGATATGTGTGATAGAGGCTCTCCCCTGGGGCCTCTGGGTCCACGTTCTGCAGTCCTGAGGGGACCAGCCCCTAAGGTGATCGGGAAATCAGGGGGCGATGGATCCATCACTCCTGTGCCCTTTTCCTCTGCTGCCCAAGTCCTCACATAAACCAGGGCCACAGAACTTGGGTTCATACATGTAAAAGGGACTTACTTATTATGAATCCTTGTCTTCATTATGTGTGTTTGCCTTCCTCACATTTAAAATATTTCTCTTGTTTCTCCTAATTATATAAGTAGTATTGAATATGTGTGTTGAAAAGAACAGCAAAGGACCCGTAATATTGTATCAAGTGTTCAACACACACACATTCATATGTATGCAACACACACACATTCATATGTATGCTTGCTCGCGCATAGACTCCTTCATGGAGGACGCCCCAGAAACCTTTGATGGGGGGTGGGAGGAGATGGCTGGAATTATGAACTGGTGGGAAGATAAATGTTCTTTTTATCAATTTGCCACTCCAAATCCTCACTTTCCAGATTCCATCAGAATCTCTTCTGTTTCTCCGACTTCAGCCCACCTGGCTTGTTCCCTGCACTCCCACTCTGCCTCTTCTTTCACCTTCAGAATCTGGAATCTGTTTTGTTCTTCAGAGAGTCTCCATGCCCTTTATTTTATTGTACTTTTGTATTTTTCATTGTGAACTATAGAATCTATACAGAAAATTATATAAAACATATATATACATATATGTATATGTACATGTAAACATATGTTTATACATATGCATATAAATGTTTACACAAAAAATTAAGAAATAAATATCTGTATAGTCAATACTCAGGTCAAGAAATTAAAAAATTGCCACCTCCCAAGAAACCTCTCTCCTTTCACAGGACCTGCCCTCCCTCACCCCATCCTTATTTTGCAGTTATCATTTCTTGCTTTTTATTTTAAGAATGTTTCAGTTTTCTGTTCATCCATAAAAAATTATCCCAAAACTCCACAATTTAAAAAAATGAAAGTTTATCACCTATACAGTTTCTGAGGATCAGGAATCCAAGAGCAGCAGCTTAAACTGGGTGGTTTTGGCTCAGGGTCTTTCATGAGGATGTAGTCAGTTGTCAGCCAGGACTCTAGTCACCCCAAGGTTTGACTGGGCCTGGATAATCTGCTTCCACACTCACTGATGTGTCATTAGAAAGGGCTTAGTTCCTGCTGGCTGTTGGCTGGAAGTTTCAGTTTCTCACCATGTGGCCTCTCCCTGGAGCTGCTTTCTACATGACAATTCTTGTACCTTGAGTAAGCGACCTGAGAGAAAGGGAGGCAGCAAAGGAGAAAGAGTGCACAAAACAGAAACCGCAGTCTTTCCCTCTTAATCATCTCAGAAGGGACATGCCATCTCTTCTCCCATGTACCAGTGGCCACACAGACCAACCCTGGGTCAGTGTCGGAGAAGATTACGCAGTGTATGAATACCAGGCCGTGGGGATTCCTGGGGGCCATCTTGGAGCCTATGTACCACAGGGAGAATGTGAATCTTTACAGTATTGGGGTTTCTAATCCATGAGCAAATCTCCATTTATATGTCTTCTTTAGTTTCTCTCAATAATACTTTTTTTTGTTTCCTGTGTGGAGGACTTACTCATCCTTTGTTAGATTTATTTATAGGTTTTGTATATTTTGATATTATAAATAGCATCTTTTTTAATTTTCATTTTCTATTTATTGTATGTATTTAGAAATATAACTGATTTTTGTGTATCAACTTTATACCCAAACAGCTAACAAAATTCACTAATAATTTATATATTCTTGAATTTTGTAGATGTACAGTCATATCATCTGTAAGTATTTACAATTTTGTTTCTTCGTGTCTAAACCTTTTCCTTTAATTCCTTTTTTTTCACACCTTATCAGGCTATGTAGGACCTCCAGAACAATGTTGATGAGGAAGACAATAGAATGCATCCTTGTCTCATTCCTGATCTTGAAGGGAAAACTTTCAAAATTTCCCATTTATTGTGACATTTGTTTTAGGTTTCTTACTAATAACCCTTATCAGATTAAGGATGTCCCCTTCTATTCCTGGTTTGCTAAGAGCTTTTTTAAAAAACACTATGATTGGATGTTGTGTTTTAGCAAATGCTTTTACTGCATCTATTGAGATGTTCATTTGATTGTTTTCCTTTTAATTTGTCAATATGACAACTGATTGGTTTTTCTAATGGTAAACGAACTTTTCATTCATGGAATAAACCCAACTTGGTTATATAATATTCTCTTTTTATATGTTGCTAGAGTTGGGCAACATTTTTATTAGATGTTTGTATATATGTTCAGGAGGGAACCTGGCATCCAGTTTTCCTTTCTCCTATTAGCTTTGCTGGATTCTGTTAGTTACCAAGATTATGTTTGTTAAGGTAGGGTCCCTCTTTTTCTTTTCTCTGGAAGAATCTATAGACTACTAGGTAGAACTTACAGATTAAGCTTTGTAATCCTGGAATTTTGTTAAGGGGAATTTTTTTACTATTAAATTTCTTTAATAGTTACAGAACCATATGGGTTTTCTTTCACTTTTTGAGTCTGCTTTTCTAAGTTATATTTGTTTATACATTTGTTTATTTTCATCTAAATTTTTCAATTGTGGTAAAATCTTGTAAATTTTTGTAGTGCATTATTTTCTGTTATAAATATCCACAACTTTAATGATAGCCTTTTTATTTTATTTTTCAATAAGATCTAGTTTTTTAAAAAAGAAACAGTACCTACTCATGAGAAAAACAAAATTTTAATGCTACAAAAGTAAGTGAAATAGAAAGTAAAAGCCCCCACAATCCCATTTCCCCACCCTAAGATAACTATTGATAACAATTCAGTATATCCTTGCTGTCTCTTTTCTATACATACATAGACATACTCTTCTCCACACCAAAAAGCTCATGCTTTATATACATTTCCAGAACCTTCTTTCTTCTACTTAAAATACCATCAACACCTTTTGTTTCAATGCTTAGAGCTCTGTCTTTTCCTTTTTAGTGGCTACATAATATTCTGCTGAAGTGGGTAAAGTATAATTTCTCTACCCAGTCTCTTACTGCTAATGCATTTAAACTGTTTCCTTCATTTTGCTACTATAAGCAGTATTCTCTGGTTCTTTTGCTGTGGATGATAACAGAGAAGAAGGCCTTCCCAAATGATGGTAGAACCCAGGAAGCTGTTCAGAGACTGGCTATGAGCAAAAAAGGAGCTGCCTGACCTTTTTGGCCCTCCTGTTCCTCCAGCCCACACACCCCCATCACCATAACTATGCTTCTCAAGAGGGGATCCAGTACCTATTTTTAGATGCAAAGAGATTCCAGATACCAAAAAATCTGGACTAGGGGAACCTGGAAGGGGCCCAGGGGAGGAAAAGTGGGCTGGTTTGAACAGAGGTTCCCCCGGGTCAAGATCAATATGAGCATCTATCACCACACTGCTCTGAGGCCCCTGGGGGAGAAGGGATGGGTCGGACTTTCAGTATCACAGGAGCCTCTGTCTTCTCTTGCAGGGCACATTCTCATTTGAATTCCAGCCCCTGAAAGCTGGAGAAACCTTTGGAAGATTAACACTGCACAACAGTGATTTAGGTTACTACCCATATGAGCTCAATTTGAAGGCCACGCCAGCACTGCCGGAAAAGCCCGTGCACTTCCAGGCTGTTCTTGGCAGCGGCCAGAGCATCTTTGCCAAGTTCACCAATTACACCCGACAGAAGACAGAATACTACTGCAGGGTGAGCAGCCCCTGCCCCGCCCTCTGCCTTTCCCTTTCCAGCAGTCTGGGTTCAGAAATCATGGGAGGGGGACACAGGGGATGCAGAAATGTGAAACTCAGAGTCAGGTGCTCTATCTAGTTGGAAACTCCCAACTAGACACAAATAGTGCCAGGCCTGGGTTTTTCCTTACAGATTTTCTAGTTTAACAAGCTGGAGTTGGGGTGGGGGGAGTTAGCTCCCCACAACATGCTCAGTGGTCAATAAAAAGAGACATTAGAGCTTAGTGGTCATGCTTTATAGGCTGTGATATCCAGCAGACCTGGATTTGAATCCTCACTTCAATATTTATTGTTGTATGAATAATTTACTAACACTCTAACCATATCTATAAATGGCAGTAATACCCCAACCTCATAGGATAGCTGCCAGGAGTTTTAAATATGTATATAAGACTGAGCCTGGGCCATAGTAAATGTTCCATACATGTTACCTATTAAATCAGTTTGAACATAGGATTAACTACTAAAACAGAAACCCCAAACAACAACAAAATAGAAGTTTATTCCTCTCTCAAATAACTGTGGGCAGAAGCATTTTTGGGCTGAATGGCAACTCCGTGACATCAGATACCCAGACCCTCTGTCCTGATGCTCTTCCCTCTATATATAAAGTTGCTTTGGTCCACGTGGACCAAGATGGCTGACTGTGATGTCTACACTCCAGCCAGCCACAGGAGGGAAATGAGGGAGCTGCATACATCACTTCCACTCACATTCCATTGACCAAAACTACATATGACCACACCTAGCAACAAGGGAAGCTAGGAGGTGTGGCCTTACACTGGGTGGCTGTGTGCCCAGTTAACAACCTCAGAGTCCCATGGCCATGGTCAAGAGGCATAGGCTCTTTCTTTTTAACTGAGGTATAGCTGACTTACAATATTATATAAGTTTCAGTTGTACAACATAGTGATTCACAGTTTCTAAAGAGGCTAAGGCTCTTGATCATTCACATCTGTCAGGAGAAGCAAGGTTATGCTGTAGTAACAAACAGCCCCAGTATCTCAGTGGCTTAAAACAACAAAGGTTTGTCTCTCCTCAGTGCTTTCTGTTCAGGGAGGGTCAGCATGGGATTCTGCTCATCACAGCCACTCACGGACCCAGGCTAAAGGGCAACCACCATCTCGAATGTTTCCAGTCATAGCACCCAGATGGGTGAAAAGACCACAAAGGCACTTTACCAGCAAATAAATGCTCTAGTGTGGAAGGGACACCTTGCACTTCTACTCACAACTTATTGTTCATAACTAGTGCCAGCCATCCAGGAGGATCCAGCATGTCTGGTCTTCCATCTGCATGGAAGGAAAAAAGAGCAGATTTAGGGGACCAGCACCAAGGACCACCACCCAACATCATCCCTCTGCATGTGTATTTAACATCTCTCGGCCTCAGTTTCTTTGTAGTAAAATAAGGATAAACTTAGCAATACCTACTCTTCCAGGGAGTTATAAGGGTACGGCTGTTCTATAACGTCACACAGAATTAGGTTGCGTGATGTTGGAGGGCGGAGAGTCTGGGGATGGACTTGAGCTGCTGGTTTACTCTTCAGGGTCATATGTGAGCCGAGTGCACTTGTTCCCCTTTCAGACCGACTGTCCGGACTTTCACACGGAAAAGGTCATTTTTGCAGCCCCAGGGGCTCAGGGCGGCACGGAGGTCAGCGTGGAGGTCTACTTTGAGCCCAGCCGCCTGGGCGAGAGCAAGGGCATCCTGAGCCTGTCATCGCTTGCAGGCGGGGAGTACATCATCCCCCTCTTCGGAGTGGCTCTGCCACCCAAGCCGCAAGGCCCCTTCCTGATCCGAGCCGGGTACAGCATAGTCATCCCCTTCAAGAATGTCTTCTACCACCCGGTCACCTTCTCCTTCATCGTGGAGAACCCAGCCTTCTCTGTCCGCGCCATGGACTCCGTGAGGCCCAAGAAGATCAACAACATCACAGTCTACTTTGAAGGAAACCCATCGGGCAGCAAAACTCCCATCACCAGCAAGCTGATTGTGGCCTGCCCTCCCGGTGAAGGCAGTGGTGAAACCGGCCTCAAGTGGGTTTATTACCTGAAGGGGATCACCCCCTAGTCGGAAGCAGGGTCGGCTGCATCATCAGAAAGCTGTCTTCTCAGCCTTGATACCTGTGTGTTGCCCCAGCCTGGCAAAGCAAAGAGAAAACAGCCCCAAGTCTAAAGGTCTTAGCCTCCAATTCAATGAGAAGAGCACTTATTTCTGTATTATATGAACTCCAAGTATCTACATGAAATATAGATATTCCATATTAAACATGGTAACTACACAAAACAGAGCTATATTTTACTTTGTAAAGGCAAGTCTCAAAGTTTAGCATCTTAACATAGCTCCAAAGCCCAAGCACTGTGTCAAAATCCTCCTTTTTAACAAGATGACCCAGATATCACACACATGACTTTCTGTCATGCCGCACATAGCGGTGCGTGGTGCTGGGCACCACAGTTTCTTTTTAAATCCCATAATGGCTTAAAAAGCCCTTAGACATGACTCTATTTTGATGTGCTTTTTTATTCTGCTTTCACATAAAGGCCAAATAAGTCACTATTTTCAGAGCAGTGAGCAGACACATTAGGGCAATTATTGCAGGGACAGGGGCCAGGGATGCTCCCTCCGTCTCTGAATCCCATATCTGTTCCCCAAAGAAAGTTCTTGCTGAAGGCCAGGTCCTGAAGAGATGCAAATAGAGACCCGAGTTCCCCACCCCACCCCCAGCCCCCTGCGTGGCACTCAGTCTGTAGAGCAGTGATTCTCCGCCCTTGACTCCGGTCCAAACCCAACCTCCCGAAATGCTGATTTAATTGATCCAGGGAGGGATATGAGCATCATTTCTTTTCAGCCCATAAGGCAGCTGAGAACCAGTGCTACAGATCAAACACCCACCTGGCCATTAATGCTGCGACTGAGTCAGGGCTCTCCTTCCAGAGGGAGGACCATGTCCGTTTGATGTGTTTAAACTGCAGCCATTCTGTGTGCACATAAAGGGTGACATTCTAAGTCAGTCCTTCCTTCAGAGGGAAAGCAGTGCAGAAGCCCCACGTCCAAGGAGGAGTGAGCATCTGCCTCCCCCAGGCGCTTCCCGGGTCCCGCAGTGGGTATTAATAGAGCCGCATAACTGTAAGCATCACCCGTTGGAATAAAGATGGTTAAAGTTTGGCCCCAGAGTGGACTTCCTTCTGCACACACGCACACACACGCCCGCACCTGAGGGTCCCCTCTCCTCATCCTCTCCAGCCTACCTGCAAGAGAGGGAGAGGCACGAAAAAAGATGGCCATTTGGGACTGAAAGCACCAAAGAGGTGGTTCTTGAACATGATTCCTGGACCAGCAGCTGCAACATCACCTGGGAATTTAGCAAAACTGCAAAGTCTTTAGGGCCCACCCTTGACCTATTGAGTCAGAAAATCCAGGGGTGTGGCCCAGCAGCCTATGTTTTAACAAGACCTTAGAGCTATTAGAGTGTTTTTAATGGAGGGAGATTCTTAACCTCTTTTGTATCGCCCCCAACCCTCAACTCAGTACACTCCATGGCAAATGAAGCTTTTCCTAAAGTTTCTGCAGGTGCACCCTTAATAGACAATCCATTTTTGTCGCCACCAAAGACACTGCTGATGGGACTAAGGACAAAAAAACTAGATGACAGATACTCCCAGTGGTTAAATGAGCAAAGAAACACTAAGAAACAAACTGAGAGGGTGCAGATCTCAAACAGCGGGTCCTCTGACGAGCATTCTGAAGAAGCCAGTGGTTCTCAAATTTCACATCAGAATCACCAGGAGGGCCTGCTAACCCACAGACTGCTGGGCGCCCCCTCAGAGGCCCGGTTTAGTAGGGTTGGGTGGGCCTGAGAATCTGCATTTCTGCCCAGTTCTGGGTGATGCCTTAGCTACTGATCCAAGGACCCCACTGTGATCAGCGCTGAAGCCTCAGCGCCTCACGTCCCGCATCACATGGGCACTCAGTGGGAATGCAGGCTCTCTGGCCAGCCCCAGGTCTACTGAATCAGAATCTGCACTTTAATGGCATCCCCAGGGGGTATGTGTGCACAGAGCAATGGAGAGCAATGCTTTGAAGGCGGCCAGCAGGATGTGAGCCTTTGATGAATTCACATCCCTAATCGTCTTCATTAGAGCCCTGGAGAGGAGTCTCACCACCTCTGCTTACGGCCTACTGGATGAAATGCACCCCACCTCACCGCCCACAGTGTCCCTCCTCCTGCCCACTCCCCACAGGCATGGCTGGGGGAGGGGAACAGTTGGCCCACCACCACCTTCTTTCAAACGGGCACTTTTTCAACACTTTTAAACCTAGTTGATAAACAGCTATTAATACTGAAGAAAACATGGACAAAGCAGTGTGGAAGTTGGCTCCAGCACCACAGGCACAGAGAGGTGAGTCTAGAGCCCAGAGCCTCATAGGCTAGGGTCAGGGAAGAGACCCTTCTCCCTGGGACTGTGTGCCAGCTCAGACCCTGCCCCAGCATGAACCCCCTTCCTGGATGACTTGAGATGGGGTACATCACTTCCCCTTAGGTGGTTCTCACGGGCTCAAAAAAGACAATAACCAATTGTTTTATATTGGCAAATCTGGAAAGTTAAAGTAGCTCCAAAGAGGGCTGGAGGGGAGGCCTGGTGAAAACGAGCATGCTAATACAAGCTAGTGGAAGTTCCATTGGACAGAACGCGTTCTCAGCAAATTGGACCAGGAGACATCTCACAGGAGGGCAGGGGTTCAGGAAATATCAGGGCCCAGGTGAAACAATTTCAGAGAGCACTTTGCACAGAATATGATGTGAATGGGGCTCCCTAATGTTGTTCAACACAGAGGCCCTGGTGAGTGTGGCACCCTAACTCCAACCACTCCTTTAGGAGAGACATGCCTCAGATCAGAGGCAATGTTATTGTGACATCATGAGGGCCTGCCAGATCTCAAGAAGTCCCAAGTGTGGGATCTCCCAAGCCTCTTAGAGCCTCAACATGTTGTCCTGACACCCCTGCAAAATCAAATTGCTGTTGGAGAATCTGCTTTGCAGAGTCAAGACTTAGGTATAATTTCTTATGTATCACCAGTACCCTCTTGCCACAATGCCCATAAGTTATGTAACAACAATGAGACATCATCATCACAGATGCAGAAGAGTTACAGCTGTGAAGTGATGGACACGGTGCAACCAGGCGTATTATTATGCACTAGTCTGGAGGATTCTGAGCATGGCCAGGGCTGGCCACTAGGGACAGAGAAATGAGCATGTAGAGAAGGCAGTGGTGGCCCTTGTCTGTTCTCAGCACCAGTGCCAGTCCAGTTATGCATAATAGCCTTAACTAGTTGACATTCTCCAAGATATTAGAGAAAAAAAGACAATTATTACAAGAGTTTCTGAATTAAACGTAGGACAAAGCAGAGGTTTGGGCCTTAAGTGAAAAACTGGTTTCTTAGCAACCTAGTCAGAATGTGATTTCAGAAAAAAAGAGTTCCTTCTGGTAAAAAAAAAAAAAAAAGAAGTCCTAGCTGTTTCAATTATTAAAAACTGTATCACATTATGACCTTTGGGAAATTCATTTCACCTTTAAGAAAAAGCCAAACGAAACAGTAAAAGAACACATGAAATATTGCATTAAATATGGATCTAGTGGAAATAAGTACACACTGGAAAAATTGATCCAAATCATCCCCATTGTTTTAATTTTTTCCATTGTTTTGCATCAACCAGCATCAAAATTCTAATGACATAAACATCACAAGATGTTTAGAAATGCCCTTATCAGTGCTACTTGATATCAGGGTATGAGGAGGAAGTTATTAAACACTACGTTTTCTTCTGGAGATGAATCTAGGTTTGGGGCAGTTTTCAGATTGTTGGTGCACCCACCTTCACTTGTCAGATTGTGTTGGCAAAGGTTTTAAAAGCTATGAAAACCCCACCAGTAAAGAAAAGCATATTTTTCATAGATTTTTCTAGACACAATTCCTCCATGACTTGCTGAGTTTGAGGTTAGCTCCTGTACAAATTTTCTATATCTGCACAACAAATTATCACAAACCCAACAGCTTGAAAGACACAAATTTCTTATTTCAGTTCCCATGTGTCAGGAGTCCAGAGTGGATTAATTGGGGTCTTGGCTGAGGGTCCCACAGGCTCTGAGGGAACCTCAGCCAACTGCATCCTCATCTGAAGACTCAACTGGAAAAAGATCCTCTTCCAACCCCCTCAGTGTGTTGACAGAATTCATTTCTTTGCAGCCATTTGACTGAAGTCCCATTTTCTTGGCAACTTATCATAGGGAACAAGCTTTATCAGCTAGAGACCACTCTCATATTCTTACCAAGTGGCCCATCATACACACTTCTCTGTTGTTACTATTGGCTGTTCGAGGCCAGCAGGGAGAAAGTCTCCTCTCCTTAAAATCTCTTCTGACTTCTTTTAAGGCCTCACCTGATTAGTTCAGACCCACCCAGAATAATCTCCCGTTTTATTAACTCAAAGTCAATTGATTAGGGACCTTCATTACATCTGCAAAATCTTTTCTGCTTTATAAGATAATAATTGTTATAATTGTTAATTGTAATAATTGTTACAGTGACAGCACATCATATTTACAAGATTTGTTCACAGTCAAGAGGACATATACAGGGCATATACCCAAAAGGGTGGGACTCTGAGGGGCCATCTTAGAATTCTGCTACCATAGCCCCTCAGTTGTGTCTGATAATTCTGATCTATGGATTGAGGCTAATACTCCATTTTCAAGATTGTTATGAGCTTTACATGTGTGCTTTTCACTCATTAAAGAAAAGTACCACCAGTGTTATGTTCATATTGTTTTTAAAAAAAATGAAACAGCAGGCCCCAAATTGAGTCATTTGTGCTAAACCTATGTCAACAAACCAAGACTTAATATCTAACCTAACTAGTTTCAGCTTATCCCAACACTGTGACTACTAATTAGTCAATCTGGAATCACCTGATTAGCTCTGGTGAGGTGATTTGTGTGACAGACACATCCCCCTCCCCAAAAGAAGGTGACATGCCTGAAACAATCCACTTCCTTCCTGGCCCCTTCCCCTTTCTGCCTATAAAAGCCTATCATTTTTTAAAAATATGTATTTTATTGAAGTACAGTCAGTTTACAATGTAGTGTCAATTTCTGGTGTACAGCACAATACTTCAGTCATATAGGAACACACATACATTCGTTCTCATACTCTTCTTCACCATAGGTTACTACAAGATATTGAACATGGTTCCCTGTGCTATACAGTATAAACTTGTTGTTTATCTATTTTATATATAGTAGTTAATATCTGCAAATCTTGAATTCCCAATTTATCCCTTCCCCCCCCTTCCCCCTGGTAACCGTAAGTTTGTTTACTATGTCTGTAAGTTTGTTTCTGTTTTGTAAATAAGTTCATTTGTCCTTTATTTTTCTTTTTTTTAGATTCCACATATAAGTGATATCATATGGTATTTTTCTCTCTCTTTCTGGCTTACTTTACTTAGAATGATATTCTCCAGGTCCATCCATGTTGCTGCAAATAGCATTATTTTATTATTTTTATGGCTGAGTAGTATTCTGTTGTATAAATATACCACAGCTTCTTTATCCAGTCATCTGTCAATGGACATTTAGGTTGTTTCCATGTCTTGGCTACTGTAAATAGTGCTGCTGTGATCATTGGGGTGCATGTGTCTTTTTGAATTAAGGTTCACTCTGGATATATGCCCAGGAGTGTGGTTGCTGAATCATATGGTAAGTCTATTTTCAGTCTTTTGAGGAATGTCTATACTGTTTTCCATAACGCCTGCACCAAACTACATTCCCACCCTTTTCCTCACAGCATGTATCGTTTGTGGACTTTTGAATGATGGCTGTTCTGACAGGAAGGAAAGAAGGGGGTGGGGGTAGGGAGGAAGGGAGGAAGGAATTTGATTTCTCCTTCCAGCTGAGATGGAATGATAAAGATCAGGTGTAACTTGCCCAGCTGAAACAACTAGTTTCCAGGCTACAACACAGGTTGAGGAACTAAGAACCCAGCTGACTCCCTGAGTTGGGGAGATAAAGGTAAGTGTGGGGAAACTAAGGTAGCTAGAGAGAGGCGATAGCTCAGTGGTAGAGTGTAGGCCTAGCATCCAGGAGGTCCTGCCTGGGTTCGATAACTGGCAGGAGAGGTGGGAGAGGCACACTCTATCTTCCTGCCATCTTTCCGTATTACATGGCCTCCTCATGCTTTTCTGTGTCCTTTTCTGTGTCTCCTTCCCACCGCCTCTGTCATATTTGAGGCCCCCTTCCTGACCCTGTAGCTGCGGTGTTCTCTCATGGGAATACTGTAGTTTCCTTTTGTCCAACTAGCCTGCCTCCCCCAGCGCAGCCTCTCCAGGCTCCCATCAGAGGCACCAAATCAAAGCACAGACCTGAGCGTGTCACCCCTACTGCTGGAAACCCTTCTCTGGCTCACCTCACCTCTTCCCTTGTCTCCAGCCACACCTTCCACGCACGAAACTTCTGACGCCCTCCCCTAAATACATCAGGTTTCTTCACGGACCCGTGCCTTTAGCCACGTTGCTCCCTGTTCTGAGATCCCCTGCCTTCTCTGTTTTCCGGGAAAACGCTTGTTAATGATTCTACGATCTGACTCATACAGCACCTCCCACTCAGCCCGGAGACACTTGCCTCTGCGGCGTCGCTTGTGCTGTGTTGCTACCTGGACTTGTTTGTGTGTGCATCTTGCCTATCGACCCAGGCCTAGTTCACCACCGTTCCCGGAAATAATGTCAGACACAGAGAACCTTTTGGGTGCGTGAATGGAGGGCTAAGCAAGTGCTGAATGAAAGAGATGGAACACTGCACCTTTTAGTCTTCAGCAAGACATTCACTTGCATTCTCTCAGATTCTAGAATCTTTCAGATTCCACTGTTCCTTGTTCTATTGTAGACAAGGGAAACGGAGGCCCAAAGAAGAGAAACAACCATCACCCCCCCAGCGCCTCCCAGTCAGCAGCAGAACTGGGGAAGGCCTGCCCCGAGACTCTCGATTCATCTTCGTAACAGGCCATCTCTCTGCCTCAGCCTTGGCCCTCGAGCTTGCAGCCACAGGAGCAGCCTGCTTCTGCTGGTCCTGAGCTCCTCTCTTCTCTCTCTCCAGGCTGGTCCGGGAGTTCATGGCCCAGAACAACACCGTGCAAATCAAACATGTGATCCAGACCCTGTCTCAGGAGTTTGCCCTGTCTCAGCACCCCCACAGCAGGAAAGGGGGTCTCATCGGCCTGGCCGCCTGCTCCATCGCACTGGGCAAGGTGGGCCTTTCTCCTGGAGGAACAGACACACCAGCCATGGCCTTGACTCTGACCCAGCAGGGTTTTACAGACCTGTCATTTTTCGCCATCCTCTCCACACCTCAGGCCAGCAAGGCTGGCTCTCTGGCCTTGCCGCCTGGTACTTGGGCATGGCTCCTATGCTGGGAGGCTGACTTGCGGAGGGTCTTTTAGCCCTGCCCTCACACAGAGGCCTGAGCATCTCCGTGGGAGCTGGGGGCTGGGGCCTGGGGCCTGGGGCCTGGGGCCTGGGGCCTGGGTTCTGATCCAGTCTGAGCTGCTTCTCCTCCTGTTCCACTGCAGGACTCGGGGCTCTACCTGAAAGAGCTGATCGAGCCGGTGCTGACCTGCTTCAATGACGCTGACAGCAGGCTGCGCTACTACACCTGCGAGGCCCTCTACAACATCGTGAAGGTGGCCCGCGGCGCCGTGCTGCCCCACTTCAACGTGCTCTTTGACGGGCTGAGCAAGGTGACCGCTCCTCACTCTAGCTGGGCTGAGCTCGTCCCACCCACCTTTTTCCCAGAGGCAAGCGGAGCAGATCAGCACCAGCTGCCAGGGAGGCTTGTTGTCTGTTGAATCTAATGATACATGTTTTAAACGGGCTTGTATTTATGTTTGTTTCCCCCCCCCCATATCTCTGTTAGCTTATTTTTTATTGCATTTCATTTTATGAAAGCATCAGTCCACCAGGAGCTGGAGAGTCAAAAAGCAGTCATTTGAAAAGCACTGTGGATGCTGCACACCAGAAACTGAAACATTGTAACTGACTATACTTTAACTAAAAAAAAAAATTTTTTTTAAGGAAAAGAAAAGCGCTATTGGGGGAGGGTACAGCTCAGTGGTAGAGTGGGTGCTTAGCATGCATGAGGTTCTGGGTTCAATCCCCAGTACTGCCATTATAAATAAATAAAGCTAATTACCTCCCCCCACAAAAAAAAAAAGCACTAACTTCCCTTATCGAAGGTGAAGATGGTGAATGCATAGTGCAGACTGCATTTCCCCTGTGAGGAGAGCACAGGCTCTGGAAAAGCTCTATTAGAAAGGCTTCGGGGTCCCTAACAGCCTCAGCTTCACCCTTAGCTTCTCGGGGTTCCCTCCCTGAAGCTTTGTTGCCCTGCTGAGGCCCTAGTCTTTTCTAGAGGATCCGCCTCACAGCTGCTCCGTCCTCTCTGGGAGTGGAGAGGGGACCCAGCCTTGTTAGGTTGAAAACCCCTGAGGGAGCCCACCGGGAAGCAGCCACCTGACTGGTGGCAGCGGGTCCCGTCCAGAGGTGCCTGACCAGGTCAGGGGTCCACTGCATCTTGGCGCCTTTGCCAGGTTCCGTTTTGCCTCCCTGCCTCCCGTACTTTCTTCCCGGTGCACCGAAAGAGGTGCCCTGCGACGTTCCAGCCACACCAAGGCCTTGGCGGTGGGATTTCAGTGGATTCCTTGTCTTACATACTGACTGTGACCCTCTCTCCACCTCTGTGCCTCTCGTAGTTGGCTGCTGACCCAGACCCCAATGTGAAAAGCGGATCTGAGCTCCTAGACCGCCTCTTAAAGGTATTTGTACTTGGTCTCCGCTTTTATTTTTAGAATCTCTTTCCTTCATCTGTCTGTACAGCTTATAAATTCTATCACTGGCACACTCTAATTTAAAAATGTTTTTCATTTACATACAGTAAATGAAACAGTGTACAGTTCTGTGCCAAGTGTATAGAGTTATGTCACCAGAAGGATCAAAATGTAGGACTGTTCTATCACCCCTAAAGTCCCCTCGTGCTAACCCCACCCTGCAGCCAGCAGGGGGAATGTAATGGGCCATTCATGCTAAGCTTAGCAGAGCATTCAATCCTGACCACAGAGATAGCGTTTTGCCTTTTGATTTGTTCTTTTGACCTTGTTTCCTGCTTTTAATCCATCCGTTTTGCTTTTCCTTCAGGCTATGAGAGCATGGATGCTCTGGGGGCCTCTCCTGCCTGGCTCAGGCTCTGCCATCTTCCCCCGCAGCGCCTGGCCCCTGGCCCCGAGCAGCTCACATGCCTTTGACCCACAGAACATCAAGACAGAAAGCAACGGTTCAACCTGCTGAGCTTCATCCCTTTGTTGTGGGAGAGGATTTACTGCAACAGCCAGTACGCCCAGCAGTTCATCATCTCCTGGGTAAGGTCCAGTCCCTTGACACTCCTTTGTCGGCTATAATGAGCCTCTAGCTGAGTAAAGTCTGCTCTTCAGCACCACCTGGGTGCCTCCTGTGACCGCAGAGACACCTCTTTGTTATCCCTCTATTACTCAGTGACACTAGATAAACCAAAAACATACTTAGTCGGCTTTGACCACAAAGCCATCACGTTTGCCCCTGAAAAGGATACGGTTCTTTCCTTGTCCTCAGAATCACCCAGATACCGCCTTGAAATCAACCAAAACAACAGCCGCTTGCACCCCCTCCCCTGTGGGCCCCTCAGTTCCCTGAAAAGCTGCCTCAGCAGGGCCCCTTCTCACTGGCCAGTCCCAGAGGATGGGTGAGGAGACGCAAGTTCTTAGGCTGGTGACTTGCCCTGCTGGTTTCTTTCCCAGCCCAAATCCTGGTTCTGGAGTCCGTGCCAGACATTAACCTGCTGGATTATTTGCCAGAGATCCTGGATGGACTCTTCCAGATCCTGGGTGATGACGGCAAAGAGATTTGGAAACTGAGTGACAGGGAAGAGGCAGGCTGCCAAAGCCCTCAGTGCATATACATATCCGACATCCAACAGACAGGCAGCGCTGGGAAAACAAGAAATTGCTCTCTTCCTCCAGATCCGTGTGCTTCCCGCTTTGAGGAGCTAAGAGCTCATCCACCCCAGCCTCTGAGGAGCACTCATCTGACAAGTGTATCCCATCAAGTGTGGTCCCCCTCTGGATGGATGACCCAGAGCAGAAGTGGCACTGGTGGAGGCTCCTCCAGCCCTGGCTGGCGTGTGCTGTCTCCCTTCTCCTCTGCTCATTGGTAGGTGTCAGGTGGTCCTTGGAGAATTCTTGAAAGAAATTAAGAAGAACCCCTCCTCCAGTGTTAAGTTTGCTGAGATGGCCAGCCTCCTGGTGATCCACTGCCAGACCACAGGTGAGTGTGTCAAGGCCCCAAGGCCACCCCCCTCCTCAGAAGCACCTTCTGTCTCACCATCTGGGAGAGAGGCCTCGTTGGAGTGTGAATCAGAGTGACAAGGTTATCTTGGAGTGGTGGGTCCTTATGGGAGAGAATCTGGTTCTCTAACAAAACTGTAACTAACCAAAATCAGGAATTAAAAAATGGGGAACCTTATTATATATCCTAATTTACTGTTTATCTACCTATAGTAATATTAACAATGTCTGCTTGTGGCATACCTTTTTATTGTATAAATAATATATGATGCTCAGGTGTGTAATTTAGAAGGAAAAAGTGTTTCTCAATCCCTACACAATGAACATCACAAAACACGGTTGAAAAACTAGAGAATACTTACATAAATGGAAAGATATCCCAATTTCCAGTCAAGATGGTGGAGCGGCAGGACCACAAGCTTGCCTCTCCTCACAACTACAACAGAACCATAACTGACTGCTAAACAACCATCGAAAAATGAAAGACTGGAACCTAGCAAAAAAGATCTTCTTCAACTGGAAACATAAAGAGGGAACCACAGCAGGATGGTAGAAGGAGCATACTCGCAATATAATCAGGCCCCATAACCCCCAGGGTAGGCGACCCACAAGCTGAAGAATGATTAAGTCACGGAGGCCCTCCCACAGAAGTGAGAGTTCTGAGCCCCATGTCAGGCTCCCCAGCCTCAGGTTCTGGCATTGGGAGGAGGAGACCCCAGGACATCTGGTTTTGAAGGCCTGTGGGGCTTAACTCCAGTGGCCCCACAGGACTGGGGGAAACAGAGACTTCATTCTCTTGGGAAGCATACATAGAATCTGACATGCACCAGGTCCAGGGGCAGAGGCAGTGATTTCATAGGAATGTGGGCCATGCCTGTCTGCTGGTTTTGGAAGATCTCCTGGGGTCGTAGGGGACAGCTGCAACTCATCCAGGGAACATAAAAGGTGATGGCAGTCATTTGATGTGTTGATTGGATCATTAGCACTATGACCTAGCCCCACCCAACTAACTGCCTGTAGGCTTCAGGGCTGGGAAGCCTCAGACCAAACAACATACTAGGTGGGAACACAGCCCCATCCATCAACAGACTTCCTGAGCTACAAACACCTCTAGATATGGCCCTCCCAGAGGTCCAGGACCAAGCTTCACCCAGCAGTGGGCAGGCACTGGCTACTCCTGCCAGGAAACCTGCATAAGCCTCTAGTCCAGCCCCACCCACCAGGAGCAGATACCAGAAATAAGAAAACAACAATCCCAAAGCCTGTGGAAGGAATCCACAAACACAGGCCAGACTCTACACTGGGACCAGCTGGACCCTGGCCCTTGGATGACAAGAGAGGAGTGCACTGCTGGGACGCATAGGACATCTCCCACACAGGGCCACCTCTCCAAGGTCAAGAAACATAACTAATCTACCTAGAAATACAAATAGAAAGATAGACAATATGAAGCAACAGAAGAATATCTCCGAAGCCAAGGCACAAGATAATCCCAGAAGAAATAAGTCAGGAGGAGATAGGCAATTTATCTGAGAAAGAGTTTAAAGTAATCATGGTAAAAATGTTCAGAGAACTCAAGAGGAATATAGATACACAAAGTAAAGTTTTTAGTAAAGAGTTGGAAAATATAAAGAATACCCAAACAGAGATGAAGAAGAAAATCACTGAAATGAATAACACACTAGAAGAGATCAAGAATAGACTAAATGAGGCAAAAGAATGTATCAGTGAGCTAGAAGACAGGTTACTGGAAATCAGTACTTCAGAACAGAAAAAAAGAATGAAAAGAAATGAGGATAGTTTAAGAGAACTCTGGGACAACATGAAGCACACTAATATTCACATTTTCAGGGTCCCAGAAAGAGAAGAGAGAAAGGACCTGAGAAAACTTTTGGAGAGATAATAACCAAAAACTTCCCCAACTTGGGAAAGGAAATAGTCACCCACATCCAGGAAGCACAGAGAGTACCACACAGGATCAACCCAAAGAGAAACACACCAAGGCACATAGTCATCAAATTGGCAAAAATTAAGGATAAGGAGAAAATACTAAAATTAGCAAGAGAAAAGTAACAAATAGCATGCAAGGGAAGTCCCATTTGGATTTTTCAGCAGAAACTCTACAGGCCAGAAGGGAGTGGCATGATATATTTAAAGTGATGAAAGGGAAAAACTTACAACCAAGAATACTCTATCCACCAATGCTCTCGTTCAGATTTGATGGAGAAATCAAAAGCTTCACAGATAAGTGCTAAAATAATTCAGCACCACCAAACCAGCTTTAAAACAAATGTTAAAGGAACTTCTCTAGTCATCAAACTGTAAGAAAAGAAAACAAAAAGAAGAAAGAGGGGGAAAAAAAAGACCTACAAAAGATTGCTTTGGCAGTTTGGAGTCTTTTATGGTTCCATATAAATTTTGGAATTGTTTGTTCTAGTTCTGTGAAGAAAGTCATGAGTATTTTGACTGGGGTTGCATTGAGTCTGTAGATCGCTTTGGGTAGTGTGGCCATTTGTTGATTCTTCCAATCCAAGAGCACAAGATATCTTTCCATTTCTTCATATCATCTTCAATTTCCTTCATCAATGTTTTACAGTTTTCAGAGTATAGGTAACCTCCTTGGTTAAGTTTTTTTCTAGGTATTTTGTTGTTTCTGATGCAATGGAAATGTTTATGCCAGTTATAAAATTCTTGTTTTTGAAGTGAAAAAAATGAATGAAGGGAAGCAAATGGCAAAATATTCTTCCTTCCTTATGGGTGAGTTGTATTTCATTACATATATATGCTGTATCTTCTCTATTCATTCATCTATTGATGCTTCCATATCTTGGCAATTATAAATAATGTTGCTGTTAATAGTGGAGTGTATGTATTTTTTAAATTAATTCTTATTTTGTGGTTGTCTTTATTCTTTGGATAACTGTGTAAGTTTAAAAAGCTAAAGCTCTAAACGTTCTTAGAAACAATGAATAGTACATATATGTAAATTTTTAAAATATGTGTAGTATATTGTATATATGTATTTACATGCAATATACTATATATGTGCAGTTAAATTGTAACAATTCTACCTAACAAAACTAAAAAATGAAAAAAAAAACAGCAATTGTGAGGGGAGGAGAGTACAAATGCAGGGGTTTTTTAATGCATTTGAAATTAAGAGATAAGCAACTTAAAACAATCATAAATATAGACTGCTATAGCAAAACCTCATGGTAACCAGAAACCAAAAATCTGTAATAGATATATACACAAAAAAGAAAAAGGGATCCAAACATAACACTAAAGATAGTCATCAAATCATAAGAGAAGAGAATAAAAGAAGGGGAAAAAAGGAACTACAAGAACAATCTACAAACAATTAATAAAATGGCTATAAGAACATACATGTCGATAATTATTTTAAGTGTAAATGGAGTAAATGCTCCAATCAAAAGACTGAGAGTGGCTGAATGGATACAAAAATAACACCCACATATATGCTGCCTACAAAAGACTCCAGATCTAGAGATACATACATAATGAAAGCGAGGGGATGCCAAAAGGTATTTCATGCAAATGTAAATCAAAAGAAAGTCGGAGTAGCAATACTGATATCTGACAAAACAGACTTTAAAATAAAGAACATTAGAAAGACAAAGATGGACACTATCTAATGATCAAGAGATCAACCCAAGAAGAAGATATAACAATTGTAAATATATATGCACCCAACATAGGCACACCTCAATATATAAGACAGATGTTGACAGACATAAAAGGAGAAATTGACAAAAACACATAACAGTAGGGGACTATAACACCCAACTTACATCAATGGACAGATAATCCAGTCAGAAAATCAATAAGGAAACACTGGCCTTAAATGACACAGTAGACCAGATAGACTTAATTGATACATATAGAAAGCATTCTATCCAAAAGCAGCAGAATACACATCTTTTCAAGTGTACATGGAACATTCTCTAGGATAGATCAAATGCTAGGCCACAAAATAAGCCTCAGTAAATGTAAGAAAACTGAAATCATATGAAGCATCTTTTCCAACCAGAAACTATGAGACAAAATCAACTATAAGAGAAAAAAAACTGTAAAAAAAAAATACACACATAGAAGCTAAACAATGAGTCACTGAAGTAATCAAAGAGGAAATTTAAAAATACCTAGAGACAAATGAAAATGAAAACACGACAATCCAAAACCCATGAGATGTAGCAAAAACAATTCTAAGAGCAAAGTTTATAGCAATATAAGCTTACCTCAGGAAACAAGAAAAATCTCAAATAAACAACCTAAACTTACAACTAAAGGAACTAGAGAAAGAAGAACAAATAAAACCCTAAGTTAGTAGAAGGAAAGAAATCATAAAAGAGCAGAAATAAATAAAATAGAGACCAAAAAAAAGAAAAAAAATTAATGAAACTAAAGCTGGTTCTTTTTTTTTTTTTACATTTTTTATTGATTCATAATCATTTTACAGTGTTGTGTCAAATTCCAGTGTTCAGCACAATAAAGCTGGTTCTTTGAAAAGATAAAAATTGATAAACATTTAGCCAGACTCATCAAGAAAAAAGGGGACAGGACCCTAAGAAATAAAATCAGAAAAGAAAAAGGGGAAGTTACAACCAACACCACAGAAATACAAAGGATCATAAGAGACTACTACAAATAACTATATGCCAATAAAATGGACAACCTAGAAGAAATGCCCAAATTCTTAGAAAGGTACAATCTCCTAAGACTGAACCAGGGAGAAATAGAAAATATGAACAGACTTCACCAGTAATGAAATTGAATCAGTAATTTAAAAACTTCCAAGAAACAAAAGTCCAGGACCAGATGACTTCACAGGTAAAGTCTACCAAAAATTTAGAGAAGAGTTAACACCTATCCTTCTCAAACTGTTCCAAAGAATTGCAGAGGAAGGAACTCTTCTGAACCTCATCTGTGAGGCCAGCATCACTCTCATATCAAAACAAAAGATATCACAAAAAAAGAAAACTACTACACCAATATCACTGATGAACACAGATGCAAAAATCTCAACAAAATACTAGCAAATCGAATCCAGCAATACATTACAAGCATCATACACCATGATCAACTGGATTTATCCCAGGGATGCAAGGCTTTTTCAATATCCACAAATAGGTCAATGTGATGTGATACACCACATTAACAAATGGAAGAATAAAAACCATATGATCATGTCAATAGATGCAGAAAAAGCCTTTGACAAAATTCAACATCTATTAATGATAAAAACTCCAGAAATTGGGCACAGAGAGAACGTACCTCACCATAATGAAGGCCATATATGATAGACCCACAGCTAACATCATACTCAACAATGAAAAGCTAGCTAACAACATTTCCTACAAGATCAGTAACAAGACAAGATGCTCACTCTCATTGTTTTTATTCGTCATAGTATTGGAAGTCCAAGCCACACCAATCAGACAAGAAAAAGAAATCCAAATTGAAAAGGAAGAAGTTAAATTCAATGTTTGCAAATGACATACTATACCTAGAAAATCCTAAAGAGACCACCAGAAAAGGAATAGAGCTAATCAATGAATCCAGTAAAGCTGCAGGATACAAAATTAATATACAGAAATCCTACCACATTTTATTTATCCATTCACTTACTGAAGGACAGTACACATTTTCCAATTTTATACTATTACAATGCTGTAATGAACACTTTAGTACATTCTCCTTGTGCACATGTTGGTGAATTTCTATAAGGGAAATAATTGGAAGTGAAATTACTGGGCAATATGGTAAATACACCTTTTGTATTATTAAATAGCGTCAAAATTCTCTCCAAAGTGATTGTCTCAATTTACACTTCCACCAGCAGTACATGAGGGTTTCTGTTGTTCCACATATTCTATGTCAGAAGACTTAAATTTTTGCCAATATGACGGATGTGAAATGGTTTCATTGTTTTAATTTATATTTTCTTGATATTTAGTGAGGTTGAATATCTTTTCATTTGATTTACCTTTTCCGTAATTGCCTTTTCATATACTTCCTTCTTCCTCCGTTGAGTTTTGTTTGGCTTTTGCTTATTGTGGGAATTCTTCATACCAGTTTTTCTGGTTTGTTTTTGTGTTACAAATATCTTTTCTTAGACTAGTCGTTGTCTTATAAATTTGTTAATGGTACTTTTAAAAAAATAGATGTTTTAATTTTAATAAAGTCAAACTAATTCTTTTTTAAAAAATTAATATACAGAAATCCATTACATATCTATACACTAACTATGAACTATCAGAAAGACAAATTAGGGGCAATGGCAGCATTGTGCACAGACCAGCAGCCCTGCTCGGGAAGAGCAGGACACACCATGGCCACCTCCTCCCACAGGGACCCATGAACCAGCTGGACAGTGTGGCAGCTCCACAGGTATGATAGGGGGTTGCACCCCAAGAGGGGACCCCGGGTTGGCGGCGGGGGGAGGTAGGGGAAGCCCAGGGCCCAGAGCACTGTGCCACTTCATTGCAAGATTTGCAAAATGCAAAGTGTCTGGGAGTGTTTCTGGGCACAAACGGGAGGGTCAAGGTCTGGAGAGTCCCCAGGCACCTGGGGGTGTGAGGAGGATTGGAATAACATGGGGGTCTTTTCAGGCCCGGGGCTCAGACTGGAGCCCAGAAAACAAAGCAGCAAGAAAAAAGAGCAGCCATTTCAGTTTAGACAATTCACATTTAGCAAAAATGCAACCCCTTCCAGCTCTTTCCCTCCCCCCTAAATTTGCAATTTCCCCCTGACCCTCTGTGCACTCGGGGTCCCTGATGACCCCCCAGGAAGGTCTCTTCTCTCTGATCCCCTATCTTTGCAACAATTTTTTTAAGGCCATATTTCCCTTTCTCAATTTTTTTTATTAATTTTTCTTCAAACGATAGTTTTTTCCCATTAAAATGATGCCACCTAGAGGATACTATTTTGTAAATAAAAAAGAAATTAAAATTAAAAATAAAAAGATAAGTTAGGAAATAATTCCATTAACCATTGCATTAAAAAGAATAAGATACCTAGAAATAAACCTACCTAAGAAGGTAAAAGATCTGTGCTCAGAAAACTGTAAGACACTGATGAAAGAAACCAAAGATGACACAAACAGATGGAAAGATATACAGTGTTCTTGGACTGGAAGACTTTTTATTGTTAAAATGGCCACACTACCCAAGGCAATCAATAGATTCAATGCAATCCTTATCAAAATACCAATAGCGTTTTCACAGAACTGGAACAGAGAATTTTAAAATTTGTATAGAAACACAAAAGACCCCAATAGCCAAAACAATCCTGAGAAAGAACAGAGCTGGAGGAATCGTGCTCCCTGACTTCAGACTATACTATAAAGCTACAGTAATCAAAACATCATGGTACTGGCACAAAAGCAGACACAGAGATCAATGGAACAGAGCAGAGTGCCCTGAAATAAACCCATGCACTTATGGTCAATTAATCTACAATAAAAAAGCCAAGAATATATAATGGAGAAAAAGATACTTCAATAAGTGGTACTGGGAAAGCTGGACAGCTACATATAAAAGAATTAAATTAGAACATTCTCTAACATCATATACAAAAATAAACTCAAAATGCATTATATACGTAAATAGGGGGAGGTGCCAAGATGGCAGAGCAGAGAGACTCGCAGCTTGTCTTCTCCCACAAATGCACCAAGAATTACATGTACAAATTCACTGAATCACACAGAACACCTACTGAACTCTGGCAGACTGTCTCTCATTTCAAAATACAGGGGGATTCTCACAAAACCCAGTAAGAGAGAAAAAGAAAATACAAAGGAAAATTGGTGCAGGGCCAGTCCTGTTGGAAGAGAGCAGCAAAAGAAGGGCACCCTCATGCTGGGATGCCCCCTCTCCAGCTGGGGGGTCAGAAGGGACAGAAGCAGAACTTCTGAGGCTTTGAGGAGAAAGTGGCAGCCACTTGGCCAACAGAACTAAGAGAAATTGGCATGAAAGATCCCTGAAATCCCCAGCCCTAGACATGAGATGGCAGGGACAAGCCTGCTGGAGATCTGTGACAAGTCTGGGGAGAGGGCTGGGGCCCACGGCATAGAGGCAGCCTCAGGTGGCTGGAGGACCTCATGAGCTCTGGCTGGGGGGGCGGTGGAACAGAACAGTGTGGAACCCCCATAAAAAAGCACCACTGCTGGTGTGCATGGGGGGAGGGGCTCAAAACAGCCATGTCATAGCAGTAGTCTCGACTTGGCTCCATTGTTGGTGTGTTCTCAGGAGAGGAGAGTTGGGGCTCAGTCATAGCCATTGCTGCTATGTGGAGGCAGGGCTGAAAGCTGAATCCATACCCAGGAGCCTTTCAACTTCATGGGGGACTGAGAATTCTTTGCAGCCCCAGGCAAAGAGGGTGGATTTGCTCTTCTGGTGCCTTTGTGAGCATGCACCTCTGGGACAAGCAGAGTTTCTGGGAAGTGAACAGAGTTTTGATGCAGGGGCAAGTCCAGGTGCTTACAACAGACCAGCATACCTTACTGTGCATGGAGGCAGGGCTGGGTCTGCACTGACCCTGTGGTGCACCATGGATTCAGGTGTGTGACTGCACGCTTGCTACAGCAGGTCCTAGCACACTGGTGGATCAGCAGATTGGATCTGCCCTGGTGGTTCCATGGGCCCATACCCGGGGGACACCAGAGTGGGTGGCTGACATTCTTGCAGCTAAGGTGGGGACAAAGGCAGGGTCAACAAAGAGTACTTTGTAAGCCTGCATAACAAGTGACAGACAACACCACAGAGAGCACTTCCCAGGGGACATCTCCTGTGGAGGTATAGTCAGCAACTCTTCTTCCCAGCTGAAGTGCTCCAACCCTGCCTACCACACACCACAGCTCAGAAACGGGTGTAGAAGCCTCTATTCCAGCAACAGGGAAGCAGACCTGGGCCCTGTCAAGGCTGTGACAACCATAGAACAAAAACGGAGGCCTTGCTCAACAACAATCAGGGCAGGCTTTGATCACCACAGGACCAACTACACCCCCAATCAAAGGGTAACAGCCAATACACACAGAAGAAAGATGTGGCAACCATCCATAGTAAGAATAGCCCTTGCAACAAAACTATTAGACACACACGGTCTACACAGGAATGCTCCCACTTCAAATAAAAACAAACAAGCAATAAAACAGCCCTTCAAGGAAACAGTAGATAACTGATACTGCTAAATCCATACAGCCTGAGAAATGCAAGTAAAATGAAGAAGCAGAGGAACGACTCCCAATTAAAAGAACAAGAGAAGTCCCCTGAAAGAACAAACAATGAGATAGACCTCGACAGTCTACTAGATCATGACTTCAAAAAGGGGGTAATAAAAGCACTGAAGGTAATGAGAGACTATGAATAGAGAAAGAATACTGTAAAAAGGAAATAGAAACTATAAAGAGGAGCCAATTAAAAACAGAAAACTCAATAGCTGAGATAAGAGCTGAGCTAAAGACAGTCAAAAGCAGACTAGATAATGCAGAGGAAGGAATAAGTGACTTAGAAGACAGGATACCAGAAGTCACCCAATCAGAACAGCAGACAAAAAAAAAAAAGTAAAAACCAATCAAAGCAATATAAGGGAGCTATGGGATAATATAAAGAGTGCCAACCTACACATAATAGGGGTCCTGGAAGGAGAAGAAAGAGAAAAGGGGGTTGAAAAGGTATCTGAAAAAATCATGACTGAAAACTTTCCAAACCTAAAATATCCAAGTACAGGAAGCACAAAGGGTCCCAAAAAGAAGAACCCAAACAGACCTACACCAATACATATAATTAAGATGGCCAAAGTTAAAGAAATTATTCTAAAAGCAGCAAGAGGAAAACAAAGAGTTAGTTACTAGGGAACCCCCAAAAGGCTTTCAGCTGATTTCTCTACACAAACACTGCTGGCCAGAAGGGAGTGGCAAGATATATTCAAAGTCCTAAATGAGAAAAAGCTGCAGCCTATGATACTCTATCCAGCAAGACTATCTTTTAGAGTAGAAGGAGGAAAAGAATTTCACAGACAAGCAAAAACTAAAAGAATTCAGCAATATTAAACTTACCCTAAAAGAAATATTGAAAAGGTCTACTCTAAATAGAAAAGAAGCAGGAAGCTATGGAAATGAGAAAACCATTATTGGATATGAGACAACTACAGTAAGTTGCAAGAGAATAAACATGAAGATGTTTAAAAAAAACCAAAATCATAGGAAGTGGGAGAGGGGAGCAAGAAAATACAGAATTTTTTCTCTCTCTCTTCTTTTCTTCTCTTTTTTTTTCAAAATTAACAAACGACAAAAAGAAAAACAAAAAGGAAAACAGAGGAACAAAGAAATACCAATCAAATGGAAAACAAAGTTCAAAATGGCAATAAACACACATCTATCAATAATTACTATAAATGTCAATGGACTAAATGCTCCAATCAAAAGACAAAGAATGGCAGTTTGGATAATAAAACAAAAGCCTACAATATGCTGCCTACAAGAGACTCACTTTAGAGTGAAGGACACATAGACTGAAAGAGGATGGAAAAAGATATTTCATGCAAATGGAAATGACAAGACAGCATAAGTAGCAGTAACTCATATCAGACAAAACAGACTTTAAAACAAAGGCCATAAATATGTATGTATGTGCATGACTGGAACATTGTGCTGTACACCAGAAAATGACACATTGCAATTGTACTTCAAAAAAATGAAATATTAGAAAAGGAAAGGAAAGAATCTCTTTTAAAATTGCATTAAAAAAAAAAAGACTTAGGAATAAATCTGGCCAAGGAAGTGAAACACTTACACGTGGAGAACTACAAAACACTGACTAAGGAAATTAAAGGACTTAAAGAAATAGAAAGATATCCCATGTTCTTGGATTGGAAGAATTAATATTGTTAAAATGGCTATACTATCCAAAGCAATCTACAGATTTAATGTGATCTCTATCAAATTATTCAGGACATTTTTCACAGAATTAGAACACATAATCTTAAATTTTATATGGAATCACAAAAGAACCAGAATTGCCAAGGCAATACTGAAGAAAAAGAATGAAGCTGGAGGAATAACGCTCCCAAACTTTAGACAATACTATAGAGCTAAAGTAATCAAAACAGCATGGTATTGGTACAAAAACAGACACACGGCTCAATGGAACACAATAGCCCAGAAATAAACCCACAAACTTTTGGTCAATTAATCTTTGACAAAGGAGGCAAGAACATACATAGAGTAAAGACAGTCTCTTCAGCAAATGGTGTTGAGATAACTGGACAGCTGCATGTAAATCAATTGTAAATCAATGAAGTTAGAATACTGTCGCATACTATACACAAAAATAAACTCAAAATGGCTTAAAGACTTAAACATAAGACAAGCCACTATAAACCTCTTAGAAGAAAACACAGGCAAAACATAGGCAATAGAAATAAAAGCAAAAATAAACAAATGGGACCTAATTAAATTTAAGAGCTTTTGCACAGCAAAGGAATCCATAAGCAAAACAAAAAGACAATGTACGAAATGGGAGAAAATATTTGCAAAAGATGAGACTGACAAAGGTTTAATTTCCAGAATATATAAGCAGCTCATACAACTTAATAATAAAAAAAAAAATCCAAAAGTGGGCAGAAGACATAAACAAGCAATTCTCCAATAAAGACATACAAATGGCCAATAGGCATATGAAAAAATGTTCAATATTGCTAATCATCAAAGAAATGCAAATCAAAACTACAGTGAGGTATCACCTCACACGAGCAGAATGGCCATCATTCAAAAGTGCACAAACAATAAATGCTGGAGAGGGTGTTGAGAAAAGGGAATCCTCTGCTGGTACGAATGTAGTTTGGTGTAGCCATTATGGAAAAAGTACCGAGATTCCTCAAAAAACTAAAAATAAACTTACCATATAATCCAGCAATCCCACTCCTAGGCATATATCCAGAGGGAACCTTAGTTCAAAAAGATATATGCACCCCAGTGTTCATAACAGAACGATTTACAATAGCCAAGACATGGGAACAACCTAAATGTCCATTTACAGATGATTGGATAAAGAAGCTGTGGTATATACAATGGAATACTACTCAGCCATAAAAAATAATAATGCCATTTGCAGTAACATGGATGGACCTGGAGACTGTCATTCTAAGTGAGGTAAGCCAGAAAGAGAAGGGGGAAAAAATACCATATGATATCACTTTCATGTGGAATCTAAAAAAAAAAAAAGAAGACAAACTTATTTACAAAACAGAAAAAGACTCACAGACATAGAAAACAAACATGGTTACTAGGGGAAGAAGGGGGTGGGATGGATAAATTGGAAGTTCAAATTTGCAGATACTAATATATATAAAATAGATAAACAATTTCCTACTGTATAGCACAGGGAACTATATTCAATATCTCGTAATAACTTACGGTGAAAAAGAATATGAAAACAAATATATCTATGTTCATGTATGACTGAAGCATTATGCTGTACACCAGAAATTGACACAACATTGTAAACTGACTATACCTCAATTAAAAAAAAATATATATATATATAAAGATCTAAATGTAAGATTGGAAACCATAAAACTCCTAGAGGAAACATAGGCAGCACATTCTTTGACATAAATTGCAGAGGTATTTTATCAGATTTGTCTCCTAAAGCAAAGGAAATGAAAGCAAAAATAAACAAGTGGGACCTATAAAACTTACAAGCTTTTACACAACCAAGGAAACTATCAACAAAATGAAAAGACAACTTACTGAATGGGTGAAAATATTTGCAAACGATGTAACTGATAAGGAGTTAATATCTAACATATATAAACAGTTCATACAACTTAACATACAAAAAACAAACAACCTGATTAAAAAATGGGCAGAACTGAATAGACATTTTTCCAAAGAAGAAAAACAGATGGCCAACAAGCACATAAAAAATGGTCAACATTGCTAGTCATCAGGGAAATGCAAATCAAAACCACAATGCGTTATCACGTCACACCTGTCAGAATGGATAACATCAACAAAAGCACAAATAACAAATGTTGGTCTAGGATGTGGAGAAGAGGGAACACTTGTGCACTTTTAGTGGGAATGTAAATTGGTACAGCCACTGTGGAAAACAATATGGGAGTTTCTCAAAAAACTAAAAATAGAACTACCATTATGACCCAACAATTCCACTACTGGGTATATATCAAAAAAAAAAAAAAACTAAAACCACTAATGGAAAAGATACATGCACTCCAATGTGCACAGCAGTATTACTTAACAATTGCCAATATATAGAAGTAACCTAAGTATCTGTCAACAGATGAATGGTTATAAAGATGTGATACACACACACAATGGAATACTGCTCAACCATAAAGAATGAAATGTTACCATTTGCAGCAACATGGATGGACTTCAGGGTATTATGCTAAGTGAAATAAGTCAGAAAGAGAAGGACAAATACAGTATGATATAACTTATATGTGGAGTCTTAAAAATACAACAAACTAGTGAACATAACAACAACAACAACTTTTTTGCTTTTTTGCAAACTCTCAGATACAGGAAACAAACTAGTAGTTGCCAATGAGGAGATCAAAGGGGGCAGGGGCATTATAGGGATAAAAGATTAAGAGTTAAAAACTATTATGTATAAAATATGCTACAAGGATTTACTGTACAAAATGGAAAATGTAGCCAATATTTTATAATACTATAGATGAGTATAATTTTTAAAATTGTGAATCACTATATTGTATGGCTATAACATATAATATTGTACAACTATACTTCAATTAAAAAACAGATCATTGAAAAAAAATACAGCAGCAATTTTAAATCTGATTCCATGAAAGGAGCATTCTTCTTCCAAAAAGAACATTTACATTACCCACTACAGCTTAAAATTAATATTATGGATCAAAATACTGAGAAAGAAAAGTAGTTAAATTGGTCTTACCTTTGGTTAAAATAAATTTTTAAATTCCTATCTAATATTAATGGCTGTGAAATGCTCAGTTTTTCCACCTGAACTATACCTTTTAAAATGTATTTTTAGCAAACGGGCCACATAGAGTAGTAAGTCCAAAGTTCATCTCAGTTCCTCCCTAACATTAATAAGGGTTTCAATGGAATACACTGCTTAGATTTAAGTTATTAGCTTAATATTTTCAAATAAATAAATATTTCAAAAATTGAATTAAATATTAGGTGAGCCATATGATGATGCCAGTTGCTATAAATCAAAAACAGGCAAATTTTGGTGATTCCATGTAGTTTAATCTAATAATTTAAGTTCAGACAGTTCAAACTGTACTCTAGAAAAAAGCAAATACATACAAAAAAACTGTTTACATCATGTGAAAATACATGTAAATTTTCCAAAGGAAATAATTAAATGCAAAGGATAAAGAGAAATAAAGATATTGGGGTTTATGAGAAAGGAAAAAAAAACAGGCATTTCAGCAGGTTACTGAAATCTTGGTGAAATCTGCTTCACCTTTACGAAGAGGCTCTACTTAGCAAATCACTGTGTAAGCTGCCTCAGTAACAGAACTCCTGCTCTCAAGTTTACTTGCAATGATTTCAACAGAGAAGTTAATTTCTTAGATGGCAAGAAAAGGTTACCTGAAATGGGGAAAACACAGGAGACCAAGATTTCTGTTAATAAAATAGACAGTCATCAGTCTAGGCAATGAACTCAGAGCTGTGTTATGCTCTGCAAGATCTGAATTCCTTACAGCTCAACTATTACCATTACTTTAGACACACGTACATACATACATGTGTATGTACATAATTCCCTGTTACCTGGTTTTGGAAAGTTCCTAGTTTAAGCACTGAAAGTTCCATGATCTAGAAACCCAAGCCTAGGCAAACTGGGATGATTAGTTACCCTAACCTACAGCTACCAATCCATGAACATGCATGTGTTTGTGTGCATATACCCACACACACTCACCCATCCACATCCCAGACTCCAAAAAATGTTTTCCTATAACTTACAATGAATTTATTAACTCTTCAGAAAATAAGTAGTGTTATAAAATTATCCAAAAGTTATTTGTTTTATGACTATATCAATAAAATACGTAACTGGCAGTGATGAAATCTGAGAGCTTGGAAATTACCATTCATCACAAGTCACCAGACACATTCCTTCCTAAAAAATTTCATGTTTCAGTCATACATTGATAAGCATTATCATTGGTAACCTCTTACAATTACGCCTATTTTGTAAATATGATGAAAATCTCTGTGCCATTCTATAGGTTCAAATCTCAGCTTCACCACTTATCAACAATGTAACTTCAGGAGAAACTCCTTGACCTCATTCTCTATTTCCTACTCTGTAAAATGGAAATAACAATAATATGTACATCATAGGGTTTTCATGAGTATTAAATGATACAATGTATATAAAATACAGTAGCATAAAATTCATTCTCAACAAATGTTACTTATTAATATAACTGCTATATATATATATATATATTGCACGGGTAAGAACTTGTAAATGCTTTGAAGGTGGGAGTCACCCATTCCTGTCTTCTTTGGTGGAAATATTTTCTATTAAAAATAATTTATTTCCTTTTATAAAATATTAGTTTTTATAGTCAGAACAATTCTGGAAATCTTAAGAGAATCTTGAATAGTATTAAAAAGAGTGTCCTTATGAGATTAATTACTTATTTATATAGAATTTCTTCCCATTATTGAATTTCAACATTGGATATAATAGTGCAAGAATAAAAATCAGAGCTCCTTGCCCCCTGACTTTAATAAAATATAATATTTAATGGGCTAAAATACAGGTGGTAAAGTTCTATCTGTGCTAAAGAGAACACGTATACAAATTAAATCAAAATAAAATTAAATTAGATTTTAGAATTGGAGGAAACCTTTAAAATCATTCAATAGTGCCTTCATTTTATAAATAAGACCCAAAAAAGGTGATTTTTTCCAATGTCATATGGCCAAAATGAGATAGTACAAAAATTCAAGTCTCCAATACCTGCCTCAATTATTTGTTCAACATGCTTCTCTCCAAACTCTAAGTGAAAATTATTAGACAAATTCCTATTCCAAAATTTCTAATAACAACCATTTTCAAATACATTAAGATAATTAAGAGGACATGTGATGAGAAGGATGAAGAAAAAATAATTAGTATTAAGTAGTAATAAGTACACTTTGAAGTCTGACAGAGCCAGCTCTGCCACTCCTTCACTCTGTGTCAACAGGCAAAGTACTTACTCTATCCGAGCTTCAGGTTCCTCATTAGTAAAACGGGGATAATACTACCTAGAACAAATAACATAAAAAAGGGTTCGATTAGCACAGTAAAGCAGGGTGTATGTATCTTTTTGAATTAATGTTTTTGCTTTTCTCAGATACATGCCCAAGAGTGGAATTGCTGGGCCATATAATGGTTCTATTTTTAGGTTTTTGAGAAGTATTCATATTGTTTTCCATAGTGGCTGCACCAATTTACATTCCCACCAACAGTGTACAAGTGTTCCCTTTTCTCTACATCCTTGCCAACAATTATTTGTGTTCTTTTTGATGATGGCCATTCTGACAGGTGTGAGATGATATCTCATTGTGATGTGATTTTGTTTTGCATTTCCCTGATATTAGTGATGTTGAGCAACTTTTCATGTTCCTGTTAGCCATCTGCATTTCCTCTTTTGGAAGAATGTGTGTTCATTTCTTCTGCCCATATTTTAAATGGGTTGGTTGGTTGCTTTTTAACTGAAGTACAGTTGATTTAAAATGTATTAATTTCTGGTGTACAGCAATGGATGGATTTAGAGGGCATTATGCTAAGTGAAATAAGTCAGACAGAGAAAGACAAATACTGTAAGATATCACTTACATGTGGAGTCTAAAAGAACAGCAAACTAGTGAATATAACAGAAAAGAAACAGACTCACAGATGTAGAGAAGGAACTAGTGGTTACCAGTGGGGAGAGGGAAGGGGGAGGGGCGAGGTGGAGGATTAAAGAGGTACAAACCATCAGGAATAAAATAAGCTATAAGGATACAGCATGGGGCTTTTTTAGCGCCATCTGCTCGCGGCGCCACCTCCTGCTCCTCCTGCCGCCGCCCTGAGTCACTGCCTGCGCAGCTCCGGCCGCCTGGCTCCCCGTGCTCGCCACCGGTACTTGATCTTCATACAACATGGCAGACATCGACAACAAAGAACAGTCTGAACTTGATCAAGATTTGGATGATGTTGAAGAAGTAGAAGAGGAAGAAACTGGTGAAGAAACAAAAATCAAAGCGCGTCAACTGACTGTTCAGATGATGCAAAATCCTCAGATTCTTGCAGCTCTTCAAGAAAGACTTGATGGTCTGGTAGAAACACCAACAGGATACATTGAAAGCTTGCCTAGGGTAGTTAAAAGATGGGTGAATGCTCTCAAAAACCTTCAAGTTAAATGTGCACAGATAGAAGCCAAATTTTATGAGGAAGTTCATGATCTTGAAAGAAAGTATGCTGTCCTCTATCAGCCTCTATTTGATAAGCGATTTGAGATTATTAATGCAATTTATGAGCCTACGGAAGAAGAATGTGAATGGAAACCCGATGAGGAAGATGAGATTTCGGAGGAGCTGAAAGAAAAGGCCAAGATTGAAGATGAGAAAAAAGATGAAGAAAAAGAAGACCCCAAGGGAATTCCTGAATTTTGGTTGACTGTTTTTAAGAATGTTGACTTGCTTAGTGATACGGTTCAGGAACATGATGAACCTATTCTGAAGCACTTGAAAGATATTAAAGTGAAGTTCTCAGATGCTGGCCAGCCTATGAGTTTTGTCTTAGAATTTCACTTTGAACCCAATGAATATTTCACAAATGAAGTGTTGACAAAGACATACAGAATGAGGTCAGAACCAGATGATTCTGATCCCTTTTCTTTTGATGGACCAGAAATTATGGGCTGTACAGGGTGCCAGATAGATTGGAAAAAAGGGAAGAATGTTACTTTGAAAACCATTAAGAAGAAGCAGAAACACAAGGGACGTGGGACAGTTCGTACTGTGACCAAAACAGTCTCTAACGACTCTTTCTTTAATTTTTTTGCCCCCCCTGAAGTTCCTGAGAGTGGAGATCTGGATGACGATGCTGAAGCTATTCTTGCCGCAGACTTTGAAATCGGTCACTTTTTACGTGAGCACATAATTCCAAGATCAGTGGATCTGGTTCACTGGAGAAGCCATCGAAGATGATGATGATGATTATGATGAAGAAGGTGAAGAAGCAGATGAGGAAGGGGAAGAAGAAGGAGATGAGGAAAATGATCCAGACTATGACCCAAAGAAGGATCAAAACCCAGCAGAGTGCAAGCAGCAGTGAAGCAGGATGTATGTGGCCTTGAGGATAACCTGCACTGGTCTACCTTCTGCTTCCGTGGAAAGGATGAATTTACATCATTTGACAAGCCTATTTCAAGTTTTTTGTTGTTTGTTTGTTTGCTTGTTTTTGTTTTTGCAGCCTAAAATAAAAATGTCAAATATAATTTTAAAAAAAAAAAGGATACAGCATGGGGAATATAGCCAATATTTTATAATAACAATAAATGGAGTATAACCTTTAAAAACTTTGAATTAGTATATTGTATACCTGTAACATTTAATATTGTACATCAACTATACTTCAATTTTAAAAATATGATATTGTAAAATACATAAATTAATTTAAAAATTAAAATTAAAAAAAAAAGAATAGCACAATAGTTGGGAGTCAAACTACCAACACTTGAATCCCAACTCTAAAACTTACTCATTGTTTGACCAAGTTTCATGACTTCTTTGAGCCATGGAAAGTACTTTGGTAAAGAACATGGCACATAATAAATGCAGCAAGTTTTAGTTTTATCAATACTGTATACAAATCACCTGGCACTTAGTGGGTAGTCAATTAAAAAACCACCACCAACAATAACAAAACACCTGCTTTTACAAGTAAAACAGATGACAAAGGCATCATGCTTTATAAAAATCAATGCTATCTTTTTTAAAATATGCCCATGTATGTAAAGTTCATTAGACTGGGATTAAATGTCAAATTTTCAAAGTATAAAACCTAAAATCTATCAAGTAAATAATCATTCTCTAGTGACATATTTAAGAAAATTATGGTTTTCAGGGTATTGAACTCAGTTCACAAGTCAGAAAAGTATGGTATAAAGTCAGAAGTTAGGTTAATAGCAGAAGTATTACAAGGAGTGAAATAAAGCTAAAATTACAGCATTAGTAGATTTGAAAACCTGTAGAAGACCAACTGTGTCAAGAAGAAACCATTCACTTTGGAAGATTATGTCTATTATGACATGGTTTTCATAAACTCCTAATAAAAATATAATAAAGGAAAACAAAACAGTAGAAAAACACATCCAACATATCACTATTTAAGAGAACTAATTCCTAGGTGATTAGTAAAGCTCTCTGAAATGGGTGAAAAGGCATGATTCCTAAATCCAAAGGGAAATTAAAACCACAAAGTTTTAAACAAAACCATATGGGAAAAAATACGTCACAAAATAAAATGGAATAATTTAGTTTTCAGCTTTCTCTTTACAAAAATTCTATTTTTAGATCAGATACAGTGGTTTAAGATATTACCATGTCTTTAAGCTCCCTTTGATAGGGAAATACGTGTTTGCTACTTCTAAAGGTAAATAGAAGGTTTTGCATTTAAGTTACAATATGGAATACTTCAGAGTAACCTTATGCCAAAGTGGCACATTTCTGAGGGATGCAAATGTATTCAATAAAAAGCTTTTAAAGGCATATTTAAACTTGCAGCAGAACTTTTCTGTGTCAAGACAGTAATACTTTTAACAGCATTGATCAAAATGTCATTCTTTTATAAGTTTACAATACCCTTTAATGGCATACAGCAAGCCATTAGGGTTATACACCTCTGTACAGCCGTCAGCTTACTAGGAAAAAAGAGAACACTGGCCAAGATACAGTCAGTAGGTTTTATCTTAATAAGGAAACTTTCCCCCACTACCTGCTTCATTCTAAAGTCCACAACTGAAATTATCCAAAGAGTAAATCTAAGCTCTCTTCAGTTCTGTAATTTAGAAGCATTTTCACAGAGCCCTAAACTGCAAGGTCTACACTGTATCTTGGCAGATACCATAGGATGGCCTTGAAAACAGCCTCTCACCCAGAGCAAGTGAGGAACTATTCATGAAGATTAGAAAAGAACTATGATTTTACTTATTTTGCTACTTTCTGGGGAAAGAAGAAAGTGAATTTTAAAAAGTGTTATGAGATAATCACTTTTCATATTTATTTATAAAGCCAAATACTAAAGGAACATTACAGTTATGTATTACTCTACCATAAAATATCTCTCTTCATCAACTAACATTGATTAGGTAATCTTTCATAAAATCATCTTAAAAACAAGTCCTTATCTTTGGGGTAGTCATGCTTTAAGAAAGCTAAATTCTGAAACTACTTACAAAACTTAATCATATGAGTATACAAACTCATTTAAAACTTTTATCAATTTACCAAATTTCTAACCATTCAGGAAATAGAGAGGGAGGCTTTTCCCACTTTTCATGATAAACCTTTACTTATTTTTCACAATTAAAGGAAATATGACTTGAGTACAAGTAAATTCTTAGAATAACAGAAATACCCCAGATATATTGATTGTAGCCTAAGTCTCTACCTTCTGAAACTATTTAAGGGCTTCAAAGAGTCTAAAAAAAATGTTACCAATAATAATTACAATCCTGCACCAAATAGTAAAACTCAACTTTACAGACAACACCAGATATATTTCATGAAACTTTTCCCTAGAAGTAAAGTTTTAAAAGTAGAAGAATCTGTCTCCTTTTAAAGGTGTAAGTGTGTGGGTGTGAGTATGTGGGTGCGCAGTGGGAAGAAAATATCAAGAGAAAAAGAAAGTTCATATGAATGGCTTTCTAAATTTTATTATCAAACAGAAAGTTGTTTCAGGCAATGTAGAGACCCAGAGTATCTGCACCAACTCCATCCCTGAAAACAACTAAAAATGCAAGGTAATTAAAAAAAAAAAACAACTTCTTAAAAGCATCCCAGGTGATAAAAACAGTAAGAAATCAGCAATCCAAAATCTAAGTGAACGTGGGAACTCAGAGAAGGTAAGTGAAGTGCTTAATCTACTTTTGCCCTGAGAATATTCAGTCAATCATTTTGACTAGAATTAAAATGTACAGATCTGGTTTGGAATGAAGGATAGAAAACAAACACAAACACCATCTAAAGAGTCTAACAAGAGGCTGTCCTATGAAGCTGGGAACTCAAAGGGTTATCCCCAGAAAGCAAAGGTGATCTAGGAGTCTGGAATTAAGAGACTGTAAGGAAAGCTGTCCTGGCAATGAGCAAAACAGGGGGAAACATAAAACCTCAAGTTGTAACCATAACCTAGCACTCAAGTAAATATACACACCAAATTCGTATCACCCAAATGGGTCCAAAAAATAAATTAAGTAAACACAAAATGGTATGCAACTAGTCACACCCCAAGAAGCCACTGCAACAAACACAAATGTTATCTGGTGGAATGAACTATTAAATACGCAAGTAAACAAGGCACTGTGAAAGAGAACCAGCAAAGACAAACCTACAAGGATTCCACTTTTGGAATTATCAAACACAGATTATATACTATCCATGTTTAATATGTTTAAAATAATTTTTAAAGTGTAAAAGTATCTTCACAGAATAGAAAACTTAAAATACATGACCTAAATTTCACAAAACATGTATACGAATTAAATACATAGTAGTTGAAATTTTAAAACTCAGTGAAAAGGCTACAGCAGATTATCTCATAAGAGACTAATCTTTCCAATAAAAATAACTAGAGAAAGTAGGTAAAATATGGAAAACAACAATGTGAAGGCACTGGAGAGCTATCAGAGGCGTCCAAGAAGCACAAAACGGAAGTACAAAGAGGTAAGCTCAACTTTCAGCATGGGCTTTCTTAAGTCATTTTCCAGTCCTCAGTCAGGAGGCTGAGAAGCTAAACAAGAGCTGTTAGCAGTAATCATAAAAAACGAGAAAAAATTTTTGAAGTTTGGGCACTGCTAGTCATAAACCAGAAAGGTATCAGAAGAATGAAACTCAGCTATATATCAACTCAATCCCAGATTGGATTAAGTTTAACTGTCTCTACTTACCTGCCAGAAGCAAAAATAAACTCTCTTTGGGAAAAGTTAATATTAACCATATCCTCAAAATATCACATCCAATACCTGACATCCCATTGACAATACTAAGCATACCAGAAAACAAAACGACAGTAAGATTTAAAAGAAAAGGAACAGATCTACAGAAGATACAAATTGGAGTTATCAGACCTGGACTTTAAAAATCATAGGTTAATATGTTTGGGAAAATAGAATAGTGCTCCAGTTTCCCATAAAGTAAGGGCAACACCTGAATCCAAATGTCTCCACATAACCTCAATGAAACTTTCAAAATTAAAACAGAGTGGGGAAAAATTCATAATCCACATCTACAACATAACTAGGAGACAAAGACTACCAACTTCAAATACATGTTAAGTAGAGAAATGAACACTAAAATCCAGCAACCATTTCTGAAGCCCATGCTGGTGAAAGAAAAAGACTGTGTAGAAAACAGGACAGAGAAGCAGGGGCTTAGAGGTGACAAAATATAGGTGAAATAAGCACCAGAAAGTGGGGAAATCCTAAAAACAGGTCTAAGACCTGTTAGATTGGAGTATTGATTACTGTGGAGTCTAAAGGAAGAGGCCTGCAATTCCAAGAAACAGAAGCAACAGTCTTGAGGAAGCACCATTTCTAGGGTAGAGAACAGTGAGTGACTTAGATGTGATGTTCCTTGGATGTTTGGTGGTAAAGAGAAAGAAGAAAACAAGAGAGAAAAAAATAATGGTCCTAAAGAAATAAAAGAGAAGCACAAAATTAGAGAAAGGTCAAGCCCTATAAGCCAAAACAAATGCACCATAGATTCAAGTTACTGCACTTCATTAAAGCAACAGAACAGGGTGCTTTTGAACTAAGAAACCTTGTAAGCCCCCTCACCACTTTCTATATAAATTATTACTGCTGATCAAGAAAAATAAAATTTTCAAAACTGATCAGAAAACAGAATACCACTGTAAAAATTATTATAAAAAAAATACAGAAAATGAGAACAAAAACTCTTCAGTTGATGAATACCTCTCTCCAAAAAGAAAGGAAAGAAGGAAGGAAGGAAGAAGAAACCATAAGATAGAGAAAATTATAACAATATCTCAAATTGAACTATATATTGTTAAACCAGTATTTACAGATTAAAAAAAAAAAAACTCTCCCCTCCACACACAGAAAACTCAAACATCCAGTAATTCAGAAGAGAAATAGGTAAAAATCTTCATATCAGGAAGATGTGAAATGAGAGGTAACTGGTCTCATACAAGAAAAATTAAAAAGACATAAAAATTATTTTAGAAATGAATAAATTATGAAGTACTCAAGAGAGAATAGGATTGAATGAAAATATAATAAGGGGCATTGAACAAAAGCATGAAAATAGCCAAAACAAAATGAAGCAAGAGAGTAGTAAGAATCAGGGGACAGTGTTAACATAGAGGGAGGGGAGGGGACTGGAGGGAAGGGGGATCGAACATACATAAAATTGTAGAGCTAATATTTAAAAACTACAATACAAAAAAAAAGATAACCAAAATAAGAGAAAACATGAATCTACATATTAAAAAGGCCTACAAAGGATCTTGGAAAATTGATATAAACAATTCTGATATGTAATACAAAATTAGCCTTTAAAGATAAGAAGAAAATCTTCTGGAATCACTTACAAAGGAAGGAAAAATTCGATTGGAGTGCACTTGGCTTGCGGCTGAGTCCTGACGGCCCGCATCACTGAGCTTTGCCTAGGGAGGGCCTGGTCCGGGCCCCGGTCCTCTGCTTTAGACACTGCTGTTGCAATCACTCACCGAGAGTTTGTCGAATATTTACTGTGCCATCCGACTGGACACGGGTGAATGTCTGGATCCGGAAATACAGAGAGGAAAAGGTGCTGCTCCAGCCTTTCAGGTTCTCAAAAGATACATATTCAGCTGGCTGCTATGCTGAGTAATACATGCTCAAAAGAGGTCTTTTCCAAACTGCTTTGATGACCAGAGGGAAAAAGTGCTTAACTGAGCAGTGTACTCAAAACAGAAACTTGAAAGTTTTCTAGATGCCTTCTTTTATGTCCCACATCCAGCCAGTCATACCAGCCTCTCGAGTATCTCAAATCCATACACTTCTCGCCACTTTTACTGTCATTACTTTGGTTTGGCATGACTGCTACATAACTATGACAGTAGCCTCTTAGCTGGTTCTGTTTCTTTCAATCTGGTTACCTTCTGTCCAGTCTCCATGTTGTCAGGCTGATCAAACCCAAATCTGATCAGGCCACTCCCCATTAAACACTTTTCCTCTGGTTACTCCTATTTGCCCTCAGATTTAAGTCTAAACTCCTCAATGTGGTTAACACTTCCTGTCCAGCTTTGTTTTTCTCCCCTCTAGCCCTACCCTCCAACCATTCAGAATGTCATTTTGAGTTCCTCAAATGCACAATCCCTCACCTCCAGACCTCTCCTATATCCCGTCCCCAACCCACCTAATTCTTATTCCTTAAAATTCAGTTTATGAAACTTTCTAAGTCAGGAAGCCTTTCCTGACTGTGCAAGATTGGGTCACAAAGCATACAGTAGTTACTCATTCTACAGATTATTTTTAAGTGCTTCCCTCCTCTGTGCCAAGAACTGCTAGGTACTAGGATTACAATGGTGAACATGATGTGAGATTCCTGTCCTAGTGGAACTTAGAAACCTTTTATGGGTCGATTTGAGAAGAATAAAGGGGAACCTATTTAAGTTAGTCTGGAAAGGCCTCTCTGATGAGTTGACACTTAAATTGAGGCCTAAAAGATGAGGATGATCCAGCCATGCAACAGAGGAAAAGGAAGAACATTCCAGAGTGAATAGGTTATGCCAAGGCCCTGAAGCAGGAAAGAGCTTGGCATTTTAGTGTTCAAGAACCTAAGAGAAGGCCAGTGTTGCTGGTGATATTGATGCATGCTAAAGTTTGAGAATCCCCATGGCTAGTATGAAAATGGGATGCGAGAGTGATAATCAATGAGCTTACATATCTGAGCCCATTGGCAAAAACATCTCTAGTGTGAAAATGATGCATCAACTATATTGGCCTGATTCCATTAACATTTGCTTCACCTAATGCCCCTTCTTCAAGTAACTTTCTGTTTATAATTTGGCTTAACATGTACTTATATCCAAAAGAAAATATGGGCTTAAGATGAGTCCCTTCCCTCTGACAATAATTTTCATGGTAAATTAGTAAAGCATCTTGGATTATGGTTGATCTCCCACATGGCTTGACTAGAAAGAGAGAAAGCAAGTATTCCAGAGTATTCCATGTTTAATTAGAAATGCACTGTAATTGTCCACCTGGACCCCACATATTTTCATAAGCGTAAGTCTATCAAAGTCTTCATTACTGGACGTTTACTTGAACAGTCTCTGGGCCTTCAAAACAAAAGCCAACTGAGGCCCTAATTAACTCCCTAGCATTTATACTTTTCTTCCTCTCTCTCCATCTCAGCCTCCTTGTTTCTACTTCTACTTGTGAGAGGTTGAGAGGACCCAGGGTTTTCTTTGTACATAATTGCTAAGTTCTCTGCCTAGTACTTTTATTATATTTATTAATTTTTCTAATTATAAAAGTAATGGATTTAAAAAATATTTTAACTATATAAAGGAAATTAAGATCATCTTTAAATAATCTGACAACTCTGAGAGAAAATACTTTTCAAAAGATTATCTGTATGCCCATTATCCCTTCTCTCTACATCCCCCCAAGCTAAGACTACATCAGTCCCCTTGTTGTATTTTCTTATAATATTTTGTACACTTCCTTAATTGAATTTGCCAGAATTTCAGTTTTTTGGTGTGATTATTGGTTTAAAATCTGTCTCTTGCACTAAGTCTAGTGACCAGGTAGGGACCTTGTCTGTTTTGTCTGTCAAAATATATTATTCCCATCACCTGGTATTTATAAGCTACACAATAAATAATTGATAAATAAGTAAATATGTTGAAATTATTAAATTGGAATATGGTTTGCTGACTGTATGGGACAAAAGAAATGTAATACTATATCACCATCCTTCCCAATAAAATCAAAGAGAAAAGAGAAATTGCAATAGATACCATATATGAAATCATTCCCAAGTCTATGATCATGTTTTCCTAACTTTAGTATTTACTCATTCCTGATGCTTCATTCAGTTATCCATCAAAGAATTCATCCTACTGCAAGTCAGGCAGGAGAGAGAGAGGGAGAAAACAAATTAGATAACAGGTATAAGGAAACACTATGAAAAACAGCAAAGGGAATAATTAATAGTGACTGCCTGAAAGGACCTTATTGGATTTTTGTCCACCAGACAATGAATGGAAAGTCCTTTTGCTGGAGCTTACATAATGAAACACAAATAAGTAAGAATACTTTAATGACTTTTTTCATTTCATTTCTCAAATTTACCATTAAGTTATAGTTTTCTAAACATACTTATTTCTCCACTAGAGGGCAATAAACCATTAAATAATGACAAAAAAGAAAAAAAACAATGAAGGAAAATCAAACAGGCATCAGACTACTTAGCAGCAATTTACAAAGAAAGATAATAGGAAGGTAGGAATCAAATTATGTTATTTAAACTGACAACCAATTAAATCCGAAGTAAGCAAAAAGGGGACAGATAAATTAAAACCATCATAAATAATAGTATAAAAGTAGCTACTAGAACAAAAACACAAACCTTCCAAAATAACCAAGGAACATACAAAAAGAGGGTGCAGTGAGGAACATACTACATAATGAAAGAGGAAATTTAATACACATGATAAATATATATGTAATATTTTGTCAGAATAGAAACCACACATAGTCATATCAATAAATGAACACTGATTTAGCTTCCCTGTTTTTTTTTTTAAAAAAAAAACACTTTCTGCAGCAACATGGATGCTCCTAGAGAATGTCATTCTAAGTGAAGTAAGCCAGAAAGAGAAAAAAAATACCATATGAGATCGCTCATATGTGGAATCTAAAAAACAAAAACAAACAAACAAACAAAAACAAAGCATAAATACAGGACAGAAATAGACTCATGGACAGAGAATACAGACTTGTGGTTACCGGGGTGGGGGGCGGGGTAGAGGGTGGGAAGGGATAGACTGGGGTTTCAAAATTGTAGAATAGATAAACAAGATTACACTGTATAGCACAGGGAAATATACACAAAATGTTATGATAAATCACAGAGAAAAAAATGTGACAATGAGTGTGTATATGTCCATGAATGACTGAAAAATTGTGCTGAACACTGGAATTTGACACAACACTTTAAAATGATTATGAATCAATAAAAAATGTTAAAAAAAAAAACACTTTCAAATTAACTTACCAAGCAAAACTCAACTCTACAATGAATTAGAGAAACTCATCTAAAATAAAGCAATTCCAAAAGTAAAAATACAAGGGAGAGACGAACAAGGCAAATGGAAACAACAAAAAAGCAGGTGTTATAATTCTAGTATCAGACATGGTAAAATTGAGACCAGAAAGCATTACATACTAATAAAACAACAGTTCATGATAGAAAGACCAATTCAAAGTAAATATATAATAGTTAGGAAAAGCTGTGTACCAACTGAGACCAAAAAGCATTACATACTAATAAACAACATTTCATGATAGAAAGACCAATTTAAAATAAATATATAATAGGAAAAGCTATGTACCAAATAACACAGCAAGTACTGTGATAAAATAGAACCAAGGATAAATAAAGATGCAAAAAGGAAGACATCAACATACCAAACTCAATACAAGTGTACAAAAAATATAAAAGGATATGGAACATACAAACTAAACAAGTTATATCAATATCTATGTCTTTAAACCCCCATAACAAATACTTTTCAAGTGAACATGAAACATTCACAAAAATTGACCAAGTGTATTAAGTCTTAAAGAAAGTATCAATATGTGCCATAAAGTAGAAACAACATAAACAGTATTCTCTGATCACACAATAAAAGTAGAAATTAAAAACAAAAAAATAAAAATAAGGTTATTTCACCTGGTAATTTTAGAGCTTTCTAGCAAAGTCTTCGGTGAAAGGAGAAATATAAACTGACACTAAACAGTCAAAATTAAAGACAATACCAAGTGTTGGAAAAGATGTGGAGCAAATGAAACTCTTACACAATATAGACGGGACTGTAAATTACTACAATCACTTTAGAAAATTTCTACTAAATCTAAACACAATCCTGCTGTATGACCCAACAATTCTTCTGACAGACAGATACATGTATATATACATACACATACACATATGTATACACACAAGAGACACGAGTGTATGTGTCTATAAAATGGCATATACAAGAACATTCATAACTGCTTCAATATTGATACTCAAACATTTGAAACAACCTCAATGTGTATGAACAAAAGGAGAGATAAATAAATTGTATGAATTCATACAGTGGAATATTGAACAGCAATGAGAATAAAAGATGGCTGTACACAACAAAATGACATCACATTATATTTTAAGTAAAATAAACTAGACACAAAGTAGCACATACTTTTAAATGAAGCTCAAAATCAACCAAAACTAATTGGTGTTAGCCAGAGCATTCAGGTAAGATAAAAAAGGGCATCCAAATTGAAAAATAAGTAAAATTATCTGTTTGCAGATAATATTATCTTTTATGTAGAAAATGCTAAAGAATCCAGAAAAATATTTTGGAACTAATTAATGAATTCAGAAAAGTAGCACGATAAAAGCCAACACTCAAAAATCAGTTCCATTTCTATACACTACCAATGAACAATCTGAAAATGAATTTTTTTAAAAAATTCCATTTACAACAGCATCAAAAAGCATAAAATACTAGGAATTAACCAAGAAGTTGAAAGACTTCTACAATGAAAACTACAAAATATTGCTGAAAGAATTAAAGAAAATACAAATAAATAGAAATACATCCCATGTTCATGGAATAGAAGACTTATTATTGTTGAGATGTCAATACCACCCAAAGCAATCTATACATTCAATGCAATCCCTATCAAATTCCCAATGATATTTTTTGCAGAAAGAGAAAAACACATCCCAAAACGCATATAGAATCTTAAGGGACCTTAAATAGCTAAAGCAATCTTGAAAAAGAAGAGTGCTGGAGGACTCATACTTTCTGATTTCAAAACTTACTACAAAGCTACAGTAATCAAAACAGTGTGGTACAGGCATAAAGATAGATAGATAGATAGATAGACAGACAGACAGACAGACAGATAGATTAAAGACAGATATATAAATCAATGGAATAGAATAGGGAGCCCAGAAATAAACCCTCACATATGTGTCATCAAGTGATATTTGACAAGGGTACCAAGACCATTCAATGGGGAAAGGATAGTCCTTTCAACAAATGGTGCTGGGAAAACTGGATAACTGGATATCCACATGCAAAAGAATGAAACTGAACCCTTACCTTACACCAAATTAACTCAAAATGGATCAAAGACCTAAATGTAAGGCTTAAAATACAAAACTCTTAGAAGACAACATTGGGCAAAAGCTTCATGATATTAGATTTGGCAATAATTTCTTGGATATGACACAAGAGCCACAGGTAACAAAAAAGATACAAATTGGACTTTATGAAAATTTTAAAATTTTGTGTATGAAAAGACACTATTCATAGATTAAAAAGGCAATCCACAGAATGGGAGAAAATATTTGTAAATCATATATCTGATAAGAGATTAATATGATAATATACAAAGAACTTCTAAAGTTCAACAGCAAAAGAACAAACAACCTGATTCAAAAATGAGCAAAGAACTTGAATAGACATTTCTTTAGAGAAGATATACAAATGGTCAATAAGCACATGAAACAATGCTCAATGTCACTACCATTTGGGAAATACAAGTCAAAACTATGATTAGATACCACTTCACACCCATTAGGATAGCTACTATCAAAAAAATACCCAGAAAATAATAAATGTTGACAAGGATGTGGAGAAATCAGAACTCTTGTACACTGTTGGTAGAAATGTAAAATGGTACAGCCATCATAGAAAACAGTATAGTCATTTCCACCAAAATTAAAAATATGATTGTCACATCACCAGTAATTTCACTTCTGGTTATATATCCAAAAGAACTGAAAGCAGAGTCTTAAAGAGTTATTTGTACACTCATATTCACAGCAGCATTATTCATAATAGTTAAAATGTGGAAGTAACTGAAGTATCCATCAACCAATGAATGGATAAGCAAAATGTGATATACATTATTCATCCAAAAGGAAATTCTGCAATATGCTACAACATGGATGAACCTGGAGAACATTATGGCAAGTGAAATAAGCCAATCACATAAATAAAAATACTATATGATTCCACTTATATGAGATACTTAGAGTGGCCAAAATTAGACAGAGTGAAGTCAGAAAGAGAAAGAAAAATACCATATGCTATCATTTATACGTGGAATCTAAGAAAAAGGACACAAATGTACTTATCTACAAAACAGAAACAGACTCACAGACACAGAGAACAAACTTATGGTTCCAAGGGGTAAAAGGGGTGGGAAGGGATAAATTGGGCATTTGAAATTTGCACCTCTTGGGGAATGATGAAAATGTTATTTAGCTATCTTGTGTGTTGTGGTGGTGGTTTCACTGGTGTATACATCTATCAAAATTCATCAAATTGTACATCTGAAATATGTGTAGATTACTATACAGGAATCATACCACAATAAAGGTGTTAAAAAAATCAGAGACAGAAAGTAGAATGGTGGCTGCCAGGGCCTGGGAGAAGAGGGAAATAGGGAGTTATTGGTTAATGGGTGTGGGGTTTCAGTTACCAAGATGAAAAGAGTTACAGAGGTGGATAGTGGTGATGGTTGCAGAAGATTTTGAATGTATTTAATCATGAAAGATATCTGAATACTCAATTAACACATGAAAACATGGTCATAATCATTAGACATCAGTAAAGTACAAATTAAAGCCACAATGAGATATAAATAAATACCCACTAGAATAGCTAAAATTTAAATGATTGACAGTTCCAAGTGCTGACAAGGATGTGGAGAATTACAACTCTCATACATTCCTGAAGGGAATATAAAATCATACAAATACTTTGGGAAACAATTTAACAGTTTTTATTAAAGTTGGACATATAATTATTGTATGATCCAGCAATTCCACTTCCTAGGTATTTACCCAAAGACTGCATACAAATGTTCATAGCAGCTTTATTCATAATAGCTTCAAACTGGAAACAAACCAAATGTAAATCAACAAATGAATGGATAAATTATAATATATAAATAGATACAGAAATACTATAATACTGATATACACTAAAATATAAGTTAATGTCAAAATATAATACTGAGAAAATGAAACCAGATACAAAACAGTATATACTGTATCATTTCATTTATATGACATTAGAGAAAACTCAAAATGAATCTATAAAGTCAAAAAGCACATTCATGGCTGCCTAGGGTTAGAGAAGGGAGGGGAAAAGGACTGAAAGTGGGACAAGGGAAGTTTTCAGGGTAAAGGGAGAGAATGGGAAAGAAGCTATATCTGAGAAGATACCAATCAAGAATTTTACAAAACTAGTGACATATCAAGCCATGATTCAACTCTACAAAAGGATAAACAGTATACATTATTTAAAAATATATATATATATATAAGGGGGTGTTTATAGCTTAGTAGTAGAGCACATGCTTAGCATGCATGAGGTCTTGGGTTCAATTCCCAGTACTTCCATTAAAAAAACAAACAAACAGATATCTATATCTATATCTATATCTGTATCTATCTATCTATCTCAGAACAACATAGTAAAACTAATGACAACCAAAAAGGGGAAATCTTAAAATGAGTCAAAGAGGTAAGTTCTTCCTAAAGGTATAAAAAGTCTGATAGCTAACTTCTAAGGAAAAACAGTAGAAACCAGAAGATAAAGGAATTACACCCTCAAAGCAATGGGAAAATTGAACTATCAATCCATAACTGATAAAACTATCCTTCATCAATGAAGGTGAAATAAAGACTTTTTTTTCAGATATATGAAAAATTGTGAGGATCTGTCCTCAACAAATCCACATTCAAATGAATACTGAAGAGCATTCTTTAGGCAGAAGGAAAACCATCCCACCAGTGAAAGCTAGGAGACATAGAAAGGAATGAAAAGTCACAAAAAAAGGTAAATCTACAATAATAATAACATCTTAGAGGATTTAAACTAGAAATAAAACAACAGCAAAATATGAAAAAATAAGACTAAATGTAATAATAGATTTGATAAATCAAGAATATAGAACAGCTAAGGATACCCTCAACAAAATGAAAAGACAACCTACAGAATGGAAGAAAATATTTGCAAGTAACGCAACTGACAAGGGACCAATTTCCAAAATATACAAACAGCTCATATACCTTAATATCAAAAAACAAGCAACCCAATCCAAAAATGGGCAGAAAACATAAATAAGCAATTCTCCAATGAAGACGTACAAATGGCCAATAGGCACAATGCTCAGCATCACTAATTGTCAGAAAAATGCAGATCAAAACTACAATGAGATGTCACCTCACACCAGCCAGAATGGCCATCATTAAAAAGTGTACAAACAGTGTTGGAAAGGCTGTGGAGAAAAAGGAACCCTCCTACACTGTTGGTGGGAGTGTAGATTGGTGCAGCCACTATGGAGGACAGTATGGAGGTTGCTTAAAAAACTAAAAATAGACTTACTGTGTGATCCAGCAATACTACTCCTGGGCATATAGATGGAGAAAAATATAATTTAAAAAGACACATGCATCCCAATGTTCATAGCAGCACTATTTACAATAGCCAAGATATGGAAACAACCCAAATGTCCATCAACAGATGACTGGATAAAGATGTGGGGTGTGTGTGTGTGTGTGTGTGTGTGTGTGTGTGTGTGTGTGTGTGTGTGTGATGGAATACTACTCAGCCATAAAAAATAATAAAATGCCATTTGCAGCAACATGGATGTATTTGGATATCGTCATTCCAAGTGAAGTGGGCCGGAAAAAGAAAGAAAAATGCCATGTGATACCACTTATATGTGGAATCTTAAAAAAAAAAAGAAACAAATGAACTACTTATAACTTAGATGACTGATTTCTTGAATATGTGTAAGCACATTTGACTGTCCTTTATAATTGCATTACTGCATTCTGTTGATTCTTATTTTGTAGTTGGCTTTATTCCTTTGATATATATGTAAGTTTAAAAAGCTAAAGCTCTAAACTGTTCTTAGAAACAATGATCAGGATGTAAACTAAAAAACATATGTGCAGTATATTGTATATATTTACATGCAATATATTGTATTTGTGCAGTCAAATTGTAACAATTCTACCTAATAAGACTGAAAAAGAAAAAAAAAGATTATAGAACAGAGGGGGAAATGAAATTAATTTTTTAAAAAATCAATCCAATAGAAGACAAGAAAGGGGAAAAAGTGATGAGACAAATAGTAAGATGGTAAGTATCAAGATAATTTATTTTTAATTGCTAATGTATTGCTATATTAAACAAAGCCAGGCCAACTGCAGGGGTCTAATTTCTAACCACTAGACTCTTAAGGACTCCAAGACCTCATCTCTTGAAGCTGTATGCCTCTAAAACTCAAGCCCCTAGATTACTGAGACCTTCTTACTCTCAGTGGCGGTTTGATGAGCCTACAGGTTTATTGCTTTTTTTCCTAGCACCTTAATTGTTTCTGGACCTTGAGGACTTCTTTTTATATGATATATATGTATGTTTGTAACAGAGAGCATTTTAGGTTAACTTTTCCTCCATTATGCAGGAACAAGTAATCTTACCTACAGTGTTTTGGTTTCTCTTTTAATTTATGTCCCACCAGCAAGCCTAGCAGTCATTTTCATTTTAAGTATTTTATTGCTAATTGCTGTAGGGAACTAAGTAGTGCCTAGTAAAAGTAATGAAGATGTAGAATGTATTAGGACAGCATACAGACTGGGAGGTTTAAGGCAACAGAAATTTATTCTCTCACAATTCTGGAGACCAGAAGTCTGAAATTAAGGTAGCAGCAGGGTCATGTTCCCTCTGAAGTCTAGAGAAGGAGCCCTCTTTCCCTCTTTTTAGTTTCTAGTGGTTGCCAGCAATCATTTGTGTTCTTTGGTTTGCAGCTGAATAATTCCAATGTTTGCTTCCACCATCACATGGCCAGAATCTTCCCTGGGTATGTATCTGCTCTCTGTGTTTCTGTATCTAAATCTCCTTTCTTCTTTCTCTTATAAAGACACCAGGCACTGGATTAGGACCCACCCTAATCTACTATGACATTACCTTAACTTGGATAAAAACTGCAAAAACCTTATTTCCAAATAAGATAACATTCACAAATACCAAGGGTTAGGACTTGAACATCTGTTTTGACGGGACACAATTCTCAAACAGAGAAATTAAATGAAACAGACTAGAGAAGCTCAAAAACAAAGGCAAACATATATGTAGAAACTGTATAGGAACGTATTATCCATTCAGTGAGGAAAGGATGTCCTATTTTGGGGGTTGGCGAACTTTTTACATTAAGGGCCAGATGGTAATTATATTAAGCTTTGAAGCACATGTAGTCTGTCACAACTACTCAACTCTGATCCTGTAGTACAAAAGGAGCCAGACAACAAGTAAACAAATGGATGTGCTAGTGTTCCAATAGAATTTTGTTTACAAAAACATGGTAGGCCAGATTTGGCCCATGGGCCATGGTTTTCCAAATAGCAATAGAACAATGAAAAAAAATTAGTTAAAGTCATTTCTCACATCATACATAAAACTAAGTTTCAGGTGAACTAAATTTCTAATATGAAAAAAATAATGCTTGGCAATATAAATTATATTCAGGACATGCTAGTGGAATTTCACAATAAAAATTATTTTAATATAAAACATCCAAAAAATTAAGGCAACAAATTATTTTAACATTTAATGTTAATCAAGGATTTTACTACTTGTTACTGTAATTCAAAAAGACAGGATATAAAATCTTATTAATTTATTTCTTATATGTCTGTGTGCTCATACTCTAATCTGTGAAAGACCTTCCTATAACTTTAGAAAGCATTTCAGTTACTTCTCTAAAATTCTTAACTCAGTGCTCATTTGAAAATTGTGCTACAAATGTAACTGAGCAGGACCCTATGCGGCCTTCCCGGGACAGAGTCCCCCCTGACACACACACACACTATGTCCTTCTCCTGCCTCTGGTCTGTAAAAAACAAAACAAACAAAAACCTTTAGCCTCCTAGGCCTTATCTGAGTTCCAAAGAATAAATTTAATCAGAGAAGAGAGGAAAATGCAGAAAGAAAGGAAAACAGTCAAGCAGGACAAAATAATAATAGCCTAGCCATTAGATAAAGTCAAGGACCTTTAGCTCCTCCTCAAGGGCTACAGATGATATTCTGAGCCATATCCTTTGAGCTGTTTTGCAGTGACTGAAACCCCCACCAGTTGGAAGAAGTGAACTGCACGCTGACCACAAGCACGTAGACCCCAGGCTGGTTAAAACAGATTACTGATGGTGATGACTCCTGATTACCTCACTACCAACCAATCAGAATAATGTCCATGAGTTAATCATATGCCCAGCCACCCTGTCCAATACCCAGTCTTTAAAAAACTTTCCCTGAAAGCCATTAGCGGGTTCGGGCCTTTTGAGCACTAGGTGCCTGGACTCCGTTTGGTGCCTGCAATAAATGCTGCACTTTCCTTCACCACAGCTGGGTGTCAGTAGATTGGCCTTACTCTGCGCAGCTGATCAGACTCGGGTTAGTTCCATAATGCTAATAAAACTGCTTCAGCCTTCTCAATCCCCACTGCCTTCTAACTTTCAAGTCTTAAAATAACTGAAATTAAATGACAGCCATTTTTAGAAGATTGAGATCAAGCGTCAGTTTGTACTCCAACAGACCTACTGGCTTTGTTCTAAGGTCTGGACAGTATTCATAACGCCAATAGTAAATGTATGTGTGAAGAGGGCCCGACCGAGAATAAAATAATCCTGTTTTTGACAGGAATCCATCATCATTCTGAGTCAGCAACTGAGTGAGACCAGAGCTGACATTTCTATAGCGCTTTATCCAGCGCTTGCACCTGTTGATTTCCACCGGAACTTCACTAGTCCCACTTGGGAAGAAGAGGACACAGCACCCTCTTTCTAGATAAGGAACGTTCTGGACTCAGTTTGTGAGGTGTGGGACGCTCCCCAGGTTGCTCAAGAGACATTTTTCCACACTGTCAAAGGCTGGTAGAAAGTTTCTGTCAGGGTTGGAAGAAGAGGGAGGAGGGGTAAAGTGTGCTCGGGGGAGGTGTAAGCACGTCAGAGTCGGAGGGTTTCTGCTGGGGAGGGAAGGAAGTTGAGACACTGCTCCTCAAAGAGGAGCGAAGGGAGCGTCAAGAGGAGCCTTCCCACAGGGCCGATAGAAGACGGGCGGGCGCGCGGCCTCTCAGACGCGAGGAAAGAACCTAGAGACTGGGAGGAGGCGAACAGAGGGGCCTGCCTCAGGGAGAGCCGCAGCCCAGCTGTAGTCTCCCATCTGGAGGCAGCCTGTTTGACTCAACGCCCTGAACCTCGGGCCGGGCCGCCCTTTTCGTCATTCTCCCTCAGGGTCTCTCACCACGGAGTTTGCTGGCTCCAGCAAGACGCCCAGCTCCATTTGGCACCTTACAAGCTCTCCGCGCCAAAACTCAAATACGGCCCCCAGCGTCTCCCAGAATGAAGGACAGAAGGACCAATCGAAGCCTCGCTGGCCACAGACGTACAGGGCGGTGGGCGAGACAAACGGATGGGATGGGTGGGACCAAAGGGCGTTGCCAAGACGACAGCGTCTGGGTGGGCGAGCTGTGGTGACTTACAGCCGAAAGGCGAGACTCCGCTGAAAAAGCGCTCCAGTTAGGTGGACCACGTTGAGGCTGTGGCCTTCTCCTGGACAGTAACTGCGGATGTGTGCTATGGTCACTCCAGCGGCCTCCGTTTCCTTTAGCCTTATCTCTCAGCAAACGATTTTCCTATCCAGTTATAAAGTGTTAGTTGCCCCAAGGCAACAATGTGGTAACATCACCCCCTCGTTATATAATGGGTAATGGAAATTCTGAGTCCACTTTGTCAAAAGGAGAGAGTACTACAAAAAGAAAAAGATGAAAAGTTGACTCTTTAAACATAAAGTGATTTCCTACTGTGTGAGTGTTCTACTGCATTGTGTAGTCTTTAAATACTGGGTGCAGTTTGAGTTACCACTACGTTTAAAATTCTGGATCTTTGTGACCTCCAAATTCCACCTGAACCAGGTATATGAACAAAGACCTGAATTTTTAAATTTTCTGTAGCAGTCTGAAACCTCTAACTTGAGTTCTTAATCTCCCATAATTCTGATGGTAAGATGGGCAGGTGCTTTGAGCCCAAATCATTACAAAGATCAAACTAGTCATTCCCTGAGTTTCAAAGAATAAATTTAATCAGAGAAAAGAGAAAATGCAGAAAGAAAGGAAAACAGTCCAGCGGGACAAAATAATAGTATCTTAGCCATTAAACATAATCAAGGACCTTTAGTTCCTCCTCAAGTGCTATAGATGATATTCTGAGCCATATTGTTTGAGCTGTTTTGTAGATATTGAAACCCCCTCCAGGTGGAAGAAGTTAACTGTATGCTGCCCACTAGCACATAAACCAGAGACAGGTTGGAATCAGAAGATCGATGATGTTGACTCTCTAGTACCTCACCACCAACCAGTCAGAAGAAAGTCCACAAGCTGATCACACACCTCTCAACTCTACTCCCTCAACTGTCTTTAAAAACCTCTCCCTGAAATTATTATAGAGAATTTGGGACTTTTGAGCACTAGCTATCTGGACTCCTTATTTGATACCCTGTGGTAAACGCTGGGTTTTCTTCACCACAACCAGGTGTCAGTAGATTGGCTTTGTTGAAAGTGGGCAAACAGACCCAAGTTTGGTTCAGTTAACACCTGTCCTATGCAGAAGCTTACGGTAAGGAAATCTGCTATATCTCCCTGGTACTGCGCTTTTATCCACTCTACATCCATAAAATGCTTTTTAAAATTTTTGTCACATAGATTAATTTCTGTTCCACCATTTAGTGTGACATTTCAAAGCACGTGGAAGGGCTGCTTTATAGTGGGTCCATCTGGAGACCTGCACTCAGTACAATCGGGGTTTATGCTGTCTGTAACCCAGCCCTCCGAGGTATCAGCATGGTAAACACACCCCAAGTCCCAAATGATGGGGTGACAGCCACTATTGGTACCTGAAATTTTAGGTGTTAGGCAGATAGTTCCGTTTTAACTGCAATTTATGTGTTTTAGAAAAATATATCACTATTCAAACCCATGATTTTGAGGCATAGCAAGACTAAATCAGGAATTTAATATTTTTGTAAATTATATTTTTAAAATAATAGTACAAGTGGCTAGAATATGGTGAAAATCAAGATGGTGTTACTCCAATTTGCGAAACATTGGCATATGGGAAATTGATGACTAAGTTTTGAATGAACAGTCGATTTCAGTAAATATGAAATAAATTATGCTAAGCAAGTCAGGTTCCAAGAGCCCCTTCATTATGAAAGTCTACAGACCCCACGTGCGCCTGCAGTTGAGTGCATGAGACATAGTTCCCAACAAGCGCTACTAAAACAAGACTCATACTGCAGGGGTCTAAAAAAGGGCATGTGAGCAACTGGGGCGTGGCCAACCCACCTGCGGCTTACCATGCGGGGGCGTGGTTGGCCAGGGGCGGGTCTTCCAGGCGGAAGGCGGAAGCTGTTGCGAGTCACGTGATACGAGTAACATGGCCGCTGCCCCTTGAGAGCCGCAGGTGCCGGGTGGGAGCGGGTCTCGTGAGCAGGTGGGTGGCTGGGAGCAGGTGTGTAGGAACGGAGTGCAGACCCTAGTTGCGAGGCGGGGCGCGGTGCGGGAGCGAAACATGCCGGCCTGAGGCGGCGTGGTCCATGAGCCGACGCCGGAGGCAGCGCGGAGCCACAGACTCCTCTAGCCCCGGCGCGGCCCCGGCAGCCACCGGCTGAGGAATCCCGGCGCTCCCGGGAGCGCCCGAGCTGCCACCATGAACCCGGAGAAGGACTTCGCGCCGCTCACGCCTAACATCGTTCGGGCCCTCAATGACAAGCTGTACGAAAAGCGGAAGGTGGCAGCGCTGGAGATCGAGAAGTAAGAGTCTCCGGCACCCAGGATGGGGCGTGGGTAGCAGAGCCAGTACCCAGCACTGGCTTTGCAAGGGTCTGGTTCCCTAGGGCAGATCCCCATGCCTTTGCAACCATTGTCGCCACTCCAAGTTCCAGGTCATTAGCGCAGTGCTTCAGAGCAGGAGATTGGGAGTCCCAGCTTCGCTTCTGACTGACTGCATGACTTAGGCCAAGTTTTTTAACTTCCTAGTGTCCCAAAGTGCTGCCCTGAGAATTAAGTAACCTGATATTTGTGTGCTGCTTAGGGCTGCCCTGAGAATGAAGCGACATACTGTATGCGTGGTGTTTAGCACAGGGACTGGCACATGGTGCGTCTTCGGTGTAGCCTCTGTAACGGGAGGGAGGTGGGAAGCATGAGACTTTGGTAGTGATGTCGACCTGCCTCATTTCTTACCCAGCTTCTAAGAAGGGAAAGGGACAGTTAGTTGACCAAATGGAGAAACCAGGTTCAGAACCTCAAGATCTCAAAGCTGGGAGGGCTGTTTATTTTCTCTGTCATATCACCCTTCTCTGCAAGTGGAAGTGGAAGGAATTTGACCTGTTTCTGCAGTCTTATTACATGTACAGTAGTACCTGGTTATCCGTGGGGGATACTCCAAGACACCCAGGGGGTGCCAGAAACCTTAGATAGTATCCAACTTTATATATACTAGGTTTTTTCCTATACCTACATACCTGTGATGAATTTATAAATTAGGCACAGTAAGAGAATAACCGAATGGCCAGCATCACTACTCTTGCACTTCAGGGTGGTTATTAAGTAAAATAAGGATTACTTGAGCACAGGCCCTGGGATACCGGACAGTCAATCTGATAACCCAGACAGCTACCAAGTGGGGCAGTAGCATATACAGCATGGATATGCTGGAGGAAGGGATGATTTGCGTCCCGGTGGGACAGCGTGAGATTTCATCTCACCACTCAAATGGCACATAGTTTAAACTTACAAATTGTTTATTTCTAGAATTTTCCGTTTAATATTTTGAGACCGACAATGGATCACTGGTAACTGAAACTGCAGATAATGGGGGACTATTGTATGTGTAACCGTGAGCTGACATTTTGCTTTATTTCCCAATGTACAAAACATGGTGTTTCACTGGGAACATTTTACTAAGATTTTTCACTGTCATTTTACATTTGCATTTTTTTCCAGTCGTATCTTTGTGATAAAGTCAGGTGGGTGGGTGATTTCAGAAAAGTAGAAAGAAGCAGGCAGTGAAACTGATAGAATGCCAGTCTGGGGGTGAGGAAATATGGATTGTAGTTCTGCCCTGTCCAGTAGGGTAGCCACTGACCACACATGGCTATTTACATTTAAATTATGAAAGAGAAATAAAAATTTTAAATCCAGTTCCTGAGCTGTACCACTCATATGTTCAGTAGCCACGTGTGGCTGTTGGCTACCATAATGGACAGTGCACATTTTAGAACATTTCCATCACTGCAGAGTGCTCTAATCTAGTCTGTGTGATGTCACCCGTTCTTTGACCTCTGGCAAAATCCTCAACTCAGGGTTTCTTAACCTCAGCAGTACTGACATTTTGGGACAGATAATTCTTGGTTGTGATGGGCTGCCTCACGCATTACAGGATTTTTAGCAGCATCCCTGGTCTCTACTCACTAGATACCAGGAGCACTCCATCAGTTGTACAATCAAAAATGTCTCCAGACATTGCCAAATGTCCCTGGGGGCACAGAATTGCCCCCGGTTGAGAGCGCTGCCTTAACTGCTTTGGGTTTCAGTTTCCTCCTCAATTCAGGGTTTGGATTTTGCTTAGAGGACCCTCCCATCAGCTCCAATTTTCAGTATGTACAGAACCACCTAGTTGCTTCGCTCATCAATCACTGCTATCTTGAGTGCTCTCTTTTCTCACTGCTGGCTCTCATCAGTGCCAGCAAAATGTGATGATGAGTATTGCTGCACTGAGGAGGAGACCTAGAGCTGATGTATAGACGGGTCTTTGAGTCCGCGGTTTTATTGGCTGAAGCTACAGTGACACCCTGTTTAGTCCATCACCTGTTCTGGTTCTGAGGAACAGGGCTTGAGTCATCAGTTGAGTCCTTGAATGGAGGTGTTCATCTCAGCATTATTGTTGCCTCCAGCACAACCTCTGTAAATGCTCTCACTCCACAGGCTGTTCTGAAAGGGTTTTGTCTTTAATGGGGTTCATTTTGTACTTGTCATAGTCCTTGGTTTGTGGAAGTCAGAAAAACTCCTTCAGGCCTTAACTGGTTCATAGAAACTATTTAAGAGCAGAGACTCTCTTTTATTTATCCTCAGCAACTAGCACAGTGCCTGGCAGTATTTGACAATTGGCATTTATGGATAAATAATGAATGAATAAATGACCATAGGTTTTCAGTGGGGAAGTAACATTGCAGTGTAAGGACTTTGCTACTCAAACTGTAGCCGGCAGACCAGCAAGCAGTATCAGGGTCACCTGGGAACTTGTTAGAAAGATTCTTCAACCTCACCCCAAACCTGTGGATCAGAATCTGCGTTTTCACAGGACCCTTGATGCTTTGTGTACACTTGAGAGTTGGAGAAGCACTGGCCTAGAAGACTCTACATTCAGTTTCTGGCCTTCCTCAGCCATATTTGGAATGAGTAGTGCCCTGTTTGATATGTTCCTCAGAGTGTATGTTTCACAAATTGCTCAGGGACGGACAGGTCCTTATTTGTGCTTCCCCAGAGAGCTTTCTGCCATCTCTGCTTATATGGACAATGATCTTTATAAGTAGATTGGATTCTATTTATGATTTATGATTGGAATATACTTATGACCTATTTAAGCTTAATTTCTTACCTCTGGGCCCTATGTTGGAATACTGACACCAGGCTGTATGAATTGGGGGAGGGAGGTGGACAATTCAGTCCATAACATTGACCATTTTAAAAACTGATTACGTGTAAAGCACTGTATGCCTGTTTGGAGGAGGAGGATTTGGCCATTGTACACCCTCATCTCATTTATTTTGTACAGCTGCCCTACAAGCTGGGTAGTGTTACCCCATTTCACAGATGAGGAGATAGAGGCTTTTGGAGGTTAAATAATCTTTGCAAGGTTTCACAGCTAGAACCAGGTTAAAAAAAATCCAGGTTCATCGGTCTAAAAATACTTCCCCCCTACAATGAATGATTTTCCCTGCCAGAAAGAGGACATATACTTAATAAAAGAAATTTCCTACTTGAACATCCCCATGGAAGTTTTCACCACCATTTCCAGTTTTCTGGAACCCTGGAATCTATCTGCTCAGGTAACAGAGCCAGTACTGCATACAGTGTTCAAGTGCGGGATTAAAATTCCTAATAAGACGAGGGTGTTTAATCTTGTTGATGAGACTCTCAGACACTAAAAACGCAGAGATGGGTGCTTAGCTCAACTGAAAGACCCCCGGAATCACACAAGCATGCTGTGTTAAGTGACCAGTATCTGATGGCTAAATGTGTGGGCCTGTTGGCACAGTCCTGGAGAGCTTTACCCGACAGCCTTGCTCCAACATGCCCACACAGCTTTCTCAGGGATAAGGTACTTTGGCTAAAATTGTAGAATGACTGTTTCAGGTTTGGCGGGCCCTTGGTTTCAGGAGATATAGTCACTGATCAGTCCTGATGACAAGATTGGTTAAGACCCAAGGCTCAGTTTTCCAAGAGAGTCCAGTGAGGGGGAGAAATGCCAGCAGGCACTCTCATAAATGTGGACTGTGCCCTACCTTGTGGTGGCAGGGCCCCTCACTGCAGGCTGGGAGAGCCGATTCCCCTCACAGTAACCAAAGATGGGCTCACAACCAAGCTCTGGTTTTCCTGATCTTTGAGTTCCCAAAGCCAGCAAATGTAGGTGCTCAGGCCACATGCCCTGAGAAACCCGAAGCCCAAGGGGGAACTCTGGATTAGGGCTCCTGAATGACCCGTCCCTGCCTGCCCAGGAAGGTGGGTGGGGAGGGGTCCCTAGGGCTCTGTGATCAGATCATGGTTGAACTGCTGAGTTTGACCTACCTCTTTGGAGCCTACCACCTCTGTAAGGAGACACTCTCTATTACCAAGAGGTTTAAGACAGCTTTTGGATTGTGGGTCAGAATTCCACCCAGCACTACTCTATTAGCAGTGGGACCTCAGCAAGTTGCTTCATCAGAGGTCACAGACCGGCAGCCAGGGGCTGCGTCCTGCCAGCAGGCCTGTCTAGTTTGGCCCAGATCTCAGGGTATACTGAGAAATTTCACAGTGAAGTTTGGGTTTCTGTCTCCTCTTAAGGAATAGAAAGATGTGTCTCTGTGGGGCCTACATTCCCACACAGCACATCAGGGGACCTGGGGGTCCACCCTCCTCCCCTGACCAGGACATGGCTCCCCAGTTTGCCTCCTGTGTTGGCAGGTTCGCCACAACCCCTCTTACCTCCCTTGTTCTCACTTGTGTCGCCTGCCTGGCCCCTGTAAGCGTTTGAGTTTGTGACCTGGAGTTTAACCTCTCTGTGCCTCAGGTATCTCATCTTAAAAGGAAAAGAAAAAAATGTGCCTTGAAAATAGTATGCTAAGTGAAAGAAGCCAGTCACAAAAGGCCATGAAGTGTATGATTTCATTTATGTGAAATACCTAGACTACACAGATCCTTAGAGACAGATAGTAGATTAGTGCTTGCCTGGGGGTGAGGGGACATGGGGGGTGACTGCAGATGGGCACAGGGTTTATTCTGGGGGTGATAAAAAGTCCTAAAATTGATTGTGGTGACAGTTACACAGCTTTGTGAACACACAAATTGTACACATTTAAAGAGTGAATTTATGGCATGTGAATTATATCTCAATTTTTAAAAACTAAGAGCGCCTGTAGGTTTGGTGGCAGTGTGAGGGAAACACTCATTAAGTGGTCCCAGTGATTGTCACCTGAGCTCCAAACATGCCTCCTGGTGTCTCTGACTCCTTTCTCCTTTACAGTTTTTCCACTGATTATGTCCAGCAGGTGCTCAGTATACTTTGTTACTTAACCAAGTCTTAGGCCTCCTCAGAAGCCGTTCCTCAGAGTCAGATGTTCTGCTTTTCCTGTTCAGGTATTGGAGACTAGTGAGCAGGTGGAAACCAAATTACTTAAATACTCAGCAAAGTAGATGGAGAAGACATTCACCCAGATTCTCTTTGGGAAATCACTGCCCGGATGTGTCTCCTAAATACAGCACATTACCTAGAGAACTGGGATGGACCATTGGACTCACCAGGAAGGAAAAGGCAGCCTAATGTCCAGGCTCAGAGTTTTCCAGCACAGGAATAAACGCAGCTCTGGGTTTATCTTTCTATCCTTCTTGAGCCAGGAGCAAAGCAGGTTCTCAGTCAACAGTTAGTGAACAGGTCTGATCTTGTATAGTGTGTATGAGATCAGTCTGTGTCTCTGTTTCTGATTTTGTTCTGTTTCACGAGCACAGGCAGGGCAGAACACATTACATGTGTTCTTTTATTATTTAATTCTCTAAAAACAATGCAAAGCCACTGAAATGACTAGTCCCACCTTCCAAGGGAAGCTCACCCCTCTGAAGACCTAGGAATGTGTATGCAGTGCCTGCAACCTCTGCCACATGCTGGACATCCCTCAAATGAAATGGGGTTGGGATAAACGACATCATGCATGTGAAGTGCCTGGCACCCAGGAGGCACCCACAGACAGGAGCCATGATGTTTGCAGTGGAGGACAGGACAACATGGTGGATATCAGACCCAGTGTCAGAAAAACCTAGGTTTGATTTCTGCACCTACCATCTGTAAGTCATGTGACCTTGTGCATGTTTCTTAACATCTTTGAGCCTCCGTTCTCCTCATTTGTAAAATGGGTATTGTAGAACCTAGTTCCGTGGCCCATTTTCATGTTGAAATGAGATAACACATGTACAGCACCCAGCACCCTACATGGTGTGTCCTAAGTGCTCAGCAAATGGTTACTCATTTCCTGCCTTCGCAGTAGAAGACCAGCCCTAGACCTTCACTGCAACATCTCAACAATGCCCCTCATCTGTACACCCCGTGTGTCGGGGAGGAACGCTTCAGAGATGTATGAACGCTGGACAGTGGGGACAGTGAGTGGAGAAAGCTGCATTCTCTTTGGGGCCTGAGCTCTGCAGAAGGGAAGTACCCTCTGTGATTGGGTGTGTGCCCTTTGCAGCTGACTCGGTGTAAGAAGATGGGAGGAGGCACTGGTATGCAGCTGAGAGGATGGGCTTTGCAGGTGTCAAGGTTCAGCTGCTCTAACCTTGAGAAAGGCACTGGGTTCCCCTGTGGCTGTGTTTCAGATCTGGAAGATTAGCTAATAACAACCAAAGAAGAAATTTGTTCTGAGGAGTAACGGACCCCTGAAATTAAATTTAAAGTGTGTGTTTAGGAAGGGTTCAGCTCCTCAGTCCTCCTGTGGACTGTGGTTGTCCCAGGGCTGCATTACAGAGGCCTAGGGTCCCGTGTGGGGCCATATTCTCCTTGTGTAGAAGATAATTCTGGCCTGTCTGTGGCTCCTTCTCCAATCAGGGGCAAAGTAGTGGGATGTTGCACTTTGTGAAGCTGAGAGGAGTGCCAAGAGCTTGGAGTTGGCCCCTTTGGGGATTGTGCCTCTTGGGGAATGGGTGTTTCTGCCATCATGGGACCCCTCTGACGGGTTGAGGATGGAGGCTCTGAGCAATCTCTAGAGTACCCTTTTTCAGCCAGGGTTTTTAGAGAAGCAGATCTCTTCTCTGATACATTGATCAGTAAGTCAATGAAGATCCCAGAGATTTGTGATTGTAAATTTCTGGGTCAAATATTAACTTAAAACTAGTTCAGCTTCAGATCCCCAACCTGTGGCTCACAACCAATAGATGAAAGAGGAGACGGGTTGTTCTTTTGAAGAGAGACTAGTCCTGGACCTGGGGGCACCCGAATTTCAAACTTAATTCCCTCTGCTTCGCTTTATAGTAGCTTTTTCTCTCTGCACGTTCCCTGTGAAGTAGAGAGGCCATGTTCTGCTGATGGGGTCTGTTTGAGGCACTCCGAGGGTTGGAGCATCCATCACCCCTTGGCAGACCCATGTCAGGTCACATCCTGGCATCTTCATCTGTCCCCAGCCACAGCTCTGGGAACCTGGTCCTCTTCAGTTTGGGTTTTGAGATCCCAGTAGTGGTGCCCTTTGTCCCCGCTAACTTGAATTATGAACTAGAGGTTAGACCTGTCCAAATACAATTCTAATTTATGCAACAAGTTAGATGTAGATCAGCAGTCCACCCTCCACATTATCCTGCCTGTATCTCTACAACTGGTTCCCTCCACAGGGAACCTGCCTGTATCTCTACAACTGGTCCTTTAGCCCCACCAGCCTGCATAGATCAGTCCCTAGGCAGATGCTTACTGATTCCTCACTTAGCGTGTGCAGAGATGTAGAAGTGGGGAGAGGGCTGGCACTAGACAGGCAGAGAATCATGGCATTAGTCTGTCCTCAAGGACTTTACCAAGGACGTGGAGCTGGAAACATGAAACACATGAGAAGGAATCCATGACATTCGATGCTACATTGCTGGGTATGGGATTCGGGGTCACTGAGTCCTTCAGCTTTCAAAGTAGTGATCCTTCCTGGGTTGGTCAGGGAAAGTGGGGGTTGGATTTAAGCTGGACTTCGAAGGCTGGAGAGGATGTGGAAATGAGTGGGAGCTTTCCCCGAGAGTGGAGCGCACAGGAGGTGTCGAAGGAGTAGACTAGCAGGGCCCAGCAAGGAGGTGGATCTGGCTAGAGCAGAAGGTTGTGCTGGGAAGCCGGGCAGTAAGACTGGAGAGATTGCTGGCCCTGTCTAGATTGCCCTGAGTGTCACGTAGAGAGTGTGGGTTTGATTTGTGGGATAGCTCTTCCTGCTGTGGCCCTGGGTGTGACCCACAGTGTTCTCGTGGCTGATAATGTTGATGAAAACACATCCTCAGGGTTTCCCCTTCAGAGACAACCATTTTTTGCCATTTTTCCTGGCCATGGACATTGTTCTTCCCTCAAGTGCAAGAGTGCATATGGCAGAGACTTGGGATTCCAAGGGGGGCCTGGGACTTGAAAGGGCCATTGTGTTTGTAGTGGCCTGAGGTTCCCTGAGTTGTGCCCTTGTAGAATTTGAGGTGGAGGAAGCCTTCCAGCTGATGTAGAGGGAACAGGGAAGGCGGAGAGTGCTGAACACAGACATTCCCCTTGTCCATCTCCTCCCTGCGTCAGGAGACCCTGTTAACAGTTGCCAGCTGTCGCCTGATATTAGTGCCCTATTCCTCATTCCTTCTCACTGTTCAATGTCTGTTAGCCTTTGTAGTCCTCAAACTTCCCTAAATGCTGTTCAAGTCCATACCACCCACCACTGCAAGTCACTCCTACCTTCCGTGGCTGCTCACTGCCACCAGAAGCAAACTCCAGCTCCTTTGCTGAGCATGTGACTGGGAGCTACCTCTCCGGCCCTGTCACCCACCTCTCCCCTACCTGTGTCCTTTGCTTTGCCAAACCAAGTGCCTCCCTCCCTCATCTGAGCCTTTGTTCATGTTGTTCCTTCTGTCTGGGCTACCTGGTCCTGAACAGCTACAGAACAAACACTACTCATCCTTCAGAACCCCTATCAAAAGCTGGCCCTCATGAAGCCACACCTCATTCCCTCTGCACCAAAGATGCTTGCCCTGCTCTCTCTCCTGCCCCCTCCTCACCAGGTTGGTCTTTTTCTTTCCCTCTGTTTCGCAAAAAAGTTCTTGAGGTCTCTCTTGTTTTCCCTCTGCCTCATCCTGGCAAAGAGCCCCTCAAGGGGGCAGGGAATGCGTCCCTGTGCTGGCTCTCAAATGGAGAGGAGGACCCTTTCCAGTTGCTCAGGGACCACTTGTGACCTGAAACAAGGAGACAGGCGAGCAGGTGGTTCCAAGATGGTCTGTGCTACTGGCGGGGATAGAGCTTCTTTGGCTCCCCTGCCAAAGCCTCATGGGTGTTGTTTCTCCTATTCCCAGGGCTGCTCTAAATTGTACTGAGCAGAAACATGGCCTGGCTTCCCCAGAGTCCCTGGACAGGCTGTCTGGGCAGGAGTGGGAGGCACCCTGCTTTCAGTGGCTTTGGTGACCCCCCTTAAGAGCAAGGGGACACAAGTTCTACATCTTTATGGAATTTAGGAAACAGGTATATAAAACAAGCTAGGGACAAGTAATTCTCAGTTCTCAGAGTGTATTCACAAATGCTTTGGGCAGGGTGAAATCTCAAATCCAGTCTTTTAAGATTATGAAAAAGTTGGCTGATGCATTGGCCGGGAATCGAACCCGGGCCTCCCGCGTGGCAGGCGAGAATTCTACCACTGAACCACCAATGCTCCAGTTGTCAGCAGCTGTGTGAGCACCTCCCTTTAACCCCTGCCCTGAGTCTCCTTGTCTCTGCTGATTCACAGAATATAAGACCATGTTCTGATGCTGCCACATCAGCACAGCTGCCAGAACAGCTTAGGCTCCAGAGCAGGCAAGAGAAGGCAGGTATGTGAGGGTGGAGGTGGGGTGTGGGTGTGAAGTTACTTTGCCATCAGACCCCAGGACAGAAACTAGAGCTCAAGTGCTTCTCAGTAGCAAAAAACACACTGAGACTTAAATGGTGACTTCCTTCCTTCTGATGTGTGGGCCCTCCCATTCCACGTTCACATCGTGTATTGAGCTTTTTTATGGTTCTCAGGCTTCACCACAGCTTCCTGCTAGAGACTCACCAGGGCTGATGGGGTGCAGCAGGAGTCCCCTTAGTGGTGAAGGACATGAAGGCCTTGACCCCACAGCCATTAGTGCCTCTCTGGAGAACCCAGCTGCTGTTCTTGCTCACAAAGCAGGGAAGTGTGCTTAGAGATTCACAGCACCCTTGGCTGCTGCAGGCAGGGTGTGGTTGAGAAGCTGGCTCCTCCAGCAGGATCTCTCTGAGAGAGCTTGCCAGGAAAGGCCACAAAAAAAAAAAAAAAAAAAAAAGCACTGCATTGGCCGGGAATCGAACCCGGGCCTCCCGCGTGGCAGGCGAGAATTCTACCACTGAACCACCAATGCTTCGGCTGTTCCCTGACCCATCTGCAGACCTTTTCTCAAGGGGCTGTCTGTCCATGCTTACAGAGGAGCTATGATCCATCTCTGGGCCTCATCCAGTCTGTTTGTCCAGTTTGGGAATCCAGCAGGTTTTTTTAGAACCATCCTTGCTGGGCCTTATTACCCTGCTTTAAGAGTGGGGGCCTGGGGAACTGGCTTCCACTTGAGGCCCTTGGTTCAAACATAGCCCTCGGCCCCCTGGAGTGGCCTTGGTGAAGTCACACCCTATAAAGATCAAAGCAAGAGGCCCCTCACAGGCCATTTGTGCCGCACCTTCCTGGAATCCCCATCCCTGCTCCCACATCCACCAGCTCAGGAGCCAGGCTTCTTTGGTTCACTAGTGCTCACAGTATAGGTGCCCCTTACAACTTACTGGCTTGAGTCTTATCAAGTCCTGAAACCCCTCATTGAACAACCTTTCTACAGGAGTGGTCACCGCCTCACAGGACAACACATTTCTTTTAAACAGCTCTAATTACTGACAGGTTCTTAACACTGAGCTGGAAGCACACAAACTGATACCTTTTGCACTGGACTGTCCTTAAAATTCCTCGAGCCAACTTCCCCATTTATGCCATAGGCAAGTTAGTATGCCTGCCGTAAAGGACACAGAGAGATTTGACAGTGAGACCCAGCAGCTGTTTCAAAAAGTCCGAAATCTCTGGACCACCCTCATCATACCTTCAGCTGCTAGACTGGTCCCAGTTCCTCACACCGTTTTCTCCTTCCTGGAACACCTCTGCTTCCTTCTCTCCCCACCTCATCCAAGCCCAGCTCAACTCCTACTCTGGGAAGGCGTCCCTGACACCCTAGCCACAGCTCTCCATCACTTATCTAGGCCCCTCGTGCCACTATTTGCCCACATGAGGCTTCTTACCACAGAGACACCATGAGCTTCTGAAGGGCAGTGTGTCTGTCTTCGTGTCCACTGGGCTCTGGAAAGAGACACTGGTCCCTTTTGGAGCTGGGCCTCCCTCTGCTTGCCTCTACTTGGCCAGGGCCTGCCTTGGGAGCATCCACTCCCAGAGTGACCACAGGCCTTGCCTCCCTCAGAGAGCCCCACTTCTCCCTGTTAGCATCACTCCCCAGGTAGATACCTTGCAGGTGTTTTTCCCCTTCCTGTCCTCTCCCATATTACATGGGCTCCTGATGTTTTTCTGTTTAATTTTAAAGAGTCCCTCGGTGCTCCTTCCTACTGCCTCAGTCATATTTTGGGCCCCTTTCCTGACCCTGTAGCTGTGGTGTTCTCCTGTGCGGATATTTCAGTCTCCTGTCAAACCAGCCCACCTCCCCCAGCGCAGCCTCTCCAGGATGCCACCAGAGGTACCACATCAAAGCACAGACCTGAGAGTGTCACTCCCACTACTGGAAACCTTCACCAGCTCATCTTTTCCTTTAACTGTCTCTAGCCATTCCTTCTACACGCTAAACTCCACCCTCCCCTAAATACACTATGCCTTTCAGGGACCCCTGCCTTTAACCAGGCTCTTCCCTGTGCCTGAGCTCCCCTGCCTTCCTTTTTTACCAGGAGAATGCTTGTTAATGATTCCGAAATCTGACTCATATGGCACCTCCCACTCAGCCCAGAGACATTTGCCCATGGCATTCTTGCTTCTGCGGTGTGGCTTAGTCTGTATTGCTACACATACTTGTTTGAGTCTAGATCTTGCCTGTTGGACCTGGGCCTAGTTCAGTGCCATTCCTGGAAATAATGACAGACACAGAGAACCTCTTTGGTGCATGAATGGAGGGCTGAGCAAATGTTGAATGAAAATGGTGGAGCACTGCAGTTTTTGGCCCCCAGCATGACGTTTACTTATGTTCTCTCAGATTCCATGAAGTGAGATTGCTCCACTGTTTCTGGTCTCATTGTAGACAAGCGAAACAGAGACCCAGAATAGGGAAACAACAGTACCTCCCAGTCAGCAGCAGAACTGGGGAAGGCCTGCCCTGAGATGCCTGACCCCAGATTCCTCTTTCTAAACAGGTCATTCCCCCTGCCTCATCCCTGCCCCAGGTCCCAGAGTCATCAGCAGCCAGGGCAGCCTGATCCTACTGGTCCTGCAACCCCTCTCTTCTCTCTCTCTAGGCTGGTCCGGGAGTTCGTGGCCCAAAACAACACCGTGCAAATCAAACATGTGATCCAGACCCTGTCTCAGGAGTTTGCCCTGTCTCAGCACCCCCACAGCAGGAAAGGGGGCCTCATCGGCCTGGCCGCCTGCTCCATCGCACTGGGCAAGGTAGGCCTTTCTCCTGGAGGAACAGACACACCAGCCATGGCCTTGACTCTGACCCAGCAGGGTTTTACAGACCTGTCATTTTTCGCCATCCTCTCCCCACCTCAGGCCAGCAAGGCTGGCTCTCTGGCCTTGCCGCCTGGTTCTCGGGCACGGCCCCTATGCTGGGAGGCTGACTTGCGGAGGGTCTTTTAGCCCTGCCCTCACACAGAGGCTTGAGCATCTCCGTGGGAGCTGGGGGCTGGGGCCTGGGGCCTGGGGCCTGGGTTCTGATCCAGTCTAAGCTGCTTCTCTTCCTGTTCCACTGCAGGACTCGGGGCTCTACCTGAAAGAGCTGATCGAGCCGGTGCTGACCTGCTTCAATGACGCTGACAGCAGGCTGCGCTACTACGCCTGCGAGGCCCTCTACAACATCGTGAAGGTGGCCCGCGGCGCCGTGCTGCCCCACTTCAACGTGCTCTTTGACGGGCTGAGCAAGGTGACCGCTCCTCACTCTAGCTGGGCTGAGCTCGTCCCACCCACCTTTTTCCCAGAGGCAAGCGGAGCAGATCAGCACCTGCTGCCAGGGAGACTTGTTGTCTGTTGAATCTAATGATACATGTTTTAAACGGGCTTGTATTTATGTTTGTTTTCCCCCCCATATCTCTGTTAGCTTATTTTTTATTGCATTTCATTTTATGAAAGCATCAGTCCACCAGGAGCTGGAGAGTCAAAAACCAGTCATTTGAAAAGCACTGTGGATGCTGCACACCAGAAACTGAAACATTGTAACTGACTATACTTTAAGTAAAAAAAAAGAAATTTTCAAGGAAAAGAAAAGCGCTATTGGGGGAGGATACAGCTCAGTGGTAGAGTGGGTGCTTAGCATGCATGAGGTTCTGGGTTCAATCCCCAGTACTGCCATTATAAATGAATAAAGCTAATTACCTCTCCCCACAAAAACGAAAAAGAAAAAGAAAGAAAACAAAAGCACTAACTTCCCTTATCGAAGGTGAAGATGGTGAATGCATAGTGCAGACTGCATTTCCCCTGTGAGGAGAGCACAGGCTCTGGAAAAGCTCTATTAGAAAGGCTTCGGGGTCCCTAACAGCCTCAGCTTCACCCTTTGCTTCTCGGGGTTCCCTCCCTGAAGCTTTGTTGCCCTGCTGAGGCCCTAGTCTTTTCTAGAGGATCCGCCTCACAGCTGCTCCGTCCTCTCCGGGAGTGGAGAGGGGACCCAGCCTTGTTAGGTTGAAAACCCCTGAGGGAGCCCACCGGGAAGCAGCCACCTGACCGGTGGCAGCGGGTCCCGTCCAGAGGTACCTGACCAGGTCAGGGGTCCACTGCATCTTGGCGCCTTTGCCAGGTTCCGTTTTGCCTCCCTGCCTCCCGTACTTTCTTCCCGGTGCACCGAAAGAGGTGCCCTGTGACGTTCCAGCCACACCAAGGCCTTGGCGGTGGGATTTCAGTGGATTCCTTGTCTTACATACTGACTGTGACCCTCTCTCCACCTCTGTGCCTCTCGTAGTTGGCTGCTGACCCAGACCCCAATGTGAAAAGCGGATCTGAGCTCCTAGACCGCCTCTTAAAGGTATTTGTACTTGGTCTCCGCTTTTATTTTTAGAATCTCTTTCCTTCATCTGTCTGTACAGCTTATAAATTCTATCATTGGCACACTCTGCCCAATTTAAAAAATGTTTTTCATTTACGTACAGTAAATGAAACAGTGTACGTTCTGTGCCAAGTGTATAGAGTTATGTCACCAGAAGGATCAAAATGCAGGACTGTTCTATCACCCCTAAAGTCCCCTCGTGCTAGCCCTACTCTGCAGCCAGTGAGGGGAATGAAATGGGCCATTCATGCTAAGCTCACCAGAGCGTTCAATCCAGACCACAGAGATGTAGGTAGGGTTTTGCCTTCAGACTGTATGATGGATGCTCTGGGGGCCTCTCCTGCCTGGCTCAGGCTCTGCCATCTTCCGTGGCCGCCTGACCCCTGGCTCCAGCCCTGGCCAGGGATTGGTTCAGGCGACCCCTGCCCCCAGCAGCTCACATGCCTTTGACCCACAGGACATTGTGACGGAGAGCAACAAATTCGACCTGGTGGGCTTCATCCCTTTATTGCGAGAGAGGATTTACTCTAACAACCAGTACGCCCGGCAGTTCATCATCTCCTGGGTAAGATCTGACCCCTTGACACTCTTTCTTCAGACGTAACGAGCCTCTGTTTGAGTAAAGTCAGCTTTCTGTCATCCCTGGGCATTTCCTGTGGCTGCAGAGATGCCTCATTGTTATCCGGCTAGGAATCAGTGACACTTATTCAGCTCTGCCCCCAAAGCCCATCATTTTTGAAAGCATATAGTTCTTTCCTTGTCCTCAAAATCACCCAGATTCCTCCTTGAAGCCAACAGTACTCCTTCCAGCTGTCACACCTCTTCTAATCTTGCCTGCCTTTCCCATGCATTCCCCCCTCCCCTGGGCATCTGAACTGCCTTGGGGCCCTGCACATTGAACAGAAAGAACAGCTGCTTGCACCCTCTCCCCTGTGGGTCCCCTCAATTCCCTGAAAAGCTGTCTCAGCAGCGCCCCTCCTCACTGGCCAGTCCCAGAGGATGGGTGAGGAGATGCAGGTTCTTGGGCTGGTGACTTTCCCTGCTGGTTTCTTCCCTGGGTCAGATCCTGGTTCTGGAGTCTGTGCCAGACATTAACCTGCTGGATTATTTGCCGGAGATCCTGGATGGACTCTTCCAAATCCTGGGCGACAACGGCAAAGAGATTCGGAAAATGTGAGTGAGCAGGGAGGGGCAGGTTGCCAAAGCCCTCAGTGCATATGTATACCCCATATCCAACAGACAGGCAGCAGCGGGAGAAGACAAAATTCACTCTCTTCCTCCTGATTGGTGTGCTTCCCACTTTGAGGAGCTGAGAGCTCATCCATCCCCGGCCTCTGAGGAATTTCCATCTGACAAGTGTATCTCATAAAATGTGATTCCCCCCTCTGGGTGGGTGACCCAGAGCAGAAGTGGCACTGGTGGAGGCTCCTCCAGCCCTGGCTGGCGTGTGCTATTTCCCTTCTCCTCTGCTCATTGGTAGGTGTGAGGTGGTCCTTGGAGAATTCTTGAAAGAAATTAAGAAGAACCCCTCCAGTGTTAAGTTTGCTGAGATGGCTAACATCCTGGTGATCCACTGCCAGACCACGGGTGAGTGTGTCAAGGCTCCAAGGCCACCACCCTCCTTAGAAGCACCTTCTCTCTCACCATCTCGGAGAGAGTCTTTGTGGGAATGTGAATCAATGTGACAGTGGATCCTGGAACGGTGGGTCCCTGTGGGATTCCGGTTCTCTGCCAACATGGAGGCCCTTTCACTTGGTATGACCTTAGAGTGAGATCTGGAGGCCTTCTTGCTGTCAAGCTTGGCATTAGCACTGTGAACTGAAATGCTTGGAGGTTGGGGTCATGTATCTGTTTGCTTCTGTTGAGTATCAAACCACCACAAAATATAATTGCTTCACACAGCAGTCACTTGTCATTGTCCTGGGTCTGCAGATCATCTGGGTGGCCCTACTCACTAGGGCCAGGCTGGGCTGGGCCAGACCATGTGCCTACAGTCAATTGGAGGGCCAGCTGAGGCTGGGCTGGGTTGTCCATGATGGTGTCACTCATGTCTGGCAATTGGCCAGCTATCACCTGGGGCAACAGGAATGGTCGTTCCAGGTGTTTCCTCATCCAGTGGGCCAGCCAGGTGCATTCATGTAGCATCAGCGGATTCCAAAAGGCATGGTAGACTTGAGCAAGGCCTCTTAAAGCCTAGGCTGAACCAGGCACACCACCATTGTTACTAACTTACCTTGGCCAAAGTAGTAAAACCAACCCAGATAGCAGGAGTGGGGAAATAAACTCCACCTCTTGATGAGAAGAGCTGCAGAGCCCCATTGTGGGGGCATGGACCCAGGGGTGAGTAGAGAGTTGTGGCTGCTTTTACAGTCTGCCGAAAGATTTCAGTTCCATGTCAACCTGATACTTGTATGTACCTTTGGAAGGAAGAAGCAAGGGTGAGAGAGCATAGGTGAGGGTCGAAGCCCTGCATGCCCTCAGGTCCTCTCTAGTTCTCCAGTCCCATCTGTGGGCATGGTCAGAGGGAGGGAGCACTCCGGCTGATCCTTCTGGAACCAGCCAATTCCTCTTCCAGATGACCTGATCCAGCTGACAGCTATGTGCTGGATGCGGGAGTTCATCCAGCTGGCCGGCCGGGTGATGCTGCCCTACTCTTCTGGGATCCTGACCGCCGTCCTGCCCTGCCTGGCCTACGATGATCGCAAGAAAAGTATCCTTCACTCTGGAGAAAGGAAACAAGAGCAGCCCCAAATGGGGCCATGAAGTTACAAGACCTTGGAGTGGGGGTGAGGGCTCCCTTAGGATTTATCACACCTCCAGATAGCCCCTGGCATCAAGGCAGCAAGAAATGGAGTTGAACATGGACAGGGAGAGCCAGGGCAGCTCCAGGGATGCTGCCTTTCCCAGACCTCACTTGATTATTTACAGTTCTGGAGCAGCTCCCAGGTCCCAAGATTCCAACTCTCTGAGCTCTCACTGCCTCACCTGGGTGGTGGACATCCTGTTGTTGGGAGGTCCATCAGGAAGGGGCCTTATGAGGAGATATTTTGTGGGGACACCAGTGTGGCAAGGAGAATGGGAACTCAGTTCAGCCTGCCTATCTGCCCGCTAACATACCCCTGGGTCAGGCTGCTCCTTACATCAGTGGACTCAGGCATCAAGGAGGTGGCCAATGTGTGCAACCAGAGCCTAATGAAGCTGGTCACCCCTGAGGATGACGAACCCGACGAGCCAAAGCCAGTGGTGCAGAAGCAGGCAGAGCCCAACCCCGACAACTCCTTGGCAAAGCAGGAGGGGACAGCCAGTGGTAAGTGGGCTCTGCCTCCCGCCCCTCACCGTCCAGAGAGGGCCACTGGGAACCAGAGGTTGTAGATCTTAACTTGCGGCCTCACTTAACCAGCCAAGGCTGCTTTCCATGTCTTAACTCCTAGTTCTGGTAACAGCCCAGTGAAGGAGGAACTGCTATCTTCATTCTGTAATCAGCTCAGGGAAGGTAAGTAACACCAGCAGAATCTGACGATCTGGCAGCTACTAAGTGGCAGAGGCGGGATTTGAACCATGGCCGTCTGCCTCAGAACCCATAGCTCTTAACTCTTACTGCCTCAAAGACCATTAATGCTTTTCTTAATGTTTTTCTGGGTCTAGCTACAGTCAACATAGAAGGGTTTGGAGCATGGCAGGAGTACAGGCTGCAGGATTCACTTGAGTCTTGGCTGCAGGGTTCACTTGACATCCAGCGATTCACAAGCTGGCTGCCTTTGCTGTGCCAGTCATTCTCAGGGTGAGGGGGTTAATAAAGCTCCAGCTCTGGTTTATTTAGTTCTTGGGAATTCCATTGCTCTCCTTTCAAACTCCTTTATAATTAATGTCTTGTTTATCTGTAATGTGAATAAACCACTTTTATTATTAATTGGAGCCTGGAGTTTGACTCTCTAAATGTTACCTAGAACTCTGACTTTTTTAATCTCGTGGTCCTCTATCTTCACTGAGAGGTCACTGATCAGCTCTAGGGTGACGTTCTTCTTTGCAGAATCAGCCGAAGAGTCAATTGACGCAGATGCTAGTGAAATCTTTAAGGCCAACAGACTGAGGTCTGGCCCCCAGAAGCCAAAAGAATTTCTAAAGCATTTTCTCCCCTTGCGTTTCTCAGGCTTCTTTTGAATATCTGAGCGGAATGTCAGGCACATGTGCCCTATGGGCCTCCTCCCATGGATTTGGTCTGTAGAATAAGCAGCATTCCATACAGGACCATCTCAGGTGTCAGGTTACAGCAGTGCTAATGCCACTGTGAGCTGAAGCAGCAAAACAGCTGGGGGCAGAACACTTCTCAGCTGGAGCATTGGTGGTTCAGTGGTAGAATTCTCGCCTGCCACGCGGGAGGCCCGGGTTCGATTCTCGGCCAATGCAGCTCTGTTAACCTTTTAGACAATCTTCCTAAGCATTCTTGAAACAGCTCCCAGCTCAGGAGAATCTTATCCTAAATCAGGATACATTCAGGCAGCTTGGCTCCAGATTTTACTGCCTCATAAACAGCACTTCAGCAGATGCAAAGCTCACTTTATAGTAGTTCCCAGAGATGGCAGCAGCTGGTTTTGGGGCTCCACATCCACTCCAGACTCGCTCAGCTTGTAATTAACCAGCATTTTACCAAGGTGCCAGGAGAAGGTGCCAGCAAGCCAAGAGAGTCAGGATTTAGCTATTCAGTCCACAGGTTCATCCAGCCTCCTGCTTACTCTTACTCTGCTCCTCTCTTCCATCCTGGCGAAGGCAGGAACCACCTGCCTGGTCTCGCTGAACTACAGCCCCTCTCCTTGATGCAGCCAGCGTTGTGCATCCCACAGCACACCGCATTGTCCACTGCACACCACCAGGCAAGCCCCACAGTGAGGCCTGTTAGCCAGGCCCTCTGAGCACACACTCATACACCTGCACATGCATGTGCCCCACCCTCACCTCTCACCACAGGGCTCCAGTTGAGCCAGGCCCTCGTTTGTGCCATGCTGCTCCCAGCCCCCTTCACTTGCTCTGGCTCCTGCTCTGCCCTGCCCCCTTGAGGGGTCCACAAGTCCTTTCTGTGACTCTTAGTTACTGGGCGCTCGATGCATCCTCCCCGTCCCTGATTGTCTCAGGTGTCACAGCCTAGATTCTGCACTCAGAACTCTGCCTGTGAGTCCTGGCCCTGCTAACTTCCTCTCTGTGGCCCTTAGACAAGCCACTTGGCCTTTCTAAGCCTCGGGTTCCTTACTTGTTAAATAATGAAACAATGATAATACCAGACCTGTAGTGTGGTTGTGAATTCTGAAGATTTTTGCATGTGAAGCTCTTAACACATAGCACAGGTCAAACACTCTAAAGAACAGGTGTTTCAGTGTCAGCTGTTTTAATTCATGTTTATAATGAGACCCTCTACTTAGCAAGGTTGTCAGGGGCAGGGCTTTCACTCTTTTGTCTTTTAGCTTCAGCACTGCCCAGGTAGTAATGGATCCCCTGTGGGTCCTAAATGAGGGATCATAGAGGGTCAGGGATGGAAGTTCATGTGCTGAGTGAGGACCAGAGCTATAAATATGGTTTCTGGTGGAGGGCTAGTGACCGCCTTTGGTGAGCATGTAATGGAATCCACCCATTTGCAGAGCTTTTGACGGGACTGCACGTATCAGCACCCTCTCTGGATACTGCAGATGCAAGTGAATCAGACCCAGATGCTGCCTGCAAGGAGCTCAGGGACAGATCTGCAGATGAGTGATCATGTGATATCAGGCATGGTCACGGAGCACTGGGGGCACTGGGCTGGGCTTAGTGAAAGTTATTTGACCTGGATCTTTTCTTTCTCCTTCACTTCAGCTCTCCCTAAGCCCACCCCCACTTTTCACTCTGGTTATAAAGGAAATACACATTCTCTGGAGAGATTTAGGGGAAAATGGAGACATTCCTACTGAGAGAAGGCAGAGAGTAAACAAGTTAAATATATTATCTGGCAAATACATTTGGCTGTGTGTATCAAAAACCTTAAACATTTAAGAATTTATTCCTAGGAAATAAATATAGATGTGGGTCAGGTTATTCATCTTAAACCCCTAGCAAATGTTAGCTCATTTATTGTCATAACAAGCCTCTGATGCAGGCACTGGTCTTAGTCCATTATAAAGGTGAGGAGATGGAGGCCAAGGCAAGTGACCTGTTCAAGGTCACACAGCAAGTAATTAGGGGAGTCAGGCCCAGGGGCTCCCAAATCTGGAAATTGATACAAAAGGACAACCAAAGATGCTCGGCTTGACTGGGAATCCCAGAATTGCAAAGTAAAACAATGTGTCATTTTTACTCATTTTACTTAAAATATTACTAATATCTCCCATGTGAGGCTTTAGGGGAATGACTACTCCTTGTTCCTGAAGTGTATGTATATTTTTGAAGTGCATATGTACCGGCTGACCTTCCTAAAGGGCAGCTTGGCAGTATCTGTTAAAGTAGCAATTGTCTGACCCTCCCACTCAGCAGCCCCTGTATTTGGGATCCTGGAGAAGGGCCCACTCTGGTGTGTAAGGAAGCATGGGAGAGATATAAGAGTGAAAATTAGGAAACAATCAAAATTAATTTGAAGCCAGTTTCTAACATCATATCGTTTCATCTATAAATGAATGTGTTTCTACAAGACAAGAGGGAGAGAGGCCATCAGCTGCACGGAGCCCCAGCTGCAGTTCCCGGCTGGCCCGCCCAGGCTTCCCCGCCTGCCCTCCTCACCTTTCCCCAGGCCTGTTGCAGTGGACACTGGGCTGGTCAGGAGGACCAGCTGGTGCCCACAGCTTCCCCTGGTCCCTCCGAGCTGTGCCTTGTCCCCAAGAGGCCCTCTGGGACTAGAGAGGACAGGTGACAGCTGAGAGCTTTTCTGTTCAACGTGGAACTCCAGGCCCTCTTTACTGGGGGACTGAGGGAACATCCATGGTCCACACTTGAAACAGCACTGCTTGAAGCACAGCAGGATGTAAAAAAAAGCAAGTTGCAGAAGATATACTCTGATCCTATTTATGTTTATGTTTACAAAACAAACTACGGACCGAATCCAAATTTTGCCAGTTTTTCCACTCTATCCTTTGTTGAATCTGGGACCCCTCAGTTGCATTTAGTTGTCCCATCTCCTTAGTCCCTTCCAATCTGTGACAGTTCCTCAGTCTCTCCATATTTTCTCCCATTCCATAGGTTGTCTTTTTGTTTTGCTTACGGTTTCCTATGCTGTGCCAAAGCTTATAAGTTTAATTAGGTCCCATTTGTTTATTTCTGCTTTTATTTCTATTGCCTGGGTAAACTGCCCTAGGAGAACATTGCTAAGATTTATTTCAGATAATGTTTTGCCTATGTTTTCTTCTAAGAGGTTTATAGTGTCTTCTCTTATGGTTAAACCTTTAAGCCATTTTGAGTTTATTTTTGTGTATGGTGTGAGGGAGTGTTGTAACTTCATTGATTTACATGCAGCTGTCCAGTTATCCCAACACCATTTGCTGAAGAGATTGTCTTTCCTCCAGTATATGTTCTTGCCTCCTTTGTCAAAGATTAATTGACCAAAAGTTTGTGGGTTTATTCCTGGGCTCTCCTGTTCTGTTCCATTGAGCCATATGTCTGTTTTTGTACCAATACCATGCTGTTTTGATTACTGTAGCTCTGTAGTATTATCTGAAGTCTGGAAGGGTTATTCCTCCAGCTTCATTCTTTTTCTTCAGTATTGCTTTGGCAATTCTGGTTCTTTTGTGATTCCATATGAATTGTAGGATTATTTGTTCTAGTTCTGTGAAAAAAGTCCTGGGTAATTTAATAGGAATGGCATTAAATCTGTAGATTGCTTTGGGTAGTATGGCCATTTTAACAATATTAATTCTTCCAATCCAAGCCATGGGATATCTTTCCATTTCTTTAAGTCATCTTTAATTTCCTTAGTCAATGTTTTATATTCTCCTTATATGTCTTTCACTTCCTTGATTAGATTCATTCTTAGGTATTTTATTACTTTGGGTACTATTTTAAAGGGTATTGTTTCTTTATTTTCCTTTTCTGCTATTTCATTATTAATGCAAAGAAATGCAATGATTTCTGAATGTCTGTGTCTTCTATCCTGCTACCTTGCCAAGTTCTTTTATCAGCTCTAGTAATTTTTGTGTGGAGCCTTTAAGGTTTTCTATATATAGTATCATGTCATCCATATATAATAACAATTTTACCTCTTCTCTTCCGATTTGAATCCCTTTTATTTCTTTTTTTGTCTAATTGCTATGGCTAGGACTTCCAATACTATATTGAATAGAAGTGGTTAGAGTGGGCATCGTTGTCTTGTTCCAGATTTCAGCAAGAAGTCTTTCAACTTTTCTGTGTTGAGTATTATGCTGGCTGTAAGTTTGTTGTATTTTTTTAATTTAAGAAAATAGCAATTACACCCTATTTCCTGTAGCCCTCAGCAACCTCTGATCTACTTTTTGCCTCTATAGATCTGCCTATTCTAGACATTTCATATAAATGGGATAAAATATGTGATCCTTTGTGACTGGTTTCTTTCATTTTGCATGTTTTCAAGGTTCATCCATGTTGTAGTGTGATCAGTACTCCAGCCCTTTTTGTTGCCAAATAATAGTCCATTGCATGGCTATAACACATTTTGTTTATCTATTATTAATTATCAGTTGATAGACATTTGGATTGTTTCTACTTTTAGTTGTTGTGAATAGTCCTACTACGAACCTGTTGTGCAAGTTTTGGTGTGGACATAAGTTTTCATTTGTCTTTAGTTTATACCTCATCGTGGACTATGGGTCATATGGTAACTAATAGTGTTAAGCCTTTTGAGGAACTTCCAGGCTGTTTTCCAAAGCAGTTGCTCCATTTCACATTCCCACCAGCAATGTATGAGGGTTCAGTTTCTCCACATCCTCACCATCGTTTGTTACTAATATCTGTGTTTTTTATTTTAGCCACCTAGTGGGTGTGAAATGGTATCTTGTTCCAGTTTTGATTTACATTCCCCTGATGGTTAATGATGTTGAGTGTTCTAGAAGTCATTTTTAACATCCCTTGCCCTTGAGCCAACAGTCCCTTCTCTGATTTCCCAGATGTGTTCAGCACTGGTGACTCCCTCCTTATGAGGTCACTGTGCCTAAAAACTTACAAGCATGGGTACCATCCAAACGCTTTGGGGAGTGAGTAGGCATTGGGTCCTCAGGACTCCAGAGCCATGTCTCTTTCCAAGAGATAGAATCAGGGTTTTGGGGACTAGCAGGTCTTTTGTGACAGGAATCTTGTTCATTCAAAAGACCCCAAGAGCCTTATTCATGAGGCCTTGTTCCTCTTACTCTCCCTAGGAGGGCCCGATGGTTCGTGTGACTCCAGCTTCAGTAGCGGCATCAGTGTCTTCACTCCAGCCAGGTAAGTGCTTTGTTCTAGCCAGAGGTGTTTGTGGGAAGTGAGCAGCCTAGAGCTTTGCTGGGTGTAGAAGACTGCAGTGAAGCTTTGTGGCAGAGTCTTGGGGCCACTACTTATAGGACACAGAAGGTACATAGTGAGGGAGTTTGAAAGATATTAAGCAAGCCCAACCCACCCGGTTCTGATGGGCAGGTAGTCTCTTAGGAAGGATTAGAAGCTGTTAGAGGTCAGTAAATACAAGTTGTAAGAATGTAATGCATGGTGATTACAGGAAGATACTTGCAGATTGCTTTTCGCAACCCCTTTTTGCTCATCCAGAATAACGTGGGACAGATGAGACTGACCATGAAGGGCTGTTTGAGGACCGTCCAGAGCACAGGCAGTAATTAATTGAATCTGAGAGTGCATATACTGGGCTGCAGGAACTGTCCTCCTGGGCGTCCAGGTCGGCTGTAACAGCGCAGCCTTCCACGTGGGGGCAGTGCAGTCTCAGCAGCAAGATAATCCCTTCTGTACCCTGCAGAATGATGGCATTCCCCTAAGGAAGGAATTATCAGCATTTTGTCCCTGTATGAGGCCCCTGGACTTGCCCCATGTCACTATTTCCTTGGTTGGAATTGGCCATGGGGCTGGAATAAGTGGAGGTTCTCCTATAGGATTTTTCTTGACTCTGAAGTCAACATTAAACCTGGGCACTGGGGGAACTGGTCACTCATGAAGAGAAGATATACATTCAACTCCAGCAGGCTCTGTTCTCCCCAGACCCTTAGAATCTTTTCTCCTTTTATATCATTTTTTTTTAATTTAGTTTTATCTCTAAGGACCCATGGGTGTTTTCAAAGTATTCAAGTACTGATTATAAATATGGACTGTTCCTAAGACCTCTCCCAAATTGTTTCAGCAAGCCAGTAAACATTATTCATTTATTCATTTTTAGTTAATTGTCACACATGTCCAGAGCACCTGCCTATGTTCAGCCCTACAGGTTCCAAGATAAAGATACAGCCCCTGAATATGGTCCCTGACCTTGGGGTTCTTTCTCTATCGGGGAGGCAGAGAAGTAGGCAGGAAGTGACCAGAAACGGTAGTGATTGTTGTGCTGTGGTGCTTAGAGGATGTTGGGGGCAGATGGTGCCCCAGCTGAGGCTCTAGGGAACGGTGGCTGACAATGAGGAACACTGGGAGAGTGCTTCCTAGGCCCGGCTGTACTCAATGCTTTGTGTCACACCATTAGGTTTTGCTGATGTTTAATCCCATGGGGTCAGTAGTAGTATTATGTCCACTGTAGGGCTGAGGAGGGACAGGAGGCCAGGGCTGCTGTGTAGAGAATGGATTGAGGACTCGGGTGGGTGCAGATTAGTTAGGGGGCCACCACTGCCATCCCAGTCAGAAGGGATGCAGGCTCAATCTGAAGAGGTGGCAGAATGGAGGAAGCTGATAGATTTGAGATATTTTGAAGGTAGAATTCCCGATGGAGGGGATGGAATGAGAGGAAGGAAATGAGGGAAAGAATTTCTGGATTTGAGGCTTGAGCCAATCAGGATACCCTGGTATGTCACAGTCTGGAGCAGAAGGAGGAACAGGTGTGTGAGTGGGCCCATCCAGAGCTGTGTTTGAGGTGACTCGGAGCCTCCCCCAAGAGCGATTAAGAATATTGGATTCCGGAACTCGGTGGGGAGGTCTGGATGGAGATGCAGGGAGATTGGCTTGTCCTGCAGAGGAATCTGCTTTTGTTCTGAAAGCCCTGGGAGTTGAGGGGAGCAGACCTGAGATTTAGAAGGCACTCTGGCAGTGCTGGGAAGGGTAGATGAGGGAGGGGGACAAAACTGTCAGCGGAAAGGCCTGTTGCAGACTTGTCACTAATCCAGGCTGCAGGGGATCATCGTGCTCCCCAGGGGTGGCAGTGGTGGGGTGGGGGAGGTCTGGGAGGAACAGAGATTGGACATAACTGACCACCTGGGAGGTGGGCAGGACTCCGCTGCCTCACTTGGAAGACGGCGATCCCAGATTCGCTGGGACCGGTTTAAAGATTGCCTTGGTTCTTGTGCTATGGCCGGGAACCACCTGGCTGGAACCAGTGTGTTGGTATCTACCTGTCATTCAGAAGCAAACGTGGATCCTACCCTTTGAAATTAAAAAAAACTATCGATAACAAATTATCCAGTGCTTTCTGTTTCCCTCAGACAGACATTTCTTCGTGGTAGCTGCCAGTTTGAGTCACTAGCTATGCTGGAAAGGAGGGTGGCCTTCAGAGTTGCAAACCCAAAGCTGAGGCCCTTGACCCCACCCCCTATCCATGGGAGAAGGCAGCTAAGACAGTAGGGTGGGGTACTTCTGCCAGAGGGAGACTGAGCTTGGGCAAGATGGCATCTTTCTGGATCACCAAGAAACAAAACCCACCCTGAGACTTTCCGTGTATGCTGCTTGCCCAGGGCACTGTTTACAGGTGCCAGTTTCACTCAATTCAGACCAGCCAAGGGCAGCAGCCAGACTGGGGACCCCTCCCATGGCAGAGAAGCATCCCTGCCTGGCAGAACACAGCTAGTGAGGTGACACTCCTGAGCTTCTTAGTGGTCACTGACCCCTTGAGAATCTGATGAAAGCTCTGGGCCCTCTTTACACACAAAACTTGGAATATACTTTCAGGAGTTCAGGGATCTCCTCAAAGCCAATCCTTGCACCCCAGATATTTTTTTAATCGTTAAATCCTCACCTGAGCCTAAACACATGAAGACTAACTGACTAAACCCAAGAGTGTCAGCCTCTTCTCCCTCCCTCATCTCCCCTCTGTCCCAGGATGCTGGGAGAGCCACATGTGGCCCCAGGTGGACAGTAGCCACAGGGGAGAACCACCTGAATGAGCAGAGGTGGCGAGGTCACTGTAGTGAGGAGGGGCTCCAGTTAACGGAGCCTGGCTTCCTCCACCCTCCAGGAGCATGAGAAATGCACACAGAGTTGGAAACCAGACTCCCCAGGAAGGGGTGGGGAAAGGGATGGAGGAGCCATGCTTGCAGCTGAGGAAAGTGTTAAGGAAGAATAGCCTCCACCTCTTTCTCTCTCTGTCCCCTCCCTTCTCTCTCTCCCTGGCTCTGTCAGTCTTTGTCTGTCTGTCTGTCTAGTGCTGCTTGCATGTTCATCATCACTGTGAATCCTCTGAATCATGTCATCCCACTGCCTGGGCGCACATCCTGACTTCACTGCTCCTGGCTGAATGGCCCTGGGCAAGCAGCTTAACCTCTCTCTGCCTCAGTTTTCTCATCTGTAAACTGGGCATTATGGTTATACCCACCCTATAGGGATTTGGAACTTAAATAAGTGTGGTAAAAGCACAGAATGGTGCCTGGCCCACGGAAAGCACTTTACACATTTCAGTTACAGTTATTATTACAAGAACCTTGTCATTATCCCCATTTACAAATAAGGATATGGGCCAGAGAGGTTAACATCTTGCCCAGTCATTCAGCTAACTAGTGACCAACTTGGAATTCAGGCTAAGTCTATCTGACTCCCAGGCCCACAGATTTGGGCTTTGTTAAGCACAGTTGGGGAGTTGCAGAAGCTTTTTGAGTTGGCCTGTGACCTGACACAGGAGCCCTGGACAGGTGTTGCCATGTGCACAGGCTTCTACTCTGATGCCCTGGGCTTTGCTGAAGACCAGTGTCATGAGGAACATTCTGTACTGGTCTGTTGGTACAGCTGGCTGCATAAGATCTGGAAAGATCTAGAAATCAGTGCTTCCCAACTTTTAGCATCTGCTAATTGAAAAAAAGGTTGTAAAGGTCTTTTCTTAAAAGCAACTTTGAATTCAGTGACAATTCCTTTTTCAGTATTTACCTTTGTTCCAATCAGGTTAGAGCTGTAATATACGAGTGCCGTAAGGAGGAAGATGTTACAGAAATAAAGTGCTGCCTCCCAGAGAACCATTGGGGTTTATCGTGGTGTAGTAGTATCAGAGCACTATTCAATAAATCAATGTTTTAATAGCTGCAGTAGTGCCATGCATTTGGAAATTGTAGTACATATACGTGTAAGACCTGCATTATGAGATGCTTTTGGAGAAAATGCTTGGTGGAAATGGGGTTTTGCTGACATCTTGAAATAACTCAGAAGTCCCAAAGAGTGACTAGTCTAGACTTTTTGGAACCAGTGCAGAAATGTTTTAAACCATGAGTGAGCTCCATTCTGTTCTCTGGGTAAGGTGAGCCAGGGCGGAGGGTACACCGCCTCAGGCTCCTGAGCTGAGCATACAATGCTGCATGCCTGCTCTCGGAAGGGCTGGGTCCCAGAGTCCCGCTGCCCACAGGGTGTGCACGGAGCCCAGCATACAGCAGCTGGCCCCACCCAGTGGGACAGCTGAGAACTGCCCCCTCAGAGGTAGGCAGGATTGTGGATCCTCCCTTTCGCAGGCACTGAGATCAATCTCCCTAGTGCCCTGGGGTGTGCCTGCTCCCCATGGCCTTCACTTCCAGCCAGCCAAGGGAAGTGAGAGCCAGAGAGCACACCTCCAGCTGAGGGAGGGAGTTCTCCATGCCTCGTGGCCTTGGACAGATATGCGCATTGAAGGACAGGGTTGCTAGAACTGTGGAGACCCTTTCAGCCATGAAGTTCCGGTTGGTTGAAACTGTGAGTTAAGGAGCCCCGCTGGCCGAAGGACTGTCTGGCCTGGCATCTTGGGTTCTTCTTTGGGCCATTTGGACTTGGAGTTACTCCCCACAAAGATCAGCACTGAGCTTGCCCGGTGTCCTCTCTTGCCCTCCATGGAGACTTTGCCTTTCTGACAAGAAAATACAACCTCTTTATTCCTCCAGCTCACGGGGCTGCCCGGTGTGACCTGGCCAGGTCACACAGGGGCTGGCATCCTGCTGCTCCTGCCAGGAGACAGTTGGAAATGATGCCACTGTGGCCTCTCCTGAGCATGACCCATTAGGACGCTATGGTGGATGAGGCCACTCTGGACTCAGACTGCTCGCATTCAAACTGCTGGCTCCACCACTTCCCGGCTGTATAACACGGAGAGATTACTTAACGTCGCTGTGCTCTGATTCCCCCGTCTCCAGAGTGAGGATAACATTGCTGCCGACATAGGGCCCTTGAGGAAAGTAAATGAGGCTGTGCGGGTGCAGAGCTCAGCAAGATGCCTGGCACAGAGAATTTGTCCAAAACACGTGAATTATCATCATTTTTAGTCCATCATTGTTGTCATTGTTATCAGCCGTGTGTTGTCACATCTCCTCCTACCCCAAAGTTTGTACACCCCGCTGGGCCTGAACTGCAAGGTGGATGGGGGAGCTGAGCTTGGCACTGCCTTCCCACCAGCAGCTCAGGACACAGCCATGCTAGTCTTGCAGCCCTGAGATCCCCAGGTGAGTAAAAACTAGACCTCCCTCCTGGGGACTGTTTCAGCTAAGAATGTGGCAGTGACCTGCCACCACATGTGGGGCACTCGGGGCACCCTGGGGTCCACGTGGTATCTCCTGCTGGGGAAAGAGACTCACTGTGGATCTTGGGCTTGTGGGATTAGGAAAGAACAGGCAGGGAAGGAGGCTCCTATTCACTCCCCACTGCTTTCCCAACTCGCTTTTTTAAGGCCTTGCGGGTAGGCAACTGGAGCATCTCCAGCCATGAGATCCTGCCCTCCCTGGGAGAAGCACTTACAGAGCACAGCAGAAGGAGCTCGATAGGAGGCCAGCAGGCTGGGGGAAGGAAGGACTTGGGGATTAGGCATGAAACCCTGGCCATCGGAGGAGGAAGAGGGAGTATCTAGGAAATTGTCAGAGAGAAAAAGAAACTGCTTAGGAAGCCCTAGAATGGACTGTCAGCCTGCACCAGAGAGCTGTGCTGTCCATGGTGGGAGCCACTACTACATGTTGCTGCTGAGCGTGGGTACTATGGCCAGTCTGCACCGAGGTGTGCTATAGGCGTGAAAGACATGCTGGGTTTCAAAGACTTAGGACACAAAAAGAATATAATATATCTTATTACTGATCTGTAGATTGATTTTTATATAGATTATATGTGAAATGATAAATTGGGTATGTTGTGTTAATTAAAATATATCATTAAAATTAATTTCACCTGTTTTCTTTCTGCATTTTAATATAAAACCGGAAAAGATAAAATTCCCTATGTAGCTCGTAGTATATTTCTGTTGGACAGTGAATGTGAGAGAGAGAAATTAAGAGATTGTCTGGGAGCCCACATTTGCCACTCTGGACTTGTCTATCTTCCTGAGTTTCCCCATCTGTCTTAGACTACCAAAGAACCCACATGCTTGGATTTCCTTAGAAGACCCCAGAACTTCCAGCCATATGGCTCTTTGGGAAATCTTAGTGGCGGCCCCACCCAGAGGCTCAGGGCTCCTGGGCCACGTCACTCACATGCCCATCCCCTCTGGCCACCAGAGGATAGAAGTGTCCACTTGCACCCCTGAAACGAGCACCATGGGAAATCATCGAACCATATTAAATAGGAGTTCCGTTTAGCACTTAACAGAGCTTGGAATCGTGCCCTTTAGGAATTCACATCAAATGAGCTTCAGAGAGGCTGCAGGCGAATTAGGAAAGCACAGGCATCGAGTTCCTGATACAAATGAATAATTGAGCAGCCTGGAAATACCACGAAAGACTGTTTTGCACAAGACTGTACTGTGTTGGGGGGGAGGGGAGCCCCTCCCTGCCATCCTAAGGCTCTCTGTCCTTGCGTCCCCACCCCTGACAGCTCTAGCCTCTGCCTGGGCACCATGCTTTGGGCAGAGAGGGAAGCTTCAGTGTTCCCTCAGCACCTAGCTCTCTTGGGGCTGCTTAGTGAGACTTTTCTCTGCATGATGACCAGCAGGACTTCAGGCCAGGGAAGCCAGAGAGCCTGTGCCCCACTGGAGCAAAGGAATTCTGAACAAGCCTATTTACTGTAGGCAAAGCTGTGTTGCCTCTTCCTCGACTCAGATGAGAATGTTACAGCTTCAGGGGCGACTCTCAAGGCTTCTTAACCAGGCCAAACACTGTGCTGAATGCCCTAGAGTGTGACGAGGTGAAAAGCCATGGTCCCTGTCCTCACTGGAGAAATGTTCTTTGGGTGCATGGTGAAGAACCTATTGGATGTATAGGGTGTTACCAGGCCCTCCCCAGACTGTCTGGATATAGTGGTTTAGTTTTATCAGCAAAGAGTCTGGATGTGATGCCCTGAGGGCGTTAAACAGGCTTTCAGCTGTGAGGTCTGCTGGGGCCCATCTCAATGACAACAGATTTTCTCCTGTATCAGCCAAGCTAGTGCTAGAAGGCGAAAGGGGAAGTGGGGAGAGGGTGCTCAGCAGACTAGCCCTCCTCCCCGAACATGGTTGTCATGGCTCCAACCTTGGAGAAGGAGGAGGGAGACAGGGAGAGGAGCCCTCTGAGCGCCACACGAGGTGTATACCCTCTCCACTGTTCCTGGACAGCAAGCAGAGCATGCACTTCTGAGTGTGCAGGGCTGGGGTGCTGCTACGGCTTGAGGGCCAGGGTCCCCAGGGGGTTCAACCGGCTCCTTCCTGGTCTTGCTCATAGTGCTGAAAGGGCTCCGGTCACCCTCCACCTCGATGGGATTGTGCAGGTGCTGAACTGCCACCTCAGTGACATGGCCATCGGGATGATGACCAGGATCGCCGTCCTCAAGTGGCTCTACCATCTCTACATCAAGACTCCCCGGAAGGTGAGCTTCCAGGCCCAGTAGGCCCCTGTAAGCCAGGGAGCTTCTTCTAGGTGTTTTTTGAGGGCCTGCCTGTGCTTAGTAGGGTTTTGGTCGTTGCAGTTCTGGAGAAACCCTAGCAAGCAGAGGAGTGGCAGATCCCTGAAGATCCCTTGGTGTCGGGGTGGGGGGTTGGTCCCTGCAGTGGAACCCTGTCTGCAGGAACCCCATCCTGGAGCAAGGGAGAGCTCACTGGTGCCCCTGCTTCTCTGCTCTCCAGATGTTCCGGCACACGGACAGCCTCTTCCCCATCCTGCTCCAGACATTATCAGATGAATCTGATGAGGTAAGTCACCAGCACCCTTTCCTCTGTGCCCTGGCTGCCTGCCTCCCCTCCTGAATGACTGACAGGATCGTGTAGCTAAGAAGTGCTTATTTTGTTATTGCTGTTGTTCTCTTAAACCAACACCCTCAAATCACCCTATTACCTCATACCTGGTGAGGTGCATCCATTAGAGGAAAAGCTGTGTTTATTGCCCTCAGCTCTGGGAATAAGGACTCTTCCTTAATGAGCCCTTCGGAAGAGCACTCTGGGTCTGGTCATGTACAAGGAAACCAGTCCAGCAGGGAGCCTTGTCCCTGGAAGGCCGTAGAGAGGTAGTGGGGTGCCCAGTGGTAGGGTCCAGCCTGCTCAGCTGCCCATACTTGGGCACGTCACTTCCTGACTTCTCACCTCAGTTTCTTTCTCCATCCAGTGGGGCAGTAATAGTACATGAGGTTGTGAGAATGAAATGACCCACGGAAAATGCCAAGTGCTATCCCGGCACATGATAAGCACTCAGGGAGCATCAGCCAGACTCCATTTGGACCTCTAATTTGAAATTGGACCCTGAAGCTTTGATTCTGTTGGGATTACCAAGAGCTAAAGGGAGAAGATGGCCCCATCCCAGGCAGGAGGAGCCCCAGGTGGAAAACCCAGAGAGTGGGAGGGAGAGAGAGCAGGCCCTGCATCCTGCCATCTGGGGGAGGGGCTCCTCCAACCGCACAACTCTCAGCACGGGAGCATTCTGTTCTGTGGACTTCTTTTTTAAGACTCTCCTGCCTCCCAGCCAGGGGGCAGGATTTGCATCTGGGCTTTGCCATTTGCCAGGGTAGCATCCCTTCCCTCTGTACCAGCTTCAGGCTGCGTATCAGATGCTGGCGGCCCATGCTGTGACTTGCCCCTCTTTCCCTCCTCTGGGCTCCAGGCAGCTGTGGGGTCCATGAGGCAGCAGGCACAGACATCTGCAGACCTCCTAGCTGCCTAGTGGGAACACAGGAGTGGACAAGGGCTGGAGGTAAAATGGAGAGGGACATGGCTTACAGCTCCTGTAGCAGGAGCCACCTTGGTCTTTCCTGGGCTGCTACCAGGCACTGTGAGGCTTCCCTGAACCTGAGCTGAAGAGAGATGCAGACAGGCAGGTGTCCACCTCTAGGTCCTGAGGCACTCTGTACTTCCAGAAAAACCCAAAGCAGATAGTCTGGGAATCTGCCCATGTCCCCTCCTGCCTGCTCACCACGCACATGCGTGCACACACACACACCACCACCCCCTCTCTATTTCCCCCACCGCCAACGCAGCACGAGGCCCAGGTGGACACGGCCCAGTTCTGCCTGAGTTTGTAGTGACTCACTGCACAGTCATGGCCCTCATTTCAATACAAAAAGGAAGAGAAGAGCTTTGCTGATTGGCTCCTTCCCTAGGACTTCAGTGAAAGCAGCTGAGTTTTCAGTCCTTTAAATTGAGTTGTTTAATCCCATCCAGCCTTCTCTGCTCGCAATTGGTTTTTGTGTGCATGTGCATTTCAAGGGAGCTGGAGGAGATGCAGTCCATTAAACAGCTCTGTTCAGGTTGTGGCTGTGGAAACTTGATTTGCTGAAGTGCCAAATGTTGTCAGTCTTTGGGGGCACATCTCATGGGCCTCCAATGGGGAGAGGGTAGGAACTGCTCTTGGCGACAGTTACCAAGGGTTGGGGGAGCACTGCTGTAATAGGAGGGAAGAGTCCCTGCTTTCCCATCTCTCCAGGGGAGGGATTTGGGGACCTCGGTATCAGTGGGGAGTCATGATTCTGCCACGTCCTGGTTCTTCATCAGAATCACATTCCTAAGTGGCCCCTGCCCTATCTGGTGACCTTGAGGGCTTACTTGGCAATGGAAATACAGCCACAAACAAGACAAAGTCCCTCTTCTCCTGCAGCAAGCATATAGGATATATAGATCGTGCTCTCTGTTAGATTTTCCCAGTATTTCCATACCCTGCCCTGATCTCAGATTGGATATCCCTGGAGTTCAAGACCCTGAAAGACCATTCAGTCAAATCAGACTACAGCCAGACTGGTGGGGAGAGGCCCCTTCACTTCTGGAATGTAACCATGGCCCCCCGTGCAGGGCCTTCCATCCCGCCTGGGGCCCTTTGATGCACAGATATCCCATTAATAACAGCTGACTCATGTGAAGTCATTACAGTGCCAGGAACCGTGCTCAAGACCCCCTGTGGTATCTACAGAATCCTCAATAAGTCTGAGCCAAGTACTGTTATTACTTCCATTTTGCCGTTGAGAAACCAAGACCGAGGAAGGTGAAGTAACTTGCACACAGCTAGGGAGTGATGGGGCCAAACTCAAAACCAGATCTCTTTGACGACAAAGCCCTTCTTCCTAATCACTTAGCCACCATGCCTGTGTTTCACCACATGTGGCCTCAGCCACCCACATGAGAACCCGAGCTTGTGTTTAGTTGTGCTCATTTCTACCCTTTTTCCCTTGTTCCACAAGATTTTGAGAAGAGTTCTCAATCTAGTGTGGAGAGAGGTGTGTGTATTCTGGAAAAGCTCTCCCTCAGCACCTTGACCTTTTGTTCCCTTTTCTTACTGATTTATTGATCAGAGACATTCCATGTATCATCTGTGTTGCAAGTGTTTTTCTCTCCCAGTATGAGTGTGATAAACCCACATGCTCGTCACCCTTGGCAAGAGCCGCTGGCCTCAGGGGACATAGTGTGCCCAGGTGTTAATGACGCAAGCACTGGGCACAGGGAGGGGCAGAGCCTCAGAAACCTAGCACTGCCCCCACCCCATGTTCTGCAGTCCCACTGGCGTGTGGCCTCACTGTCATTGTTTCTGGGTTTCCTCCCAGTGACAGCTTGGTAGTCCACACCCCTCTGGCATCCTCAGTTGTCTCTGCTTTTCCGTTATTCAGGATAAGTGGCTGTTTCCTCAGTACTGCCTGCTCCTTGCAGACTTTATCTGAAAATCCCTTTTGTCAGAAAGAATTTGCAGGTGTCAAATTAATATTCTTGGCACCAGAGTAGAAATCCTCCCATTAACTAGAGCGCCAATTACTTGTTTTTAAGTGAAAATGTGACCCTGATTCAACAGCGTGGAATGCAGGGCACATGCTCAGAGCTTCCTGCTGGACCCTGGTGGGAGGTGGGACTGCTTCTTCCCCTGCCCGGAAGATGCCAGTTGTCGCCTGCCTCCGGAGCCTGCAGCTGCCTGGGCGGGCTCTGCCCGTGAGCCCCTGGAGGACAAGTCTTTTCCATGCTCTTAATGGAGTGGCCTGCCTGGGAGGGGCCTCAGTTACCCCCACCCCACTCCCAAGCACAACTGCCTTTTAATCTGCATTTAAAATCCTCAGCGGATAGCAATGGATATGTGTCATTATACATATGTCTAAACCCACAGAATGTACGACACCAGGAGTGAGCCCCATGTCAACTGTAGACTTTAGGGGATAGTGTTGTGTCAGTGTAGGTGCACTGATTATAACAAATGCACCTCCGTAGTGAAAGGGAGGCTGATAAGGGGAAGGCTGTGCATGTGCAGGGCAGGAGACATGTGGGAAATCTCTGTATCTTCTGTGCAACATTGCCATCACTTAAAACCTCTTTAAAAAATAAAATCTATTTTAAACAAAATAAAAAAATATGTAGAAGTTTTTGAAAGTCTCAATCTCAGAAGAGAGAGCTGGAAGGACGTCTGGTGCCTGCTCCAAGGGAGCACAGCATCCCAGACATCAGGTCACCAGACCTGAGCTTGAATCTCCAAGAGCTCTGACCCATCCTTACCAGGGACCCCGGACAGGAGCCTAACCTCTCTGACCTATGCGAAGGATGAGTGATGCCTGCACGTGCCTCAGAGACTGCTATTTAAAGGGGCTTTATAAAGCTCCCAACCTGATCCTGGCCCATAGTAACAACCTGTCTGTCGTCCCAAGGTCTTTAGGGGGAAATTGGCATTTTGCCGGGTTGAGCTTTCCCGCCTAGGAGCAGGCCTCACCCCCATTTAAGTCATCTTGTAACACTTCGGGGTCTTTCTTTGTTGGTCTTATTATTATGAAGTTTGCTTTTGGTGTTTAATATTTTGTTGTGACTTTGAGTGGCATCCCTTTCCAGTAAGGTTTTCTCCCGGAGTGACAGTGTGGTCTTGTGGCGGAACTTCTAGGAGTCCAGTCCTGGACTCAGCAATTGGTTGACCTTGAGCAAATGACCTAGCTTCTCTAAGCCCCAGTTTCCATATCTGAAAACCAAAAATAATAGTGGAATCCCAGCTCCCAGGTTTGTTGTGTGGATTAAATGAGACCATGAGTATCAAGTGCTCAGCATAGGACACAGCACAACTAAACATGTGGTAAACATTAGCTCCTCTGATGCTGGATATGATTTCTGTAAAATTGTAGAGACACACACTGAAATCAGGAAGATGGGCTCTGTGTTTGTCCCACATCCTTCCTGCGTACAAGGGAGTTAGTGAGTCTAAGAAGTGATCAGGAACATCTAACAAAGGTGCTGAAAGTCTACCATGGAAGCCGGGATGGCGTGCTGCCTTATCCAAGCCAGCCCTCTCCAGTCTAGATGCATCTCTCTGAGCATTTGACTTTGACCTGCCCTCTTGGGCTGCCCCTGGTATGCTCACCTAGAATGAGTGTGGCCAGTGACTAGGATGGCCTTGGAGTGGTTTGGAAAGCAGCCAAGGTGAGGAACAGGAGGACAGGCCCCTGCTCCACACTGCCTCCCTCTCCTTGCTACCGGGCAAGTCCACAGCATCGCTCACCTCAGTTTTCTTCCCTAAAATGCGGTTGGAATGGATCTTGTTAGTCCCTTCCAGCTCTGACTTTGTGTGGTCCTAACTCCACTGCCTGGAATACTAATGAGGCCCGCTCAAAAGTGGACAGTCTTCTGTAAGAATGGGGCTTGTTTTTCCCTCTCATATCCTTGCCTCAGTTTTTATTTCACTCCAATTTTCATTCCATCCACTCTCCAAAACAAACAAAAACACCCCCCTCCACTTCAATTCCGAAGATTTCTTTACAGTCAGATCACAGGCTGGAGAACCAACGGGTAAGATGTCAGGGGTCTGTGAACTTGGTTCCTCTTGCCAAGGCCCTACCAACATGTGGAGATGAGCTGGATCCCAGCACAAGCAGCCCGAACAGGAAAGTTGTGGACCGTTTCCTGCTGCAGCCCTCCAGGGAGGGGCCCTGCCAAGGATGCGAGACACTGGTCCCCTCAGCTCTCCCTGGGGCTTCCTTTTGGGGGAAGAGGAGGAGGAATGAGCAGGGAGAAAAGCTGTGGCCAGCCAGGCGGACATAGGCCTCCAGTCACAAGCCCCAGGGACCACCAGCCCCAGGTCCCCCTGACCCAACAGAGGCTCTGGCAGTCACCGTTAGGGGTCCTGGAGGCCTTTTGCTGCGAGCCCTTGGCAGCAAACTGTTGCCGTGGGGCAGGGGCGGTGGGGGGTTCATGGTCACAGGCCCAGAATTGCACTCAAGGGGACGCCTACTGCTCTCATTCTTCCACTTCTCTACACTGCGCACTTTCAGTGCCCCACATCAGCCTCCCACGGGCAAAGGGGGACCCACAATGCCCGCAGTCATCTGCTCTGAGAAGGCAGGTTTGTGTGCCGAGAGGGGCTTCAGTCTGAATCTTTCAGTATTCCCTCCACTAATGAGCCAGTGAGGACCGAAAGCCACACCATAACTAGAATTTTGATTGGGCAGGGGCTGTGGCCTGGCACCCCCAGGCTCCTGAGATGGGCAGCGGTTGGCCGACACAGGGGAGGCTGGCTTTCCCATAAGGCCTGGTGGCACAGGAAGGAGTCCACGAAGGGGAGCCAGCTGGGAACCACCTTCCCCTTTACAGGGCTGGCAGCTCTTGCAGAGCCAAGTGATAGGCCGAGTGGCCTGTAGGGCTGAGCACACACCTCCCCCAGTCCATCTCTTCTTGAACTCAGGAAGCAATCAGTCATCGCACCTAGAAAGGCCTAAGTCCAGCAACCCAACAGAAGCCCTATAAGGAAGCCACACACACCAGGGCCACTGTCAGAATCCTCTGGAACTTTAAAAAATCTGGCAGTTTGGGCTTCATCCTAGATCTCCCAAATTGTTCTCTTAGGTGGGGCTGCATGGCCTGAGCGCCAGTGTTCTGCACAAGCCCTCCAGTAATTCTGATGCACATCTCTGGTTGAGAACTTCAGGTGTGGACCAGCCTAAGATCCTATTGGGAGACTGTGGGCCATGCCCCTAGCTCTCAGTCCTGATGCCCTCTCTCCTCAAGGTGGTGGCAAGGCCAGGGCCCTCTGTTTTCACCCCCACCCCACTCATGGCATCTTCAGAAGTCAAAAATTTTCCCAAGATGTCTGTTCATTTTTCTTCCTCCGGAGATAGCCAAAGCTGGATCAGCTGAATTTCCGTGACACCTTCAGTTTGCAAGGCCCACTGATGGGGCGGGGATTTCTGTTGGCTAGAGATGCTGAAGGCAGGAAGCCCACCTAATGCTCACCCCACACCAGATCTGTGCTAGGCATCATCATATGTGCCTGATCTTAGTTCATCTCCACGAAAGCCGTTGACGGGTACATTCTACTGTGTCCCCATTTCACTAAAGCAGAAATAGACTTGGAGAAGTGAAGTAACTTGGTCAAGATCTCAGCTTGATGGTCCATAAATCTATGAAGCCTTATTTACCATGTACACCACCCACTCCTCCTGCCCATCAAGGCCAGCCAGGTCCCCGTCTGTATCATTACAGCATCCTGTGCCCTTGCCACACTCTGTAAGGACAGAGACCATGCCCAGCACATAGTAGGTGCTCAGAAACATTACATTAGCAAGTGAACAAATAGGAGGTGGGGCAGATGGTGAGCTGACCCCCCTGCGACCTGCCCCGCCCTCCTGCCTCCTTTGCTGGGGCCTGGCCCTGGCTCCTCAGGCTGGGGCTGAGTATGGCTTCCACATAGGCTGGGATTAAGCAGAGACCTGGAGGTGGGTAGGAGACCAGGAAGCCCTGCACTGCTCTCCTGGTTGCCATGGACCCAAACCCCAGAGATGGCCCCTCGGCTCCTCGCCTGGTAACCGAGCTAGAACGTGTGCACACTGCTCCCGAGCTGCCCCTGTTCCCTGCCTAGCTCATGGGGAGAATTTATCACCCCTGCTGGTCAGGGGCCTCTGTGATGCAAGTGGGTGATGGCTACCTTCGGCAGGAAGCCTTGAGGGGATGGAGAGAAAAGGGTCTAGGGGCCAGGGAACTGGTCTTCAGTTGTCTCACCCCAGGCTGGCCTTTCCCTCCTCTAACCTCAAAGGGATGGCAGCTGGAAGGTTTTAAGCTGCCAGAACCCACACTGTGCTGTCACTGTTAGTGAAGTTTAAGAAGTATTAGGTGCTGGCCTTTGGCATGTATGGCACAGAACTGGACACTTGGGGAAGGACTTCAAAAAAGTCCTAAAAGTAAAAGAGAAGAAGAAAGAAAGAAAAGAAAGCAGTCCTAATTCTTAAGGGCCTGTGTTCAAAGAAAGGCAACAAACCAAGTTATAATCCCCCCCCTTTTTTTTTAAGGTTCTTTTTGCTTTAGTAAGACATGCAAGGTTTTAATCAGGGTGGTTTTCTCAGTGGTAAAATAGGTCTAAGCCTAAGCAGTTCTTCTCCTCCACCCCCAAATCTAAGTGTTCTTTTTGCCAGTGCTTTCTCTGCTTGTTGCAGGTGGTGGGGTGGCAGGGTTGCGGGGCCCGTCCCGCAGGAGTTGCTGGGCATGGCCTGTTCTGACCCCATTGTAGCTGAAGGCTTTTCTAGGAAAATCACTTCTTGCCAGGCTGCACTAGCCTGGGGCCTGGTTGCTGCCTTCTGCGGCTCAGGTTTAGGGAATGCCTTCCTGGGGATGGCAGCCTGGCTTCCTAGGGTCCACCAGCTGCAGGAGCCATCCTGTAGGTGTCAGGGATTCAAGAGGCCTGACCTGCTGCACTACGTCCCCTGTAAAGGAGCGGGACAGGCTTCTGTATGCAAGGCTTCCTGTGGATGCCCAGCCTCGGTGTCTTTTCAGTTACTCTCAGCTCCACTTCCTAAGAATAAGGAGTAGCCCAACCTGACCCAGATCTCAGGCACAGCCCTATGACCCCACTGTTCTGGGCAGAGGCATCAGATAGCTCTTGGTAGTGGCCCACAGAGCTCAGCCTCTAGGGCCTTCGGCCTGAATTCACCTTTTCTGCCAGCCTTAGTGTGTTCCTTGGAAACATTCTTGTGGCTTCCTCCTCACGGGGACTGGAGAGGGCCGATCTTGGGGATTTACTTCCCTCTCCACGAGATTGGAAGGCCGAGCCAGTTGACATCTGGGGCCTAATCAGCTGACTGATGGCCTAGCCAAACTTTTGACAAAGTTTCTTAGAGATATGTGGGTAGAGAAACAGGTAGCCTTGGCAAAAGCTATCGAGAACTATCCATCTTCCATTTCCTGCCTGGCCCTGCAGGTCAGCAAGTATTTATTCAACATCTGCTGAGTCCTCACCTTGGGACTTCATGTTCAGGAGAGAACAGGCCTCCCAGCCTAGGGACTTGGTCTTGCAAAGCTCTGGGTTTCCAGCCATTTCCAACTTGGTGAAAGAGCAAGCAGGAACACCCTGGAGAGAGAGAGGAGGGAGCCTCCCACCATGAGGGGTTTTCCAGGGCTAGTCTGTGAACAAGAGGTTGGGACAGGGAGTATCTGGATGGACCAATGAAGGGAAGGAGGGAAACAGCTGCCATCTGGGAGACTGTCCTTGCCTACTGGAATGCAGGGGGAGACAGCCTGCTATGGCCCATCCAAATGATGACTCTCCTCCCACACTTCTCAGGAGTCCTCTGGCTTCCTCACTTTGCTCCCCAAACTGTGTAGGGTTTGATGCCCCTTCCCCCTCATCCCTGCAGCCTCCCCCTCAGAGTTGCTTTGTCAGATGTTTTCCTCACCCAGTTGCCACCAATCCTTTCACTCTATCGATGGCCAGCTCACTCTAGGACCAAGGCCCAGCTGATGTGCCTTCCCTGCCCCCAGCCCATTGCCATGGTAACAGCAGGCACTCCTGCTCCTGCAGAATATTGCTCTCTTGTAACCTTCTTCCCTCCCTCTCTTTCCCCCTTCTTTCTCTCACACAAAAAGAAAGCACAAGTGTTTTATATTCATTCTGCGAAAAGCTGTGTAGTGCATACTAATTGGTGTGGCTTCCTCCTGCTTTCTTTGAGCCTTCCCTGTCCTCAGAGCCAGCACTACAGGCCAGTGCAGTCATGGGCCCAGCCAGCCTGCTCCCTGGAAGGGGGACAAGCTCTGTGTTTCTGGAGACTAGGCGGTGCATCTATAGCTTGTGGCCTTTGTCCAGGCCATGAGCATAAGCAGGGCTTCTGAGATCACCACGTCCTCATCCCAGAGCTTCCTGCCCACAGGCCAGGGGTCTCCAGGGGAGTGAAGCACCAAAACCCCAGCCTGGCACAGAGACTCACAGCCAGGTCCAGCCAGAGGGCAACCCCTTTGTGATTTCTCTTGCTCTGTCCCAGGCCCCTGTTGACATTGCCCCCCACCCCTAGGGTGTCTCCTCACCACCCCCAAGCAGAGTTCTGGCCTAGGCCTGGGTCAGGACTGTGGTTCCATATTCTCATGTCCAGCACCTGGAATGACTGGGGTTTGCTGGTCATTTGGGAGAGAGCCAGCGGCCAGACTTGATGGGCACGGGAGCCTCAGAACCTCGGAGTGGCTCCCCCTCAACTCCCCACTCCCCTCTTCAAGATGTTCCTTGGCCTGCATTTTGGCAGCCCCTTCAAGCTTCTTGCCTCTAGAGGCTGAACAAGAAGGTGCTATTCTCCACCTCCCACTTAAAGGGGACTCCCTCCCACTTTATGGGGCGGGAAGTGTGTGTATGTGTACAAGTGCTTACACGCACTGCTGCCCGTTGGCTTTAGCCCCCAGGGACCAGAGACAAATCTGATAAGTAAGCACCAGAGGAGAGGCTAGGATTATTGAAGGAACCAGTAGACAACATTTCCGGCTTTAATTGTGCAACTGAAGTATAATTTGCGTTCATTTGCCATTTGGTGTTAAACTTTCTAAAGTAAGAGAATTCAAAATGTGAAATATGCAGCTTTGCTGCCTATGCTCCCCAGTGGGGCAGTAGGAGGTTCAGAGATGGGTGATGCAGATTCTCTTTGGTAGAAAAAATGAAATCTGAAGCCATCTGTGTGTGTTCCATTGTCCCTGCCCAGTCCCTAATCCACTGACTAAGCTTGGCTGTGGTTCCAAAAATCTCTGAAGTGGTACGTAGGTATCTCCTATAATCTTCACAACAACCTTGCAAGGGCAAATCTCCATTGGCACATAGGAGGAAACTGAGGCTCCTTGTCACCTGCAAAATCAAGTACAGAGCTATCTCTTTGTCTGGGTCACCGTTTTTGATGACCTGCCCATGCATATGGTTTCCATCTGATCTTTGGCTGTGCCCCCGCACCAGCCCCATGTCTTATTCTGGAGGTAGGCCAAAGCTTAGGTTCCTGGATGTGCCACGTGGTCTGGCTCTATGTCCATGAAAAGCTCATGCTAGTTAAGAAAGTGCATTACATGCCTTCCTCTACACCCTACCCCTAACAGTTCCCTAGCAAACTGGGGCTCAGATACTTCTAAAGTCTTCCAGCCCCGCTCCAGCTGCACACACACTGTCTTATCAGTGCTTGTGAACCACCTGCCCCCTGAAGGGCAGGACCTGTCCTGTTTAGCCTTGCATCTCCTCCAACCTGCATAGGCCCGGCCCACGGTGGGCGCTCAGTAGATGCTGTAGGGAGGGGATTGGATGGTGAAGGTAACTGGTCCAGGGTCAGGTGGCTGAATGGCAGGGTCAGGATTAGAAGTCAGGACTGTCTGACCATAAAGCCCTTGTCACCTTGAACAGGTGATTGTGTGTGAGACCACAGACCAGTGAGGTCATTAGTTCTGGCTGGGAGCAAGGACAGCTGCCTCCTCTGGCCTCCCTTTCCCTTATATTATAGCCTGGTCCTGGGGCTACTTCGAGGGTGGGGACATCTCACGGGCCAGGCCTCTCAGGTGTGGTGATTGTTCCCAAGCATCTTTTCTGACAGAGAAGCAAGCACCACTGGAAACCTGGTATGGGTCATTGTGGGTCGTTGTGGCCCTTGTTGGGTGAGCATCTGGCCAGGTGCTGTCCTGGCCCCAGCTGCCTCATTTTCTCACTGGCGGCATTTGACCATCAGAATTTGCTGCCCACATGTGCAGCCAGACCTGAGAGGAGTAGCCTGAGGCTTAGAGGCGCAGTCAGCATGAGGGATGCAGTGGGGTCGGCACATGCCACAAGATGTAAAGAGACACAGGTTCCCCGCCCCCTGCCCCAATCAGCTCCCCTGTGAGTCCCAGCCAGATGTGAGATCACAGGAAGTTGGTGAGGCCCTACTTCCTCAGCCATGGGCAGAGCAAGAGCAAACCAGTCTATGAGTGCCCCTAGATAGGGAATCAGGATCAGGTTTTGACATGATTCTTCTTTTTTAAGATGCAATTCATATCCCATAAAATTCATCCTTTTAAAGTAGAAACCCCCAAGAAGAAACCTCTGTGCCCATTAGCAGTCACTCCCCGTGTCTCACTCCCCTTAACCCCTGGCAACCACAACCTACTTTCTGTCTCTATGGATTTGCCTATTCCAAACATTTCACATAAGTGTATGTGGCCTTGAGCACCTGGTTTCTTTCACTTAGCAAATGTTTTCAGGGTTCATCCATGTTGTAGAAGGTATCAGAACCTTGTTCCTTTTTATTGCCAAATAATAGTCCATGGCATGGATAGGCCATGTTCTGTTTATGCATTGATCAGTTGATGTACATTTGGGCTTGTGATATTATGATATATAATAAGAAATATATATTTGGTCTTCCTTCCCTGTTTTTGGCACAAAGGTCCTAAAACTCTTGGAATTTCCTAAGTGATAAGAGTGATAAACGTGTCTTTTGCTAGATTACTAAGGTGACTTTGGATCTCCCCTAAGGATGGAAGGTGATTGCTATTAGAATCAAACATATGATTAGAAGGTTGGAACTTGCAACCCCACCTCTACCTCTAGGCTAGAGGCTGAATCAGTCACCAAAGTTCAGTAATTTGATCAATCGTGTCTATGTAATGAAGCCTCCATAAAAACTCAAAAGGATAGGGTGTGGCGGGCTTCACGTGGAGGCTCAGAGAGAGTGGTGCACCCAGAGAGCACAGCGGCTCCGTGCCCATTTCCCCACCCTGTGCTTCTCTTGCATTTGGCCATTCCTGAGTTACATCCTTTCATGATGAACTTGTAATCCAGTTAAGCAAAATGTTTCCTGAGTTCTGAGCGGCTCCAGCAAATTATACCCAAGGAGGGAGTCCTGGGAACCTCTGATCTATAACCAGTCGGTCAGATGCAGTTGACAACCTGGACTTGCTATTGACATCTGAAGAGAGCCTTCTTGGGGCAGTCTTATGATTGAGCCCTCAGCCTGTGGGATCTGACGCTCTGTCCAGGTAGTGTCAGAATTGAGTTGAATTGTGGGACACCTGACTTGTGTCAGAAAATTGCTTGGTGGTGTGGGAAAAAGATACACATCAGAATTGATACTGGACTCTTGGAGTTGTTTCTACTTTCTAGCTGTGATGAACAGTGATGGTGTGAGCATTCCTATGTAAGTTTTTGTGGGATGTATCTTCGGCCCCCTTGGGTCAAACACTAGAATCCTGTAACTCTGTTTAACTGTTGAGGCACAGCTGGCTTGCTGCTCACTAGGTAGATGTACCAGATGGAGGGGCTGCTTGGTCATGCGGCGCTGCACTATGGCTGCATTACTTCCATGGTCTGGGGCTGAAGCCCTCGGTTGCCATGGTAATTCTTGGCCTGGGTTCATGCACAGTCATCCATCCATTCACCTGATGCCTACTGGATGTCCACTGGGTGCTAGGGTACATCTGCTTGTGCTGGGACAGGCACAGCCCCTCTTCTGAACACAAAGACGAGTAGGGAGCAGAACAGGGTGGGCAGCCCTGCCTGCAGTGTGGTGAAGGGCCTGCTGGAGGAGCTGGGACAGGCTAGTTACTAAGTCTCTCACATACACATGAACGCACACAGTGTGCTGCTCCCCCCACACCTCCAGCCCCCATGGGACACCACCCTGCTCCCTGTTGATGCCAGGTGAGGAGCAGGAGGCAATGGGTGCTATGCAGGGGAAGACAACTTCTAAAGGTCCCAATTGTAGGGGCAGCCCTGGGGGCCTCTCACACCTGTGTATTCATGTCACAGAGGCAGCTGAGAACTGAACAGCATGTCTGTAAGTTGGGAATCGCTCTATCCTAGAACCCAGGGTTACACCCTGAATGTGGAGGATGGCCTGGGGTCACCACTACAGAAGAATCTGTCCTGTGGTCTGATGGTGGGCTGGACTGTGACCAGCACACCCGGCAGTGTGGCCTGGATGGCACTGTTAGGCACTCACCCAGGTTGCCATGGGACATGGCCAGTCGAGGTGCCCTGAAGCACACACCACACAGACTGCGCGCTGGTGCCTGAGTCCCTCATCTTCTGGGGCCCAGAGAGGAGTGGTCATGGGAGAGCTGACTCCCAGTCTTTAGACTCTAGCTTGCTTCCTCCAGTTGCCCCTGTCTACTGCCTGTCTATATTCTCCTCAGTCCATATCCTTTGTAGAACTCTCTGAGCACTGCTAGAGCCAGAGTTTTGGCAGCTCTCACCAGCCTGTCGCTCTCTGCCAACCCCTCCCCACCCCCTGGAGGCAGCTGTCTGTCGCTGGCCACAGCTCAGTGTGCAGGTCCTTGTCCCTCATCCTCTTGCTTTTCTCCCCCAGGTTATCCTGAAGGATCTGGAGGTGTTGGCAGAAATTGCTTCCTCCCCCGCAGGCCAGACGGATGACCCAGGTCCCCTTGATGGCCCTGACCTCCGGGTCAACCACTCAGAGCTCCAAGTGCCACCCTCCAGCAGAGCTGGCCTGCTGAACACTCCCGGTGAGTCTTCCTCAAATGGTTGCAGCTTCAGGGACCCTGGGAATTGCAGTGCTCAGTCTCGTCCTGGACTGGACCAGCCTTTGGGCTGTCCCTCCCTGGAGCTCTGTCAGGGTGTGCGGGCCAGTGATCTACCACTCTTTGGGAGGCAGACAGACAGAGCATGGCCTCCTGCTGCCTCCTGGCTCTCACTGCAGCAGCCCTCCACCCCTGTAAGAGACCCTCACATCCTTTTCCCTTCGTCTCCCTGCACCTTTCACACTTTTGAGCCACTGGCTAAATATAAAACCATCTGAGTCAGCGGATTATCTTTTCCTGGGGTGGCATCTCCCTGGTCAGGAATCAAGGGGCTTTGGAGTCTTGAGTCTCACAGGTGGAAGACTAAGCAGCCATTTCCTTCCTCACTGAGAAGCTGAAAATAGCAAACAAAGTGGCAGGCAGCCCAGGAAGGAGAGGGGATAATTCAAACAAGATGTTTCCGGGCAGTCCTTGGATGTGAAGGTAGCCATGGCACTCCTGGTGCTTACCCCTCAGGATCCTTCCAGATAACAGGTGGCTCTTCTCCCTGGGCCAATGCAACTCCCAGGTCCTGCCTCCCAGGCAGATACCACTTTGCTCCAACAACACAATACTGGAAAATGCCCAGGAACATAAGTTGGAAGGAAAGTACCCAGCGAATCTTGGGTGTTTGCCTGGGGTGTCTCTTTGTCCCCTGAGCAGCTCTTGACATCCAGATACAAGGTCCTAGACACTCCTCCTAAGATGCAGAAGCCAAGGGCCAAGTAGATTTGGGGCCTTTCAGTGGCAGCTTCCCTCCTGCAGCCCCACCTTGCTGGTCCCACAGAGTACTGGTACCCAGCCCTGAGGACACCTGCTCAGCGGAGCTGGAGGTGGCCCCAGGGCTGCCAGGTCAGTCACAGAGAGCCATGCATTGAAGACGTCTTCTGGTGATACTTGAAGTCAAGCTCCACAGTGGGGTGTCACGTAGGACCGCAGGCTCAGGCCACCGCCACTGTGCACGCTCTGCTTGCAGCTGGTCCCAAGTTTCCAGCTGTTTCTGGCTGAAGCAAGGAAGGAGCAGAGGGCTCTAGGAATGCCCAGGTTGAGTATGGGGCCAGGCCTGAGGAAGGGGTGGGGGCCTCCATGAGAGGGTACAGGAGCCGCAACTGATAGAAGGCTTCCTGCCAACAGAGGGCAGCCCTCAGATCTCCCTTCCCAGGAAGCAGCTGTCAGGCATCTTTTCTCCTCCTCAGAAGGGGAGACGCTGAGGCAGTGCAGCCTCAGGTAGGGAACACCTTGCTCTCCCAGGACTCTCTGTGATCTATAATGGTGAAATACCTTCCTGGCTAGCAGATGGGTGGGGCCAGAAAAACAGCTGTGAGCAACCCAGGTCTGCTGCAGGGCCTAGCCCGAGGCATTCCGGCAGCACACCTTCCACTGTTTGGAAGCAAGGGCTGAGGGGGACTTGGATGGCAAAGAGCTCTGAACCCCAGCTCCTGGCCCTGCCAAGACAGGTGGGCCACTAAGGAAACTGAAGTGGTGAAGACTTGCCCCAGCTCACAAAGCTGTCAGACTGGCTCACATCAGCTAGGGACTCACCCTGAATTCATAAAAAACAGCCAAGTGTGCCAGATGGGAAGAAATTCCATCCTGGAAAGAGCACCAAGGAAATGCCTGCAGCCAGTAATGCTTCCTTCTTCGAGGATAAACAGAGCTGTGGGCCCTGTGCTCTTAGCCGGAGACCCACGTGTGCCCTGCAAGGAGTGTGGGAACCACACATGCATACTGTCCACAGCTGGCACCAGATCTTTCAGATGTGATTTTATAAGGTCAAAGTCAAGCTCAAAGCAGTAATAAGAGAGCACGGGAAGCCAGAGCTATGCCATGTCCCCTCTCCCGCCTCAGCTGCCTTAGGGAGGGCCTGCACCAGGCACCAAGGATGGTAGGAGTGGCTGTGTGAGTCAGAAAGCATGTAGGTTAAAAAAAAAAAAAAAGCATGTAGTAAGGGCACGCTCATTCCTTTCTGGCTGCTCTTTCTCCCATTGCTTCTCAGGCATGTGAGGGATTCATTCTGTGTGTTTCCATCCAGCTGTGCCCATGAGCAGAGGCTGCAAGGCCAGACCCTCTTCCTTTTTGGATTCTGCTTTCCTCTGGTTGACCAGGGCACAGCTCTGAGACCTTGCAGACTGTAGTGCTGTGTCCCTTTATGATAGATCTCTCTGCCCCCATAAAGGGACTTTCTGGAAAGCCGAGGAGGCAGAGAGTCTAGCAAAGATGAAACCAGTAGGAATTGTAGCAATTGTAGGAAGCCAAATGGCCCCACTTGTGTGTCGGGTCTGTAAACTCAAGACGGTGCAGGTTGAATGCAGCAGTAGAGAAGCCGGCCGCTCACACACCTGGGCAGCTGCTGTGTTGGCCTAAATGCACCACAGCAGTGGTCTCCGGGGCCACAGGCTGAGTTGCCCACAGGGGACTTTGCTCTCTCTTGCCTGGCCTAGCATGAACATCTCTCCCTCCAGCATAGAGCAGCACGGGCAGAGGTGATGGTCTTGTTTCTCCCACCCACCTCCCTTCATTCCTGACCTTGACAGAGCCCCAGGCTGGGGAGAGGGCCACCTCTGAGGCAGTCAGGAGGGGAGCTGCCTGGGCGGACGGTGGTCTCTGCCAATAGAGGGACACCACATTTCCCTGTCTTGTGTTTTGGTGAAATGATGTGAAAACAGCTGGTTGGGTCCCCTGTGACTTTGCAACTACTATGCCTCTCTGCCTGCCTCCACACAGAGGGACATGAGGAGAGGGAATGGTGAGGTGCTGAGAACAGGCCTGCGGGGCCTGCCCTGAGCTGAGTGGAATGCTCGACAGAAGCAGGCTCTGGGCTCTGGGATGGGTCCGTCGTTGGAGATGGGCCTGGACATCCTACTGCAGGAGAGGGAGGAGCCTGGGCCTCTGATCTGGGACCAGAGATCACCCGAGGACTGATGTTTGCCCCCAAAACTCAGTCTTCCTGACCGTCTCTCCCAGCCACAGGGCCCCTTCTTGGGCTAAAACAGCTTGTGTGAGTATGCCCTGCAGGACACTCTGGTTCAAGGTGAAGTTTGACCCCCAGCTGTAAACACATGGGCAAAAATGAATGTTCTGATTTGGTTTTGTTCTTTATAGCTCAGCCTGGTGTAGCCAAATGCAGAAACAAGTTCTAGAAGAAATCCAGAAACCCATCCCTGAGCAATTTTCCCCATAATAACAGTACCTCTTGTACATTCAGCTCTTGTGTAGGACTGGACATGTGTTCTAAGCACATCCCATGTGTTGGCTACACTAAACCTCACCGTGAATCAGCCCCTTGACCCTCATGACCTCATCTCCAAGGAGAGCACTGCTGTTATTCCCACCTGGGCTGAGGGATCGTGACAGACGGTGGTGCTGGCCCAGGAGCCTGGCCTGAGAACCTGCTCTCTCCACCTTCACACTCAGAGGATGGGAACACATGTGAACCCCACCCTTGTCCACCAGTTGTGACAGGACTGGTGGTCCAGCCTCCTTCTCTGGGTGCTGGGCCGTGGCCCTAGCCTGGCAGTTTTGGGGGTGTCCCACTTCTTCACAGTGACTTCAGAGACTGCATTCCAGCCTTAGGCCACCTCAGCATCTCACCTATTGCCCGTCTGCTTCTTCCCTCCCTGACCTGCCCACCTCTTCCTCCAGCCACACCAGACCATTTCCCACCCCTAGAAAGCCTTGCCTGCTGCCCTTTGAGCCTTCAAGGTCCTTCTTCCCACATACCCTTTACAGGCAGCGTAAAAGCGCATGGGCCCTGGGGTCCTAGAAAGATCTAGGTTCACAGCCCAGCTGTACCCAACCTTGGGCAAGTGTCCTGCCTCAGTCTTCTTCCCCTGTAAATTGGGTGATGGGTCCCTTGGGGACACTGTGAGCTCTTACATGGAAGGAGTTCAGATAAATGCCCCATACATGTGAGGTGCTGCCTTTGCCTTTGTCCTAATAAGGACAAGTCACATGTGCTCCAGGCCAGCTCAGATGGCCCCTCCCCTGTGTGGCTCTCTGCGATATCCCAGGCCAGACTCCTCTCTCCTGCCTCCATTCCTTCTGCCCACCACATGGCATGGGTGGTGGAGTTCACACATTTCCTTCCTGGCCATGACCTCTTAGACCCATGCTACTCGAAGTGCAGACTGTGACAGCCTCGTTGTCACCTGGAGCTCATCAGAAATGTGGGCGCTCAGGCCTAGCCCAGACTCAGTGTTGATTTTATCGGAATCGCCAGGTAACTTGTATGCTCCTCACAGTTTCAGAAGCACCATCTCAATAACAGGGGCCTGTTGTACTCATCTCTGAATCCCCAGCATCAAGTGCCCAGTAAGGGTCAGACCCTGTCACCAGTCCCCAACGCCGGGTCTGAGGCGGCCCCATCACCAGATAGAGAGCCTGGCCCCCTCCTACCCAGCCCATTTCCCTTGATCAGCCCAAGTCCCCACCCTGCTGTCTCTAGGACTGCCCTCGGCCCCAGACCCGGCTCCTGCAGGAGCAGGAGTGCTGCTGTGCAGCCCCTCTCCACTGCCCTGTAGTTGGCAGTTCCTCCCAGGCCCTGCTGTGGCCTATAAGTTTATCTCTTGCTCTGAACCAGGCAGCTGGAAAGCCTCCTGGATTTGGGTGACTGCCTGGGGCAAAGGGCTCTCCAGCTTTGCCACAGAAAAGAAAGTGACTGCCTTTTGGATCAGGTCCCAAGGGTACCATTGTTGCAACACCTTAACCACCTTTTTTCCACACAGCGGTGAGGTTTGGGCCCTCTGATTCGGCAGACTCCACACCCCCTGAGACCTTGCTTCACAAGAGGCCAAGGCCGTCCTTTTTCCCAGCCCCTTGATTTTGTGCAGAAGGTGCCCCTTCCCCCCAACTCCCCATCCTTATTGGTTCCATACAAGCCTCCCAGTCATGCAGCCCCCTCCTCAGAGCACTTCCTGTGCCAGGCACTGCGTTATGCTTCTTATCCTCCAGAGGTTCACAGACAGGAACTGGCCCAGAGAAGGTGTCTCTTCCTCAAGACTGCCCTGCCAGTCAGGGTAGATCTGGGTCCTCTGGCCCTTTCCCCATCTCCTTAGGGCAGCAGATCCAGATGCCCCCTTGAGGGGCTAGTCAGGCAGGCTCACAAGCCCCAACCCATGCGGGGAGATAGATGGGAGGGCTGGGAGTAGAGCAGGGATCCTGCTGGGCCTGGGCTGGGCTGCTAATGTTTTCGCATCTGGTTTTGTTGAACTGTAACTCGCGTTGTGTATTGAGGCCAGGGCTATTTTTATCCTGACATGTGAGGCTCCTTCACGTCATAGCCACAAAACTCAATCCAAAACATCCCCAGGAAGGTTGTTTGTGAGACGTTCTGCAGATTCTCATGTCGCCACATCAGGTTTCACTTAGTAACATCTGCAGGGCTGGCTCCCCAGCCGCCCACCCCACCAGCCTGGCTTTGTGTACTGGATGCTCCCGACAGTATCTGTCTGCCCCTTGGCCAGCCGGCAGTCATGTGAACTTCCTGCCAGAACCTGCTTCTCTAAACCAGAAATGCGAGGCGAGTGGCATCTCAGCAGGATTGGGGAGTGGAAATCCCGCTCTCCTCAGCCCCTCAAAGAGCCCCTCCCTCCTGAGACCCATGGCCAGGTTGCTCCCAGCACTCTCCTCTCCTCCCCACCTCCTGGTCGCCCAGCCAGAACGGCTCGCCCACCATCTTTGATGGGCCTGGAAGACTGTGCTGTCAATAATGCCACCTGAGTAAAAGCCTCTCAGCCCTGTCATCCCAGCAGATCCTCATAGCACGTGTTGGAGGGTGGGCTCCTATCTGGCTCTGCCCCCTAACAATGGATGGGCAGCACCTAGCATGGGGGCCCACCTGGCAAGAGAGCTCAGCAGAGTTGGCTTTTATCAGAGCTACTGAGAAAGGGGGCCAATTCCCAGCCAAGCTTGTCAAATGTGCAGATGAGCAGGAGGCAGAGGTGGCCAGCAGAGGTGCTGTGAGCTCCCCACGGGGAGGAGCAGGCTGCGGTTGGGCAGTAATTAGTTCAGCTGAGAGGCCTGTCATTCCCTGTAGTAACACTCCTGGGGTGAGTTTGTTCTCTTTCCCCTTCCCTCCTCCCGCGCCTGCAGCCCTGCCTGAGAACATCTCACAGGTTCTCCCTCAAGCCAGCTGGGCCTGAAGGGCTGGTTAGGCAAAAATGTGCCTGGTGAGGCCAGTGGGAAACCGAGGCTGGGAGGGATGGAGTCGGCCCTCATCCTGTCCACAGTGAGCACTGTGTTCCACCCCATACTTGCCCAGCCCACCCAGCCAGTGTTGCCACCCCTAACCCCACCATGAGAGGACGGCCCTGCCCAGACTGTTCTTCTCCACACTGTGGGGCTGGGACCTCAGCGAGCTTCCCAAGGCCCCTCGCCTTGTCCTGTAGAGGCTCCTCCTCAGGGGCAACAGCACTGACTAGGGTCCACTCCGGCCAGTGGGTGCCTAAAGGGCCAAAGGCCGCGGGCAGCTCCCATCAGCTGAGTCAGCCTCAAGAGGACAGCCAGCCCCCTCTCAGGTTGCATCTGGCCTCCTGCTCTTTGTAGTCTTTAAACTGAGCTGTGGCAGCTTTCTCAATAACTTGTCCAAAGTTGCACAGCTAGTAAGTGGTTGAGTGGAGATCTGCTCTGAAGCCAGATGTGGTAGACTTCCCAGCCAAGCTCGAAAACACTGTATTTGATGCTTCCCACTGCCTCTGTAAGGACAAAACCACCTGGCACCTCTCCCCAGTGCCTACCCAAGACACCCAGCCCCTGAGGAATGGGGACCGTGGCCCCAGATGGGGAGGATTTCTTTATGGTTAGTCCCTGTTTTGGTCCCTTTGTCCTTTGGAATACTTTAGATCCTAAGCCTGGAAATGAGATGGGACAGGGGTGCACATACAGAAGCAAGAGGGGGTCAGGGACATAAGGAGCCATCATGAACAAGCACCCAGGAGAAGGTGCAGGGAGCTGGACTCCAATCCACACGCACCTCCAGTGTAGGGGATCGCAGCCTCTGCCCTCCAGTCAGGCCACCATGGGGACAGCAGAAATCATATTCTCAAGTGTGGGGACAGAAAGGAGGGGCTGCCTCCACAGCTGTATCTGCAGCCACCCCTGCAGAGATCAGCCCCAGCTGGGCCTGGGGTAACTTGATCTGTAAGAATGTGACACTTGATTCTGCAAACAGCCCCTCTGGGCCAGGGAGCAGAGACTGTTTGCCATTCCGCAGTCACTCAGGACCTCCTGGGCCAGGCTTTTCCGGATGGGAACCCAGAACAACACACTGCAAACAACAAGAAGCTCAATGAGGCCTGCCCTTGAACCGGGCATCTCACCCATGGCTCGCCCACGCACAGTTCACAGGAACTGTCAAGGAGGCTTAGGAGAGAGGACCATGATTTGAAGGTATGGCTCCTGGTAAGAAATCCTTATAGAGTAATTCACAGCTGGGAAAAAGAAAACAGAAAATACATTTTACATTCCCAGTCACTTCCCCATAAGGACCACACGAGAACATAGGAAGTCTGATTTCAGCAAAATGACAGAGCTGCTGGGAAAAGGTTTACTACTGTTTCCTGGCCACTGACAACTAACGAAGTCAGCCTGTAGGGGCTCCTCTGTATGGCTCACTTGTAGAACTCTGGATGGTTCCACACGTTCCTGTTTTGTGCTTTGGGCTGCTGCTTCTGGGAGCTGATATCCCCTCATACAGCCAAGCTTGATTCCCAGGGACCCCACACCCTGCCTGTTTCATGCCATCCTCTCCCTGGTCTGGGGAGGAAATCATGACTCCCACAGGGTTCCTGGGCCAGAGAGGGGTCAGCCCAGAAAGTGATGGCCCCAGAGGCCTCTGCCAGCCATTCTGCTTCCCCCAGTATCTTCCCTGCATTCCCAGAGAAGGTGCTTTCTCTTCAACTCTTGATAGTATCATGGTCTCTGTCTCCTCAGTCTTGGCAGGACCTTGGCTTTCGTCTTTATGCCATCTTCTGCCCTCCTGCCTAGGAAGGTACCATCTCCTAACCTGCAAACCCCAAGCCCACCCTAACACCAGTGCCCTAGGGATGGGCAGCATGGTGGAGCTGCTGAGAATGTGGGCTCTAAAGACCAGATGCCTGAGTCGGAGGCTCTACCACTCACCAGCTCTGTGACTCTGGATAACCGTCAGGCTAATTCACAGCTTCTCCATGTATATATTGAAAATAGAAATAGCACATATTTTCAAGGATTGTTATGAAGATTAAATTAGATACTGTGTTGAAGGGTTTAGACATGCATAGCACATAGTAAGTCCTCAGTAAGTGGTAGCTATCAGTTGGCTGTTAAGATACCACATTGGGAAGACGTTGGTCCAAAGGTATGAACTTTCAGGTAGAAGATGAAACAGTTTTGGGGCTCTAATGTACAGCTCGATGATTACAGTTAATGATACTATTGTATTTACTTGAAAGTTGGTAAGAGAGTAGATCTTAAATGTTCTCACCACAAATAAGAAATGGTAATTATATGAGTTGATGGAGATGTTAACTAACATTATGGTTATGATCATTTTGCAGTATATGCGTTTCAAATTTACATGTTGCACACCTTAAACTTACAAATTGTTATGCATCAATTATATCAAATAAGCTGGAAAAAATATGAAAAATGAAGTATCTATAAAGTGAAAAAAAGATATGTTTTACTGGGACAACTGGCTATCCTTTCACATGCAAAAGAATTTGAACTCCTTCCTCAATATACAAAAATTAAAATGGATCAGAGACCTAAATGTAAGAGCTGGGGAAAAAAATTTCTTAGAAGAAAACAAATCAGTAAATCTGTATGACCTTGGATTAAATAATAATTTCTTAGATATCACACAAAAAGCACAAGCAACTAAAGAAAAAAATAGGTAAATTGGACTTTGTAAAAATTAAAAATTTGGGGCTTCAAAGGATACCATCAAAAAATGAAAAGACAACCCACAAAACAGGGGAAAATATTTGGAAATTATATATCAATAAGAGGCTCACATCCAGTATATAAAGCGCTGTTACAACTCAACAATACAAAGACAAATAACCCAGTTTAAAAATGGGCAAAGAATTTGAATAGACATTTCTGCCAAGAAGATATACAAATAGCCAATAAGCGCATGACAAGATTTTAGGCATCACTAATCATTAGAGAAATGCAAATCAAACCCTCAATGAGATACCACTTCCCATCCCCCAAGAAGGCTATAATCAAAAAGATAGATAATAGCAAGTGTTGGTCAGTATGCAGAGATAATTGGAACCCTCATACATGACTGGTAAGAATGTAAAATGGTACAACCACCGTGGAACACAGTCTGGCAGTTCCTCAGACATTAAAAATAGTTATATAACCCAGAAATTCTGCTCCTGGGTATATAACCCAGAGAATGAAAACATGTTCTCACAAAAACATATACGTAAATGTTCATCGCAGCATTATTCTTAGTAGCCAAAAAGTGGAAACAACCAAATATCCACCAAGTGATGATAAAATACGGTATATCCATACAATGGAATATTATTCACCATAAAAATGAATACAGGACTGATACATACTGCAACATGGATGAACCTTGAAAATATGCTAAGTGAAAGAAGGAACATAGTGCATGATTCCATTTGTGTGAAATGTCCAGGATAAGCAGATCTGTAGAGACAGTAGATTAATGGTTGCCAGAGGCTGGTGAAAGTGGGGAATGACAGCTAATGGGTACAGAGTTTCTTCCTGGGGTGATGAAAATGTTCTGGAAATAGTGGTGACTGATGCACCACTTTGTGAATATACTGACAACCACTGAATTGTATACTTTAAAAGAGTGAACTTTATGGTATACGAATTACATCTCCATTAAGCTGTTATTTTTTTTTAAAAAAATCAGATGCCCTCTTAATGCCTCAGGCAGATGGAGTGAAGATTGCTACCATCACTAACAGTTTTTCCCTGCAGTGCTGTTGAGGTCAGCGTGTGTTGGGAAGGGGAAGGGGAGGGTCCCCACGGGGCGTATGCTCATACTACACCAGGATCATCTAAGCATTCCATCAGCCCTGCCCTCGTCTCCTCTGGGCTGGGAGCCTTCAGAGGGCAGCATGGGCGAGGCTCAGGCTGGGACAGGTGGCTATATCTGGCTTTCAGTGTGTTTTCAGCTGGGACACATATCAGGAGACCTCAAATGTGCTTCTGGTTGTAAAGCTCTGGACTTTGAAAGTCTTCAGAGCACTACCCTAAACGAGAGTCTTTGCCTGAAAATGAGGAAGAATGTCTGATTTCCAAACATTGGGAGAAGATAAAATGCCTGGTAACATTTGTCAGCGTGTGCCGTCTTTAACCTGGTGGCTGAGTGCATCATTGGCTTTTTCTTAAGCAGCAGTGGGAAAGGAGTGTGGCTTTTGCCTCCCAGGGTCTGTCGGCTTTATTGACCGTTGAGGATGTGTGCCTGCCTTACCTCTTTTTTCTCTTTGACTCGCCATTTGTTCTTAACCAGCCAAAACAAAACCCAAATGTATTTTACTTATTTGGATAATGAGTAAAAGTTTGGTTTTTTTCAAAACTTCATAGCACCGAGCAGCAGGCCTCACACACAGGAGGTGTCTGCTAAGTGATGGGGGGTCAGCTGGAGGGGTGGACAGGGAAATGGTGCTGTTGCAGTAAGCGGGGTTGTGTTGGCTTGTGCAAACTTGTTTAGTCCTGGGTTTTTTGCCATCAGTGTGGCCCTTGATTGAGAATGTTCCCTCATCATGTTCCACATAGACCCTCCCCTAGTTTCTGGCATTGACAGTTATTTATATCCTGTGAATACATAGCATAAACTCCAGCCCTGTCCCTTTCTTGTCAGGTACCAAAGGTTTGGAATGTTCTCCTTCCACTCCCACCATGAACTCCTACTTTTATAAGTTCATGATCAACCTTCTCAAGAGATTCAGCAGTGAACGGAAGCTCCTGGAGGTCAGAGGCGCCTTCATCATCAGGTGAGCCTCCGCCTGCCCTCTCTTCTCCCATAGCCTCAGCTTTTCATTCTCACACCACACAAGATGTCGAAGCAACCATTTTCTCTTCTGCTCCTCTTGCCTCCTTTTCCTGACCTTTGAGCTCTTAAATGAAGGAGTTTCCCCCTTCACACTGGGTTGCTGGTGCCACTGACATGGGGCAAGTCAATGTCACCATTTTTCAAACAAATGAATTAGTTTTTCACTTGTTGGGACAGTTTTCCTTGAGGTTAAATATGCTTTTATTAAACATCCCTGAGGGTACCTTCAGGGAGGAAAGAAGGTGAGCCAGATAGAATGTAAACGGGGCTGTGCTTGGTTTGGCCACAGCTGGTGGCCACAGTGGCTCTGGTGGAACCAGGTTCTTATGCTGTGTGAGCCCAGCCCTGGACAGTCCCAGGGCACCAGCCCTAGTTACTGGAGGCCTCCAGAACTGTCACCCCCAGCAGCATGGCCAGGTCTGTCCCGTTGCCTCTTGCTTGGCTCCAAGGAGCAGAGTCCCCAGGAGAGTGACCTTCAGGCCATCAGAATCTAGATGGGGCACATATTTCTCCAGGCTCCCCAACAAAGCGGGGAAGAGGAGTTTCCCAGAATCATCTGAGTGGCCCTAGATACTCTACAGCAGTGGTTCTTGGCCCTGGCTGTGTGGTGGGTCACCAAGGAGGCTTGAAAAAAGATGATGGCTAGGTGCCCCCCTTGACCAGTAAGATCAGGGCTCCTGAGGCCATATGGGGATCGGGGAGTTGAAGAAGGATTCCGGTAGAGGGTCCAGCCTTCACAGAGCTTCAAGGCAGGAAGGAGCTTGGATGGTTCACTTTGCGGTAAACCAGAAGGCAACAGGGAGAGGGGTCAGCCTTGTGGACCATACTAAGGATTGGGGCCCTTACCCAGAGATCACTGAAAGGACGTGAGCGGGGAGTGGCGTGACCAGATATCTGTTTTTATTTAAAGATGACTATGCTGCTGGGAGAGAATGGGTGGATGTGTGGGAGACCAGCTGGGAGGCTGTTGTCCAAGGTGGCAGCTTGGTAGGGGGATGGGAAGAAGCAGCGGGATTCAGGAATTAGTAAGAAGTGTGGTGGATTAGTGATTGATGGCCTGAGGGAGTGCGGGGAGAGGGGGTTGGGAGTGACAGCCAGGACTCTGGTGTCAGCAGCAGTGGGGAGGTGAAGGAGGAGGAGTTACTGGGCCCTAGCTCCAGGTGGAAGGTGGCATTGAGGCCGCCCCAGGGAACAGGCCAAAAGATTGAGTCTCCGGAGCGGACAGGCCTGCCTGGCCAGAAGGGCAATTAGCAAGACCACGAAGTCCCTGCCCATTGGGAGGAAGGGACTTCTGATGGTCTAGACCACCAAAAGGTGTCTTGGGGTGGTGGAAGGGTGTCACTGCCCCTCTGCTTTTCTGAGCTCTGAGAAAGCAGGGTTTCTCAGCCCCAGCACGGTTGGCATTTGGGGCTGGATACTTTGTGGCAGGGAGTGTCCTGTGAGCTATAGGATGTTGAGTAGTATCCTTGGCCTCAACCCGCTAGATGCCAGTAGCACCCCACCCACCCAGTTGGGACAAACAAAAATGTCTCCAGACAATGCCAGAGGTGCCCTGGGGAGCGCAGTTGTCCTGGGTGACAACCACAGTTACAGAGGGACAAGAATGGAGTCATATCCTCCCTGGCCAAAAGAGGAAGATTTCCACGGTTTTTCTCCACATCAAATTGGACACTCGGGGATTGAGGTAGAGATTAGATGTGGTGCAAGAGACTCCCCTTGCCATCAGGAAAATGATGGGCTCTTCCCAAACAAGTGACAGTTAGCTTTGTGTGGTTTTCCAAACTGCAGAGGTGTCAGCTCTTTTGATGAGTCTTCCTTGCCTGGAAGACTTTTCAGGGAAGCAGTGGAGAGAGAGGACTTTGAAAAAGAGACTTGTATCTAGTTTCCTCTCTGGAGAACTGGGCTGTAATGGGTTTTTTCCATCCTTTGTCAGCCTCGCATGCCCCCCAGGGGCTTGGAGAGCAGGAGCTCAGGGAGTCAGCAGCATCCCCAGACAGCAGCTGGTAGAAGTGCAGACAGCGTGGGCGTGCGCGCATGGGTACTCTCCCGACCCGCTAGGGCCAAGGCTCCAAGAGGCTAGTGACCTTGTCACTGCCACGTTCCCATTTACAGCCTCCAAGACAGTGAGGCTTTGCTTACTTTGCTGTGTCTCTGGGCATCCTGGGCTGATAGGAATCCTAATTTTGCAGGAGGGAAATGAGAGGAAGCCACATGCCTGCCTGGCTTGGTTGGATCTGGGCTGCAGACCCAGCATTCTGCTCATTCTCCAGCCGCCACTCTGTCCCTTCTGTGGGAGTGCCAGGCCAGAGGCCTTGAGGGGCTCTGCACAGCCAGTGAGCCAGGACCACTTGGGGCCTGGCTTCTCCCTCCTCATCCTCCTGGGGCTCAGTACATCCAGCATGGCACCACTCACTGTTCAGGGCTCACGCCCCTCATGGACCACACTGGGGCCTCAGAGGGCATCACGCCTGTCCTCCAGGGCGTACCTCACTCCCAGCCCGCACAGCCACAGAGATCTCCTAGGCCTGGGCACAGAGAACCCAGGAGCCTTGTGGATGGGCCCCTCACGTATGTTGTTCCTCCTGGTCCTTCATTGCATTTGTCCAGCCCACTGTCCCCCCTGAAGCAGCACCAGCACCAGCACCTGTCATTTCGTTCTATAGCTTCCTGTGGGCCTGCTGCCTGCTAAGCCAGCGTGCCAGCCACCCAATCTGGGTTCTCAGAGTGTACACAGCATGGAATCAGATGTGGAGGAGGCCTTGAAGACTTGTACCTTCCTCCTTCCCGTGGTCAGACAGGGGCCAAGGCCCTTTAGCAGAGGTTCACTGGGGCCCAGCACTCGGAGTGTCAGCCTGCCTGCCTGCCTCTCATTTCATTTCTTTATTTTCTGCTGATAGCTTTAAAGAGGATCGTGATAATGGTGCTTGCAGGCTGCTGAGATGCAGCCACAGGCCTGATAAGAAACACAGTAAATGATTCTTAACCCCCGCCTTCAGTTAAGCCAACTATAAGTTGTTCCTCTCAACCCTTAAGATTGGGCATTGAAAAAAGAAAAAGAAAGAGATTCTTCCAGCAAACAGGTGAAAAGCCGTTATTTATGCAGTGCTTAGCTCAGAGTCCAGGATCAGCTCCTGTCTATAGAAGGACAAAGGCATCTGGAGTTCTTGAGGACAGACATCTGGTGGGGGGTCTTGACCTTGAGGAAAATGCATAACTTTCCTCAGGCCTCAGAGCATTTCCTCTCCCCGACTCAGCTCTTCCAGGCTGCACCTCCATGGGGATTGGGAGTGGGACCCCAAACTCCAGCCGTATTAGCCATCCTTTCTGTGTCCAAATGGCCTTGTTATCTTGTGGACTTAACAGTTCAGAGGCATGTTGAGTTTGGAGATGCCAATGAGTCAGACTGGCTGTGACACACTCCAGGACCCGGCCCTTCTCCAGGCTGCAGGGACTGAGGCCAGGCCCACATACAGAGGGAAGATGGGAACATGGGGTGGGAGTGCTGAGTGTGGGCTGGGACAGGGCACCCCAGCCCTGCCCACACCCACGCCCCTCCCCAGGGCTCCACAGGAGGGGGTGCGGTGCCACAGGCACTGGTGAGCCAAATTGACAGGGGAACTTCTCCAGCCAAACAGCCTTGGGTTTGAACCCCAGTTCCTCTGGTTTTTCATGGTGTGACCTGGTTTTAAGCCTGTTTTACTTTGACTGTGAGACGAAGATAATCGTGCCTTCCTTGTCATTTTGCAGGGGAGATTATGTAAGCCTGTGCATGGTACAGCTCTCAGCACAGCTTGGTAGACCTCACAATGTGGCCCCAGCCTCCCACAGTGGTCTGTGGGGAGGGGAAACCAGACCTGGGAGAGGGTGAAATAATTGAACCTTCTGTGCAGAGAGCTGGCTTTGGTGCTCCAGGCCTGCTGCCCCAGCACCCAGAGCACCCACCAGCAGCCCAGCCCTAGCCCATTAAAACAACTCTGCCCCAAGTGGGTGTTCGTGTACACTTCCCTCCTCCGGCCTCTTCCCACCCTCCCCGGCAGTGCAGGCAGAACAAGCACAGGGCTTGTTTTCCCACGAACCGTTCCACTGTACTCAGGAGAAAATGAGAGGAGGGAGAAAACGCAGCCTCTTTGATAAACTGTGATATGAACTCCAGCGTAGTCCAACAGCTGTGATCTTTACAAGGCGTGCTTCTGTGCTGGGAAGGGAGCGAAGCTGAGGATGCTCGTTCTGCCGGCCAACACGGCCCTCTGGCCAGCCATCCTTTGGCTTAATCAACTGCGCCTTTCCCCTCCCCTTCTTCCCTGCTGCCTTGCAAAGAGGACTTTCCAGAGAATGCTTTCTTTTCAACGAGTGACTGTGCTGTGAACTCGAGGGCTCCAGCCCCAACCAGTGCAGTCCTTCATGGCTGGTATCCCAAGCACCCTCCCCGGAGAAAGGGAGCCCCTAAGATGGAAGGGCGCCAAGTGGAAGAGGGGGGAGCCATCATGAGGCTTTTTTCATGAGACCCCTGATCCCAAGAGGCCCCATGATAAGACTTCTAGTTTACTCTGGTCCTCCTCTCACCTCTGACACAGACCAGCCTGGCAGCCTCTCCAGTGCAGCTAAGGCTCAGATGCACCCCTGCTTATCCCTAAGATGCACCCCTGCTTATCCTGCCCACCCCTTCCCAGTGCCCCGGGTTTGCATCAGAGCCCTGTGTTGGAGGGCGAGTGGAGTGGGGAATTGATTGGCCGCTGAGGTGGGTGGTGGGGCAGGGAAGCCCAGGCCTAGGAAGCCACTGGAAACTGGACTTGTTTTTAATTGCTGAGCGGAAGGGGCAGGGCATTGATGGCTCAAGAGAAGAAGCTCTCTTTCATGCCGTAATTGGGAAATTCCACTTTGCTGTCCTTGTATGTTCCTCCGGCCATGGTGGCTGGGGCAGCCCACACTGTGGATCCCTCCCAACCCCAGCTCCCCTCCTCTATCTCTGTATCCTCTGGTCTCTGCAGTTCATTTGGTGCCAGGTGCACCCCCTTTTCCCTGTCTCTTCCTATGTTCCTCCTTACCTGCCGGGGGCATTGACCCGGCCCCTAAAAGCCCATTGTGCTGATGCTAATGAAAAATGAATCTGTAAAGTGGCAAGACCCAGATTCCCCATTCACATGGCATTTTAGAAAAGCAGCTTTGCCTCTGGCCCCCAGCCTGCAGGAGAGAGCGTCTGAGAGGCCCCGCTTGTCTCTCTTCCTCTTGCCCCTTTAATGGATTGCGTTTGTTTGCTCAGAATAAAAACAAATTGCTGTGACAAACACACACCAACCTAAGTCTTTCTGCTAAAAGAGACCCTGATCCACCTCCCCAGAATGCAGATGGATTTGGATCTTTTATTAGTTGTAGCCATGTTGATTGGGTCCTCAGCTGAAGGGAAGGAGACAAGACATTGAACAGGGCTAGGGGATCTCTTCAAGGAATTTCTTACATCCCTCTCAGAGGAAGCTTCTCTTCTGTTGGCTTTGGGTCAGTCTGCCCAGCTCCTTGTGTGAATCTTCTGGGGGCCAGGGCCAGGGTGCTTCTGTTGAGATGCAGGACAGCAAAGGGAGTGCATGGCAGAAGCCGCTTTGCACAACCAGCTCTTGGCTCTGCTCTCCTAACTCAGGAATGGCAGAGAGGCATGATCTTAGATGCCAGAGGAGGTTGCCTGTGAGAAAGCCCTGCCCTCCAAGGTAAAAACATGTCCTTGGGAGGGGCAAAGTTCAGAGAGCCCAGCCTCATCCATTTCCCTTGTCCCCTCATCTGTGGCAAAGTGCCAATATCCCAGCACCTCACAGAACCATCTGTGACCCAGTGCTGGCAGGGAGGGCTGGGGGCAGGCCAGTGGCTTTGCTCTGCCTCCCCCAAGCAGTCCACATGCTGTCCCTGTAGAGCCCACTGGCCTATACACAGTGCTCCTGGCAAGAAGTGGTGTATTTTCTTCTGGAATATGGAAACCACATGTGATGGGCCTTGCAAGGCCAGGCTGGGATTAATTAGGTGCCACCATGGGTGTGGGGGGAGGTGAGGAAGTGCTGACCAGAGGGAGCCCTATGCAGTGTACTCTGGAAGTCTGGGGAGCTTTAGAGAAAAGTGTCCCCATGTTTCAAGGGCCCTCCTCAGCCCCTGTGGTAGAGGGTGCTGATAGAGCAGAGGCTAGAAGGAGGCCAGGGATCCACTCTCTGTGAGCAGGACTTGTGGGAGGTTAGAGGTCACAGGTGAACTTGACAGGGGGAGGCCATGTGACCCACAGAACCAGCCATTCACCTGCGCCGCACATCTGGGAACCCCTGTTGTGGGGCTGAGGGTTCAGGAACTGTCCTGCACTCACCACAAGAGATGCTTTAAAAGTCATCTAAAGACTCATCTTATGGGTGCTGGCACCTGCTGGGCCCTTTCCAGCCTCCGATTAAAAAGTGCTTTCTTTGTAGTCTACACCCCAGCCCATGGCTCAGACAGCTGGCAGGGCTGGGGGTGGTTGTCAGGAACTGTTGCCAGGGGCTGAGAACTTGATAATGAATTTCTTTCTGAAGCTTGAGAGGTGGAATCTGCAGTAGTCTCTGGATCTGTTTATACTTTACCCTAGGATGCCAGGAAACTAGCAAAGTTTTGACCTTGGTAAGTCCAGAGAGCTTGGTTAATTAGCAAGTAGCTGATGGGTATCATAACCTAGCAACTTAACAAAACAGCAGCAGGTTTGGAATTGGCCCCTAATGGTCACTTCCATTCTCCTACCTCCTTGGAGTAGGGCTGCATCGGAACCTGGACAGACAAATGGTATCCTTAGTTTAAAAGTGCTTTTAAACTCCTAGAATAGCCGTTGCAGAGTGTGTCCTGTTTGTCCATTGGAGAACACAGTTCTCAGGAATCTCTTTCTTGTATCCCTTTAACCCAGCCTTTTCACCTTGGGTTTCCTCAGGCAGCCCTGAGAGGCCCATGTGTGGTCCTCCTGTCTCTCCCCACAAGTGGATTGTTTTAGTGGGTCCCCACAAAGGTCACAGACATGCACACACACATACACCTGCCCCTGTCTTAAGAAAAATACACAGAAGAGTTTCCATCACGTGCAGTTTGTTAAGGGCCATCTGACCAGCCACCCCTTCCATGTAGAAGGAGAGTTCCTGTCTCAGAGCACATGACGGTTGCACTTTGGAGGGGCCCTGGCCTGGAGGAACCTTGGGTCTGAAGTCAGTGCAGACAACGAGCACAAGCCCACGTGAAGCAGCATTCAGTCCACTGGGAAGGGTGCTTTGTAACCCAGGCTTCCGGGGCCCACCAGAGAAGCTTTTGGGATCTGAAGTGGAAAATGGGGACTTTCTTTAACAGTTTGCAGCTTCCACTCCCAGGAGAGTATGGGTTTTGGGTCTGTTGCTGTTGTCTTGTATCTTTTAATACCCCTGTTAGCATCAGAGCCTTTGCCCCCAGCTCCCTCACCCCGTCTTATGACATTTTCTTGGGGGTGCTGTGTACCATCCAGAGATCCCAGAGCTGAGGTTCTTGATTGTCTTCCAGACTCGGGGCCATTTGGGAAAACTGCCCAATTTCCAGCCTGGACTTGCTTTTCCTCCACCTCACTGGAAAGAAGCTGTGCTCTCTCGTGATGTCCCCCTTCACCCAGAGTCATTAACCCGCAGAAAATCCCCACCAAGACCCGTCCTGATGTGCCCTCCTCTTCATCATCCTCTACCAGGGCTCTCATCCTGCTGGCTGCCACCCTTCAGACAGAAGTGAAACACTGAGATCTGTGTGTCCTTCCCTGTCTTCCTTCTGGGCCCCGGGCCCTCCAGACTCCTGCCCATCCATTATCCTGGCCTATTTCCGGTCTATATTTAGATGACATAATCTCATTGGAACTGCCTGGCACTTGGACAGTGAATGTCTTTCTTGGTCTAAATCTCCGTTTTGACTCTTGCTCAAGAGAACGTGTCTCACCCCCTCCTGCCTCCCAGATTATTTGTTTTTCCTTGTGGTTTATCGCAGTTGCTCACATCATCCACACTGGCCTCTCTCCCTTTGTGAAGCTGAGCTGAGACGGATTTCAAGTGCATGCCTGAGTCACCTCTCATTTTTCTCTAAGTCCTCTGTCGAGCATCCTGTGCTGTCTGTTTTGAGCCTTGCCTCTCACTCTTTCCTTTCGGAAGCTGCTTTCCTAACTGTGAAGTTCTACATCCCTTTATCCATTCCCACCGGCTGCACTCCGTGCCTGGACTGCAGTCACGCGCCCCAGCTCCAGCTCCAGCTCTCACTCGTGACCAGTTTCCCAAACGTGGGGCCATCTGAGCCTCCTTGTTTTGCTCCCCCAGAGAACCTCTTTAGCCTGATAATGGCGCTCGTGTCTCCACCTCACCCTCGAGTCTTGTCATTAACTCTTGGTCTGCTGCGTCCCCAGAAGTTCTAACTTGCTTTTTGCTCAATTTTGCCATCTCTTTGGCAAAGCCCTCTCTCTTTCTTAACCACGTAAGTTTGACACTTTTTGCTTCAGTTCCCCAGATGTGTCTTTTCCTTTTTCTAATCAGGGCAACATCACATCCTTTCCACTCTCCATGCTGCAATGCCCATGATGACTTTTGTTAATGTAAATTTTTCATTAAAGAGCAACATACTGTATAAAAGTGCACAAATCATAAGTGTATCACAGCTCAGTTTTTGTTAATTGTCTACACCCATGTAACGAGCACTCAGGTCAAGAAGTAGAGCATTGTCAGCACCCAGAGATCCCTTTTGCGTCTTCTCTCAGTTACTACCCCTACCCCCCTCCCCAAAGTAGCCACTGGCCTGACTTCTAACACCATCCCTTCATTCACCTGGCTTTTTGAACTTTATATAAATGAAATCATACAGTCTGTGCACTTTTATAAACTGTAAACTTTCTTTTGATCCACTTCGTGGTTTGGAGATTCACCTGTGTTCAGTACAGCAGTAGTTCACATTTCTGTAGAGCACCCCACTCTGTGAGGATGCCACGGTTCATGTACCCATTCTGTCATTGATGGGCATTTGGGTTATGTTCAGTTTGGCACTATTGTGAATAATGCTGCTGTGAACATCCCTTCAGGTGTCTTCCATTGAATGTATGTGTACATTTCACTTAGACAATACCTAGAAATTGCTGGATCGGGGACCATACAGTATCTTTGGTAGATACTGTCCAAAGTGGCTGCACCAATTTCAACTCCCGTCCACAATGTGTGAGAGTTCCCATTGCTCACTTACTCACCAACACTTGGCACTGTTCAGTCCTTGCTTTTAGCCATTCCGGTAGGTATGTGGTGATACTACCTTGTGGTTTTGATTTGCATTTCCGTGAAGACTAATGAACTTCTCACCACTTTTTGCCTTTGGGTTATCCTCTTTTGCAGTGAGCCTGTTCAAGTCATTTTCCAATCGGGTTTTCAGTGCTTTTCTTATTGATTTGTGGAAGTTCTTTATATATTCTGGATTTGAGTCTTTCTCAGATGTCTGTACTGTAATTATCTTCTCCTACTCTGTGGTATGCCTTATTGCCCACTTAACATTATTTGATGAACAGAAGTTCTTTATTTTTATGCAGCCCAGGTAACCAATTTTTCTTCTCAGTTAGCATTTTTTTATGGTTTGTGGTGCTTTTTCAGGGGATTAGGAGCTCATGAGAACTAACCATAAAGCTGCCTGTTTCTGATTGATGTTTGTTAAGTATTCCCAGTGACCTGGACACCGAATACAATCCACCTAAAGCCCAGAAGTATTATTTCTTAGCTCTGGACAGGGTCTTGGAGGTCACCTAGTCCAGCCTGCTTGCACTTTGTAAAAACTAAGATTCCCACTCCTCCTCCAGCCCCCACCCCGACTGAACCCCAGGGGTTTCTGGTGCAGCTAGGCCAGTGGAGGTCTGTGACCTGGAGTTGGGAACCGCTAATCTAACTATGGTGGTCAGCAGTCTTTGGGTGGCAGGAGGCAGGAATACAGATCAAAGGCACCAAAACAATCAGGGGAGCTTGACTGGTTTGTATACCCAGACCCCGGCAGAGGGCTGTGAGGTCCAAGAATTCGGCATCTTTTCTCGGCCTTTGTTTGAGGTCAACTTCATTGTTTCGGTCTCTTCCACTGGTGGCCACCACATCACATGGCCATCACACCCCTGCTGGTTGTGCTTGGGAGGAGCTCTGGTTGGCTCCCCTGGGGAGCCCTGACAGAACCCCAAGTGGAGTGAGGAGCAACAGCTCTCCAGAATAAAAGGGCTGTTCTTCCCAGGAGTGGACACCTCAGGGGTGCCCCACGTGGCTGCTTTCCTGAGCAGTTTTCTTATGTGAAAAATGGAGATGGTGACCGTCATGATCTCCTAGTAACTAATGATGGATTAAATGATGTAACAAAAAGTGTTTAGAAGAGTGTCTTGCACCTGGTGACTGTGCAGTAGGTACCGGTAGCGATGGTGACGGTAATTGTGATGAGCGATATCATCAGCCCCCTGTCTGCATGTGTCAGAGATAGGAAGCCCGGGAGGTGGAGGCATCCGTGGTCCCAGCGCTGGCCTGGTTCCCATCACCACCTTCCCGGCCCCTTGCTCCCTCTGATATGGCAGACAGCCCCTCCCTCAGGCTCAGCTCCTGGAAAGCAGGAGTTCTGGAGTTGACTGTCACTTCCTGTTGTTTTCTAGGGAAAAAGGAAGAAAAAAAACCATTGAACAAACTAAGACTTGCCCCCAGGTGTCCTCCCTTCCTCCTTCCTCAGCCCCCACCTAGATAGACCCCACCCTGTTCAGAGCTACCCAGTCTGGACTGCTGATTGCTCGTGAAGAGAACCAGTTCTCACCCTTATGTTGAACGAAATAAAGGTAGTATGTAGTCAGGGACAAGGATCGGCAGGTCCACGACTAGAACCCTCCTCGTTTACTTCGGTTTCGCTCTTACTTACCCCTTCACTGCTGAGCTGGCTCTTTCTCCTCTGTCAGCCCATCCTTGGCAGACTGGCTGTCCTGTGGCAAGACAGCCACCAGCAGCTCTCAGCTCACTGCTGTCCCTTAGCACCAGCCTTCAGCAGCAGTTCTGGACTTGAGTCTCACCGGACCTGTCCCTGTGCCCTGGTTATTCAGGACGGGATCGTGCACCCACCCTCAAAGGCAGAGGAGGAGCCATTGTTTGTGGAAAATTGATTCTGGAACCAGAATCCTAAGCTGTGGACACTGGGAAGCAGATCCAACCAGTGCCACTCCATAGTGTAGGTTCACATGCTGGCTGAAAAGGGGTGGGAAGCAGGCCCCCCTGAGGGCCCAGCCTCACCATGATTGCAGAGGGAGGAGGGACCTCCCCCTGAAACCTCCCCTCCCAATAGCTGGATTGTCCCCCAGGAAGGAGGGCAGGGAGAGGGTGGAGCTGTGTGTGTGACCAGTGACCTTCCCAGAGACCACTGTGGGGCAGGTGGGGAGTACAGCTGCATCTGAGAAGCCAGGTCTCCAGCTGATCCCTCCTCATTGCCTGTGGGGCTGGGGAGTCAGACTCAGGCCCAGCCCCTCCCAGCAAGGCTGCTTGTACCCTTTCCCCACAGTATGCTCCCAGAATGGTGATTGAACAGAGACTGGGAGAATCTCCATCTAGATTTTAGGCTTAGTTCACAGGGGCCAGCAGGGACCTTAAGGGTCAGCCAAAGGCTTTCACACAGGAGGAAACTGAGGCTCCGATTTTTCCAGTAAAATTCCCCCCATGCTGCCCTTGTGCCACGGCTGGACTGGGCCAATGCAGGCCTGGTCACCACAGTCTGCAGACAGGACACTCAGGTGTAGCAGGAGCGTCGTGGAGGGCAGGGAGAGCTCTGGCTACCCTAGTCAGGAGGCAGAGGTCAAAGGTTCACTCCCCATGGTCTGTTCTTTGGCTCTTCCTGGGGTGCCTGCAGTGTGCCAGTCCCTGCGCCAGCCTGGTGCACACATGGAACCAAGAGCCAGTTTCTGCCTTCACTGAGGTGGCAGTCTAGTGACATCGGCAGACAGGCGACAAGTGACTAAGAAACGTGTGGCCCAGAGTTGTGATTTGTGGATGATGGAAGAAACGGCGGGAACGGGGGTGTCCACAGTTTCAGGCCTGTGGGAAGGGGGTGCCCCACAGCTTCTGCAGAGCCAAGAAGCTGTGACCTGGATCGGATGTTTTCTCAGAGCACTGAAGTGCCCTAGTTTTCCCTCTCCTCGGGCTCAGCTGAAGCTTCGCCAAGAATCAGCTTTTAAAGGCTGCCTGAAATGTGGTTTGAAGCCAAAAATCTATAGAGCCAGTGCATTTGTGACCTTGTTGAAAAATGTTTACCCAGGAAAATTAGGGGGGTAGGATTTGAGAATTTTTTTTCCTTATCAAAAATTGTTTTTAAAAATCAGTTTGGCCCTCCTCACCCCCATCCCTTCCCCTCTCTGCACAGTCCCTACCAGCTTGCCTGAATCCTGCAGCCCCACAGCACTCATCCCTTCCATTTGTCCACACCTCCCCCACCCACAATCCCTCTCCTTCCCCTCTTTGGGAGTGAAAAAAAACCAAGTGGGTAAAATTAAGGAGCCTGGGTATAGCCCTGGAAATTAGGCCACAGCTGTCAGGCCAGGCAAGAGTCCTCGTCTCTGAATGGAACTGCCGGGAGCCAGCGCTCAGCCCCTCCCCTGTGAGGATAGATAAGTCTCTCCCAGCTCCCCCTCCCCCAGAAGGGGCTGCTGCTGTACTGGCCTAGAGAGGGCTAGGAAATGCCAGCTGTCATTGAGCAGGCCTATCCCAGTGCCCACTGATGCTCTGCAGTGAGCAGAGCTAGTCCCTGCCCCCAAACAAGGGTGGTCATAAATGCAGGTAGCGATGATGCTCTGTGGGAGCAGAGAGGTGGGGGAGTGTCCAGGCCCAGTGGAGTTGTCGGGAAAGCTTCTAGAAAGAATACTGTCTACCTGAGCCATGAATGATAAACTCGCTGTGGGTAGGGGTGGGAGGAGAAGATGCTTTTGTTGTAGGAAGAGTCTGCTCAGAAGCCCAGAGGCCAGTGCCCGAGCACCCCGGGAGCTGGGAATATGGCTGGGACCGGGCCTCCAGCTGCCTTGCAAGCAGCCCCAAGGGACCCAGTGAGGGTCCCACTGCAGGGCTCAGGCAGGTTCAGAAAGCTGTCCACCTGCTATGGGTGTGCACAAATCCTGAGAGACATCCCTGACGTGTGGCCACCCTGCAGTCTTCAGATTGGCACAGAGCCAGGAGGCCTGTGGGGCTGCATGAGGACACACCTGAGGTGGTGGTCCCAGAGCCCCCTGTCCTGAGCTCCAGTGATGGCAGGGAAGTGGGCCCAGGGCTCATGATGGTGGGGACACTCACTCACTGCCTACTATTGCTGTGCCATTAGCCGCCTAAAACACCAAAGGGTGCTCAAGGAGCTCAGCAAGCTCAGGAAGTTGGCCGGACAAGGGATCTGGCTGCTGCATCGTTCTAGGAGGTTTAGTGCTGCTGGGACCAGCAGTTTGAGCAGATAATCTGGACTAAGTTTAAAACCTTCTCAACACCCCAGACATCCCTGCCCCGAAACGTTTGGCTCTTCAGGGGACATTGCCTTCAGCCAGTTAATTCCAGGTGCCTGTAAATTCAGCCAACTTGCCTCATCTGTTTCCAGAGAAGAGTCAGCTTTTTCCTTCCTCCCGCATGAGCTGAGCAGATGAGGCTTGCCTCTTTTGAGCCCTTCTCCTGATGGGGACCCCCGCCCACCTCTGCCGGTAGCCCCTGGCCCCAACAGTTGGCAGGCTCCTGGAGTTAGCTCACTTCCTTCCTGCCCCTGAAGCCTGAGCAGCCGCCCCAGTCCAACTCCTTCTGCTTCTGCAGCCCCCTAGTAGCGTGGTAATTGGTTTCTCAGATCTTCAACTGTGCACTCCGTCTGTGAGTATTTCCTGGTCCCCTGACCCTCCACAGGAAGACCTGTGATCTTACTGCTGTGGGGACCCTGCAGGGAGGGGTCCCTGGAGAAAGGACTGCTCCTCCATTTCTCTGCCTCTCCCAACCAGTCCCTCTGCCCCGCTCCTGCCAGTGATGCCTGGAATGGCACCCGCACTGCCACTTTCTGCCCCCAGCCCCACGGTACAGCCCAAGGTCAACTCCCCCAGGATGGGGTGCTGGGCCTGGTGTGATGGAGCAGCTGCCCAGTGATATCTGTCCCAGCTCAGCTCCCAAGATGATTATCTGTAATTACAGCTCTTGGAAGGTCACAGCTTTTATTTCATTCTTGTGGTGTTTGCAGAAAAGTTCAAACCTCTCTTTACTTGCTTAGTCTTCCTGAGCCAACTAGGGAGTTTCTAGGAGAGAAAAGACAGCCATCAAAGATATGCCACAGGCCAAGCATAATGGCAGAGGGAAGTGAGGGGCCCCGGCTCGGAGAGGAGAGGCCAGAAAGGAAGGCAGGATGGATAGACCTGGACAGGCATGAGTGCCCGAGGGGCTGGGGAGGGCGGAGGGTGGCACTGAGCTGCAGCACCATCTCTCCCACAGCTGTGCCGCCCCTTGCGGGTCCAGCACAGCCCCAGAGGAGGGCACCTCCCTGAGATTTCATCATCTGAGTCCTGCTGCCATTTTCCCTGCTGCCGTCTCCCAAGTCCATCCCTCTTTCTCAGCCTGACTTAGCTCTGTCCCTCCCCTCAGAAGGGGCATCTAGAAAGGCTCCCCAGACCCTGTGTTCTTAAAATTGGGAGAAGGTGGTTGCATGAGGCAAAAGTGATTTAAATAGCAGCCCAGAAGCGTAGGCTTCCCCTGCACAGCTATGTTCGGATGTGGACTCTCAGATCTCACCCTGCCAGGCTGCATGGCACCCGTAATCCCCGGGCTCTCGGTGTGAGGCAGCTTTCCGGCTCTAAGTGAAGGCGGGGGCTTCATCTCCATTGATAACATTGGCTGTTCTGCTTGGATTCTATTTCAGGAGAAGCCTCCCTTGTAGTAGACACTCCTGCCTCAGAGTGGAGCCAGGCCTTTTCTCCTGCAAGGAGTATTATGCTAATCACTCCTTGCAAACAGGCAGACTTTGTAGGAGGTTTGCCTGGTTTTAGATGAAACCTACGCCTTTGAAGCGAAGAGCCACAGTAGCTAAAAATATCATTTCCCGGCTGTTGATCCTCTCATTTGTAAAATGCTTGTTTCCATTGTTAAATCTCCCCTGCTCTGCCTCTGAGATCTCCACCAGGGAGTCCAAGATGATCCCCAAATGTGTAGGACTCTAAATATTTTATTTGTTGTTTAAAAAAATCTTAATCCATATATGATAAAAATTGAAATAATGCCGAAGAATATAGTATAAAATGTAAGACCCTCACCACCACTTCCTCCCCCAGAAGTAGCCTCTGCTTTCATTTTCATGTATATCCTTCCAAAACTTTGCCTTTGCATTTATAAATACATGATTCTGTTTGGTTGTGGTTGTGGTCCTGGTTTTCTAGCAGAGGATTCAGACTCACAGTTGCCCTGTTTTCACTCACTCGCATCACCTGGCGTTCAGCAGGCATAGCTCCCTCAGGATCCCAAGCTCGCTAGGACACTGCCTTCTAATCTCTTGGCCAAAGCAGACTGGCTTAGGGTCACTCTCCCTTATCAAGGCTGCCACATCGGTGTTAAAATGCCATCGCTCGTTTGTGTGCAGTGGCCCAGTCTCTCTGCTCAATGGGCAGTGGTGTGATGATGGGGTGGTGGGTGGCTCCCCAGCAGGCCCCTGGCCTGGCACCTCTCCTGGGGTGTAGGGGCCTCTTTTGTAGCCAAGACCTGGAACTCCTTAGGCACCTGCAGGACACTGTCACCAGAGGAACTTAACAGATGCCTCACATATGGGGCCCCTTCTCATTCTCATGCATTTAATCCAATAAAGATTTCCTGGGCTGGAAAAGAACATTCAGATGAAAAGCCTATTTCATGCATCTTAAATTTCCCTAAAAATGACTGATCATAAAGGGAATTTCTTCAGCCTCATGTTGGGGTGGATGAGGGTACAAATAAGAGAAACCTCCCTCCCTCTTCCATGTGGCCACAAAGGACTGAAGGAGTCCCCTCCACGCTCTCTCTGTCCCCTCCTTTCTTCTGTGACCCTTCCATCCTCCCAGCCCTTTCACTCCGATCTCTTCACCATTGTCCAAGAGACTCCACAGTGAGGCTGCTCTGATATTTGCTCTTTGTTACCAGCAGTGGGCTTTGGTGTTTCACTTCCCATTCTGTTTTCTGCCATTTATCTCAGTGCCCTTTAAGTGGGCACTTGTGAAGAGCTACAGAAAACAATCTCAGTTCATAAAATTCCATAAAACTCCCATACTAAAGATCTGAAGGCCAGAAAGACACTAATCATTCTAGTTCCCTAATAGAAGACTGTTATCTCCTGTGAAAGCCAAATGTAGCCAGAAAAGTGGGAGAGGCACATGCCAGAGGCAGGCTGGAGCTGAGCTTCCTCCCCCAGCACATCCGCATCTCAGGCTGGGAGAGGTGATGCCGCCTTAGGAGAGGATGGCAGGACGGTCCTGGGCAAGCAGAGGTCTGGCCTGAGAGTTCATCTCCTGTTCTTCCCATCTGAACTAAGCAAATCTTGGCTGCGTACCAAGGACTTAGGGCTCTAAGGTGGAGACGAGGCAGAAACTTAGGGAAAACTAGGACCCAGGATCTGGGGAGGTGGGGGTGTGGTCATGAGGAGGAGGTCATGAGGTTCTTCACCCAAAGCTGAGCCCAGACTCTGCAGCTGTGCGCTCTTTGGAGCTGCTGGTGGAATCTCCCCATTTCCACTCGGAGAGTGGCATCGCCAGGCTAGTAGCAGTGGAAGCTAGGAGCAGTGGTTCTCAGTCCTGACTGTAAGCCTGTTAGGAATACAGATTGCCGACATCCCGGAGTGGGCCTGAGCATGGTCTTGGTGTCCCAGATGGTCTTCACATGACTTCAGTGTACAGCCAGAGTCAGGGGTCTCTCAGTAAGGGGCTATTCCTGGCTTGGAGGGCACTCTTGGTTCTGGAGGGTAATTGTGTGACCATCTGGGTTGGTAAGGACACTGATGGGACAAGGTTTGGTGGTTCCCTGCTGAGAGGTGTGTGTGGAGCCCAAGGGCAGGAAAGCAAAATGACAGCCCCCTGATGGGAACACTTCAGAGCACATTAATCCTTAGGAGGAAAGTTAGCTCAGGAAGTAAGATAGAAGTGAATCTCTGTGATCACTCTGGACCAACCCCTGCAAGGACAGCCCATTTGGTGAAGAGTTTGAGATGGGGGACATTCTGGCCTCCTTGCAGTGACCATGGGAACACTGGACCCAAGTCGGGTACGTGGCTTTAAGGTTAGAGGAGCAGAGTCCTGGGATCTCAAGGCCTCGGTTTCTGAACTCCACAGTGACAGAGGTGAGAGAGAGGTGCTCGCCATCTGTAAGTGTTTGTGGTCATATAACAGTAGCAGGAAGTGATCCCTTGGCCTGAAACAAAGGACTAGTTTGGAAATAGTGGGATGAAGTAAAGGAAAGCATGAACGGAGCAGCTTGGTAACAAGAAGACTACTGGGTCATGGGGTGTCCCTCAGCCATTCCCAGGAACAGTGGAGCAGCCCCAGCCAGCCTCCCCTGGCTCCCAAAACTTGTTACTTGCCTGCCTCATTTCTCAGAAGGTCACCCCCAAAGTTTGAAGGGGGAAATGGCAGAGATGCAGGGTTACCTTTCGCTTCCCTGTCCCAGGACAGACTCTACCTCCAGGGATCTGATTAAGGTCACATATCATAGACTGAAGGGGTGTCTATGCCCTGGGCAGTCCAGTCACAGGGAACTGGAGCCATCAGGTAGAAAGGGGGCTGGGCTAGGGAGGAGAGGTGTGTCTTGGTGTAGGTGACACACAGCACTGGACTGTCTGGCAGAATGAAACTTTCTGGGTCAGGGACTCGACTCCACTATGGCCTTGGCTGAGTGGCTTAGACCAGCCCTTGGCTTCAGTTTCTTTTTTGTCCCATGAGCACTTGATCTCCGAGGGCCTCTCTGAGCCTGGCTGGAAGCTGGCAGAGGCATGGATGGCAGTCAGTCTGGGGCCAGGAAACAGTTTGCTGTGCTGGTTGAGAGTTGGCAGTGAGGCAGCGTGCAGCCTCTTTCCAGGCAGGGCTCACCTCAGTGGGGGTACTAAGTGCATCCTGGGGAGGAAATCCCTCTGAAAGGGCCGGAGCTCAGAGGGCTTCAAGGGGGGAAAGGTTCCATCTGGTTCTCTAACGGCCAACCCAGGGGACTCCCAGGCATGCAAGGCTCAGGGTCGCTGTTTTCCTGGCAGTCTCAGCCTGGATTAGGAGCACCAGGAGTCAGTGTACTGAAATCTACATTCCCTGTTGGACCTCGGGCAGCCACTGGCGTGGGAACCTGCTGATAGAGTCACCCCCATAGATCCTGCCCCCATCCCGATCCAGGTTTGAGTTTGGGTCCTGCCTCCCAGACTCTGCCTCACTCCTTGGAGATAGGCCATCACCCAAGCAGGGCAGAATTAAGTGTGGGCACAGGTCAGCACTGTCTTGGCCAGATGTAGCCCCAGGGTGAGGGTCGGGTAGAAGGAGCTGGTTTGCATAGAAACTGCCCCAGAACCACAGGAAGTTTCTGGAGCAACTCAGGCTCTGGTCCATCAGAAGGCCTGGTGATATCTGTAGGTGCCCCCACTTCCCTCCCAGAAAACCATCCATCTTCCAGAAAAAGCACGTCTGAGCCCCTGTGCCAGCTGGGCCCTGGAACCTACAAGCTGAGTGTACGGGGAGATGGCAGCTGAGAGCTTGGGTGCCAGTGTGGGCTGACCACATGAGGACCTTGGCAAGGCTCTGCTCTGTGCTTCACCCTCATTCTCTGTAGAAGAGGATGGCTAAAATAATACCAGTCCCGTGTTAAAAGGACTTAAGGTCCATGACATGCCTAATGTCGAGAAAGCAGTCACAGATGTGGGTTACATGTGGCCGTGGCCAGGAAGGAGATGGTGATTCAACCTGAAGTGAATCCCTGTGAGAGGAGAGGCAGGAACCCCATCTCTCAGGGCTTGGTGGAGTTGATCACTGTGGAGACAACAGAATTTCCTTTAGTGGCCCATCCCTTTGTTTTCATTTGCCCTGGGGGCTCAAAAGATGAAACACTGAAGCCAAGGGCTTCCTTCACTACTCACTGAAGCCTGGAGAGATGGCCCCCAGCACGACGTTCTCGCAGCCTCTCCCTCTGTCCCCTCTCTCCAGCCTGGTCCTCCCAGCACTGCCTTTTCCTCACAGTGCCCAACACACCTCATCCGTCCCCAGGGTCTTTCCACCCTATCTCATGGTGTCCCTGGAGCCTCCAGCAGGTGATCGTACCCCTACCATCAGACCTGCCTCCAGACCTATTTGGGGCAAGCTCCCTGGGGGACAGAAGGTGCAGCTTCTTTTCCTGGACATTGTCCCTGCCTTTCAAATTATGAAAGTGCTTCAGCCAGAACCAGATGCTTCACAAAACCCCGATGTCTGGTTCAAAACCCACCTGGCTCCCTGGGCCCCCACACCTGCACTTCCGCATGCAAGCTGGATTCCACACTGTAGTGACCTGTGCCACCCGGCCCCTCCTGGCAATTGATTTCCTGTTCCACAAGTATCCATCTTCCTATTGCCCACAGGAGCCCAGCCGGTGGGGTTTCTGCCTTGGGAAGCTGAGGTTAAGGAAGGAGACACCACAAGTGTCAGGAGACAGATCTCAGGGGAGTGGAGGCAGATGTTGGGGAACTAGCAAGAGGGAGGCAGGAGCGGAGCAAAAGGCCCTCCCAGGGGTCAGGGACAGCTTGAGCAAAGGCCCAGAAGGGGCTGGAGAGGTGCCTGGGAGTTGACAGTGGAGACAGACTTGGCCAGGTTGCTAACAGCACATGGGAAACGAGACCCAGCAGGTTGGCGGGCCATGTGCACATGTCTTCTGTCCTGGGGAGTGGCCAGAGCCCCTCACGTGGCAGGAAGCGCCACAGACCACCCTGGGCAGTGGAGGAAGTGGAAGTCACCTCTCCTGGCTCTGTTCTACACTCACCTTGGTCCCTAGAGCAAACTCCAAACCTGGAGAGGGGCTGGCTCGGCACAGAGGGGCTGAGGCATGAGACCATTTGGTTTTCTTGACGGTATCTGCCCAGAGGAGCCCAGGTGTCTGTGGCCCCCCAGAGTCTGGCCGTGCTGCTCTTAAACAGAGACAGACTGACAGCTAAGTGGACAAAAGACCCCTTTCTTCCGCCTCTCCCTCAGCGTGCCGTGGCCCTCCCTCCATCCCCTTTCCACCAGTTCCCAGCAAGACCCAGAAAAACAAATCCTTTTGCCTACTCTTCCTACCCCTGTCACCCCACACCCCACCAAGAAACTTTTAAGTGTATCAGACACATCGACTGCATTAAACATGATGAATTTTTAAGGCATGAGTTGGCAGGGTTACCATGGCTGCCTCTGCCCTGAGGGGCACACATTGCCGAGGACTGATTGAAATAAATAAAACAGGTTTACAGTTTTCATACTTAGGAAGCAGAGAGCTGGAAGGGACGAGGAGTGAGGGGAAAGTGGGGGGCGGATGCAGTGAAACTCTGGAGCTTTCTGAACTTCAGAGGGGAGGCCACTCCCTCCTCCCCCACTCTAATGTTACACTGACCTGAAAGCTGCTTTCTCTTTAAATTCCTAAAGGATCCCAGCTGTTGGGCAGAGACAGGCGGGAAGGCCTTTCCGGTGGGAATGGCTCTGGGCCCCTGTGTTTTCTGTACTTGACATTAGGCTGCATTTCAGAGTTTTGGCTGCGAGGCTCCAGGCGTCTCCCGGGAAAGCCCATGTCCCGTTGGCCTTGGACACTGAGGGGACATGAACACCGGCTAGCGGCCAAAGTGGAGAGTTGTTGAGGGCCTATCCCTTCACTTGTGATGTTAGCCTGTTAAGGACGCACACAGCTGGGGATGGAGGTGAAGGAAGGAGGCCCAGGCTCAAGGGAGAAGGAGAGACTCTGAGCAGAAGGGATTCGGCCCCATTGCAAGGATGCCTGGACAGGAGGTGCCTGGAGCGTGTTGCCCTCCAGCCAGTTGGCCCAGCTCTGAGGCTGGCTTGCAGAGGGCCTCGGAGTCCATCCCACCCTGAGCTCTCCTCAAAGGCAGTGTTCAGTTCCAGCCTCTGAGAGGGAGTGCGAACCCTCTCAGAGGGACTGCCTGCCCAGCCACCCCTCTGAGCTCAGAGCTGGTGGCCTACCTCACCTGCCCTCCAGCGTCCACACCACCCATCAGCTCCCAACCTGAAGGCTAAGATGGGGCACCAGGTGGTCCTCATGCCCCAGGGCAGAAGTGGAGGCAGGAAGGCCTCAGCGGGGCAGTGTCGGTGGAAGGGATGGGGATGCTTCTGTGAGCATTTAGGGCAGTTGAGGTGATGGCAGACAGACCTTCCTGCGTCGGGGAAGCCATTTGTTGGGCCCAACCTAACAGGAGGTGCCAAATGAAATCACTCCCATCGCCTGCCCCTGGTGTGGCACTAACATGGCCTGCTTCCTCGGGGTCTGGACAGGCCCAAGAAGGACTCGTCCCCTTGACCACACAGCAGATGGGGGCGTTAAAGAGCTGGGTGCACCTCGCAGTCTGGAACTTGGCAGCCGAGGCTGATATTGAATTCTCTGTTTCCATGGGGCAGTTAGCAGGGAGGCGAGCAAGGGTTGAAGAGGGAATGAACTGTGTTAGTAGTAACTGGGGGGCATTGAGGGGCAGGAGGCGCCCCCAGCTTTTATGCCCATCTCTCAACATCAGTATCTCTTTCCACTTAGGTAGGGTAGATCCTGGGTCTCTCCCCATCAACCGGCTGTTCTGTGCCTTGTGCTGGTGGCCATCCCATCTATGTGGTCAGCTTATTGCTTGGGATAGTCAAGAATGGGAAAGGCCTGTGGGGAAGTGGTCCTTCCAGCCTCCATGTCACCTTAAGCATCTCTTGAATCTACCTGGTCCCCATCCAGTAGCCTTGGGCTGACTTGCCAATGGGGCAGGTTGTACCCACCAGCCCACCCCAAAGCCAGCTCTGTCAGCCAGGATAAGGGGCACTCCTGGACCCTTCAGGCTGAACGCCCACCCCAGGCATCCCCTCCATGCATCAGACACATCTGCTTCTGCCTTTGTCACTCTCAAAAAACCAGGCCTGAGGATGGAGTGGGTAGGGGAGAGGAGGGCAGCAGCCCCAGCACTGCCCCAGCAAGTGTAGATGAGCTGACTTCACTTCCCCAGCCAACCGTCCACTCTGGGCTCAGAGTCAGAACAGGCAGGGCCAGGGCAGTGGGGGAGTCAGCATGCCCTTACTTGGTGATGGGAGCCCGGAAGAGCCCCAGAAGGAAACCCAGGGATCTGGGAAGGATCCGCTGACAGTGGGAGTAGAGGAGTGGTAACTTTGCTGGTCCTGTTTGTGAAGGACGCAGGGAAGTGGGGTCATGGGAAGAAGTTTTACATCTTCCCCCGAAGCTACATGGCAGAGTTCTTATTCCCCAGAGCCCAGCACAGTGGGGAGCAGAATGCCTCTTCCCCAGGATGGGCACCTATGCTTGGACCTCTACCCCCTAGGACCCACACCCCAGTGTATGGCCCCTGCGTCTACACACAGGCCTGGCTCTGGGGAGAAGCCCATCCCCTACTCCTCCTGCTACAACCCTCAGCTGTCCCCTGCTGTCCCCAATGTCCCTGCCCCTCTCCTTGTGCCAGGCCCTACTTGCCACTAGAACACATCTGTCTCAAAAGGAATGGCTCCCCACTCAGTACCTCAGTACCAGCGTGGTCTCACTGCTGAACCCTGTCCCTCGTCCCCTGCCCAGGCCCCCAGGATGAACCCCTCTGAGAGTAGGGGCTAACCAGGTGGGAAGGGGCGTCTGGCAACGCCTCCTTTCACCTGCTCCTCATGCACCTGGGCTGGGGGAGAGCAGGGCTCAGAGCTACTGGGCAGGTCTTGTCCTCCAAACCGAGGCTTCACCTTGGCCAGGTCCCTAGAAAAGAAGCAGCATGTAGCCCCTTTCCCACACCCAGGACAGAACAAAGGACAGCACCAGGCTCCCTGTTGGCCCAGGGGGCTGGCTCTGCCCATGTCTTTCCCCCAGGAGGCCGGTCTTCTCCTGCCCAGCCCAGGCCACGTGGCCTCACAGCTTGACCGGCCCATCTTGACCCACCTGCAAGGCCAGTTAATGCCTTCCTCCTCCCACTCCCTCTGGCCCACCTGTTACCTGAAGCAGGAGCAGTAGGTGGGTACCAGGCTGGGCTCGGGAGAGCACCTCCCACCAAGGGCCTCTGCTGAGGCTGGTGCACGTTCAGGGCCAGAGTCTGGTGCATGTGGATGCTTAGCCAGTATTTGTAGTTGAAGCAACAGTAACACTAGGCTCACACCAACCAGACAGGTATGGTGCGGCCTTCCTCTGGCCCCAGTGTAGGTCTTGTTCTTTTGAAGCCTCTGTGTGGGCCTCTCTGTGCTGTCTCAGTCTATTAGGGAAAGTGGTGTTCCCCCTCTTGGGTCCCAGGGGCTTCAGAAACAACCGGAGGCAGGTTGCTCCCCTCAAGTTCCTGTATATGACAGAGAGACATAAAAGAGCTGTTCCCTCCCAAGCATGAAGCCAGACCTGGAAGTGGGGGAACAGCTGTCTAGGCAGCAGCAGGGCGTCTGGCGGAGAGGGACACAGAGCCTCCTCTATGGGCCCCTGGCTACACACTAGAGGCCACCTCAGGGCACACACGTGTGGACCCCTGTCCTCCTCTGGCCCCAAGGTGGGCCTCCAGGTTGTGACCTCCCAGACCCCATCCAGGTTCCCTCCCGCCCCACCTTTCTGCCTTGTCCCCAAGTATTTTCCAAGCCATTGTCTCATGATGAATAGCACTTTAATATGGGTATTAAAAAATATAGGCAAATTTTAATGCTTGCAAGCTGTGTTCCATTATTGATGCTCTGCTTGAGAGCCCGGCAGGCAGCTCAAGCCAGGCGGGGGCTCAGAGAGAAGTGATGATGCAGCAGCCCTGCGAGGCAGCCATCTGCCAGGCCCCGCCGGGTGGGGACGGCCCCTGGTGCCCGCTCACGACAGGCACAGAGGAGGCAGAGTGCAGAAAGGAACTAGGCTTCTGGATCTAGACCCACCCTCCTTCCTCCCCTGGGCAGCTACATGACCTGCGGCGCAGGGCTTCTCTGCATGGGGGTCCAGGCTTGTGTGAGGACTCAGCAAATGCCACGGGAGGAACCTAAGGCTGGGCTTGTGGAGACTCAGGATTGGGTGAAGAGTGGACCCCTCTCCTCCCTCCCCCACCTCCCTGATACAGGTGTGCAGAGCTCTCCAAGGTACAGCCCTATCCACCCACCCAAACTTGCCTTCCTCTGAAATGCCTAGAGAGTGCCCTGAACCGCGTGAGCACTTAGAGACATGAACATGTCCTTTCTTGTCACCCCTGGCCTGTCCCAAGTGGACAGGTGTAACACCCTCAGCACAGTACTCGGCATGTGGTCAGGTCTCCCCAGGAGCCAGCAAGTACTTTATCATTCCTGCTTCCTGGAGCGGTCTGGGAGCTATCTTCCTTCTCCCCAAACTCAATTGACCTTGGGATGAGACAGCAAAGGCCAGATGAGGTGAGGTACAACCCCCAGTGTTGCTCTTACCCCCTGCCCCTGCCCAGCTGCAGGGCTGGAACCCCCACCCCGCCGGCCCCGAGCTGCTGCCTCAGGCCCTCCAGGCTCTGCCAAGTGGCTTCCTGGGCCAGGAGAGAAACCCCACTGAAGCCAGGGTAGCTGCAGACACCCAGAGCACCGTGGGTGGGACTTGAAGACTAGCGACTGCATGTGCCCCGCTGCCGCTCCTCCATCACCCTCCCCCTGTGCTGGCTTAATCAGCAGTGTTCAGGGGAGACCCTGTGGTGGGCTGTGTTGCCAGTCCTTCAGGCCACGTGTGCTCAGTCATCTCCTGGGGTCTCCCTGGGCCAGGCAGCCAGGCCCTGGGTGAGAGGGTAGAAGTGCACCATCAGGGCAGCTGCTCTCTGCAGACCAGGCTGGCACAGCAGGCCGGGGCCCATGTTGGAGGAGCTAAGGGATGCACTGGAGTGAGGAGAGGAAGGTCTCAGGCCTGTCCATAAAATCTTGGATGGAGATCAGCAGTAATGATCAAAAGTGATTCTTGGTATGAGGGACACAAGAGTCACAGGCAAGGCCCTGCCCTTTTCAGCTCACATTCTGTTAGGAGAAACCACCAGGGACCCAGTAAATGAGTCCATCAACCAGATGAGTCAAGTAGTAAGAAATGCTTGGAAAGAAACGACTTTCCTTAGAAAGGGCTGGTGGGAGTGGGTGCAGGGGACAGAGGCTTCACCGGGGCTAGTGTTGGAGCTGAGACCTGGAGGCCGGAAGGAGCCAGCCACATGTGGGTCCTTGGGCAGAGCTGGCCAGGGCAGAGGTCAGGGACAGAAGAAATGCTCTAGAAGGCTGCACGTCGTGAGTAAAGGAGGACTTGTAAGAGCTGAGGTTAGAGAGGAACTGACCAGAAGGCATGAGGTTCTGGCGGCCAATATGAGGTTCTGGAGGCCAACATGAGGAGCTGGGTTTATTTAGATCCAGCAGGAAGCCACTGGTGAATGCCATGCTCTGATGAGACTTTTTAAGACACTCCTACCAAGGACAGCTGAGATGGGCCAGGAGGAGGCAGGTGTGCCCTGCAGGCAGAGTCCCCAGGTGGCTGGTGCATAGGACAGAGGGGCCCGGGAATCAAGGAGGACTCCTCGATTTGGGCTGGAGCAGCTGGTTGGCCAGTGATGCCACTTCCTGAGGCTGGTGGGCGGTGACGCCCCCCCTGAAGGTTGGGGGACCAGAGTCCGAGGGAAACCAAGAGGTGTGCTAAGGCCCTGCCAAGCCTGAAATGCCTGTCGGGCAGCCAGGCAGAGCATCCACTGGGCAGGTGGCTGTCCCATCCAGAGTTCAGTAGGGGCTCGAGAGGCGCATGTAGTAGCGACTGATCTAGAGATGACTTTGAAGATATCCATGGGACCAGACATGACCACCAACAGGTGCAAACCAGAGAGGGAGCAGAGGGCTACTGAAACACTAGAGGAGGTGAGTGTAATGGTGGCAAGAGCAGAGTGTTTCCAGAAAACTCTGACCTTCTGTAGTTCTGTCAGTGTTCCCAGGTTCTTGGGGACACCAAGAGGACTTTGGTACCCACCTCTCCCCGCCGCCATCCCATCGTTTGCCCCTTCACACCCTCCCCAGCGGCCCTCACGTGAGCGCACCACCCCCGCCTCCCCAGCTGCCTCAGGTCCCTCAGGCCTGTGGTCCCTGGAGAGTGCTGCCTGGCAGCAGCCTCAGCTGTCGGCCTCTGTCATGGAGACGGCAGCAGCTGCAGGTGACGGGCATTTGTGACCATTTGTCAGAATGCTACCCTTCCTCCCCAGCCTGCCCTCCTGAAACATTTCTGTCCCTCAGCCCTGGAGATGGGGCCCATCTCGGTGGGAGAATGGAGCAGGGGGAGGGGGGGACAGGAAGTGCTACCTGCCCTCTGCTGAAGGGCCAGGCTTCCACCTGGGAGCTGGCTGTCGTCCCCACCCATGGTACTAATGGGGTACCCAACCAGGGATCCTATTTGCCACATACTGTGCACCCCACCCAAGTTGTCACTAGTCTAGGAGCTGTCCTCTGAGTAGCCCTCATGGTGCAGATAGAAGTCACCCCCAATTCGGAGGAGAAGAAATTGTCACACGGACATACTGGGTGACACAGCTGGTCAGGAGCACCAGGCTCTGGGGCTGTGGCCCATCCCACACCCACACCATGCGAGCAGGGGACACACACACCCACCCCGGGGGGGAAGCAGAGCCCTCCCCACACCACCCTCAAGCCTCATTCCCCCAACAACCTTGTTTCCATTTCTCTGGTGGTTTCTTGCCCAAGTCTGCTGGTTCCGGCTGGGCCTAGGCTGGAGACGGCCTGCCTGCTGTTTGCGCTTCGTGGTTTGGCCTCTCTGTTACCAAATGCTCTGGGATTTTTCTGGAGCCGGGGCTGGGGAAGAATCTTCTCCAGCCTGGCCCCAAGGCATGGCTGGTATTTGGAGGGAAACAAGAAGCCGGTCCCTGATAATGCTGAGTCTAGTGTGAGTTCAGTGACTGGGGATGGATGGTGTCAGGCACATTGGCTTCAAAGAGTGCTCAGTCATTCAGCACCCAAGGCCTTGGGGCCTCAGACCCCTCAGACCCCACAAGCCTAAGGCACAGTCTGTGGGTGCTTCCCTAGAGCAGAGACTAGGAGTCAGGCAAAGAGACATCAACCCTGGACAGGAGGCAGGGAAGGCTCGGGGCCACACCCCACCTTCCTCACCAAGTTTGCTTGTCTGCGATCCAGAGCCTTGAGATCCCTGGAGTCCGACAGGAAGACTTGCTCATCCCCTCAAAGCCAGGCCTCTGTGGGCAGAGACCTAGGGGAGAGATGGTAGGAAGAAGTGACCCTAAGTAATCCGGAGACCTTGGCCAAGTCACTTGGCTACCGCACCGGTAGAGTTTAATTATCAGAGCAGCGAAGGCAAAATTCAGGGCTGTCTTAGGGCTTGTTCATCCCACAGGCACCTACCGCGCCCCTCTACCTGCAGGCACCGCTCCAGGCAGGGGAGCCACTGTGAACAGCACAAACAGCTCTTGACCCCAGGACTCTCTCAGGGGGAGGGCAAAGGGACAGTACGTGGGTGACCAGTATGTGTGTTATTTTTACATGAAGATAATCTCGATCCAGAAAAATAAAACCAGGAAGGGGCACTGGAGGGGTGTTGCCAAGATCAGAAAGGTAACTCAGCTCCTCTGACCACACTGGTAGCCAGAGGCCCAGCTGTTGGTCTCAGGAAACATTTTCTGGCTTGGGGCTGGGTGGCGGGATAAATACAGCTCGTGGGGCTCTGGAGTTGCTGGGATGAGTGGAGCCAGGTCCACTGAGCACCCGTGAGCAGCCCCAGTGGCCCCTACAGGCCCCGGAGCTGGGGCCCCACACCAGACCAGGGAAGAGTAGGTTTCCTTAGGAGCTACAAGACCAGGGAGAGGGTTCTGAGGCTGAGGCCCAGAGGTTTCCAGAACCTCCACTCGGCGCATTTTTCAGGCAGCTCTGCCTCCTGCTGAATGCGGAGAACATCTTCCACTCGATGGCAGACATCCTGCTCCGGGAAGAGGACCTCAAGTTCGCCTCGACCATGGTCCACACTCTCAACACCATCCTGCTTACATCCACTGAACTATTCCAGCTGCGAAACCAGCTCAAGGACCTGAAGACCCCGGTACTCCGCATGCACACAGGCACACAGCTGTGCCAGCCCACCCCTCGGCCCCAGGAATTTGGCAGGGAGGAGACAGGGATAAAACCTGAGGTCTCCCTGGTCCAGTGTCAAATATGGGTCCTCTGGGTTGGCTGCATGTAAGCACCAGCCATGGAAGTGAGTCACAGCGAGTTTCCTTGGAGCCACCTTATGGAAGTCTCTGCCCACAGGAGACTCCAGACCCCATTCCAAGATCCACACGCCCTCCCTGATACCCTCCCCTACTCGGCAGTGCCCCCTCACACATAGAGTAGGCTGGGTTCTGAGCCCACCTTGCAGGACCTGGCCTCAGGATGATAACCCTGCTGGAGATGGGGGTACTGCCCTCAGACCTGCTTGGGCCCCTCTTAGGGAGGCTCCAGGACATCCAAGCCCATGCCTGAGGGCATCCAGGGCCAAGCCCCTGGGAGTGATCCAGGCCACACCTCTGCCTCCTTCCTGTGGTTCCTTCCAGACATTCGTGGAGGCCTGAAGAATGTTCCTCAGGGCAGGGGCTCTCCCGAGTTGGGCCCAGCTCCTAGGCTGGTTCCCGAGTGCACGGTGGGCTGCAGAGGAGGGGAGCAATGGCATTGGAGGAAGACGGGAGGATGCTGCCAGGGAGAGCCAGGGCCCTGAGGGAGCCTCCTCCCCACCCGCCCCCCAGTGCCGTCCTGTCACACCCTGTCCCGGCCCCACAGGCTCCAGGACCACAGAGTTCTGGAGAGGACGATTACTGTTATTTGCCGAGGGCAGAAATGCCAGCACAAAGGACAGACTCACTCCTGACCAGGCCCTTACAGCCACCACCACGTGGCTCTGCGGGACCAGGAGTAATGACAGGGTCTGAGGAGGAGCTGTCAGCATTTCCTTTGTGACAGCTCGTTCCCAGCTGGGCTGCCAAACACAGCCCGGGTGCTGAGCTGGCTCCCTGGCATCCCCGAATCTTAGGCTGTGGACCCCGAGGGGATGGAGCAGGGGCTCTATTAACTGCTCACACCTCTTCCCCCTCAGGAGAGTCAGAACCTCTTCTGCTGCCTGTACCGCTCCTGGTGCCACAACCCAGTCACCACGGTGTCCCTCTGCTTCCTCACCCAGAACTACCGGCATGCCTATGACCTCATCCAGAAGTTGTATCCTTCACTCACTGTTCTTCCCGCCCAGCCACTGAGGGACAGGTGTGGGCCAGGGGCCCCCTTTCCACCCACGTGAGAGACCGGACTGCCATCCTCCTGTCCCGACCCTAGGCTCTGCCTCCCGGCCTGGCAACCTCAGGACTCGTGAGAGCGCAGTGAGGGATGTATTTGAGAGACTGCTGTTGGCAATAAACAGGGATGTCTGGGGTCTCCCCAGAGGGGAGCTGGCCCTGGAAGAAGCCTTGTGAATGGGGATCAGAGACAGGTGCTTACCAGGCGACCTAAGTAAGGGAACCCCGGGAAAGAGGCAGGGTGCCCTCTGCCTAGTGCTGGGGGACAGCAGAGAGAGAAAGCCTGGGAGCAGGGGGCTGTTGGGCTGCAGCAGGTGGCGGGTGAGGAGTTCACACACCTTCAGGGGCCACAGAGGCAGAGCCCAGCAGGCTCATCAGATGACATAACAGGGAGAAGCAGGCTGGATGGGTTGTGGCCTCTGGGAGAGGGAGAGCACACTTCAGGGCCTGCCTCAGAGCAAGGCATCCATGGTCAGATTTTGTCTGAAACACTGTGAAGCAAACCAGCTTCTGTGAACACCTGGCTTGTGACCCTGGATTGGAGATCTACTTAGGGCACAAAATTAGTCTCCTCCCTCATGGGCCAGGAGTTGGGGGTAAGGAAAGAGGGGCCCTGAGGTGCCTTCACTGAGGGTCAGCTGCAGCCTGGCCTGGCTCCCTCCAGGTGCCTGCTCGCCTTCAAACCTAGATTTGCTCCTCTCAGCCCCTGGTATCACCTAGGGACTGTAGGCCACATGCTTGTGCCTATCCTTGGCCCTGCTGACAGGCGTCCACTCAGGCAGGAATGAGGGCCTTTCCTGCCCAGCCCTCCCCTATGGGCTGCAGGGCTGTGATAAGAGCCTTTCAGAGACTGGAGGGCACAGAGGAGAGAGCTGCTGGAGCAGAACCGGAGTGCCGTGCTGGGGGACAGCTGTGCTACTCTTCGTTTAGAGGGACAGAAAGGCAGAGGAGAATAGGCTGCTGTCTTTTGCTGAATCCCACTTAGGCAGAACCACGTTCAGTGCCTGGAAGCCAGGTCCCAGTGGGAGGAGCGCTTGGTGCCACTGGGTCGAGCCCAGGTTGCCCCTACCCCCAGTTGAGACCAGCTGCCCAGGTCAGTGGTCAGACTTCCCTTGACTGCCCACTCAGCGGGGACCTGGAGGTCACTGTGGATTTCCTCACAGAGGTGGACAAGCTGGTGCAGCTGATCGAGTGCCCTATCTTCACATGTGAGAGTCCTGCCTCTGGCCTTTGGCCAGCCTGGAGGGAGGCTGGGTGCAGCGAAGCTCAGAGAGCAGCTCTTGGCTGCTGCTGGGGAGGGAGGGCAGTCACCCCAGGGATGCTTCTGGAATGTCAGGAGTGTAAGGATGGGGATGACAGGGCTGAGGAGATCAGCTAGAACAGGGCTGGGACATGTGGCATCAGAACACGGGTCCTGCCTGCATGCCTCAAGGTGGGTATCGACCCACTGACGGCAAAAATCACCTGAAGATTAGTGTCAACCCCGGCAAGGAGAACTGGAGCGATGCTGTCAGAGGGCCAGTGGGGCAGCCATCCCAGAGCTGTCCCCAGCCACCCCTCCAAGTGTGCTGCCCTCTGCCCTAGATCTTGGAAGTTGGGAGTACCCTGGGCCCACCTGCACGGCTCCATTGTGCCTAGGAGCCACACCCTCATGTCTCTGCAAAGTAGAGTTGGCATTTGCTGGGAGCTGATAAGCAGGAGCTGCCTGATTGTAACACCCAGGCTGAATGTGCAAAAGTGGCAGCTGGCTGGGCCGAGCGCAGCTCTTGGCGCCTCAACACATACAATGCTTGCTCCCCATAGCAGGCAACTTTCTGAATGAAGCTCATGTGCTTACTGTGTGACAGAGAAGCCGGGAGGCAGCCCTGCCCACGGCCACCTTCCTGCCAGGCTGGTTGCCCAGGCCTGCTGCTCTACGGCAGCGCCCCTGACCTGCCCAAGGCGAGCCCATAAGCCTCCACCCTAGAGCCCAAAGGCAAAAGCATTTTTCCATCCTGCCCTCCCAGGAGTCGGGGCCCCCTTCCCATCCAAACAGAAGACAGCTTCTCCAAACAGCCAGCCACCACAGTGACAGATGCCTGGGAGACACAAGCAGAAGGGGAGACACTTTTCCCAGCAGAGTGTATCAAAGCCTGTCCCAAATGGTCCTATGGCCTAACATTTCACTTCCCCAACGGCCTCCTGTGGCAGCCCGGCACGCTCTCACCTGAGATCAAGTCCGGCCCAACCCTAGAGAAGCCATGAATACCTTCCCTCCAGGACTTTGTTGGGGTGACCACAGCAGTCATACCCTGGTCCTTCCCAGCACCCATTCCAACCGTAGATTGCCAAGACCCCACTGGTGGTTGGCTTGGCCTCAAAGGCCAGTTTCCTAAGGCCCAGAGTGGGGCCTGGATTCAAAACAGGGCTCCGCTTCTGCTGGAGTCACTGGGCCTGGAGACGACTGCCACCGGGGGAAGGGGAGGGCCTGCTGTGGGAGGCCCCTGCTTCCTGGCTCACCCTGGCCCCAGGGGCCCTGCCCAGCTGCTGGGGTGATGTGGGCTCTCTAGAAGTTTGCGGCTCATCTTCCACCAAGGATGCCCCAGACACGCCTTAAAGGTAGAAGCCAGTGATTCTCCTGGAAGGGCTCAGAGGAGAGACGGCTGGGCCTGTCTGGTTGGGATGGGTGCTGGGCAGGCCCTGGGTGCATCTCCTCCTGGCTGGCGGGGTGGGGGCAGGGCTGGTATCTGAGGTGGATTTCCAAAAGCATCTACCAGACACTCCTGGGCCTGGTGTGTGTTTAATCACACACGAAAGCGTTTTTCCATCCTGCCCTCCCTTAAAGCTGTCCTAATCCAGTCTTTCTCTCCAGCTCACCCTATTTATAGCTCTCTTGTGCTGGCACGTGTGGAGCAGACTGGGGAATCTGTTATGCACAGGCCCCCAGCGCCCTCATTACCAGAGAGGCAGTGGTGGAGGGGCCAGGCCTGGCAGCAGTTTTAGGGTCACCGGGCTGAGGTGACTGTTAGGACGATCAGACAGAAGGCAGGTGGGCAGGGAGGAAGAAAGGATGATGCGATCGTCGGGTAAGATGCCACTGGAGGAGGGGCAGGCATGTCTGGCTGTGAGGAGCCCCGCCTCGCTCTAAGGCCTGGCCACCTGGCGGGCCATCTCCTGGCCAGGCTGAGGGACAGTCCAGAGGAGTGCCAGGCCTCTGCCCTCTGACCCCTGCTCTCTGCCCTCCCACAGATCTGCGCCTGCAGCTGCTGGACGTGAAGAACAACCCGTACCTGATCAAGGCCTTGTACGGCCTGCTCATGCTGCTGCCCCAGAGCAGCGCCTTCCAGCTGCTGTCTCACCGGCTCCAGTGCGTGCCCAACCCCGAGCTGCTGCAGACAGAGTGAGTGCCCGGCTGGGGGGCAGGGCTCTGCCACTGAGCAAGGTCAGGGTCAGCAGTGCCTGGCGAGTGCAGAGTGTTGAAGGGGCTGCCTAGGGTCTCCCCCGCCTCAGCATCACACCTCCTGTCACTGCAGACATTGTCGGCCCCACAGCCACTTGCCCTTGGGCCTCTCGTTTCCACATCGGAGCACAAGGCTGGGGAATTCTGGGAGTGTTTACGAGGAGGTAGGTAGTGGCAATACCTTCTCCAAGCAATCAGGGTTAAATTAATCATAAAAATCGAGGGTGTGCTGGAGTCACCCAAACAGAGGCCCCTAGAAAGTCCAGGGGATGCAGTTCATGCCCCAGCTCAGAGACTGCGTCCCAGGTGACAGATGGGCCAGAGAGCTCCCAGGCCCCAGATAGCCCTCCTCTCCCATCTTGTAGTAGAGGCTCACCTCAGGCCACTGAGCCACCCCGGCACTGCTGGGACCTTCCCAACTGTTCTGAGTCAGGTGGGAGGCAGGGGTGCACCCGTGGCTCCCCTGCTCGGGCCCTGCCTGTGGGAAGCACAGGTCCCAGGCACTCTACATGGAGAGGCCCAGCATGGCAGACACTGGGCAGAAGGGCTGCAGCCCCTCGGGGGTGTCCAGGCTCCCACCCTGAACCCATTGCTGGCCTGGCCCCCACAGCCTGTTGGGTCATGTCTATATTTGGTAACCCTTAGAGGCTTTGCCTCATCCACAGGCATTTGGCATCTGAGATGGAAAATTTCACTTGTCAGGTCACCATGGAAACAAGCAGAGCCACTGAGAAGATTTACACTGAATGGAGCGCACCCAGCTTGCATCAGATGCCCTGTGTGTCTAGAATTCCCTCCCAGGCTGTTGGAGCCGCTTGGCAGGCCTGGCGCCTCGCTCCCACGAAAAGTCTCAGGCCTTTGCCCTTGGGATGGATGCAGGCAGCCTTGAGATGGGCCTTCCCAGCGCTCAGGGGCACTGACCCAAGCCCCTGTGCAGCTCCGTGCCACAGGGCCTCGGCCACCACCACCACTCCCTGACCTGGCCCCTCCAGGGGCTGGGTGTGGGGCACCAGATGGGGTGTCTGCCCCAGGCTGCTGGAGTGGCTGGAGCCCCTTGCAGGTGTGGCTCCTGCCCACCTCCCCCTTTCCCCAGACAACAGTGCTGAGGTGGCAGGGATAGCTGCTCGCGGTGCCGCCACGTCATCCTTAGGAGATGGTGTTCAGTGCAGAGTGTCCTAGGGGAGCAGGGAGGAGCATGGAGTTCAGTTTGCATTTGGAGTTCCTTGGCCAGAGCCCCTCTGGCTCCTCGTCCTCAGAGAGGCCCTGCCGCCACACCGTGCTTCACTGGCCTGGCCTCTCCCCGCCTTCCCAGTGCCCAAGGGGTGTTAGGGTCACCCTGGCAGCCACTTATGAGGGGAAGTGCGGTTCAAGGGGAGAGGGAGGCGGGAAGGGCTGCTTCCCTGTGACCTCTGGGCCAGGCCACAGACCCTGTACTGCTGAGGGCCAGCGCCTTCTCAGACCTCTGCCTGCTGCATCTCCTCCTCTAGGGAGCATCCCTTGGAAAAGGCAGGAAGGCTCAGAGTAGTCGGATCCCTCTCCATGTGCACCCCAAGCCAGGGTAGAGCAAGTCTGCAGAGGGAAGCTGGAGAAAACGAAGCTTTCCTCCGAATCTGCCCTGGTCAGAGTTAGGAAGTCTTGGGCCAAAGAGCTGAGGCCTCTGGGTAGAGGAGTCTGTGAGACACTGTATGGTTCACAGGCCTGGACTAGGATCTAGGTCCAGGTTCTACTGAGGATTTACTGTGTGACCTCAGACAAGCCCCCTGCCCTCTCTGGGCTCTTGGTTTCTTCATCAGTAAGTGAACATTTGGACTAAATGGATCCTTGAGGTTCTACCCAGCCTTCAAGACTTGGGTTCCCAGCCTTCCTGTGCAAAGGCCTATGAAGAGCTGTCATAGAAAAAGGCAGGGGAGTGGTGGATGAGGAGGGGGCCTCAGGAACAGCTGGGGGCAGGGTCAGGTTGCAGGGTTGGGTGCAGAGGGACAGCTCCCACCCTGGAGAGGGGGCTGAGGACAGTCTCAGCCCAGGGAGGGGCAGGCAGCTGGAAGACAGCGTCGGGTTGCCCAACAGGCCTGCATGCCAGGAACAGCTGGAGGAATCTGCCATTGTCCATCCCTCCTGTGCATTCAAGGCGCCGGCAGGGCTAGGGGACCCTGACCCCTACTCAGGCTTCCAGGCCACTCCCCAGGGACCATCTTCTCAGTGAGGCAGGAGGGAGCCCCTGAAGGAGAAGCTGGTGACACTCACCAGCATTAGCCTGGTGACAGGTGTGTGGGTGGAGTGGCAGGAGAGAAAGCTGGCTTTGAGTTCTGGAATCCCAGATCTGTGCTGCTGGCTGAGTGTCCCCCAGTCACTCACTGCCTGAGGGTTGTTGTAAACATACAGAAAAAATGAAGGCTTGAGCAGCAGCCGTGTCCACATGACTGGCAGGGAGACAGCCCCAGCCTTCATGCTCAGAGGAGTCCCCACACCCCATGGACACACCCTTCTCTGTGCCCAAGACCTCAGGCTGGGAAGGGTCTGCCCACAGGGAGGCTGAGTCCCTGGGGACAGGACTTCTTGCCTCCATGAGGGCCCAGAAAGCAAAGTGCGGCCCACTCCTCCCCACCACCACCTTCCTCTGGCCATGTCTGTGCACATCACCCCACATTTGCCATCCGTTGCTGGCATCTCCCCAGAAACCCCTAATCTCAGTTCCTCTAGATCTAATGCTGGGAGCCGGGGGGAGAAGCATACAGACCCATGGGGCCCAGCATTAGTGTTATCTCTGGCCTACACATCTCTCCCCCGTCCTGGCCTATGTGGGTTGGGGTGGCATCAGGCCACCCCCTGGAGTTAGGGCTCCAAGGTCCAGGGTGCCCCTCAGCCTCCTCAGAAGCCCAGGTTGCTCTCTTGGGGCAGTGGCACCTGGGCCACAGGGTTACTGTGACAAGGAGGTGTCTCCTCCATTCCCAGGGGAGTTGAAAGCAGCAGCCAGAGCCCAGAGTGCTGCCCGCAGTCTGGCCCCCTAGAGCAGGCCCCACCCAGCTGCTTTTGATCTTCATGGAACTAACGCTAGTTGAATCTCAGCTCCGGAGGCAGGGCCTGAGGCCCAAGAAGGAAGCAGCCACAGCCCCCATCCGAGGTGTTTTCAGGTGGTGCATCTTCAACAGGAAGGGAACAGGCTGAGTAGGGCGCACCTCTGGGCTCCCAACTGTGAGAAGAGTTCCCACTGCCCCTGGTCCTGCCCCAGCAGCCTGGTGGCCTGTCAGAGATGCCTTTTAGGGTTTGACCAGTGGTTGTCTGTGCCGTCCCAGGAGCTGGGCTCATTGGTGAGGGTCCCATTTGGGGAAAGCACCATCACGATTCCCTTAAATGGACTGAGCTGCTGGGCCCCGGCTGGTCTCACTTCAGAGGACGTATTTGTAGCCACAGTGGCCACCCACTGTGTACCTAGGCTGGGGCTGGGCATCAGGCTAAGTTGTTACATGTCAAGTCTGGAGGAATCCTCAACCACTCTATGGGGTGACTTCTGTGGCAGCACCCCCTAAAGATGAGGATACGGAGTTACACGCGCAAGGTCTAGTGGCTAGGAAGTGGTCGTGTTACAGTCGGACCCAGGTCTATCAAGCTCCTGTGCTCAGCTGCTGCCTGGCCCCTCACCCCACTGGAATCTCCTTATGAACTCAAAGGGCCCAAAGATTCTCTGCTTAGCTAAACAGCCCCACAGCCTTATCAGGGCCACCAGGGCTTGGAGGCTGGAAGCAGATCTCTCCCAGCCCACATAGATGTGCTTCCCCAAACCAGTGAGGCCAAAATGAGGGCGGAGAAGTCTTTCATGAGACTCTCTGCAGGGGTGATGATTAGGAATGAGACAGGGGCCCAAGGGGATCTTGTCCCCAGGTACAAGCTAAACACTGGGCTTGAAGGGGACAGCAGGGCTACTGTGTTGCCCAACTATAGGGAGCATCGGGCACATTGTAGTGGTGCAGTGCACAACCTGTGCTGCTGTATGGAGCAGCTGGGGAGGGTGGTAACAAGAGGAGTTCTGGGACCCATCAGCTGCACAGTGGTAAGACCAGCTCTCCTTCCCCAGGGACAGAGAGTAACTGCAGGCCTCTGGGCCCCAACACTCAAAAACAGACGTTCTGCAAAGTTGAGGTCCCAGTAGAAACTCTTCTAGCCATCCCTGTGGTCCCTGGCCCTAGCCCTATCCCAGAGAAGAAGCCAGGCTGCCTCCTCCCTCTTCTCTCTGGACCCTGTTCCAGGCCCCAGCTGGCTTCCTTGCTGGCTGCTAGCCCTGGCATTCACCCCAAAGAGAGCCACTCATAAACAGGAAATGCTTCCTGATGTGATGCCTGCTCTGAGCGCCATCGGCAACCCACAAGCTGAGGGCATATCCAAGCAGCAGTGTTGACTAGTCCCACCAACTGTGGGGGACGGGGTGCTCAAAGGGCTCCCCACTCTTTGGGGCTGACTGTTGGGGAAGGGTTGCCTGACCTGAGATGGAGGTTGGGCTCCATCAGCCAGTGGACCTGCCCTGACCCCACTGCCCTCCTGTGGCTGGTGCTGCCCGCCCCCCAGCATCCCCCTGTGCTGAGACACTGACACTGAGCCCCTCTGCTCCCTTCCCCCAGAGACGGTCTGAAGGCAGCCCCCAAGTCGCAGAAAGCAGACTCCCCAAGCATCGACTACGCAGAGCTGCTGCAGCACTTCGAGAGGGTCCAGAAGAAGCACCTGGAAGTGAGGCATCAGCGGAGTGGGCGTGGGGATCACCTGGACCGGAGGGTTGTCCTCTGACAGGACTGCCATGGAGAAGGGCCCATGGAGGGTCCCATGGAGCACTTAGGGTCTTCTGGCCCCCTCCCCACAGAGCCCGGGGACCTGCCTCAGGGGCAGAGCTGGGCCAGGCCACCAGCCCAGGGCAGGGTAGAGGGGCAGAGGCTCTGTCCACTCACACTCCTCTCACAGGCCCCAGGCCCCCAGACAGTCGCCTGCACTCTGGCATTCATAGAGCTGGCTTCCCACCAGGGTGGGACTGCAGCCTCAGAAGCTCCCATCTTCTGGAATCACGTTCTTTCTAATGCTCTCTTGACCTCCCGAGCCCACTAGAGCTCTGGCCTCATGCATTCGTGTGTGTACATATGTGTATACACACCTGTGTGCACATAGGGACCAGCACAGAAGTCCGTATGAATGATGCACCCCCTGCCCCAATAAAGAAAGGACAGAAAACCCTCAACCCATGCCTGGCCTGCTCCTTCCCACTAGTATCCACCTCTTGCCTGGCACTGCAGCTATCCCAGGACCTTGCCACCTGCCCCCAGAGACTTGTTCTCATGGTGGCCCCAGGAGTACTGGCTGTGCCATGAGAGGCTGGTCACTCACTGCATTCATTCACCAGACAGGGGTGTGGGCCTGGGGCCCTGCTCTCATCCCTAAGACCCACCCCTTCTTCCTGGAGAGTACTAAGCACTGGCTTGGCCCCCTGACTCCTGCCTTCCCGAGCACCTAATCTGACTTTTCCATCCTGACTCCCCTGAGGGGATGAGACGTCCCCACTGGACAGATGAACTGAGTGCACCTCTAGAGTTTCTGAATGAATGGGCCTTGCACACTGCAGAACATTCCAGATCAGTGGGGATGGAAGGAAAGGCCCAGATCAGTTCAGGGAGTTGGGGGTATGGTGGGCATTGAGCTTCCCCACGCCTACCCCTTGATTTGGCTAAATGAGCTTTAGCTCACCAAACCTATCGGCCAGAGTCCGCCTGACTTTGGGAAGCCCTGGATTGGCCTAATGAGCTCCCAAGTGGCTCTTGTGGGCCCTTGGAATGGGAGAGAAGGAGCTTGTGTGGGCTTTTCCCCAGAGCCCCAGCACAGGCACCAGACAGAGGGTTTCCCTGCCTGAAGTCTCCAGGACAGAACTACAGGATGAACTCACTGTGTTGTCCCCACACATATGTACCCAGGCATCAGGGACTGGGGAGAGTGGCCCACCTCTGTTCTGTGGGTCCCACACGGCCCCCACCTCCGAGGAGGAAGGTGGTCTGAGGACCAGGATACCACCCTCCCACTCCCACCTCCAAAGTCCCCGCCTGGGGCACCCCATCCAGGTGGCATGAGCACCGCACTGCTTGGAAAAGAAGCTGGAGGAGGGCTCAAACTCTTCTGTGCCTGGGATGAAACTTCCCAGGGCGGGCAGCCCCCATGACACCATGCGCCTCTGCTGAGTGTGGTGTATCCGTCCCGCGAGATGCACCCCGAGGACCCCAGCCTGCTGCCCTCTTCTGAAAGCGCGGGAACCCCTCTAACCCGGCCAGAGACCAAAGGTTGGAGGGTGGTAGTGAGCCTCTCCCAGGGTCAGGTATCCAACCACACGTCCCACTCCCAAGGGGAAGCCAGGCAGACCCCGCCCCAGCACCGCCCCCGAACGGCGGTGGCGCCTGCGCTCGGCTGGCCCGCTCGCTTAACCAGTCTGGCCGCGCCCGGGCTCGGATTTCAAAGCCCAGGCTCCTGGCGGTGAATGGGCCGGCGCTCGCCTGGCCTTTCCCACAGCCCCCTCCCACCGCGGCCCAGCCCCTCCCCGCGGTCCTCCCTCCGCGCGCCCACGTGACTCCCGAGCCTCGGCGGCTCGGATTACGGCCGCCGCTCCACTCTGCGCGCCGAGGCTTCGCCGCCAGCTGCCCGCGCCGCGCCCCCCGCGCCGCCCGCCAGCCCCGCCGCGACATGGCCCGCGCCGCTCCGCGGCGGCCCGCAACCCCCAAGCGCGGCGCAGCCGGCCGCTGAGCGTGGCCCAGAGGCGGCAAGCCCGGCCTGGCCTCGGAGCGAGCGCCGCCGCGGCCCGAGTCCCCGCGCCCTGCCTGCGCCCCGCCGCCGCCGCCGCCGCCCGGCCCGAGCATGGAGACGGCGGAGAAGGAGTGTGGCGCCCTGGGAGGGCTCTTCCAGGCCATCGTCAACGACATGAAGGTAAAGGGGCGCGGTGGGGCCGGGCGCCCGGCTGGCGCGCGAGTGCGTGTCCCCTCTGGGGACGCGTGGCGGCGGGTAGCGGTGCCCCGCTGTGTCCGTGCGCCGCCCTGTCTGTGTGTCCTTGTCTGAGCGTATCAGGCCTGCGTCTGCCATTCTCCCAGGTCTGTGAGTGCCCGACTGCGGGGATGTGGGTGCTCATGTGTCGGGGTGTCCGTGCGGTGCCCGGGGTCCATGCCCCGGGTCGCCGCGCCCCTCTTGGGGTCTCGACCCGAGCCTGCGCACACGCGGGCACCCCCGCTCCCTAGACTCCCAAACCATGAATGGGGTTTGCCTGTGGGGGCGACTCCATGGCCCTTTAATGGGTCCAGGGTCTCTCCGGCCTCTGCCCCTTACCACCACCATCTCCGCCTTCCCCCGCCCCCGATCGCCCCGGAGCCCAGACAATGCTGTCACTGCCAAAGCAGGGGAAAATAATAAAGCACAGAACCGTTAACTCTTTCCCTGCCGGCCTCGGCCTCTGCGACCGACCCTGCACGTACCACCCCTGCCCTGGTCCCCCAAAACAAGCCCCAGGAAGCTCCAGGACTCCAAGATCTCCTCGATGAGTGTCCCTGCATCCCAAGGCCTGTGTCCTCACCTTGGAAGGCATAAGAAGGTTGGGTTGATGGAGCAACCCCAAGGGAGGGCCTACTACTACTCCAGGCTCTCAGCGCCAACCTCCTCCCCATGATTGCCCAAGGTCAGGATGGAGCGGGCCACCAATTTCTGGCCTGCCACTGGCTTACCAGGTGGGGATGCTGAGGCCTGGGGATGGCTCAAGGTCATTAAGTAGTCTGTTGGACGCTGTCCCTAACCTCACCCCTCACTGTTGATCCAGGGAGCGAGGGAGATCCTCACCCCCAAAGAGGCCAGGGTTTGGCAGGGCTGACCCAAGCTGACTAGGCAGAGAGGAGGGCCAGCTCCAATGACAGGATGGGGGCCAGGAAGCAGCATTTCTACCCTTCTCCTCTGGGGCAGGATTGTGGGGCAGGGTAAGAGCAAGGGAGCAAACTGGGCTTCCCATAGGAATTCCTGAGAGCCTCAATCCTAATAGTCCCTTACATTCCCAAGTACACACAGAATCCTACAGTGACATTGCAGGCTCCAGGAAGACACACCAGTGTCTGAACAGGCCCTTCAGGGGGCTCCTGGTGCTTCCAGGGGAACAGCCCCAAGGCAGTTGCCAGATGAGCCATCCCCTCCTGGAACTACAGTGTCAGCAGCATGTCTAGATGCCCCCCACAGCCCCCAACACAGACTGTTCTCCTGAGACTTCCATCCCTTGCAACTTACCTCCAAGCCCTTTCTGCTGGCCCCTAGAAGTCCTGGCCTCTCTCTGCCCCCAGCAGCCCCTCCTGCCCTGTAGATATCACAGCCCTAGCATTGGGTTTCCTTCCTGGGACCAGGCAACCCAGACTGCCCTCCCCCAGCCATTCCCAGGGCTGGCGGAGAGGGGCCTTCCCACACCCTCCCACTGCTGGCATCCTCTCCACAAACACTGCAGAGACCAGCAGCTTTTGCTCAGCGAAGAGGGGCAGGACTGTCTCCCTCCCTCTCCAGGCAATTTGCAAGGAACTTTGGGATGAGACAGAAGGAAATGGGCCTAGATTGCAGCAAGCAGGCAGGATTTTATGACATGTGGAAACAAACTGGGAGAGGTTTCTCCTGGGGTGATGCCAAGTCCTGATATTTCCCTACCTATGGCACATGCGTGTGTTTGGGCCAGAGACAGAGCAGGGGTCCGGGCCACCTGGAGGCCAATCATCTGGATTTGGGGGCAGCTTCTGGCTGTTTCCCTCCATGGCCCGAGTCACAGAAGCAGCAGGGTTTCCATAGAGGAAGGTTGCCAGGTTGAGGAGACTCAGCTTACCCATGAGGCCTCTCCACAGCTCATCCACCAGCCCCAAAACAGCCTGCCTGGCCCTCCTAGAGGTCAGACCTGGTGTAGGGGTGGCAGAGTAAGGGGAGGGTGGGCTGAACCCGGAGCCTGGAGGGCCTGGAGTAGGGCACTAGCTCAGGGACGGGGAGGGGGCCCTCAGGAGCTTTGCCTGCCTGCCGTGTCTCATTTAACTCAGCTCAGATGCCCACTGGGTGCCAGGCTGCCCACTGAAGCCCAGAGAGGGGCAGGGACTTGCCTGAGATGAAAGGACTGGGTGCAGCACTTGGGGCTTTACTTTAGCCCCAGGCTGCACCTTCAGCAGAGTGGATGGGGCCTCTGCCAGCACTGGCCCATCCAGAAAATGGGGTCATAATCTTTGCCTTCTCTCTCAAGAGTGGAGAATGTCATCCAGACACCTAGGCCCTGGCCAGGTGGGAGAGGCTTCTGGCAGAGAGGCAGGGATTACCTGTCCACTCTGTCCGCCTGCATTAACTGGGTACTTACTGTGTGCTGGGCGCTGTGCTAGTGCTTTCCACGCAGAGTCTCCACATTGACCCAGTGATGTAAGTGCATGTCCCATTCTGACCTTACAGGTAAGGAGGCCCTGGCCCAAGGCCACCCAGAAAGCCCCTCTCTGAGATCGCAGCCTGGTCACTCACCTGTGCCCAGTTACAGACAGACTATCCAGGAGCCAGGGGCCAGGCAGCCTCCACACTGATCTTATCCCATCCTCTTGGGCTCCTCTAGTGACAAGCACGTAACCTCTCCCCTCCAGAGCAGCTCACTGCTCTGAGGGCAGAGCTGGGCATCTCTCTCATCCCTGCAGTCAGCCCCTGCCTCCTCCCTACCTTTGATGCCCAGAAACTCTTCTCCCTGCATTCTGGAAGTAGCAGGTCCCTCTACTCTGACATGTAGCAACTAGTCAGACATAGGATCAGATCCTGACCCTGTCACTTGGTGGGCAAGGCAGTTAATCTGTCTGAGCCTCAGTTTCCTCATCTGTAGAAAGTGAGTGATAACAGTATTCATTTCACAGGGCTGTAGTAAGGATTCGATGCCATCACACAGTGAAAGGGCTTAGCCCAGTGACTAGGCCACCATAAGCACTTGATCAAGGGTAGCATCAGTGTCACTAGTGATAATAACCCAGAGTCTTAGACCCTGAGGGTCAGGATGCGGCCTGGGTAAGGTCACTGACCCAGGTGAAGACTGAGGACACTCCCCTGGGGCACTGGCTGCTCCACTCCCTCAGCCTCCTAGCCTCTGAGGTCCTAATGAGTTACCAGTAGAGGATAGAGTCCCAGGTCCTCCGAGACCAAGGTGCTCCTGTCCGTCCGGCCTCCTCCATGCCCTATCCTTTCCCCTCTCCACTGGGAGAGCTGAGGCTGTGAGGGTCTGGGATGGAGTCAGGCTGGCCAGGCAGAAACTGTAGGGGTGGGCCCCAGCCCAAGGACTTTAATGGGGTAGGGATCTGTTTCTCCCCAGCTTCTCCCAGTCCCTTGCTCCCTAATATAGTCCAAGGGGGCTGAGGTTTCCTAGGGGTCAGGGGAGCTACCTCTGGACCCCTACACCCACAGCATCATCTCTCTATCCTGGAGGTCTTAGCAAGGCTTAGGACTGAATGTGTTGAGGTAGGGGGAGGGTGCCACCTTTCAGAAGTACCCTGGTGGTGCCAGGTCCTCAGGACTGCCAGGGATGACCTCCCAGTCCCTTTTATCTTCAACCCTGCCGCACAGAGACAGCCCACCCGCAGCTTCCCCCTTCCTGCCCCAGCCTGTGTGAACTTCTCAAATATTTGCTTTCCCTGGGCACTGGTTGGGCTGGGCTGGGAGGGGAGGGAGTTTCTGAGGCTCCCAGAAGCTGCCCTGCCCCTGGGATTCCAGCCCGACAGAGCCTCTCTCTGAGGCCTTGGGGTCTGGGGTTTCTGCCTTCCGCCTTTCCTCTGAAAAAGCCCAGTCCCCAGCACCCCATCCCACAAGGAAGAGAGGGTCAGAAGCCCCTTGGTGTTGGGTGCCAGGGCTCCCCTTCAAGGAGCAAGGTCTCTATAGGGCCCTTGAGCCAAGACCCAGCAGCCATGAGAGGGCATCTTAGCCAGAAAAGCCCCTTGATCACACTGGATGACTTGGTCGCCTCCCTACTGGGAAACCCCCTCCCAATTCAGAGTTTTGGGCCAGGCTGGGATAAAGGCCACACTGTGTCCCCTGGAGGGGAGGGGAGTAGGGGGTGGAGAAAGGTGGCTCTGTTGGCTGCACAAGGCCCCATTCAGCCTGGGGCCTGACTGTCCTGGGCAGGCTGGCCATGTCCTGCAGCAGCCACAGCCTCTTTGGGTCTTGGAGCCACGCTGCTGGCCTGGGATGGGTGGCCAGGCCAGCAGCAGCTTCCGGGGCACAGGGTGGGGGCCACCAGAGGCCCCAGTTTAGACCTGGCATGCATTGAGCTCTGCCACTGTGCACTGAGCCTCTGCCCCCATGCCATATGGACCGTCCTAGGCTGTGTCCGGGGGACATAGCACCCCTCGTGAGGCTCAATTCCCTGCCAAAACCCTCAGATCCCCGAGGAGACAGGACCTGCCATTCACTGTTTCCATCTCCCTTGAGGGACGGCATAGGCCAAAATGGTCACCACTGCAGACAGTAGGCCAGAGTTCCTGACTGTCGAGAAGGGAGGGATGGACAAAGGTGCCTGTTCCCAGGGCCAGGCTTTCCTCATGCCCCATGGCTCTGTCCTTGGTCCTCTGTCTGCCTAAAGGGCCCAGGAGCCTCCCTTTCCGTGGGAGCAGGGCTGCTTTCTCAGAAACTGCCCAGAGTCTGGACCCAGGCGTGTGGGGAGCCCAGCCCAGGTAGAGCCCTGCTGCCCCTAGAGAGTCTCACTTCCTCTCCTGTCTCCTCAACAGAGCTCCTACCCCATCTGGGAGGACTTCAACTCCAAGGCCACGAAGCTGCATTCCCAGCTGAGGTGAGGTTGCGGAGGGGGCCCCACTACGAAGGGGATGGGTAGAGAAGAAGCCGCCTCACACACAAACAATCTCACTGTATCTCCCCAGGACCACTGTGCTGGCTGCTGTGGCCTTCTTGGATGCCTTCCAGAAAGTGGCTGACATGGCCACCAACACCCGAGGTGGGGAGGGGCATGGCTGGAGGATGAGGATGCTCCAGGTTGGGCTCAGAAGCTGGAAAGGCTGAGTGGAATGTGAGCCAGGGAGAGGACACCAGGCCCAGAGTCCTTGAGTTCTGCTCCCTAATGGAATGGGCTTTTTGTGCAGAGAGCGAGCCTCTAATCACTTGAGTCATACAAGCAGGAGTGGGTGAAAGGTGACAGGGATGTTTCATAGGGGTTTCCTTCTCACTTATGGGCAGCTGGCTTGACCTCTCAGCTGCAGTTGTTCACCCTGCCGTACAGTGAGTCTGATTATGGCTTCTCTCCCACCCCCACCTGCCCTTCTGAGAGCCCGAAGTACAAGTGAACATTCTCTATTGGCCGTGGTGTCTCCTCTGCCTTCTGGTCCAAGTAGCAGGGACTTGGGGCCCCTGCTCCTTTGGCCGATGAGAATCCAGGCAATGGGAGCATGCTGACACTCTCACACCTGCATCTAGGCACATCTGAAAGGGGTTCCCTGTAGAACAGGAGGGAATTTTGGCTGGCTCTTTGGACGGCCTTTAGCGCTAGCATCTCCTAGATTGGCGAAGGGCGGCCCCTCGCCTGACCGTCAGAGCACCCACAGCTGCAGGAGACGGGCATGGCCGAGATGGGTGGGACGTTGGTCTAGCACAGCGGAGGGGCTTGGTAAATAGTGAGGAAAGATCAAATCCCCTGCCGGGCTGACAGGATTGCGGAATGCTGGGGGCGGGGCGCCGGCGAGAGGTGCGGCCTTCGCGGGCTGGTGCGCCCCCTTGTGGCCCTAGGCCGGGACTGCAGAAGGCCAGACGGGCCCCTTCCAATGCCGCGCGCTTGCCTCGCCAGGGGCCACACGGGACATCGGCTCGGCGCTCACGCGCATGTGCATGCGCCACCGCAGCATCGAGACCAAGCTGCGGCAGTTCACCAAGTGAGTGGGCGCTGCGGCTGGGCGGGGGTGTCGCAGGGAGATCCCCATGGTGGCCCTGACCCTCTCGCCCCTGCCCACAGTGCACTGCTGGAGAGCCTCATTAACCCACTGCAGGAGCGCATTGAGGACTGGAAGAAGTCAGCCAACCAACTGGACAAGGACCACGCGAAAGGTGGGACTCAGACTTGGGCTGGGCCTTCCTGCCCCCTACTCCTGAGAGACTCTATCATAGTGTTCCTCTCTCACCCCCGGCACAGAGTACAAACGAGCCCGGCATGAGATCAAGAAGAAGTCTTCAGACACGCTGAAACTGCAAAAGAAAGCGCGCAAAGGTAGAGCCCAGAGTGGCCCATGGAGGCACAGCCCCACGGGGCCCCACTCCCATCCCCCACTACCCTATGAGGCATCCCAGGTCATCATCCTGGCCCAAGGGGCCCTATCTTGGACATAAGACCCTCCAACCTGTTGGGTGGGGCAGAGGGAGTGCCCAGCACCCCAGACCTGGCCCAAGACCTCCCTTCTCAGGGAGGCAGCAGGAGGCCCAACAGTCCTAGGCACCCCCCACTGCCCCAAGGAGTGGCTCTGTCCATCCGGCTGTCTTTCACACATTCTTTCTTTCTCTGTCTCTCTTCTCCTCCTCCCAATCCTTCCTGTAGAGCTACTTGGTAAGTCAGATGTCCGTTCCTCCAGCTGCTCCTCCCGTCCTTGTCGCATTTGTCTGTCTCCCCCAGCTCAGGGCCATTGGAAGGAGACTCTCCAGGCCAAGGAGGAGCGAGGAAGGCGGTCGGTCCAGCAAGGGAGGGGCTTTGGGCACAGTCCCCTTGGGGCCCCCGGGGCCCCTGGCCAGGGATGAGTCTGGGACCACTGCTGGGTCAGTCTGCCAGGCCAAGAGGAGTTGGACTGGACAGGGTGGGGGGCACAGGCCCTGGCTGTCCCACCCCGACCAGGCCCGCCCAGAGTCTGTACCTGTTGCCTTCCCACTTCCTGTGTCGCCATCTCCCTTACATCATCTTGCCTCTCTCTCTCTCTCGCTGATTCTTTGTGTTGCTGTTGCTGTCCTTGTGTGTCGCTCCCTGAGCTGAGTGGGGGCCCACACTGAGACACTCCCTTCCCTGCCACCTGGCCCAGTCCCTCGCTCTCCTGGTCCCCACACCCTTCAGTGGCCTAGCCTGCAACTGAGCCCCCATGCTCTACTTTGTCCTACTTCCAGCCCTCCTCCCTGTGCCCTGAGAAGTGAGGGGCCCCCTTCTTCTGGGCAATGAAGGTATCCTGGGGGGTGGGAGTCCCAGCTCTTGTGGAGGCCTCCACTAGTCTCTCCTGAGCACAGCTGCTCCAAGGGTTCTGCCCACCCCAGGACCTGGGTGGCTTTGCAGCTTTGGTGTCTTTCCTATGTGCTTGTCTGTCTGTCTTCTCTGCCTGCCCTGGGTACCAGCCCCTTCGCAAGCCCCAGCATCCCAGCTGCCCTCCCTAGTCCCCTCCCTGACCCATGGCAGTACCCAGCTCCCAGCCAGGCACATCACCAATGGGCCTAAGCCCTGGATGCAGCGGGCTGGGCCACCATCCCCAGCGCGGCCTCTCCTCCCAACCCATCCAGGGAAAGGAGATCTGCAGCCCCAGCTGGACAGTGCCCTTCAGGACGTCAATGACATGTACTTGTTGCTGGAGGAGACAGAGAAGCAGGCGGTGCGCCGGGCCTTGATCGAGGAACGCGGCCGCTTCTGCACCTTTATCACCTTCCTGCAGCCTGTGGTGGTGGGTTTTCAGGGACACAGAGGCATTCTGAGCATCCCCAAGGCTGGGCTAGTTGAGGGGTCCCCATGAATCCCAAAAAATCCTAAGAACCAGGATTTGGGAGCCTCCATCAGTTCAAGCAGCATTGATTGGTGGGAAAGGGGGAGGGAGGAGAGGCCCAGTGTGGCCTGTTCCTCCAGGATACATGGCAGGGGTGGGGCTGGAGAGGCTGATTCACTGCTCCGGCAGAACGGCGAGCTGACCATGCTGGGAGAGATCACCCACCTGCAGGGCATCATCGACGACCTGGTGGTGCTGACCGCGGAGCCCCACAAGCTGCCCCCCGCCAGTGAGCAGGTGCGGCCAACTCTGGGGCGAGGAGACAGGGGAGGGGATGGCTTGCCCTTGGTTGAGGGCAATAGAGGAGAAAAGGGAACAGCATTTGGGGGAAGCAGCTGGATACAGAGGACCATGTCTGTCCAAGAGGACCACCCTCTGTGGGGATCCAGGAGGACCTGTCCAGGCGAGGGGTGTTATGTCCAGGCGAGGGGTGTTATACCCAGGGCCCAATGGGGGCCTCAGCCTGAAAGCAGATGGGCTGAAGTCCCGGGTCCTCAGGGGTGGGTCTGGCATCCGTCCTCAGGCTTCACTTGTACAAGCCAGACCTGGTGTGTTGCCTGCCTGCTGTCCGTGCCCACACCTGTTAGCTCTCCTAGACCCAGGCACGCTGCCCGCTATGTGCCGCCCTGCCCACTTCACCCCACCACCAGACTGCCCCTGCACTAGGGTCAGTTCTGCCTGACAGCGCTGTGGCGTTTCTCTCACTGGATGTTTACTGTGTGCCTAGCCCTGCACTGAGCACTTCTCAAGGGTCATCTTGTTCAATCACACCAGAGGCCCAGTAAGATAGGAATGATTGGCTGCATTTCACAGGAGAAAACAGGCTCAGAGAGACCCAGAAACTTGCCCATGGACACAGCAGAGCCAGGATTTGAATCCCATAGTGCCCTTCATGGTCACTGTGACCTAGCTCCTCTTCCAGCATCAGTGAGTCCTCAGGAGCACCAGGTTCTCCCAAGTCCCAGCCTGGCCCAGGCTGGGCTCAGAATCCACTGTGTGGGAGCTGAGCAGGCCTGGCCCCACGCGGAGGCAACGTCTCTGAGAATCAGAGAAGGCAGAATCTCCCCAGGCATCTCCCCCAGCCCCCTGGCAGCCCTGCTTTCTACCCTGGATTAAGGAGATTGCATTAGGAAGAGGTGGGGGGAGAGGGGCTTCAGACTCCTGGGGATTCTCCTCTAGGGCCTAGTTCCCAATTGGGAAGACAGTGGGAGGACTGTAGCTTACCATCCCTCCAAGGGTAGGCGGCCAGGAAAATGATACAGCTTTCTGCAGGACAAGGCTGCCTCCAGTGACCCCATCCATGTTCCCATCCAGGTGATCAAAGACCTGAAGGGCTCAGACTACAGCTGGTCCTACCAGACTCCACCCTCATCACCCAGCAGCTCCAGCTCCCGGAAGTCCAGCATGTGCAGGTCAGGGGGAATTAAAGGGGGCAGGGAGGGACAAGGGTACTGAAGCAGGGAATGGGAGAGCTCCCACCAAAACTGCATCAAGAATTGCTTCACGGCCCCAAATTTTATACTTCTGTGTCCTTGAGGAATCTGCCAGAGTAGGGGAAAATACATTCCCATTGCACGACTGATGCTGGTGCAGGCGTGTGTTGTGATTGTTGGGGGGAGGTGATGACAGGGAAGCAGCAGCTTCACTTATGAAGCAACAAGTATGCGCCAGGTACTTTGCTAAATGCCTTATGCATTTTCTTCAGTGAATCCTAACATCACCATATCAGGTATGGTATTGTCTCCATTTCACAGAAGGGGAAACTGAAGCACAGAATCCCAGCATTTAGCCATTAGACTCTGCCATGCCCTGCACAGTCTGGGGCAATAGTAAGAATCTAAGATGAATGGGGGTGCCATGGAGGCTTCGGGGAACATGTACTGAGGCCACAAGCTTACCTTATGGGCACCAGCCGGGCTGGTTCCTGAGAGCTGGTGCCTAGGCAGCTGCCACAGGCCCAAACCTCAGCCCAGGCTGGCCCCCAGCATCTTGCAGAACCAGGAAGAGGCCAAGGGTCTTCCTCAATCACTGGGCAGGCTCAGGATCGAGGTGCTTCCCGGGCAGGATTTGAGGAAATGACTAAGATTTAAGGCTCCTCAGCGGAAGGGCAGTGAGCACAGAGTGAGTTACTAGTGGAGAGGCTCCTCTGTCCTACGCACACCCTTTCCCCAGAACCACCTTGGCTGGGCACCGAGGGAGTGGGTGGTAAGCCAGGCACAGCAGAAAGAGGAGGGTACGAGTCAGCTGGAGGCTCTTTAGACCCCAAGAGGGTGGCTAGCATAGGAGGGAGGGTTGATTGCAGGGGATACCCATGACCAGGGGTGGGACCTTCTGGGTCATGCTCAGGAGGAAGGCAGCCTTCATTGTTGGAAACATTGCCCAGTGGTGAAATGGCTGCCTAGAGGATGTGAGTTACAGAGGGCCGGACACCCCTTAGAGAGTGGAGGTGAGGGTGATGGTGAGTCCAAGACCCACAAAGACCATCACCACACACTGGATGTCCAATTAGGATTTGATGGCAAATATCAGACTTTGAGAAGACAGTCTAGAGATGATTGGACTTGTATCTGGTTCTAGTCTAACTGGGAAATTCTTTGACAGTAGCTTACTTTCCCCATTGGTAACCTAAGATCTGCTGTTCTCAGTGGCAGAGTAGGAGGTGCAGAGACGACCTTGTCCTGGGCGTGCCCTGACAGCAGCTCCTGGAGATCCGGGGCACTCCAGGGGCAATTGCTGAGCCAGCTCTTCATTATGGTCCCCTGCCCAGGCCCCAACCTATCCCGCATTCCCAGAACTCAGCTCCTCTGTGGCATTTGGGTCTCAGGACCTTGTAGTCTGACATTGTCTTTTCCTTCCTTGCCCCTCACCTCTCTCCCCTACCCTCATCTGTCACCTTTCCCCTCCACACACACCCCTGTGTCTCCCTGTCTGGCTGCTGTGCCTCCCCTTTCACTCCCCCAGCGCCCCCAGCAGCGGTAGCAGTGCCAAGGGTGGCGGAGCCCCGTGGCCTGGGGGTGCCCAAACATACTCACCCGGTTCCACCTGTCGCTACCGCAGCCTGGCACAGCCAGCCACCACCACTGCCCGCCTCTCCAGCGTCTCCTCCCACGACTCTGGCTTCGTCTCCCAGGATGCCACCTACTCCAAGCCCCCCTCACCCATGCCTTCAGACATCACCAGCCAGGTGAGGGGGTGTCTGCAGAACCACTCAGGGTGGGGTACAGCTGCTTCATGCTGCCTTGGGCTATCCACATAGGGGTCCACCTACAGCTGTTGACACTAGCCTGGAGGTTCCTGGGGCTACATCATTGGGGACCAACCTAAACTCACTGCCTCATGGCTCAGGAGAGGTGGGGAAGGTCTTGAAGAAGCTAGCATCAGCTTGCCAGCTCTAGCCCTTGTGACCCTCCCTCAGGACAGGCTGACTGTGATGGAGTGGCTGGCCCTAGGAGGCATCCCCAGGGGCCCAAGGATCTGCAGACATCCTTCCCCTTCTCTACACTTTGGCCAACTTACTCTGAATGCATACACCGGCCCAAGAATCTCAGATCCTGCAGCCTCAGTGAGATGCAAACAGAGGGACTACAGCAGAAGACAAAGGGAGGTCAGGCCACATGCCCAAGGCTCTATTCTCAGGGTAGCAGGAGTGACCGTACTTGCATTCATATCCACTCTGCTGTCCCCCATCATGGCTTGTGCCCCCATTTAAGCTCAACATTCTGTGTTTTCCTGCTCTCATATCCAAGGATGTCCCCACTGGATTCCCAGTCTTCATCCCCTGCTGACTCCTTCCTATCAGTACACAAACATGTACTCCAGTATCATCCATCTGAAAAGCCCTCCCTTCCTCCATGTTCTCCTCTAGCCACCTAGTCTCTTCCTCACAGCAAAACTTCTCAAAAGATTTGTCTACACTGGCCATCTATCTCTACCTTATTTCCCATTCAGGTAATTCTGGTTCACCTATCAGTAATTGAAAAACCAAGATTGTTAATTTCTCCCATATACTTCTATCCATGTTTGCTTTATATTTTGAGACTATTTTATTAGGTACATGCAAGTTGAAAACGTTAACTCTTCGTAGTGAACTGAATCTCCTAACATGATGTAGTTGATCCTCTATTCCTTGTATGTTTTCCAGCTTAAAGTTTATTTTGTTTGACATTACTACAGCTACTTCAGCTTTACACTGTTCAATATTTACATTAACATTTTCCATTTCTTTGCTTTTAAACTCACTATGTCCTTATGTTTTCAATGAGTCTCTTGTAAACAGCATATGCCTAGATTTTCTTTTCCTATCCAATCTGAGAATCTCTATCTCTTAATTGACCTTTTTAGCTCATTTATATTTATTATGATTACTGGCATATTTGAACTAATGTCTGCCTTTTTTCTTTCTATTTATTCTGCTTTTTCTATGCTTCTTTTTGTCTCTTCCCTTGCTTTTTGTTTTTCCGTTCCCCATTATTTCCCCTCTACTGGATTTTCTTATTCCATTTCATTTACAGGTTACCCTGAAACTTTACCATGCATCCTCAGAAAATCACAACCCCACCTCCTAAGTAACTCAAGGACCTTAATGTATATTTTAACTTTCAGGCACCCGCTCCCTCCCAACTTATAAGCTATTATACATTATTCTCTCCTTTTTTATTATCCCTACAATTGACATTTTTCTTCTTAATTTCATCACTATTTTACACAGAGTATCTATTTAGATTTACCCATATGTGTTTATACTTCTTTGGTTCATATTTTCCTTGTATCCCATCTTCCTTCTAAGGTCACTTCCCTTCTTTCTGAAGTAAGATACATCCTTTAGAAGTTTTCTTAGGATGGGTCTATAGTAGTAAAGTCTCACTTATTTGTCTATAAACATGCTTTATTTTTTTCCTCTCTCTTGAAAGTTAGTTTTGCCAGGGACCAGTTCTGGGGTGACAGTTATTGTGTCCCCTCATTTTGAAGCTGTTTTCCCCATGTTCTGCCTCCTGTGATGGATTGAGAGGTCTGTTACATTGTTCCTCCTTTGGGAGTGATCTGACTTCTTTCTCTGGCCGCTTAAGTTTTGCTACAATGTATCTAGTTGTAGATTTGTTTTTATTTAACCTCACTTGATATGCTTATGTTCTTCTTTCTTTGTATTCATGTTTTTCACTTGTTCTAGGAATTTTCAGCCATTACTTCTTTATTCTTATTTTCATTCTTTCTATTCTCTCTTTCTGGGTTTCCAGTGAAATGTCTGTCAGACCTTCTCGTTCTGTCTTTGTGTGTCTGTGTCTCTTCACTCTTGCATTTGCCATCTCCTTGTGTCTCTGGATAATTTCTTCAGTTCTATCTTCCAATGTATTTTCTCTCTATTTTATAGCTATTTAACCTATCCATTGAGGCTTTTTTTTTAATTTTGAAATAATTTTAGTCTTATAGAAAATTTGTAAAAAGAGTATAGAGTTCCCACCTACCCTTCCTATAGTCTCCCTGAGGTCATCATCTCATGTAACTACCAAACAATTTTCAAAACCAGGAAATTAATACACACATTGTACTATTAACTCATCTACAGACTTTTTTCACATTTTGCCAACTTTCTCACTAATACTCTTTTCCTGGTCCAAGAGTCCAGGATCCTACAATGCATTTTATTATTATGGCTTCTGCAGTCTGTAATGTCTCCTCGGTTCCTCTTCTTGTTTCATGACTTTTAAAGAATACTGGGCATGTATTTGGTAGAATATCCCTCAGTTTGGGTGTGCCTGATGTCTTCTCATAATTAGATGGTGGCCATAGATTTTTGGCAAGAAGAGCACAGCAATGATTTACTGCTATTCCGCGTCCTCACCAGCCCTTGGTATCTTACATCCTTTTCATTTTAGCCATTCTGGTATGTGTTAATAGTGATACTGCCTCACGCATTTAAATTTCATTTCCCTGATGACTAATGACATTGAATACTTTTTTTATACTTTTAAATCCATTTGGATATCCCCTTTTGTGAAGGACCTGTTCAGATCTTTAGCCTGTTTTTCTACTATAGGTTGTCTTTTTATTGTTGATTTGAAGAATTTCTTACATATCATGGATATAAGCCCTTCATCTGGTATCTTGTCTGATTCTGTGGATTGCTGTTTTACTCCCTCAATCGGGTCTTTTGATGATCTAAAGTTCTTAATTTTAATATATGTCGTTTTCCCATTTTTTCCCATTATTATTGCTTTTCCTGTCCTGTTTGAGATTTTTGTGTGTACTCCAAGGTCACAAAGATGTTTTCCTCTAAAAGCCTTTTTTTTAACCTTTTTTTTTTTTTTTTTTTTTTTTTTTTTTTTTGTCTATAGCTCATCTAGAATTGATTTTGTCTGTATGTGTGAGTTACGAGATAGGGGTCTTTTTTTCCATATGAGTATCTAATTGGCAATTTATTGAAAAGATCATCTTTTTCTCCACTGCACTGCATTGTTTCCTTTGTCATAAAACAGGTGTCTGTGTATGTGTAGCTGTTTCTGGAGTTTGTATTCTGTTCCACTGGTTGATTTGTCTGTTCTTGTACCAATACCACACCATCTTAATTATTGTAATTTTACAAAAAATCTTGATGTCTGGTAATTAAAGTCCTCCAAGTTTGTTATTCTTCAGTATTACCTTGTCTATTTTTGAACCTTTGCATGTTGTTCTAAATTTTAATATCAGATTGTCAGTTTCCACTAAAAAAAAAAAACCTGGGATTTTGGTTGGGATTACGTAGCCTCCATTTATTATGGCTTTTCTTTCTCTCAGTAATATTTTGTAGTTTTCATACAAAGATCTTGCACATCTGTCACTAGGGTTTTTGTTTTTTTAGCCTGGGTATTTGATGTTTATTGATGCTATTTTAAGCTATTTTGACTTTTTTGGATTCTTCTGTGTGTTAGCTGCTATTTAGAAATTTGATTTTTTTTTTTTTTAGAAATTTGATTTTTTTTTAACATGTTGATCTTATATCCAATAACCTTGTTTAAAAAACGTATTAGTTTCTGATAACTATAGATTCTTTTGCGTGTTTTACATACAACAATCATATCTCTTACAAATAACCATTTTCTTCTTTTCCAGTCTTTTTGTTTTTTACTTTTTCTTGCCTTTTTGCACTGCTAGGACTACCAGTGCTAAATAAAAATGGTGGTAGTGGGCATCCTTATCTTTTTCCAACCTCAGAAATAAAAGTATTGATATTTTTGTAGATTCTCTTTGTCAAATTAAAGAAGTTCCTTTCTAGTCCTAGTCTAAGTGTTGTAACAGTTATACTGGTTGAAATTCTAAATGTGTTTATTATTTCCTCTGAATCCTCATCTACAGAGTTTTGTTTCCTTTTATTTTGGTCATTTTGGTTCATCATAAACTGTAAACATCAGGGAGTCTAAATCAGGATGATTTAGAGAATTTGATTTGGTACAGGATCTGAAGAGGCACTACTGATCACTGCCCTTCCAGGTTTAATTTGGGTCATCATAGGATGACCTCCCCACCTTGCCATTTGTCCAGTCTCTCAACCACAGTGCTAAAGCCAGCCTCTGCCCTTTCTTCTTTTTTCTTCATTTTTTGTTGTTTTGAGTTGAGGGGGAGGTTTCTCAGAGCACCTAGTTCCTGCCAGTGTCCAGGCAGGAGCTTCCTGGACACCCTCAGTCCCGTCTTCCATGGGCTTCCACCCCCACCATGCTGTGAAGCACTTCTGGAGGTCTCCATGGACATCTCTCTGCCTCATATGATGGGCCCCAAGCAGCCTCAGTACCGATGACCTTCCCTTCTTCACACACCAGGTTCTCTGATTTCTGTGATGTCGCCTGCTCGTGGTCTTCCTCCAACATCACCAGCAGCTCCTGTCACTCTCATTCGCTGGACCTTCCTCTTCTTCCCAAGCACTGAATGTCGGCCTGATATTCTTGAACCTTTTCTCTAACTACCCACATCCTGACTACCTGGATGACCTTATTCCATTCCATGGCTAGTGGACTTGTGGCTCCAACCCTGACCTTTCGCTAAACTACAGACTTGTAAATACAGTTGCCTGCATTGCATCTGTGCATAGATACCTAACAGGCAGTTCAGCTTAACACGTGCAGAATGGAACTCTAGATTCCATACCTCCCCCAGGCCTGCCCTTCTGAGGAAACAGTGACACCAACAACCTGGAGGTTCAAGCCAGCACCCCATATCCATCCTTAGTATCTCTTTCCCCGCCCACCACATCCAGGCCATCAGCAACCAGTCCTGTTGTTAATCCTAAAAACATGTGGTTCTTGACCTGGGCCCAGGGGTAGGTCAGTGCCTGTCGGGTGTGTGCTCTGAGTGCTGCATTCTGCTGCAGACGCTCGCAGGCGTGGCCCTGTGGGGCATGTGATGGGGTGCTGAGTCGGAAAGCCCCGCTGCATGCCGGCCCTTGACCAGATCTGTTCTCTCCTCTCCTTCTGCCTTCCTGCCCCATCCGCCTGCCTGCTCACCTCTGCATGGCAGAAGTCCTCCAGCTCTGCGTCCTCTGAGGCCTCGGAAACCTGCCAGTCTATTAGCGAGTGCAGCTCCCCCACATCGGTCAGTGCTCCCCACCTGCAGGGGTACTCAGGAAAGGACCAGGTCCAACCAGAAGGGTGTGCAAACAGCACCTTCTCCCTACAAGACAAGGCTACTGGGCACCACCTGCAGCCACTCCCCATACACTCACGTCTTTCCCTCCTGGGGCTCCTTTTCCTGCTCCTGGGCCTGGCGGGACTTGGGGTGGGAGGTGGGTCACGGCACCCTCCATTCTCTGCCCTCGGCCATGATTGTGAGCCTGAGGCTCCATATGGGCCTGGAAACCGTGATCCTCAACTCCAGTGAGGGCCCCCTTGGCCATAGGCAGTAGGGCCAAGCATCCTGACCTACCTGCCATACCCTGCAGGACTGGTCCAAGGCTGGGCCGCACGAGCAGCCCTCGGGCACCACCCTGCAGCGGAGGAAGGACCGAGTGGAACTCCTACGAGACACAGAGCCAGGCCCAGCCAGCGGGGGACCCCTGGGACCCAGTGGAGAGGAGGCCCCGAGACCCCGAATGTCACCTGCCACAATTGCAGCCAAGGTAAGCAGCAGCTCCCCAGGCAGCCCAGCCAGGGCCCCACCTTCACTCTCACATCAGTGCCAGGAGGCCTGGTAAGTGGTCACAGGGCCAGTTCTGTCTGTTTGGAGCTGTCTGCAGTCCAGGCTGAGGGGGGAAGCAAGGAGCAAAAATTCAGCCTACAGTCTTGCTACCCCCAGCATGGTGAGGAGGTGTCCCCTGCGGCCAGTGACCTGGCCATGGTGCTGACCCGTGGCCTGAGCCTGGAGCACCAGAAGAGCAGCCGGGACTCGCTGCAGTACTCCAGCGGCTACAGCACGCAGACTACCACGCCCTCATGCTCCGAGGATACCATCCCTTCCCAAGGTAGGCCCCAGGGGCTGGGGGTGGGCAGCTGAGCCTTCACAGTCCCGAGGCCCGAGTCCCATCGTGTCCATGTCCCCTAGGCTCTGACTATGACTGCTACTCAGTGAATGGGGACGCAGACGGCGAGGGCCCACCCGAATTTGACAAGTCATCCACCATCCCTCGCAACAGCAACATTGCCCAGAACTATCGCCGCCTGATCCAGACCAAGCGCCCAGCCTCCACTGCGGGGCTGCCCACCGCTGGGCTGCCCACTGCCTCAGGTGCACCGCCTGGTGTGGCCACCATCCGCCGCACACCCTCCACCAAGCCTACCGTGCGCCGTGCCCTCTCCAGTGCCGGTCCCATCCCCATCCGGCCACCCATCGTCCCTGTAAAGACACCCACGGTGCCCGACTCCCCTGGCTACGTGGGGCCCACGCGGGCGGGCAGTGAGGAGTGCGTCTTCTACACTGATGAGGCTGCCTCACCCCTGGCGCCAGACCTGGCCAAGGCCTCCCCAAAGAGGCTCAGCCTGCCCAACACAGCCTGGGGCAGCCCATCCCCCGAGGCAGCCAGCTACCCTGGGCCGGGGGCCGGGCTGGTGGCCGAGGACGAGGAGCAGCAGCAGCAGCTGGCCGCCAACCGTCACAGCCTGGTGGAGAAGCTTGGGGAGCTGGTGGCCGGCGCCCATGCCCTGGGCGAGGGCCAGTTCCCCTTCCCCACTGCCCTCTCAGCCACCCCTGCGGAGGAGACACCCACCCCACCCCCAGCTGCCACCAGCGACCCCCCAGCTGAAGACATGCTGGTGGCCATCCGGCGCGGGGTGCGGCTCCGCAGGACGGTCACCAATGACAGGTCGGCACCCCGAATCTTGTGATGGCGCCACCCTCCCACCCTCAGAGGGCCCAGGCAAGGCAGGTGGCCTGGCCAGTGGGGGCAACAGCCACTCAGAGCAAAGGCACAGTCAGGAGAGAACAGAGTCAGGCAAGTTTTTTTTTTTTCGAAAGTCACACAAGGCAAAGCCACTTTATGGAAAGAGACATTCAGCTTAGATTTCAGCGTTTAAACAGGAAGTGACTTCTTTACCAAACCTCACCAGGATGAAGCCTGCGGGCCTTGAACTGGATTTGGAGCCTGTTTCATATTTTTCTTGCCTACTCTGTCCCTCCTCTTCCTCCTTTTAGGGCCTGACTTTTCCACGTTGTGTGAGCACCAGAATCGTGCTCCCTTCCCACAACAGAGGCTGGGCCCACCTCCCGCCACCCTACCTGCCTAGCTGTGCCCTCAGTGCCACAGCTTAGCTGGCCTGGCTTCTCCCCATCTCCCAAGTTGGCAGCCTCCGGCTTTTCCAGGATGCTGGTCCCTCCTCCCTGACTGGGCTCACTCTTCTTCCCTCCCCCTTCTCTCTGCCTCTCCCAGGCTCCTCTCCATCTGGGAGGCAGAGTGGCTGTGGAGGGACCAGGAGCCCAGTGCACTAAGGTATCTGATCTGACTGGAAAACTCCACAAAGTGGCTGGCAATTTAGGGAGCCAGTTGAAGTTAGGAGCCAGCCTGCCTATAGGGGGAAGGGCCCAAGTCAAGTCTCTTGGGGGTAAATGCAGGGGACCTGCTTGGAGGATGGGAGGATCCTGAGGAAGCATCCCTTTCCCCAAGGTGTGGCTGGGGTTAGGGGGCAGGGTAGGGCTGGGCAGCAGGGAAGTTCAGAGGGTCATCTAGCCAGTCCCCCAGGAGCTACTTTCATATTCCAGCCTCACCTGGTCACATGGAGACAATTTAACTCTGGTGGCACTTTGATCATGGTTTTGGCCACCTTTGGGGGCAGGATTTGGAGCTGGGGCCGGGAAGGTTCTTTTATGAATATATAATAAAATGGAGCTGACTGGACAAGGACTGCGTGTGGGGACAGGGTAGACGGTACAGGGTGTGTCCAAGAGTGCCTGAGGGTCAGGGGGCCCAACAGTGGCTTGGTGGTCCCATGGCAGGAGGAAGAGAGCCAAAAAGCCCCCCCGCCAAGCCAGGGGGCAGCTATTCTCTCCAGCGGCTCAAGCCGAAATGAGGTTGGAGAGGGCTGGGGGCGGGACCTCCTGCTGGTCTGCAGCAGATGGAGTGGGAGTCAGGGAGTAGGGGAGATTGGCTTTGACTCTCTGTTGTCAGAGGAGATGCCATTCCAGGATGGTCCCCGCATCCTGGTCTTGTGCTGGTGGTGGGGGCAGGGAGGGGAGTACACCCTTCCTCACCACCACCTCCCCTCCTCCCACCCCACACCAGTTGTCACGCCAACTCTAAGCAGGTAAAAAGCACGTGTGCCAAGGGCAAGCGGAGGGCTTCCTGTGGCCTAGCAGGGCCGCAGGGCAGGGACCTCCCAGGGTCAGGAGAGCTGGCTTTTCCTGGTCTGGATGGGTTGGGGCTGGGGCGAGTCTCCCAGCACCAGGCTGGAGCTTCTGGTAGTTGTTGTGCTGGGAACTGGGGGCGAGGCAGGGCGGGCCAGTCAGGACTGGGGAACCAAGGGTAGCCCTGAGTGAATGGAGCCCCATGGGCTCCCCGAAAGCGGGTAGAGAATGGTACCTGTAAGTCGCTAGGTCTGAGAAAGGAGCCTTGCTGAGCGCACCTGGAGAAGGGCCCGAGGCGGGAAGGCCTGAAAGGGCCCAGAGAGCAAGTGGCCTATTTGTGAAACCCTTGGAGGGGGGGTTACACTGCCCCCCAACCCCGGGTTTGCCCAGGTGGGCTGAGGTAAGATGCAGGTCATATGATGTTAGCAGGGTAAGGGGCAGTGGGGTGGGGGTATAGCTGAGTCCCCATGAGGAAGAGCTTGCCCCCGGGGGAGGGGAGGGGGCTTCAGAGAGCCAGGGAGGGGATGGGTGTGGCACAGCCGCCCCCCAACCCCATGGTCCCGTGTCTGCCTTCCCCTCTAAGCCACCCCAGGGCTGTACATAATTCCTCCATCCCCTTGACCAACTCTCGTCCATGTAGTAACCACCTCATAGGCCCACCCCTTTGGGATCCCAGCCAACCATCCCACATCACAAAGTTTGTTTTGGGGGACTTTATGTTTGTTTCATTTTTCTTTGTACAGAGAAATATTCTTTTCAAAAGCGTCTTTTGACTGAAGTAACTTTTCTGGTGCTGTTGTTAACTTGTTCCTTTTTTTTAATTTATTTCCCCACCCCAGGCCTCCCCTCCTGGTTCCTACTCACTTTTTTTTCCCTCCACCACCCCACCCCCATCCCATCAGAACCATTTTGTTTCTTTTCTTTTTGTCTGTTTATGGATAAATTATCTTTTCCTCCCCCCCCCCCGCCTCCTGCAACCCATCCTCCCCTTGATTTAAATAGTCACTGCTACAAGTAACAAATGCACTGTGAAGATTCCAGTATTAATAAAGTTGTACTGTAACACCCCTGCCTCTGCCTGGCTTACTCCAATGCCGCTTACCTGCCGCCCCCAGCAGCCTCTGCCAGCACTTGCCCTTCCCAGTTCCCGGCCAGGGGTGGGGGGTTCTCTGCAGGGCTCTGTTTGGAGGTGGGCAGGAGTGGCCATATCTTGTGCCAGGACCCATGCTTTTGCCTCAGCTCTGTCCCTGCTTGGGGCAGGCTTGGGACTGCCAGATGGAGGGAGAGAGGGTGGGCCGGTGGCCAGGAGGCACTGACACATCAGGCTTGTTGAGGCTTCATGGGCCGGGGCAGGACTGGAAGAAACAATCCCTCAAATTCCCACCATTCCAGAGCCCTAGTTAAGGCACCACAACCATTCCAAATCTGAATCTTCAGACCCAGACCAGACCAGACCATCCTACTCTTCCTGCCTCCCGTACTTGGCCAACTAGAGGGGAAGGGAAAATGGCCTTCTCAGAGTTCACCCTCACATGAAAACCAAACCAAACCAAAACAAAGCGGGTGTTTAATAGAAAAAAATAAAAGATGTGGCTCTGCCCTCTCCCCAGGCTTTTTGCCCTCTCCTGGCCCTGCTGAGTCATGTCCCCACCATGCCCACCTGGAACAGCTCTTGCCTTTTTGGGCTCAGGAGACAATCAGCACTGCCTTCAGGGAAGAGGAGCTGGGCAGTGCCAGGAGGGGCCACAGGCTCTGTCTTTGTCCACCTTCAGGTGTCCCCAGCCCTCACCACTCCAGGTGAGACCATGTGAGGTACAGAAGATGGGAAGCGGAGCCTTCTCAGGCACAGAATCCCCTCAGAGGAAGCCCCTGACCCTGGGCCTCCTCTCCCAAGAAGTTCTCCCCACCACCACCCAGTGAAGTCTTAGGCCCAGTCCATCTCTTGCAAGAACTCCTTCAGCTGCCTTACCCAGGTCACCATTCAGACCACTCAGGGCAGGAGGCCTTTACCCTCAGCAGCTTCACTGAGCCGGCAGTCTGGCCATGGATCCCGAGGAGCCAGGCAGGGAGGTGAGGGACTGCTGGGGCGGAGGGTACAGCAGGGCAGTCACACAATGTGACAAGGGCTCTGGGCTGTGAGGCTGAGGGCTTGGCACCTCACAGTCCTGCCAATTTAGGACGGAGCTTTGTTTACCTGTAGGGGGGACACACACACACACACACAAAAGACTGCAGGAGTGATCAACACCCTGCCTCGTCCCCAGACCAAGTCACACTGTTTTCATCCCCATATCCAGGGTCCATATCAGCTTCCAAAAATGGCCTGTAGCCCTGGGGAGTAGAGGGCGTGCCGAGGAGGGTCCTGGCTCTGCTCAATGACCTGGGCATGGACACCCAGCCTCCCACCCTCAGCCCCAGCCACAGTTCCTTACAGCAAGAGCAGTACAGCAGCTCCATGACCCGGAAGCAGTTGTCCAAAAGGGCTTTGGGCCGCACCAGCTTCAGGCTTCCTGGGGCACTCAGGAGGGACAACACCGCTTCCACCTGGGGGCTGACCTCCACACCCTGGAAAGGAGGAAACATTTAAAACCACAGATACCACCTCCAGACTGTGAAGAGGCGGGCAACATCCCAGGAGAGCTGTGGGGGCTGTCCTGCCTGGAAGGAGGACAGGACTTCCTGTGACCAGGATGCCTAGGAGCAATTTCTCTCCTTTTTCTTCCTGCAGGTGCCATGTTTCCTGGAAGGGGCCCCTTGACACCCTACACCCAAGCACAACACACAGAGGCTTCTCTCTTTTCCGTCCTGGAGGCAGGCCAGATGGCAAAGAGGTTGGGGCATTCTTGCTGTTTCAACCCAGGCCCAGCCACCACCATATGAGGAGTCCCTGGCCCAGGGACACTGTCCTTCAGGATGCAAAGGCCTTCATCGACTCCAGGGAAGAAGAGGCAGGGCCCTAATGAGGTCAGTTGTATCCTGAGGACACTGAGGCACAAAGCACACTGAAGGGTAGGGTCTCCAGCTCCAAGCTCAGGGGCTTCTGTCCACAACACAACAAAAGGAACATGGTGTGGGGAGCTCCAGGAGCTGTGGGAGGGACTGAGCAGGAGGAATCCTGGGGCCTGAGCTGGGGAAGGACCTTCCTAAAAGTAAAGTGTGCTGGGTTGAATTGCGTGTCCCCCTGCCCCACATCCCCCTAAAAGCTAACCAAGTTCCAACCCCTGGTACCTGTGAATATGACTCTATTTGGAAATAGGGTCTTTGCAGATGTAATTATAGTTAGGGACTCTAGATGAGATCATTCTGGATTTAGGGTTGGCCCTAAATCCAATGACTGGTGTTACTACAAGAGAAAGGACATGGGACAGAGGGAAAGGCCATGGGGAGACAGAGGCAGAGATGGCAGTGATGCTGACACAAGCCAAGAACACCAGCAGCCACCAGAAGCCAGAAGAGGTGGGAAGGATCCTCCCCTGGAGCCTTCAGAGGGAGCATAGCCATGCTGACACTTTGATTTCGGACTTCTGGTCTCCAGAACTGTGATAGAATAATTTTGTTGTTTTAAGCCACCAGCTGTTAGTCATTTGTGATGGCCGCCCTAAAAAAAAACTAATACAGAAAGACTTAGAGAGAGAAGTGAAGATGACGAGAGGAAAGGAAAAGGGACCCATTCCCAAGGCCAACTCCCTAGCAAGGGAGGACCCACTGCCCCATAGATGCTGGTTCTATCTGGAGTAGGCCGTACACCACTAACATTGGGAGAAAGAAGAGGCTGAAAGCTGGTTCAGTCTAAACAGCCTAGGTGGGCAGGGTCTCAGCCTACCCACAGTCTCCCTCCCAGCCCCCAAACCAGCCTCCCAGAGCTCTCCTGAGCAAAGAGCCAGAGATTCTCCTGAGCAAAACTGAGGAGGGAACATGGTCTGTTCTTCAGGTCAGCTCCAACCTACTCTCCCCACAGGCACAACAAAGCCACCAAGGAAATGGCTTGGTCTCCGGGCCTATACCAGAATTGAGTGCCCCTCCCCAAAGTTCTAGGTAGCTGCAAAATCAATTGCTGGCCCCTAAGCCCTGGTGTCATCAGTAGCTCACAGTTGCTGTTGGCTGTTCTCACTGGGAAGTAGGTGGGGGCCTCAGGGCAGGTATGTACCAGGGTCCCAGGGAGGGCTAGGATGGGGAGTAGAGCAAAGTGGGAGTGTGGGGAGGGGGTCCCTTGGCACACACATGGCCTACACGGACACACACGGGTCCCATCACCTTACTATTTAGAATTTTTGGAAGACATATCCCTCAGGCCTCAGATCAATACTGCTGAACAGGCAGTGATCAGGAAACTCTATTATTGTTATTATTATTGTTTATTATTATTATTGTTATTATTATTATTATTATTATTAATTCAAGTCCATTTATCATACAGAAGAGTTTCATTGCCCTAAAATCGCCTGTGCTCCACCTGTTCATCCCTCCTCCCTCCCCTACAAAGGAACATCGTTTCTTAGATGCAGAAACAAAGCAAGAGGAATCAATGACTTGCCCAGGGTTGCAGAGTCTAAGAACAGGGTCTCAGGCTCATCTCTTGCCTCCACAAGCCCACCCCACACCCCCATGTCCCCCACATCTTCCAGGACATGCCAGAACTTTCCATGCATTTACATCCTCCCTCAATAGCCTTTGGCCCCACAAACACACACACACACACACCTGCCCTGCCTGCCTGCATCTCCACACTACTCACCGTGAGGCCTTGCTGGACATCCAGCAGCAGCCTTTGTACCTCCTCCAGGTACTTCCAGGATGGATGGCCCTCGAGCAGAACCTCCTGCACTGACTCGGTAGCACTAAGACTCACCAAGACCCACAGATACCGCAGCTCCTGCTGGCTCACCCGGGCCCTCTGCTGCAGGGACAGGAGAAATTATTGAAACCCCAGACATGGGCCTCTGGGCCCTGCCCCTCACAGCTCAGATCGCACCCCACTCCCCAGATTTGCCCTGCAGAGGGAGCAGACCATGGGTGTCTACTGTGAACAGGGGGCAACCTGGGGCCTGAACCAAGGATGGGCTTGCTTTAGGAGCCAGGAATGACCTCTGGCAACAGTACCTGCCCAGACCAATGTGCCTCTCAGGCAGGGCCCAAGGGATGTCCCTGGAGTCAGGGTTGGGGGAGAGTCTCACCAGCCTGGTGATGTTGGCTATTCGAAGCACCCCCTCATAAGGCACACTGACCCTGTAATTGATGGGGAAGTAGTGTTTCTGGGGAGATACAAGAACAAAGCATGAAGTCAGAGTCAGAAACATCTCAGACAGACTCCCCCAACCTCCCAGAAGAATGTGATGCAGGAGGAAAGGAACCAGGACCAGCCCTCGATGACAGTGTGGGTCCTCTACAGGGAATATATACTTGGCTCCCAACTGTGATAAAGACAGCTCTTTTGTCTGGGACACAGGGAAGGTGAAATAAAACACGTAGTTCCTGTTAAGGCAGAAGTCTCAGGCCAAGATGTAGAATGAGAGACTTACCACCCCAAGAGAACCATATCCTTTCGGGGAGGAAGATGACTTTAAAAGAGTGTTCCAGTTGTAAACTGACTATACTTCAAAAAATATATATTTTAGTAGGGGAGGGTATAGCTCAGTTGGTAGAGCATGCGCCTAGCATGCACAAGTTCCTGGGTTCAATCCCCAGTACCTCCATTAAATAAATAAACAGACAAACAAACAAACCTAATTACCTCCCCCCAAAATAAATTTAAATATATATGTATATTTTAAAAGAAGTTTGTTCTAAAACTTATTATGGTTATGGCTGCATAACTGCAAATATACTAAAAGCCATTGAATTGTACACTTAAATGGGTGAATTGTGTGGTATGTGAATTACATCTCAATAAAGCTGTTGGACAAAAAAGACCTATAGAGCTACATGCCACGTGGTCCACCCTATAAAAAGAATCAAACATTCCAATTTCTAGGTCCTTATCTCCTCTGATAATAATATGTTTAGGGTTCCCCCCAAGGTTTCCTGGAATCCATCCCTGAGTCACTGGGCGAGTGCCACGTGGAGAGGGGATCAAAGGTCAGATCAAGGAGGAGAGGTAGAGGCCCGGGGGATGGATGGCAGGAGAGGGGACAGGAAGTGCAAACCAGGCACATGTGTATAAGATGGAGAAAGGAGGCATGGTAGGCTCAGGGCTGACACAGGCCCCAGGAGACTGAATGTCCAGCTCCTTATGTCCCATGAGCCAAGGGGTGTGGGAAAAGGGATGTAGCAGGTGCCCCTGTGGTTACATTACCATATATTGAAGGCGGTTCCTGTACTGCAGCTTGTCCCGCAGAAAGCCAGTGATGGCACACTCCTCACTCTGAGTCAAGGGCCACAACTCCAATCCCTCGTTCCCCAAGGCCATGCCAAGGAGGATCCCAAGATCTGTGGATCACACCCAACAAGAACACATGAGCCACCTGAACCGCTTCCACATGTCCTTGGGTGCAGAGTTGTGCACACTGTCCTCCCTTCTCCTGGTTACAAGTCCTCATGGGAGGGTCAGGGATGGGGCATAGAGCCCCAAGGAGGCCTTCCCAGCACCGGGAATGCATTCCCTGGGGTCCAGGCTCCAGGACAGCAAGGCCAGGCAAGCATGAGCTGTCCAGCCTGTCCACCCCGACCAGGGCCTGCAGAGCCTCCTCAGGAGCTATGTGCTAGGGTTGGTTTCCAGTCTCCTCCCCACTTCCAACCCATGGGGGAAGCAAAAACTCCCTTCCAGGGCAACCTCTGTTCCTCGCTAGGATTTTCTGCATTTTCCATCTAGAGATTCTGGAGATGTGGATTCTAGTTCCAACTCTCCAAATGACGTTTGGGTGACCCAAGCCATTTTCTTCCTTGCTCTATCTGACCATGGCATGCCTCTCAGTTAGAGGTACCAGCAAGCTTGTAGCAGCCTTTCCAGTTTGGTCTCTCTGCAGGATGCTGAGGGAATCTCACTCAGGCTGTTTGTCTCTTCCCTGCTAACAAACAAGCTGCCACCTTCCAAACGTTACCAGCCTTTCACCACTGGGGGTCACTGTGACTTCAAAAACAGTATGGTTTCTGTCTAACTGAACAGACAAAAAATATGAGAATTTGCAACAAATATGAACAAGGGTTAAGTAGATCAGGGCAGAAAGAACAAAATACAGATGAGCAAGAGACATACCTGAAAACCAATCTTACTAATAAATTCACATTAAAACAATCAGATCCATGTTTCACCTGTTTCAGTGGAAAGTGGGGTTTTTGTTATTGTTGTTGTTTTATTTTATTTTAATAACACTTGGTGTTAGCAAAGTAGTGAGGCAGACACTTTCATCCTGGAAAGCAATTTGGTAATTTTTAATATTAATGAACTTAATAATGTCAACACACTTTGACCCACTAAGCTTCCAAAATGTCCACACCTTTTGACCATTTAAACTCATTTCTAGGAATAAATGTGAAGGAAAAGAAAAAAGAGAGCCATAATTGAAAGGGATTTGTGGAAATCCACTGCAGTATTATTTTATAATAGTGAACATCTGCAAATGGCCTGGATATTCAAAAATAGTGAATGTAGCCAATAAAGATCTCAAAGAATGCTAACAATATGTTTATGTGATAAGAAAAATACTTTTGATATGCTTAGTGAAGTTTTAAAAAGATTGGCTGAACACTCTGTATCTGGGTATAAAAGCATGACTTGAATTTTGTTAATATATATGTGTGTGCATAGAAAATGTAGAGAAAAATATGTACCAAATCTTTTGGGGAGATTTTTATACTCTTCTTTATATTTCATAGGATATATTTCATAGGATATATTTCATATTCTACAAGTAGTATCTATTATTGTTATAGTCAAAAGCAGTCTTTTTCTCTCCTTTTCTTTTCTTTTTTTTTTTCCAAAAATAGCCAGGCAGGCTAAGTCATCTCTTTGATCCACCCCTGATTGTGAGTAGGAATTACTGACTGGACTTTACCCACTCACCTTCCTGGCACTTTGGAAGACTTTTGTTCTTAAACCCTCACTGGCCTGGGCTTGCTCACCACCACTTCCCTTCCTCCTCCTCAGTCCTGCTGCCAGGCCTGTGCTCCTGCTGGGCCAGGAGCCCCTCAGGTCTACTCAAGCCCGGGCCCCTTATGGGCTGCAGACCACCAGCCCTTCTCCTCGCAAAAGTCTGACGATATTTTTTGCAAAGCTGCAAATTTGCAATCCATCTTGTACTTCCTTTCTCTCTCTCTCTCCTGATGTTCTCATCCCAGTATTTGGACAAAGGAACCCACCTTGCCCCCTCCCTCCAGAGGTAAGAGGCCTGCAAGATAGAAGAGGCTGCAGAAAGAGTATGACCTTTGTACAGTGACAAATGGGGCTTGCCTACCATCCCCAAATCTGAGCCTGTGTAGGGGGTGAATAGCATCCCCCCAAATTCACATTCACCCTGAACCTCAGAAGCAACCTTATTTGGAAATAGGGTCTTTGCAAGTATTATTAAGAATCTCCAAATGAAATCATCCTGGACTTAAGGTGGGCCCTAAATCCAATTACTGGTGTCCTTACAAGAAGAGGGAAGGACATATCAAGAGAGACCATTCACGTGGCCTTTACAGATGAAGGCAGATTGGAGTGATGCCGCCAAAAGCCAAGGAACGCCAGGAGCCAGCAGAAGCTGGAAGAGACTGGAAAGATCTTCCCCTAGTGCCTTCAGAGAGAGTATAGCCCTGACAACTTGATTTCAGACTTTGGGCCTCCAGAGCTGTGACAGAATACATTTGGGCTGTTTTAAGCCAAGTTTGTGGTAATTTGTTATGGCAGCCACACCTTCTCCAGCACTCCAGCCCCTCTCTGAGTCCCTGATCTGAATCCCTCGCTTCCCCTCACCCCACAGCCAGTCCTTGTCAATCTTGCAATCTGCCTTCACCAGCTTTTCCCCTCTGCCAGGCCTCTTCATTTTCACTTCCATCTCCAGAAGGGACCCTCATTACCTCTTGCCCAGAAGATCACAACAGAGACTCCTGAAAGCACAGCCAGGTTGATCTTCTGAAAGCAGAGTAACTCCCCATCATAGCCCCCACCCCCAGATCACAAACCTTCCAGGGCTCCCTGTTATCTCATGAATTAGTGACTCTTCACCCTGGCTTTCAAGGCCTCAGCTGCCTGTGTCCAAACCAGCTTTCCAGTCTGGCCTCTCACGGTCCCACTGCTCAGCCTTTGCTCAGGCTGTTCCCTCTTCCTGGAAGGAACAGTGTCCTCACCTTGCCATGTCTGCAAGTGTGAACTCCATTACCCCTGACATCATTTCAAGTGGCACCCCAACCTGATATTTCTCCTGCTTCCCCTGCTCATGACTTGGAAGCTTCCAGAACACCGGGTCTGGGCCCTTCCACCCGTTCTGAACATCCTGACCCCTTTGCAGTACCCTCCACAGGGCCAGGGTGGACACAGCTTCTCTGTGAATCCCTTGCAGGATCAGACTCCAAACCTCATTCATTCGGCACACAGTTCCTAGAGCCTAATTCCATGCCAGGTGTTAGAGAAGGATACACAAGATAGCCCAGGTCCTTGTCACTATGGCAGTGCCTCTCCAGTGGGCATGTGGGTGGCACCAGAAAAATATGCTGAATTTGAGTCAATTAAATTGCATCTTGGAGTCTGAAGGGAGCTTGGTCTGGCCTCCCACAAGTAGGCTTTAGAGGCTTCTAGATTCTTTTTCTTTTCTGTCCTCATTTCAACTGTTTTTCTTTTTCCCAACAACACTGTTCTCTTTCTGCTCTTTTTGATTTTGCTCTTTATGAAGGAAGAGGCAGAGGGAACAGGCTGCCCTTCTCTCTACAATTTTACAAGCCCCCACTCTGGCTGGCCACCCCCAGGGAGGCCAGAAATCCTCTCTCTGCCACCTCCACCCCGACCAGACTCCCCAGCACCAATGAGTCTGAGCAGGTGAGATGCTGCCTCCTACCCCCAGTGCCTGCTCTGTCCCTGTGACCCACTGACTGTGCCCACCCAGCCTAAGACTCACACCCACCATGTCCGTCTGAGCTGCAGTCCGCTGGAGACAGGGCAGATGGCAGCGTGGGAGTCCCCAAGGGCACCTGCCACTAAGCTGGGAAGCATCTCAACTTCTCACCAGCAAGAAAGCCCTAGTTGCCATGGTTACTGCAGAGCCGGCTCTAGGCCAAGGCCTCCCCAGGCAGTCCCCACGAACCCCCACCCCAGTACTCACAGCGCAGCCAGACGAGTTCCCGGGGCATGGTGGTGCACTGGGTCCCCCAGAGAGCAGAGGTGGCTTCCCCAGTGGTGTTCTATTCACAGAGGCCCAAGTGGGGCCTACATGGCCTCAGGTCAGCAAAGGTGGCCAAAGTCGAGGAAGGGCTGGTCACAGAGGAGCAGCCCAGCAGCAGGTAGCAGGTGGTCCTGGGCAGGGCTTGTCCTTATCTGCCCGGCAGTGCAGAGGGCAGCTGGGGATCAGTGGTGGTAAGTTCCATTGCAGCCAGGACCTGGCCTGAGACAGCTGCCTCAGGGTCTTCCTTCTGAGCAGGAAAGAGTCCCCAGCAGGCCCCTCGGAATCTGAGGCTGGGTTGTGCTTTCTCTGATTTCTCCGTCTGCAGCTGCTCAGTGTGAAATCTGGCTCTGGAAAGAGAAAGGAGGAGAGAAACCGATTATGTAAGAGTGGTGCTGCCACTCAGCCATCAGCCACAGGCGCGCAGAGCCTACTGTGCAGGCTGCACCCACTGCCTGGCTGGGACCACCTGGGAAGGCCAGAGGCGCGCAGCCCTGCCTGGTAGCTGGCTACTCAGGGACACAGAAATGACTTCAGAACATCCAGAGGGCATCCCTGGCCCCGGAGTGAGTTCCAGTGACACTGACTGACAGCCTGAGGTCAGAACAAAAGCAGGACCAAGGAATGAATGGACTGTATCGGTTAAATAAAGGGAATTTCCTGAATGCGGTAAGACCATATGTTAAAAGTACATGAATAACTTGGGTGGCAGGGAGGTTAAAAAAAGCAAACCATTCACCCCTCTACTCACTTTCAGGCTTAGTCCCATCCTCATTACTCCAAATCTGCTTCCCCTCTTAATGGGGTTGCCAGGCGAAATACCTGTTCCCAGCTGAATCTGAATTTCAGATAAGGTTTTTTTTAGTATAATTATGTCATGAGTACTTTTTTAGTATAAGCATATCCTAAATATTGCATAGGACACACTTACACTACAAAAATATTCATTGCTTATCTGCAATTCCTAATTAACTGGGAGTCTTGTATCTTTATTTGCTAAATTGGCAACCCTATGATAGCAATTCAGTAACTCTTCCTGAGTGCTCATGATGTACTACGCCCAGAGCTAAGGTTTACATTCATTGAATCCTTACAACAATCTTATGGAGTCATAAAGACTCATTTTTATCTATGAGGAAACTGAAGCCCAGAAAGGTTAAGATACTTGTCCAAGGTCACAAAGCTGCTAGTAAGAACTGCAACAGGAGTTCAACCTACATGTAAGTTGCCAGCTGGGCATAGGGGGCTCAGGGCTCACAGTCATCTCATTTATCCCTCACCGGGCTGTCTGAGAAATGGGCTGTTGTCCCCATTTTGCAGGTAAGGAAACTGAGGCTCTGAGAGGCTGAGTTGGCCAGAGACTGGCTGGCTCTGAAGTTCAGCCTCTGATACAATACTGTTCCATTCTCTTGCCTTTCCCCTATTTCCCCTTTGGTCAAGGGAAATGGCCACAGGTTGGTGGCATGAGAAGAAAGTAGGTATGATTTGGGGGTCTTCTCCATTGTGGCATCTGTGGTGTCCCCACAGAATGTATTGGAAGTGCTGGCTCTCACCCATGGAGGTTCCCCGAGACAGGTAGAGCCTCACCCAGAGAACACAGGCTTGTATGAGATCACCCCTGAATTTCAGCTCCTTCTCTAACCTACCCTGGTAATTTCTCTGCTATTACAGCATCACTACAAACACTAACCTAATGGAAACTTTTTGTTATCGTTGCTCATTTTTTTCAGGTTTATAGAGGTATAATTTACCTACAGCAGAATTCACCTTTTTCAGTGTACAATCCCATGGGTTCTGACAAATTTCACAGTGCTATGTAACCACTATAATAATCAAGATATAAAACATTTCTATTCACCCAGAAAATTCCCTCCTGCCACTCTGCAGTCAATCCCTCCTCCCACCCCAACCCCAAGCAACAACCCATGCCTGTCCATCCAGCAGTCTGTGTTTCCAGGATGCCTTATAAATGCAGTCACAGTGCATGGTCTTTTGTGTTGGGCCCCTTTCCCTTAGCAGAATGCATTTGGGATTCATCCAGGACACTGCCTGTGTTGGTTGTTTGTTCTTTTTTCTTGCTGAGTAGTATTCCATTGTGTGGACAGAGCACTGTCTGTCCATCCACCAGTTGAAAGGCATCTGGATTGTTTCCAGCTTTTTGATGATTGTGAATAGAGCCATTACAAGCCTTCACTGATGTGGATGTAATTTCCATTTCTCTTGGGCCTCTCTGTAACCTGGAGGCTCAAGAGCCCTTCAGCACATCTCAGCTCTGCACAGTGTGCACTGGGGCCTGGACAGTGGTATCCTGCTCCCACTGCTGGGGCGTCCCTCAGCCCAGACCTCCCCACACAGATGCACACACCAGAATCAGGCTTGCCATCCCATCCACACCCCATAAAACTCTCCTGACCACCTTCTCATTCAGAGATCTCCCAGAAAGGACCCCACCATGAGCCCTAGACCACCAGCCTGGGATAGAGAAGCTGAGAAAATGAGGAATGGGGTCATGGTCACCTTCATGCAACACCACAGACCCCTAATTCTGCAGGGCCCACCCTTCCACTGAAATGGGGGAGATGTGTGAAGATCAAGAAAGGCACAAAGTGGGAGTTACCCAATGACACAGAAGCCAGAGCCTTCTCTAGGTGTGGAGGGACATGGAGGAAATCACCTAAAAGAGTGGCCTTGCCGAATCCTGGGAGAGCCCAGGGCACCTCTCCCTCTGTCTCTCCCTGGTAGGGAAGAGAGAGGGGGAGGAGTTTGAGAATAGCCTCTCCTGTCCCACCCTAACTCTACCCCAGGGCTTGGAACAGTCCTCAGGAAGCTCAAACAGAGAAAAGTTGTGTAAGAAAGTAAAAGTTGGAGTATGATTCTGCATAGTTTAATTATAAATAGCATTTTCAAAGTCACAGCAAGTAAAAAGTGAATGTTAATTTAATGGAATCATGACTTAAGGATTCTGGTAGGACAAGGGCCTGGGGAGGGTGCACGTGTGTGGAAAGGAAAGCTGTGACAAGGACCTAAATGTTCCCTGGTGGAAGGTCAACAGATAGTGTCTCAAATGGAGAAGTAGCAATAAGAGCATGCTATTTAGAAGGATAAAAACATATACATTGCTTTTAAAAATGTTGAAAGTTGTGTGTCTGGAAAGACAGGTGCCTGCTGTTGCTCATAACAGAGTCATGTTGTACGATTTGATTCTTCAATTCAGGAGCAGATGTAACTTTGAGTGAAAAAAGAGAAACTTCACATTTTAAAAGGCATTTCAATGCTGGAATTGTGTTGCTGTGTCCATCCAGGTCGGGCAGCAAGGACCTGCTCCCCCAGGACCCTCACCTGCCTGCTCTGGCTCCTCCCTCCTCTGCCTGAGAAGGAAGACAGCTCCAGCTCCCCAGGGAGGGAGGCATGGAACCTGAATTGGAGCCCAGCAGTTAAACTCTAGAGCCTGTGCCCAGCCTGAAGAGGAGACGCAGTTTTATGTTAGGACACACACAGCCTAAGTGTCCATGCTATCAGCCGTATGACAAGCCATCCCAACATATAGTGGCTAAAAACAACAGTAAGTTATTACTTTTCACGAATCTATGGATTGGCTGGAACTTGGCTGATCGAGTCCTGATGATAGGTCAGCAGGGTGCTGGCTGGTCTAGCTTGGCCTCAGCTGGGATGACTCATCCTTTAGCCGGCTAGCCTAGGTTTGTTCTAAGAAAAGGAGCAAATAAGGCCATGTTCCTTAAGGCCAAGGCACAGAACAACCACACCACTTCTACCTCATTCTATCAGCCAAAGCAGATTGGGGAGTGGGTGGGCAAGAAACAGACCCCACTCCTTGGTGGAGGGAGTTGCAAAATATCATTGCAAAGGGCATGGATAGGGGTGTGTGTAAAGAAATGGGGCTACTTCTGCAACTAATCTATTATATCTACACAGAGCAATCTTCTCCCCAAAGTGGCCCAGTGGACAGAGCACTGGACTACCTACTCCAGCCTGACCACTTTCCTATAAGCAGGGCAGGGCCACAAGGGCCTCAGAGGCATTCCATGCAAACCCCTGCATCTAGACATGAGAAAACAGGGCTGGGGGAGGGAGCTGTCCCATGGCCTCATGCCCAGCCCCATCCTCCTCCTGTGAATCATGTCACTCAGCCCTTTGAGAATGTGGGAAGGGACATTCTATCAAACAGCCATGAGGAGTGAGTCACAGATGTTCAATTCAAGGAGGCGGTGGAAGAAAAACAGGACTGAGTTCAGGCCACAGAAAAAGAAAGACAAACAACAGCAGAAATAGGAATGATTTATTCTAGTTAACTCCAGTAGCCCAGGATCTATACTTCTAAGCAACATTTCACCCAACCTCTGTTTTACCAGGGGAAAGAGAATTCTAGGCCTGGGGTACATGATAACATAGGACCCACTCTTGGCCACATCTGAGAAGTCAGTCTCACCCACAGAAGTAGACTGAGTCACACTCTGACTGGCTCCCTCAGCTCCCATTCAGTACAATCCAATCTGCAAAGGAGTCTATTTCTACCTCCTTGAATCTGGGCTTGGCCATGTGACTTTTTCTGACCAATGAGATGTGCCTGTTCTTTGGGCTTGTCCTCTCTTGCTGCTGGGAGGGCTTCCTATCATGTGAACAATTCTGGGCTAGCTTCCTACAGGAGGCACTGTTGAGGCCCCAGACACTTCATTTAGGCCATCCTAGACCAGACCATCTGGCCCCAGTTAAGTCAGCCCAGAATCCCACAGAATCGTGAGAAATAATCAATGCTTGTTTATTTTAAACCACTAAGCTTGAGAGTAATTTGTTACACAACATAAGCTAATTGATACAGCCTGGAAGTATACCATCTCTGCAAATGCTCTGTAAAAAGCCTGATCAATTCTAACCCAAAGCATCTTCTGGGAGTGGTTCTGCTGGCTTCTCTCCTCTGAATAAAGTTCAGGCCCTTAGAGGAAAAGATGTGCTTTCACTGCCCTAGGGCCTGACTCAGAACCTTCTGTTGAAAGAGGAACTTTCTGAAATTCAATGCTAATCAAGACTTTTTTCCCCTCTGCCATATTTGATTTATTTTTTTAATGTTTTTATTATAGCTTTGTTAAACCCAAACAAGGTAGAATAGTACAATAGACCCCCATACAGCCATTACTCAGCTTCAAAAATTATCAGCAATCTGTCATTCCTCTCTCACCTATCCCTCAACTTTTTCCCTTAGAGTATTTTAAAGCAAATATCAAGTATGCCATTTTTACCAGTATGTAATGATTTTAAAATGCAATCGCATTACTATTATTGCACATTCCCACATCAATAATTCCTTATATCATTTAATAAAAAAAAAGTTCAAATAAACCCACACATATATGGCCAATTAATTTCCTACAAAGCAGCAAAGCACATACAATGGAGAAAGGATGGTCTCTCCAATAAATGATGTTGGGAAAACTGGACAGCTACATGCAGAAAAATGAAACTACACCACAATCTCACACCATACACGGAAATCAACTCAAAATGGATTAAAGACTCAAATGTAAGACCTGAAACCATGAAACTCCTAGAAGAAAATACAGGCAGTACACTCTTTGACATCAGTCCTAGCAATATCTTTCTAGATATGTCTCCTCAGGCAAGGGAAACAAAAGCAAAAATAAACAAATGGACCATATCAAACTAAAAAACTTCCACACAGCAAACGAAATCAGCAGCTAAACAAAAAGACAACCTACTAAATGGGAGAAGACATTTGCAAAGCATATGTCTTCTCTGATACATAGAGAACTCATACAACTCAACAAGAAAAAAGCTCAATTAAAAAATGGGCAGAGGAGCTCAGTAAATATTTTTCCAGAGAAGATACATAGATGGCCAACAGGTACATGAAAAGATGCTAAATATCACTAGTTATTAGAGAAATGCAAATCAAAACCGCAATGAAATATCTCACACCTGTTGGAATGACTATTAACAAAGAGGCGAGAAATCACAAATGTTGGTGAGGATGTGGAGAAAAGGGAAACTTCATACACTGTTAATGGGATTGTAAACTGATACAGCCACTATAACAAACAGTATGGAAGTTCCTCAAAAAAATTAAAAATAGACGTACCATATGATCTAGCAATACTTCTAGGTATTTATCCAAAAAATATGAAATACTAATTTGAAAAGATATATACAACCCTAAGTTCCTCACAGTATTATTTAAAATAGCAAGATACACACACACACACACACACACACACACACACACACACAGGAATACTATTCAGCCATAAAAAGATGAAATCTTGCCATTTGCGACATGAATGCACCTTTGAAGGTACCATGCTAAGTGAAATAACTCAGACAGAGAATTACAAATATCATATGATCTCACTCATGTGGAACATAAAAAACAACAAAAAAAAGAACAAACCAAATGAAACAAAAACAAACACTTAGATACAGAGCAACATAGGGTGTAACTGTATGGTAGATGGATGTAAACTAAATTTTTGGTGGTGAGCACACTGTAGTGCATACATAAGTAGAAATACACTGTTGTACCAATGAAACATATAATATTATACACCAATGTTACTGCAGCAAAAAATAAAATTAAATAAGCCATATTCAATTTTCACTGGTTATTTTCTAAATGTCTTTTTTTAAATTGAAGTATAGCTGGTTTACAATGTTGTGTTAGTTTCTGGTTACAGGATAGTGATTCAGTTATTTTATATATATTTTTTCATATTCTTTTTCATTATAGGTTACTACAAGATATTGAATATAGAGTATGGTTCCCAGTAGGACATTTTTGTTTATCTATTTTATATATAGCAGTTTGTATCTGCTAATTTCAAGCTCCTAACTTATCCCTTCCCTCCCCCTTTCCCCTGTGGTAACCTTAAGTTTGTTTTCTATCTGTAAGTCTGTTTCTGTTTTGTAAATAAGTTCATTTGTATCATTTTTTAGATTCCACATATAAGTGGTATCACATGATATTTATCTTTCTCTGTCTGACTTACTTCACTTAGTATGATCATCTCTGGATCCAACCATGTTGCTATAAATGGCATTATTACATTCTTTTTTATGGCTGAGTAGTATTCCTGTGTGTGTGTGTGTGTGTGTGTGTACACCACAACTTCTTTATCCACTCATCTGTTGATGGACATACAGGTTGCTTCCATGTCTTGGCTACTATAAATAGTGATGCTATGAACATTAGGGTGCATGTATCTTTTCAAATTAGAGTTTTCTCTGGATATATGCCCAGGAGTGGGATTGCTGGATCAAATGGCGACTCTGTTTTCAGTTTTTTGAGGACTCTCCATACTGTTTTCCATAATAGCTGCACCAAACTACATTCCCACCAACAATGTAGGAGGGTTCCCTTTTCTCCACACCCTCTCCAGCATTTTTAAATGTCTTTTTTCAGTTGCTTTCTTTGAATCAAGAGCCCAATAAGGTAGTTCATTGACTGATGTGTTGCTACATCTTTTTTCCTTTTAAAAAAAAAATTAATATATAATTCACATGCCATGAAATCAGCCATTTTAAAGTGTACAATTCAGTGTGAAATTTTATTATGTTCACAAAATTGTGCAACAATTACCATAATCTAATTCCAGAAGTCTCATCACCCTAAAAATAAACTCTGTATTCATCAGCAGTCAATGTTTATTTCCTCTTCTCCCCACCCCTGGCAACCACTAATCTGCTTTCTATCTCTATAGATTTGCCTATTCTGGACATTTCATATAAATGGAGTCTTACAATATGTGGTCCTTTATGACTGGCTTCTTTCACTTAGCATAATGTTTTCAGAGTTCATTCATCTTGTAGCATGTTATAAACTGAGTGTTTGTGTCCCCCACCCCCAAATTCCTGTTTAAGCTCCAACTCCCAATGTGATAATGGTATTCAGAAATGGGACCTTTGAGGGGTAATCAGAGTTAGATGAGGTCATGAAGGTGGAGCCCTCATGATAGGATTAGTGCCGTTACAAGAAGAAACACCAGAGAGCTTGCTCTCTCTCTCCAGGATCCCATTAAGAGGAGGCCATGTGAGCACAGAGCCAGAAGGTGGCCATCTGCAACCCAACAGGAGAGTCCTCACCGGAAACTAATCACGCTGGTATTCTAATCTGAGACTTCAGCCTCCAGAACTGTGAGAATATAAGTTTCTGTTGTTTAAACTACACAATCTATGGTATTTTGTTACGGCAGCCTGAGCTGACTAAGACATAGCATCTATCAGTACTTCCCTCCTTTGTTTAAAAAAATAAAGGTGAAACATGTTATCCTCTTAATTTTTTTTTCCTTTTTAATAAATTTAAACAGTAAAACAAAAATTCACAAGCTGCCTCCCTGTTCATGCTTTGTCTCCCTCCCCTACCCACGGTCTTCAGTCTGGCTCCCTTTCCTTCACTCCATTCACACAGTTACAGGGTATCAAACTGAGAAAACAAAACTGCTCTAAGTATCTGGAGACAAGATAAAGGGAGGAGGTAAACTGCACCCACATTCAAGGTTTAACCAAGCAAGTCTGCATTTTCCGGGTTCTGGATGTTTTCCCTCCATTAGTCAAACTGAAAAAAAGAAATTCTCTGGACCAGATACTTCAAAGCTGAAATCCCCAGGACAGCTAAAGAATGCCTTGACAATATTACTTGCATCAAAATCACCCATATCTATGCCCTCCTCATCCAGGTCCTGCCCAGTATCATAGTGAGTCTTTTTCTTGGGATCAGAGAGGATGGTAAAAGTTTCTCCGACTTCCTTGAACTTTTTTCCTTCTCCTCAACTTCAGCACTGACTCCACTGGGCCGATCTGGATGGCACATCAAGGCCTATTTCCAATAAGCTTTCTTGATCTCATCCTCAGAGGCATTCATGCCCGCTCCCAGAATCTTGCAGTAATCTTTCCTCTCACTCTTCTTCGGTACCAGCTGTGCATTTTCTAGGAGCTGTTTGTGTTCTCTTTTCTCCACCTGGTGCACTTTTTCATAGTCTTGCACTGCTTCTTCATACTGTTCTGTGTCCATGTAGCACTGAGCTCTTCTCAAGTAGCTTCTGTGTGTCACCAAGCCTCACTGCATTTGTGCTGTCTTCTACACTTGAAATTAACTGTACCCTGATTACACTAGAGTTTAACATTTTAAAAAATATTTTGGGGGTCTATCTCCAGGGCTTCTGTGTAGAGTTCATATGTGAGCTTATAAATTCTTTCTTTAAATGCTTTATTCCTGTCTTCTGTCTTTAAGTGCTTTCGTATTTCTGCAAGTAATGCAGGTCTCCTCGTGCTCAGGAATCATCCTTAGCGGTTGTACAAAAAGCTGAACTGCTTTCTCAGTACAATCTTCATAATAAAGGCAAAGACCTCATACATACAGAGAGTCCACATTGGTGTAATCCATTCATAAAATGTCACTGGCCACAGACTGTGCTTCTGAGTAACAATCCAGCATTGCTGAATAGTCTGTTTGGAGGATTTTGAAGCAATAGCAGGCAGGGGCAAATTCTAAAGCATAGTCCATATAGGAAATAGGCTTCCAAAAATTCTGCTTCTCAAAATTCATTTTGGCTATTTTCTCATATTCTGTGACTGCATTAGCACTCCTGAACTTCTGTTGTGCCAGGGCAATTTTGTGATCCAGTTCTAGGGCTCTCTGGAAACTGCAACATGCCACCATGGCATTCCCTAGAGATAGATGCCTTTTTCCCTCTCATAGGTGTCCCTGGATGAAACTGTCATCCAACTCTGCTCACTGCTGTGCATCTCCAAGAGCTTCCCAGAACCCTCTGAGCACCATTAAGATGACTGTCCAGCTTCCATAATAGCTGGCATTGTTAGGACACTTATCTATGTATAATTGTTAAAAGAGTCATTTCAATCTTCCTTGACATGGTATGCATTTCCTTTTACTTTCCTTGAAAGATTCTGCTTCCCTTTTTGCTTCTTTGTGGTTGAGCAGCTCTGGCTCAGTTGCTGCCATTACCACATCACACTGTGTCAATTGCCATCTCACCACCGTGCCCAACACTCATTCCTTTTTATTATCAAATAATCTTCTACTGTATGGACATACCACATTTTCTTTATCCATTCATCAGTTGATGGACATTTGAATTCATTTTTTGGCTATGGTGGGTAATACTGTTATGAATATTCATGTACAAGTTTTTGTATTGATGTATGTTTTCAGTTCTTTTGGGTGTGTTCCTAGGAATGCAGTTACTGGGTCATATGGCTACTCTATGTTTAACTTTTTGAGGAAGAGCCAGTTGATTTTCCAGTTCAGCTACCTCATTTTACATTTCCATCAGCAATGTATGAGGGTTCTGATTTCTCTATACCCTCACCAACACTTGCTATTATCTGTCTTTTTCATTATAATCATCCAAATGGGAATGAAGTGGTATCTCTGTGGTTTTGGTTTGCATTTTCCTGATGACTAATGATGCCGAGCAACTTTTCATGTGCTTATAGGCCATTCGTATATTTGCTTTGGAGAAACATCTATTCAAATCTTTTGCTTACTTTTTTAAAAAGCTTTTTTTCCCCCATGTTTCAAATGATTTTTTTTAACATTTTTTAATTGAGTTATAGTCATTTTACAATGTCGTGTCAAATTCCAGTGTAGAGCACAATTTTTCAGTTATACATGTAAAAAGCTTTTTATTTAAAAATAAAACATGGATACATATAACAGAAAACAAATGTATAGCTTAATGAATTATTATAAGACAGTCAAACCTTTCACATCTCTCCAGAAAAGTAACCACCATCTCAACCATTACAGCAATTACTTTGTTAGGTTTCTTTCTGGTTTTATCAACCAAGTGTGTATTCCTAGACACTACAGTTTTTAGCTTTGTGTATTTAAAATTTTTCGTCTATCTTTTAAGCCTCTTTTAATCTACAGGATTTCTCCTCCATCCCATTCTTCCTCTGACAATTCATCTGTTAAAGAACCCAGGATATGTGTCCCATAGAGTATCTCCAGTCTAGGCTTTGCTTATTGCACACTCATGTTGCAATTCAACACTTTCATCTATCCTCTGCTTTTCACTTTGGTGGTGGGATCAGACTCAAGTTCAAATCCCTTGTCACAACTACAGATGGTGCTGGTTTCTCCCAACAGGAGACAAGTAATGCCCGGCTTTCACTCTTTTCTGATGTTGGCAGCTAATGATGCTTAATGCCTAGACCTACTAATTAACCAAGGGTTGCTAAGTGTGATATTCTCACTCACACTGCTATCTGATCAAGCCTTTTCCCATGAGGCAAGCAGAGTCAGTAGCAGATCAGCAGCTTTGCCAAAATGTCTGATATGAATGACATATTGTGCTTTCCTCCCACATCTGCCCTCTCAGTAAAATCAGAAAGGCAACAGGTCTGTGTGATTTGTTTTCAAATGCCTGCTTCTCAGAAAGAGATTGGCTAGCACCCAGACATGCACTGCCTTTACCCTTGTAATCCAAAGCTACCTTATTCTGTCAACTAAGACTCACTCCTGGGCCCACAGACCAAATGCTTGCAGCAGACATTTCACTTCTGACAGACGCTGCATGTATGAGATCAGTGTCAGCACATCTGAGAGGATTGGCACCTACACCAGATCCTTAGGGCATGTCCCAAGCTAGAGTATTGTCTTAGGTGAAGCAAAACATGAAAACCAGCCCAGTGCTACAGATGATGGAAGCACTGAAACAGGAAAACGCATTACTCAGCATTTGCTTAGAACCAGGGGTCTAGCACAGCACTATTTGGACCACATCTACATATATCGAGATTTATTTCTCTGTATTCACTCACTGTTTTACTTAAATGTATTTGTAAAGAAAACTTTATAAGACTAACATTGAGAGAAAAATAGTTCTCATTTGCCAAAATGGAAAGGTAACATCTAGGAAAGTAAATAACGTAATTAAATTCGAATGAGAAAGCGTTGCCTGCGGAAGGCTCTGAGCTAGGGTTCTGCTTTCTCTTTTTGGAAAAGGAAGATAAGCAAGGGTTAGAGAGGTGTTTGAAATATATTAGCACTAGACTGAGTCTTTCTCCTACAGCAGTATTTCTCAACTGGGAGGTGGATTTTGTCCCCAGGGTGACATTTGGCAATGTCTAGAGAGACTTTTAATTGTCACAACTAGAGATGGGGGTCCTACTGATATCTAGTGGGTAGAGGTCAGGGATGCTGTAAACATTCTACAATGCACAGGGCAGCCCCCCAACAATAAAGAATTTTTCGGCCCCCTAAATGTCAATAGTGCTAAGGCTGAGAAACCCTGTTTCCTAGAGAGGTAGAAGGGTTGAAAAAGAACTTAAAAGTAATTTCCTCACTCTAGGATTCAATATTATTTAATGCAGGATCCAAGTACCATGTTACAACATCCAATATTAACCAGTGGCACACAACCCACGTTTCTCTTCCTACCTCAGGCTCCTCATTTATAAAATGAGCCTGATATAAAATTCTGACCTCAAAGGGTTATGAGAGTATTTACCAAGTTTCTATATATAGAAAACATAGAACATGGGATGGTATGCAGTAGCTCAGTATTTACTATTATTATTATGCACTATTATAAATAGCAGTAAAGATGGGCTTTAGAAAACTTATGTTTTCTCTTTTATTTTTGAATGACTTCCTTTATTGCTGTTGCTTTTGCACCATCAATAGAGTTCTGTGAGGAAAAGACTTACGTGATTGTGAAAGAAAGAAAGAAGCCCAATGTGGAACTAGTCACACGGGACCCCTGAACACTCTGAAGAGCTACTGCTTCAAGAAAGCTGCTGATGTCCTCCTGAAGGACTCCAACCACTGACCTTCAATCTCTGCCCTCCAACAAGCAAGGAGATTCAAGAGTGGAAGAACAGAGTTTGGAGGGTCCATCCTCGTGCTATTCTCAGAAAAGAGGGGCAATTGAACAAAGGGACTCCAGCAGAACTTTGTGCCCAAAAGTGTCCTTGGAGAAACACAGTAAAAAACAAAACAAAACAAAACAAAACAAAAAGGGATGAAGTAGAAGTCAGTAGCTAGAAAGCCTTTAGCCTGACAGCTCTGTAAACGAAAACCTCTGCAGAGGATTATCTTCTCAAGGCATTACAGAAAATAACTATCGCCAAGAAAGTCATCAAGTTCCAAAGATGTGGAACAACTGGAACTCTCACACATCGGCCTTGGGAGCACACAACCATTTTGAAGACTGTGTGTCAATTCTAATAAAGTTACATACACACCTGCCCTCTGACAGAGCAATTCTACTCCTAGTATTTAACCTAGAAAAATCAAGATCTATGTCCACAAAAAGAACAAACAAGAATGTGCATTGTTACTCTATTCATATTATGAATAATATGCAGTTCAAAAAACTGAAAACAATCCAAATGTCCATTAATAGAAGAATGGATATACAAGCTGTGGTATAATCACACAATAGAAAACTACTCAGCAAGAAAAAAGAACAAACTACTGATCCATGCAACATGGGTGAATCTCAAAAACATTATTATGAGCACAAGAGGCCAGACACCAAAGAACACATGCTATATAATTCCATATATTTGAATGTAAGAATAGGTTATAGAAATCAGAACAGCAGTTGTCTGGGTTGAGCGGTGGTGGTAGGAACTGACTAAAAAGGGGCTTGTGATGGAAATATCCTGGCTCTTGATGGGGTGGCAGTCACATGGGTATATACCATTGTCAAAAACCATCTGTACTGGGATGAATAGTGTCTCCCCAAAATTCATGTCCACTAGAATCTTAGAATATGAACTTATTAGGAAACAGGGTCTTTGCATATGTAATTAGTTAAATTAGAAAAAGGTCATATCAGATTAGTGAAGGCTAATCTAATGACTGGTGTCCTTATAAGAGAAAATAGAGACACACAAGGAAAATACAATGTGACGACAGAGGTCAGAATTTATGTCCATAAGCCAAGAAATTTTGTTTTATTTTTATCAATTTTTTGAAGTGGGGGGAGGTAATTAGGTTTGTTTGTATGTTTGTTTGTTTATAGAGAAGGCACTGGGGATTGAACTCAGGATCTCTTGCTCACTAAGCATGTGCTGTACCACTGAGCTACACCCTCCCCTCCACAAGCCAAGGAATGTTGTACAACCACCAGAAGTCAGGAAGAGGCAATGAAAGGTCAAAGAGATCACGGCCCTGTTAATACATTGATCTTGGATTTCTAGGCTCCATATCTGTGACAGAATACATTTCTGTTCTTTTAAGCCACCAAGTTTGTGGTACTTCATTATGGCAGCCCTAGGAAACTAATATACCATCAAACCAAATGTTTAATGTCTGTGCTTTTTATTTTAAATAAATACACTCCAATTTTAAAAACTGAAAATAGCTCATTGGAAACAACAAGCTGGTGATGAGGTCTCCATCCTGGCTTATGCTTCACCAAATTAGATAGAACACATAAAGGAGAGCCAGCCAATGCTGTTCAGAATCCACATGCAGTGGGAGAACCCAGGCACTGCTCAGCAGGACCCCTCCTTCCCAGTGGCTCTCCCTTCATGCTCATCCACCACACAAAGCTGTCCCTTCTGCCCACAGCAAAAATGTCTCCTTCACCTTCTCAAACACAAATAACATGGGGACTGAGGGCAGCACTACACCACCTTGCACATTTCCGGTTCAAAAGTGAACCAGCCCACTTTTGAAGGAGCTCTAAGCCTCACAATTAAAGACTGCAGGAAAGCCTGGTTAGGGGCCAAGAACCTTAATCCAACTCTTCGTTCACTCACAAATTTATTATCTGAAGTATCAACCTTAAGGAATTTTCCATTTCGTTGCTTTCCATAGCCCAGAAACTTACAAAAGGAGAATTTTTATTCATTATTTTGCTTCATCTTAGAAGCCCCTGATCCTGAGAACTTGCCAGTCACTTGTCTAAGCACACCTGCAGATATCTGCATGAGCATTAGGGTCAGTGAAAGTCAGGAAGGTCACTGAATACAGAGACCACCTGGCCCAGTCCCAACTGGATGCTCTAATCTCCATCCTGCTCCCCGACATTAATGGCTAAGGAACTTGTTGTGCATAAACTCACTGAATCCTCACAACAAGGCTAGAGATAAGACCATTATTATCTTCACTTTTTGATGAGGAAACTACTGAGGACCAGAGGTGTGAAGTTACTTGTCCGCGGTCGCACAGTAGTAAACCACGAAACAGGGATTTGAGCCCATACTGGCCTGAAAGTCTTATTCGCTGGACTGTGCTGCCAAGTGGATGTCTCTTCTTTGGATCAGGCACAGCGTTCCCTAGTGACCAAGAACCCAAAGGTTTCCCTTTGTTACAGATCAAGACTCTTTCAACATATTTTTCCCTTCTTGAGAACCACGAGTCCCAAATTTAGTTTTATAATAGTCCAGAGACTCTAAAAGTCTATTGGGACATCCTCCAAAGCACTACATAAACAAAAATTGAGTGTAACAGGATTAAGATTGTTCAGTTTTGTTTTTTGGGTTTTGGTATGTTTTGTTTTGTTTTGAGATGAAAGTTAACCAAATAACAGAGCTAAACTGAAAAAGGCTGAGATCAGAATCATGCATTTTTTTCCCAACTTGATGGGAAAATCTGTTTCTATTGCCCATTTCACCAAGGATAAATTTGGAGCTGGGTTTCCTGGAAGAGAATCAAACCAATCTTACTTCAGGAAAGGACACTTCAGAGGAATTCATAGTAGCTGTTGGCTCAGTCAACAGTAAGTTGGCACAACACATTAAAAGACCAAAGGGAATTTATTCCAGCAGTATAGGGATGGTTCAATATTAGGAAATTTCTTAAAATAGTATACCATAATGATAAATCCCAAGAAATCCATTAAGTTGAATAAGTCTCTGACAAATTTGACAAAAAATATACTTTCCTGATAAAAATCCTCATTAAAGTAGGAATCAATGGATAATTCTTTAACATGATAAAATACATAAATCTCAGTCAGATAAAAGCCATTTGCTTAAGACACCAGAAGCATTCCCACTAAAGTTAGAAACAACACATACGTGCCCACTATCATTGTACAGGAGGTACTAGCCAGTGCAATTAGATAAGATAAAGAAATTGCAGATTTAAGAACTAGATGGGGGGATATAATGCACAGCATGGTGACTATAATTAACAATATTGTACTGTATATTTGAGAATTGTTAAGAGAGTAAATGTTAAAAGTTCTCATTATAAGAAATGTGATGAATGTCAACTAAACTTATTGTGGCAATCATTTCACAAATATACATATATTAAATCACTATGTGTTAACACCTAAAACTAATACAATGTTACATGTCAATTATATCTCAATAAGAAAATAAAAAAGAAAGAACTGGATAAGAGGAAGTAAAACTATTTCTATTTAATAAATGAAATGGTTATAAGCCCAGAATATCTAAGAGAATCAACTATGAAAGTACTGCAAACAATAGCCAGTTAGAAAAGACTCCATAAAAAGATAAAATAACTAGGAATAAACCTATCAAAAAATGTGCAAGGTATATACTAAAAAACTGCACACAATACTAAAGGACACAGATGATTTAAACAAATAGAAAGACATGCCATGTTCTTGGATAGGAAGATTCAATATCATCAATATGGCCATTCTCTGAAATTAATGTATAAATTTAGAGCAATCCAAATACATTTCACAAGAGAATATTTAAATTGCCAAAAAATACATATATTTAACGTGCTTAACCTTACTAGTCATTACAGGAGTGAAAATTAAAATCACAATTAATTACCACCACAAACGCCAGAACAAATAAAATTCAAAAGACCAACAAAACCAAGTGTTGCAGGAACATGGAATAACTAAAATTCTCAGATACTATTGGAAGGAGGGTAAACTGTTACATATCTATTTTGAAAACAGTTTGGCAGTATTTTCTGACGTTGAACATATGCATATCCCATGCATAAATCCTCTTATAAGTAAATACCCAACAGAAATGCGCATATATGGGCACCAAAATGTTAACGCCCATTAGCAGAACAGATTAAAAAAATCTCACAAATATAATGTCAAGCAAAACAAGCCAGATACAAAAGAATCCATTTATATGAAGTTAAAAAAAAAAGCAAAACCAATCCATAACATAAGAAATGATGATGATTACCTTTCAGAAGAGGTTAGGGTAGTAACTGCTTTGAGGCTGGAGCAGTGTTTCTGCATGCTAGTATCACTCTAGTTCCAGATCTAGATAACAGTTCACTTTACTATGTGATAATTCATCAAGCTGTATACTTAAAACTTATTCCCTTTTCTGTATGTATGTTTCACTTCAATTATTAAAGCAATTCCAATTAAAAACCCAGCATGTGTGTATAATTATATAATAGATTTTAAAGTTCAAATAGCAAAACAAATAAGCAAGAATAGCCTGAAAGGGATCTAAGGATAACGGAAGCAGTCCTTCCATATATTAAAAGATATTTTTAAATATTATAAACCATAGCTAGCAAAACAGTATGAACATGAGTAGAGAAACCAATGGAAAACAGTAGCAAGTTCTGAAAGAGATCCACATGTGTATGAGAAAAAAACTTATGATAAGCAGCTTACAATAAAGTAGCTTCTCAATTCAGCAGATAAAAGATAGCCATCTGGAGAAAAAAAAAAAAGACTGACTCTATACCTCACAGCTTACATCAGGATAAATTCCAAATGGATCGAAACTTGAATGCAAAAAAGGGGGTGGGCATAGCTCAATGGTAGAGTGCATGTTTAGCATGCAGGAGGTTTTGGGTTCAATCCTCGTTACTGCCATTAAAAATAAATAAATAAGTAAATAAATCTAATTATCTTCCCCCTAAAAAAATTGATTAAAAAAACAAAAAATAAATTTATTATAAAAAAGCTTGAATGCAAGTAATAGGAGAAAATAAAGGACATGTTCTGGTATCTTGAAGTGGGGAAGACCTTTGGATCTATGATTCAACATTCAGAAATCATAAAAGAAATAACTGACAAATGTGACTGCAAAAAATAAAAATGCATGCAAACAAAACCAACAAACCATCAACAAAATAAAAAAGAAATACAAAACTGGACACAATTTTTATCATAGGTAAAAGGCTGATCTTCCCTAATAGATACTCAGTTCATATCAATAAAGAAAAAGGCAATAATCCAATTTTTAAAATAAGCAGAGAGTACTACTAGTAAGTTAGTTGTAGAAAAAGAAATAGAAATGACCCTGAAACATAGTCTAAGTTTAAAACTTTTCATTACAAATTTAAATTAAGACTCAGTTGAGTCACTGTTTTTCACCTATCAGACTGGTAAAACTCCAGTGATGTGACAATTTGATGAGTTGGTGAAGACAGAGAAAACAGTAACCTCTCACTCAAAGCTGGTGGAGGTGCAAATTGTTATTAACTTATGGAGAGCAAGTTGGCAATATCTCTTAAAATTACAAACGCAGGTATCTAAAAATCTCATTTCTGGGAGTTTATCCTGCATATATAATAAGCACCAGCCAAATGCCACATATACAAGAAGTGTCTGTGACTGTAGAATAGAAACAACGGCTACCACACGATAGAATGGCATGCTATATTCAGTGAAACAAGCAAGGCACAGAACAGCATGTATTCTATTTTATAAACTGAAAACAGAGGTGACAAAGCATTATATATATAATATATATTATTATATTATATTACTAATACATACTTTATATAACAAATATATACATGTTGGTAGATGCCTGTATTTTCATAAAGAGACCCTCTATTAGAATAATTCACACTAAAGTGTGAAAGACTGCCAGCTCAGAACTTCCCAGAGATGGTGCATCCTTAGAAGATGCTTGTTAACCCCAACAAGTCTGTAATTTGGTGGGGTTTTTGTCAGGATGATAAAGTGAACTGGAAAAATGCAGATAGAGCAAGACCAGATATTTTGGGGGTCATGAAGGTAGCCATATATTAGATTTCACAGCTTTGCCAAGAATCAGCTTTAATTAGACTAAATCCAATAAACTAAAAACAGTTACCTGGGTGGCTAAGGAACAACAGTAAGAGAAAAACTTTGACTATAGTCCTTTATTACATGATGTTTAAACCATATGAATGTATTATCTAATCAAAACAGTAAACAGTAAAAGAAGAGCTGCAGTTCCCAAGCTCCTAAGCCTTGATCAAGACTCACAAAAATCTATCCCTGCTCATGTTCCAACTTTGTCATTCACTTACCAACAGGTAACAAATATTTAGGAGGAGTTTTATTACCCTGTAACAACTGACTTTGCCAGAAACATCTTACGTTAATATTGCTATGCAAGACACTGCGAGTCAGAAATATCTGGGACAACTAGTTTAACCTCCCTTAAACTTCAGTTTTCTCTTTGGTAGAGCAAAGAAAAAGACAAAAGAACATCACCAAATTACTGTTAAGTGCTGGTGTGAGCATTTCCAGAAGCCGCAAAGCAGCACTGAACAGGTTCTGTACACACTAGCTGCTCTACAGCCAAGGCTGTGTTGAAATCAATGTTAGACCTGAGTGCTGGTGCTTTTCAAAGGTCAGTGTGCTTAAGGATCACCTAGAGAGGCTGTTAAAACACAGACTTCTAGGCCTAACCCTCAGAGACATAATTCAGTAGGTCTGGGGCCCATGAACTCTCGTTTCTAACAAGCTTCTTCTCCTGGGTGATGCTAATACAGCAGGTTTAAGGACCACATTTGAATAGTTCTTGTCCAGAGCAGGGCTCTTCAAACTGTGATGTGTGTTCAAATGGCCTGAGACTCCTAAAATGCAGATTCTGATTCACAAGCTCTGGGGTGGGACCTGGGACTATGCATTTCTAACAAGCTCCCAAGTGTTGTAGATGCTCCTGGTCTGCAGATCACACTTTGAATACCAAGGCTCTGGAATATCCAGCTCCATTTGTTTAGATGAGGAAACTGTGCCTGGGAAAAAATAAATGACTTGTCCAAGGCCACTTGGACGGTAAGGGCAGAGATCAGGTGAAACCCATCCAGGATGGCCACCATTCCTCAGGAGAGCCTCCCCTACTGTCCCCAGACTTATACCACAAACCTGCTTAAGTCAGTAAGTGATGCCAACCCTTTAGAAAATGGCATGGAAATTTGCTAAATCATACACAGTCCTCTGTGCTTCTGAGAAATCAGCCACTTTCCACGGAGCTTAGCTCAAATCACAAGTCTGTTCTTTTTAAAAATGCACTTTTGGCCAAATCATTTCTTTAGCTGAGTCACCTTCCCCTCCAGTGATTCACACCTTTGACAGACCCTGCTGTGGAAACCTGAGGAAGCCACCAAGTATTTTTCAACAGTCTGACTCACTTTTTAACTTTGGTCTGATTGTGAGGACATGAGGGTGATGAGAAGCATAAATGGGGGTGTGGAAGCTAATCCTTGGGAAAGCTGAGGAATTTCCTGATATATGGCTTCCTTATGACCTCAAAACCTGATAGACTTGCTCTGTATGCATTGTTCCCAACTCACTTTACCACCTTGACAAAAAGCCCATCAAATTACAGATTTATTTAAGTTAACAAGCATCTTTTCAAGATGCATTGCCTCTGAGATAACAATCTTTCACCTTTTAGTGTGAATTATTTTCATATGAGGAACGTGGGTGGAATCCTGGACACAAGTTCTCTGGAGTAATTAAGGCAGCTTAATTACTGCCTTACCTGAGATGAAGCTTGATCCAGGAACATAGCTGCTTGCAAACCACAGATGCGACCCTGGTTCTGCACCACATTCACCAGCAGCAACCCCCCCACCACCACCACCCCGATGCCTTCAGGCTGTTGAGTGGTTTGTGGGCCTGGCTCTGCCACTAACTTGTGTGATTGAATAAATCACACAGTTTTAGGGACTTTCAGAGCTGAAAGGTTCTAATCCCAGAACTCCAATTTCTAATCCAAAAAACCCATGGTCCCTAAGCCTGTCTAAGCTTGACTTTCCCAGAAGCAGAGCCTGAGACAGGAGTTTGGTTTCACATAAGTTACTGAGGGCGTGCTCTCCAGAAAAACCTTTCAGGTGAAGTAATGAGGGGAGACAGTAGGGAAGGGTAGATCTCAGAGGGTCTGAAGCATTTTTAAATAACACCAGAGTCCTCCCACCCTGAGGTAAGGAGGCTGGGCTTTCATATCCCTGACTAGTCAGTGGTCCTTATAGGGGATGTGACCCCCCAGGTATCTCTGGCAAGGTGGCTTAGAGAATGACATGGGATCTGATGTTCACGGCAGCTCCTCCCACCCTGCAGCAACCAGGAAGTAGGTACAACAGTGGCTAAAGGGGATCTGGTGGGCACCAACACTTCCTTCCAGTTCTGAGAGCCTTTCCAATGTGTTTCCAAATAAGATGCCCCCAACAGAAAAAAGACAGAAGGTGAGGAAAGAATACAAGCACTTTCATTTCCAGAAGAATCTTGGAATCTGCACTTAGAACAAATCCTAAGTGCTCCCCTGTCATCCTGGCAAACTGCAAGGTGAACCCTCCCCCAGCTACACCCAATGGCCATGCACTGACCGCCAGTCACACAGCAGACTGACTGCTCCTTAAGGACTTTGTTCCCTCTGCCTATAATGTTCCACCCAGATTTTTGCCCAGCTAGCTCCTTGTTGTCAACTCAAACATTGCCTGCATAGAGAGCCTTTCTCTGGTCATTCCCTGTCACACCCTCTGTGGCACTTATGCATGGAACTGGCCACTCTGACATTGTTTTGACTGTGTTCACTTGTGTGTTATCTTGTTATTAGAATGGCCTCTGGGGACAGAGCCTTGTTCTGAACTCCTCACTTACGTCCCCAGAGCCTATGCATACAGGAGGAGGATAACCTGTGATGAAAAATATCTAAGTGAATGACTAGGACATTTGGGCCAGATGCTGAAATGCCAACTGAGAAGGAGAACTAGGTCAGTAAACACTCCACAGCCCAAGAAGCTACAGGGAAAACCAGACCCAAGGCCAGGTGGGGAAGGAGAGATTCCACCAAGAATTTCCTTGGCTACTTGATTCCTTTCTCCTCTCCCAGATCTCTCAATTCCTACCCTTCAACGTGGGACCAGAGTTAGCAGCCCTGGGGAGATCCTTCACCTTTTTGGAGGATGCAAACTTTTCATAACTAGGGGCATCTGCATTCCAACGCTAGCTCTAACTCTGAGCCTCCCTCTCGCCCCCACCCATCCCGATAGTATCTGGGTGGGGGCCAAGGATCATGCCAGACTGGCAGGGTTGCTGAGAGCACTGGCTGTGGCAGAAGGCTGCTCAAATGCACACCACTGCACACTTAAACCAGGGCAGGGTACACTGGTGCTGCAGCTGCCTCTGCAGCTTCTCCAGCTCCAGAACAGTCTCCAACCCCAGAGCCTTACTGGCTCTGGATACCTGAACCGCCCAAGACATTACCCAGCACTTCCCACGTGCCAGGCGCTCGCTCATCTGCCCAATGACATCGAATTATCAACCGTATCCCTATCTCGTGGTGTCATTATCTCCATTTAATGCGTGAGGAGAGGAAAGCTGAGAGATTCAGCCACTGGCGGAAGGACACACGGCTAGTGAGTGAGGGCCTAGAGTCCAACATCACATTGTCTGTTGGACACTTTCATCTGATTTATTTAAGTGGTTTGTCACCATGGGGGACAGGTTATTGAAAAGAGCAGCCCTGGGAGGAAGGATCATTACCTTCATTTCAGAGAGAAGGGAAACGCTGGCGAGGACCTGGCCTGGTGGGCAGTCGCTGCACTCGGGAACCCCTTGTGGGGCGAGCCGATTGGCCGCGGCTCACGGCCTCCTCACAGTCCAAGTGTTCTGGCGGCCTGGCCACCACAGCTCCGTCTCACAGATGTGGAGATAGAAGCTCCAGGTGATGCAAGGGCTGTGCACTGGTCTCAGGGCGAGGCCTAGAGATTCCTCAGGCAAGACCACATGAGAAAAGGGTCTGCCTTACCCCGCATACACGCTGCAGGGAGCAGCTGCTACGCCCCAGGTTGGCCCCTGGCTCACCTGGGCAGCTCACCTAGGGCTGCTATGTCTGGCAGTCGACGCTCTCCCCGCCCTTGCCCTTTTCCCCCTTCCTCCCTCTTCCGGGATGGCTGGCGCAAAGCCTGCTCTCACTAGGGGACAAGCCCCTGGATCCCAGTACCTGGATCCCTGAGTTCTATTCTAATCACATGTAGTACCAAGAATGAAAGATTGGTTTCACATTTGAAAATCAAGCATTGTAAATTCCCCGTGTTAGCAAACTGAAAAAAGGAAAACCTATGGTCACCTCAGCAGATGCAATAGATTTTGTCCTTTTGACTCCTGATGGAAACTCTCAGCAAATTATGAATAGAAGGGGGTTTCCTCAACATGGAAAAGGGCATCTATGAGAAACTGACAGCCACACGGAGAACAACTGAATGCTTTTCCCCTAAAATCAGGAATAAAATGAGCTAATAAACGAGTTCATCTAAGGTTGCAGGACACAAGATCAAGGTACAAAAATCCACTGAATTTCTATCTACAAACACCAAAAGCTGGAGACAGCCTCATTGTCCAACAGCAGACGAATGGATAAAAAAATTACAGTAGATCACACAACAGAATGCTACTCAGTGATGGGAAGGATGAACTACTGATGCACCCAAAAGCATCAATGAAGCTCAAAATAATTATGCTGAAAGAAACCAGACAACCCAAAAGAAAGAGTACAAACTGTGTAATTCCATGTATTTGAAACTCCAGAAAATCCAAACTAATCTATAGGGACAAAAAGTAGAATTTCAAAGGGTACAAGGAAATTTTTTGCAGTGATTGATATAGTCAGTATCTGGATGCATAATCAAATGGCAAATTATGCACTTTTGTGCAGTTTATTGCATGTCAATTTTAACTCAATAAGCCATTCTTCAAAAATTGCATACATATTGCGGAACCTAGAATAGGCAAAATCTAGAGACAGAAAGTCTGTCAGGGGCTGGAGGGAGGGGGGATGAGGGAGTGGTTTAATGAGTACAGAGTTTCTGTTTGAGATACTGAAAAAGTTGTGGAAATAGTGATAATGGTTACACAACATTGTGAATGTGCTTAATGTCACTGAATTATACACTAAAAAATGTTTTAAATGGTAATTTTTAAGTTATGCATATTTTACCACAATAAAAAAGTAAAAATAACTGAAAAATATTGCATATAAGTGGACATTTGCATTTGAGGGGAAAGAGGAGGGAGCTGTCTCTCTATGCCCCCTCCACCCTCAGTCCTTTTGACCTGATAACACTGTCCTGAGCATCTATTCCCTGTCTCACCTCCAGCTGGGAGATCTTTCAAATCTCAGACTTCTAACACCCTCTGTCTCCTGACTGATTCTGGTTTAGGCACAGCCGATCACTGCCAGGACTTGGGCTGAGTCATTCCCTTCTTTACCAATTCAGGAATGTCCTCAGTGGAGAACAATGGGAAAATAGAATTCTCGGTGAACAGAGCAGCTTTGTTTCTCATTTTTTGGTTCACAGAGGACAGATTGTGGGGACTTGAGCAGGCTGCACAGAGTGCCAGGAAGCCTGGCTTTGGACCTGGAGAGCAGATCGGTTCCTTACTCTAGTTCCTTACTCTAGGCCTCACTTTACCCATCTGAAAAGTGGAGTTGAGAAGCTTTTCTTCAAGCTGGATGCAGAGGCAGAAGTGGTAGAGGGGAAGTAAGGGTGTGTGCAGAGGTCCCTACCATTGGGAGTGTCCTGGTCGCATGAGGCCTGTTTCCCTGCAAATTTGGCCTCATATTTGTTGAGTTTGGGTTCAAGCCCTGCTCTTCCGAAGCTGCTGGCAGGGATGCAGGCCCTGGTGTACAGGCTCTGTTCTGGCTCATCATCAGACTTGCTCTGTTACACCTTCCAAGAGCAAGGGGCCTATGTTTCATAACAGCTATTGCAACTATAATTAAACAATTATGCATTAGTAGTTTCACATCTCTCCCCGCTGCTGGAGCATAAGCCCCACTGAATTCCTAGCTCCATGCCTATCATGAAAAGAATTCAATCTCTGTGTTAACTAAGTAAGGCAGGAAGCTCTGCGGTGGAGGTCTGGGCTGTATTTTCTAATATGCATCACTATAGCAGCCAAAGGGGAATCAGACGCAGCCGCCTGTGCCTGAGCCACTTGGAAAGGGAAGGTCTCAGACTATGGGGGAGTAGCCAGCCTCCTTGTAAGGCCAGCTGCATCCCCTCCCCCTCCTCACATATACCAGTCTGACCAGGACCTACCATGGTTCCACCACAACCCCCACTCCTGCCCCTGCCACCTATACAAGAACAGGAAACTTGTTAAATGGGTCATGGAGTCTCTGCATCAGACTTAAATTCTGTTCTATGTGCATTTGTGATCCATGCCTCTCCTGTGTGTTCAGGGCTGGAACACAAAGATGAAAGCTGGGAACCCAGCCTGGAGAAGCTGACACTGGTGGGGAGGCCTGGTCACAGAGCAGGCTGGGGAGGGGGCACAGAGAGGACAGGGGGCTGGGAAGGGGTGGGCTTCACCCCCCCTCTAACAGATGGGTCTCACAAGGGGACCCAGTCTGGGCAAGAAGGGGTCTTCTAGAATTCCAGAAATATTTTTTACCACAGATAGAGGCCTACAGACTGACACCCAGGCCCAACTCTCCTCAACAGGGAACACAATGGTGGGCAACCTTGGGTTCTACCAGCCTCCCAGTCTTTCCCACAGTGGCCTCAAACCCAAACACAGGCCAGAACCCAGGAAGAGGCAAGGCATGTTGTTGTGCAATTAATCTCCAGGACTCTTCATGTTGCAAAACATTAACTCTACCCATTAAACAACTCCCCATTTCCCCCTCCCTTCACTCCTTGGCAATCACCATTCTACTTTTTTTCTCTATGAATTTTCCAGCCAGGAATAGCTTTTATGTTCATTTCCTGGCCTGGAGTCTCTAGGATCACATGAGTAGTGTAAATTTGATCCCAAATCCAAAAGAGGGCAGATGTGTGGTTATACATGTCTCAGAGGAAGCCTTCCCCTTCTCCAACCAGACCCAGTTCAGATTAGAAAAGATTCCTTCTCTGCCTCTGCCAGTGGGTGAATTTTTTCTGACCTAACTTTCACTGGAAGCTTAAACCTTCAAAGGTCCCAGCTGCCTGTGGGGGTCTCCCTGATTCATGTAGGCTCAAAACTTTGGCCCTAGTCCCTGGATTATACAGACCAGTGAAGGGCCCTCAGGGAAGGCAAAGCAGCCTCTCTCTCTCCCAAATTCCTTTACAAGACTCTCCCATTATTTCCATGCAGCTAGCTATGCATAAGAAATGTGCTGGTTGTTCTGTATCCTAAGTTTCTGAATGTTTTTGTAGTGTTTTCCCACAAAATCATCAAATCATCCATCCTGCTGAAAAGAAGCCTCACTTACATTTCTTTTTCCTTGTATTGGTTTTTAGCTATAACTTTACATGGGGTTTTGCCTTATTTCTCCAATGAAACTAGAGCTCTGGTGTTCACCAGGTAAAGCCTCCAGTGAACACAGAGGAGATGCTCAGTGGAAACTAGAAGAATGAGGGAAAAGCAGCTAGAGCTCCCAGTCAAGGCTGGGGATGGCCACAGAGATGGAGCTCCCTCTGCTTCAGGGATGTTTGGGGCCCATAAAATCTGGGTTAATAATGTAGGCAGTGTCCACAGGAAGAAGTTGGAGCTATCTCGGCTTGAATAAAAGGACTAAAAGGACACTGATGATGATCATCATCATAACAGTTAATATTAATCACCTTATATCATTTAATCCACACCTCCCTAACACACACACATCAGTACCAGAGTTACGGACTCTTACCCTCACTTTAAAGACAAGAAAACCAAAGCAGAGGAAGTTCAACAACTTGCCCCAAATCACATAGCTAGCAAATGGGACAAGTATCAAGTCTAAATATGTGTGATCTCAAAGCCTGGTATAGTTTGCTACTGTCCTGCCTGTCCAAAATTGACTCCCGTGACACCCAGTTTCTTGGCTCCATACCAATGACCTTCTCTTTGCTGTCATGAGCATCTGCCATGTGGGCCTCATCTCCATGCCTTGTTCACTTTATCCCCACCTCTCCCTCCTCTGTCTTCTCTTGTCCACATTTTCCACCCTTCATTCTCTAGCTTAAGTCTCTACCCCTTCTCCCTGCCATGAAACCTACTTTAACCACTTTTGGCCAACTTTGATATATCCCTTCTGCAAACACTTAAAGCATTTATCATCCACACCATAGAGACTAGCCTTGAGCTATTCTGCATATGTTCTCTGGACCTCCTTCCGAGATCACCAACTAGCCTGTGATTTCCATAAGGGCAGAGAACTAAATCCCCTAGAGTCTAGGATGGTTCTGGGCATATAGTGCCTGCTTACTAGCCATTGATAGTGAGACATTGCACACTGAATGCACAATAGGGCTCTTAGTGTTACCATATCCCACTGATTCTAAAGCATACCTTTCCCCCCTCTCTCCAGATTTTAACCTCTTTGAAATCAGAATCTGTGGCAAATCACAGTTTAACTGACTTTTTTTCTTATCTTTCTCAGTGTCATCCAAGGAACGTTTCCCAGCTGCGGGGAGACACTGGAAAGCACCTGGCCCCAGCCAGCCTCTGCTCGGCCAGCTGGTCTGCTGGCCTCTATGCAGAACCACTTCACTGGGGCCTGGGACAGCCCCTCAAGTGGGAGGTCTATGGAGCCTGAGGCCCAGGATGTAGAGGTGGGAAGAGGCCTGCAGAGTGAGGGGTCCAGAAAGACCACTGCCCTACCCTGGTGTATCCCTTAGGACCCTGGGGAGCCCTAATCACCTTCTTCATCAATAAAATAGCACTACCCAGGCCCACTCCCAGGGTGACAGTGAGGGACCAGGAGGTAGTGGGAGAGGAATCTTAAATGTACACTACTCCCCCAAGCAGCAAGTGGCACTAATATTACTGTTATCAGACTAACAACTGACACAGAGCCACCACGGCAGCAGTGGAGAGAGAGAAAGATCTGAGCTTCTGAACACGTGACCTAACCTCTCCGAGCCTCAGTCTCCTCATCTGAAATATGGGAAAATAATAGGTCTTCACCTCTCAGACTATGAATTCCTTGAGACGGTGCCTAAACAGAGCTTAGCACCCCACCTGGCATGGAACTGTCCTTAAATGATAGCTCCTTGTGCCTTCATAAGGTGAATGCCCTCCCCTGCTAACTGGATCATTCTGGATAAATCACTGTCCCTGCCAGGGCTTCCTCTGTAATCCTGAGGACAGAGGACGCTACTCACTGCCACCATTAGGGACAGCACTTACTGACTTGCAGGTGCTAGCCTGGGAACTTGGACAAATTGAATCATGCGGACAAGGTCTTGGCAATCAGAGAGGTGGGTTGGAAAAAACACGGCTGCAAAAAAGGCAGAATGAACTCAACAGCTATAGGAAAGACTTGGAGCCCTGAAGAGAGTTGTCAAGGAAGGTCCCATTAACTGAAGGAGAAGGGAGAAGTGAGTGACAGGGAGCCTTGCTCCTAATCAAGGCCAGTGCTGTTTGCACAACGTTATCCTTGAACCCTGGAGACCTAAGCAGGTGGGGCCTGGCTATGCAGAGGAGCCAGCCAGAGGGAGGGGCCAGAGCTGTTAATCCCTACCTGTGAGAGTGTCAGGACCCTGGACTGTCAGCCAGGAGCAAGGTGGCAGAGAGTAGCCAGTTTGCAGAGGCAGATTTTGGAGATTTCCACCTAGCAGAGTGGGTGGGAGCCAGACTGCCTGGGTTCAAATGCCAGCTCCACCATCTATTGGCTGACCTTGTGCAGGAGACTTAACCCCTGGGCCTCAGTTCCCAGCTGTTAAATGGGGGTGACAGTAGTATCCACCATACAGGGTTGTGGTGAGTATTTGAGATCAAGCCCATTCAGCACTTAACACAGTGTGTACCCACAGTAAATGGCAGCAGCTATTATTACTGATTTTTACGAGAGGGCTGGTAGCAAGGCTTCCCACCTATCTGGCCTCTCCCTCTGACTTGGGTCCACGTTTACATAGGGCTGTTACTTATAATTTTGTCTGGACTGGATCATATCAGAGAGGCACAGAGCCTAAGAGACCCTCTGGCTTTACTCCCGCCTCATGCAGGAGTCTCCTCTGCAGCTTGCCCGCCTCTCCTTACATGCCTTCACTAACGGAGAACTCACCACTCCATAAGGCAGCTTGTTTTACATTCAGACACTCCGATCACTCACTAGGTGGAGCCAAATCTCCCTGCAAACTGCCCCTTAGTGATATTTCTGCCAGAGACTTTCCAATGTCTGGAATCCACCCATCCCTCAAACGCTAGGAACCCTCTGAGCAGGGCCTCAGTCATTCCCCCAGGAAGTCTCCCTTGAACCCCATCCTGAGCATCTTATGTAGAATGGCATAATTGCTCCCCACAGGAACACACAAATCCCCTCCAATGCCTGGGTCCATGAGGCAGAGTCTTGGACGTCCCCAGACCTGACATTAATAATAGTTCACATTCACTTGCCTTACACAATCATCACAAAAGCCCTGTGAGGCATATTCTACTTTAAAATTGTGGTGAAACACACATAACATAAAATCTTAACAATTTCTAAGTGTACATTTCAGTGGTATAAAGTACATTTACACTGTTATACAACCATTACCACCATCTATCTCCAGAATATTTTCATCTTGCAAAACTGAAACTCTAAATCTATTAAACAATAACTCCCCCATGCCTCCCTCCCCCGGCTCTTGGCAACCACCATTCTACTTTCTGTTTCTATAAATCTGACTACTCTTAGGTACCTCATGTAAGTGGAATCACACAGCATTTGTCTTTCTGTGTCTGGCTTATTTCACTTAGCGTAATGTCCTCAAGGTTCACCGTGCTGTAGTGTGCATCAGAATTTCCTTCCTTTTTAAGACTGAATAATATTCCATTGTGTATACATATGTATGTGTGTGTGTATATATTTTTGTTTATCCATTCATCTGTCACTGGACACTCTACTTGCTTCTATCTTTTTGTCTATTGTAAATAAAGCTATGAACATGGGTGCACTAATCTCTCTGAGACCTTGCTTTCGATTCTTTTGGGTATATACCCAAATCAGAATTGAGACTGCTGGATCATATAGTAGTTCTATTTTTAATTTTCTGAGGAATTGACAAACTGTTTTCCATAGCGTCTGTACCGTTTTACAATCCTACCAAAAGTGCACAAGGTTCCAATTTCTCCACATCCTGGCCAACCCATGTTATTTTGTTTTGTTTCTGCACAGTAACCATCCTAATGTGTGTGAGAGGGTATGGGGAGAGCCTATGTTTACCATACTTTACAGCTGAGGAAAGCGAAACAGGAGAGGAGCCCTGACTTGCCCAAGGTCCCACTGGCAGCACACAGCAGAGCTAGGATTTAAGCTCAAGCTGTTTGCGGCTGTCCAGTGCTCTCAACAGCCCCCATTCCAACAAATCCCTGATGTCCAACTGGTCAGTGACCACCCTGGGCCCCCCCAACATCCCCTGAGGTCCGTCCAAAGAGGCCTGGCCAGGGAGTGACCTTGAAAAAGAAACTCCCCACTGCTCCAGAGTGCAAGACTAACCCCAGTGTCAGGTGACCCTGCAATTAGTGTTTCAGCAAAGGCCTTACCATGCAGAGCTTGGAGGCGTCTTCTGGCTGGGTCTCCCTCTCACGGTGAGCTGGAGTAGGGGGGCCAGCCCAGGATCCTGATGAGGCTGATGAGGCTGGTGGTGTCTTGAATTATCTTGAGTGAGAGCAGGGGTGGCATAGGGCAAGAGCAAGGAGCCAATCTAGGCAGTGCAGGGCGGCCTGCAGACTCTCATATCTGGTGGAGCCGAGGCCTAGTGCAGCTGGAGCATGGGGTGGGGTCACGTGAAAGGTGAGGCCAGGCACACAAGGTGATCCAAGCAACTAGCAGCTGACGCAGGGTCGGGTGGATCCTCTGTGCTGCTTCATCCCACCTGTGTGACTATGGGAAGCTAGGAGTCTTCCCTGCACCTCAGTTTCTTCATCTGTAAAATGAGGGAGACTAAGTCAAACCTTGTAGGGAGCTGTTGGCATTAAATGAGCACCAGACACATGGTGCCTGGCTGAATAGTGGGCACCAACAGCACTGGCCACCACTGCCTCCTCCCTCACCTATCCCACACTTCTCTGCCTCTCACCATTAGAGGGCAGGCAGAGCCTTGAGATTAAATATCCAGCCCCCGAGGTGAATCTGAGGAGTAACACATTGAATGTATTAGTTCTGGTCTGATTCTTAGGGAAAAAACACCATACCAGTAATTCCTTCAGGTAAACAAAAGCATGGTCACAACGATGTTTGCCACTGTATTCTTTGTAACAGTGATAACTTGGTAGCACCTGAACTTCCTCTGTAGGGACTAGCTCGATTACCATTCTACCATGCAATGGGATCGTTAGTAGGTGGCCACTGTAAAGAATGATGAAGACCTATATTTCTTATCATTTCCATAATATACATCTGAGTCGGGGTGGGGAGGTTATAAGAGAAAATCAAGTATAGATGATCTCACAGGACAAAGTTGTGTGTGTCTATACATAGAGACCATTGACACTCCAAGTACATTTTCCTGATCAATAACAGTAGCATCACTTATGAGCCTGTTAAAAATATAGATTCTTGGGCTCATCCTGGGCCTTTGTAACCAGAACTTAACAAAATTCCGTGATTCAAGTGCAGGTTACAGTTTGAGAAGAGATGAAGTAAGGCATTGTCTGGAGAATTGCTCAGTAAAATATTATTAGGGCGTGGTTACCTCTGGGAATGGGATTGAGATTTTCTTTTCTTCTTGTGCTTTTCTGAACTGTTGGCATTTTAAAATAATAGGCAAGTCATAAAAATAATAAGGCTTATTAAAATGCTTGCAAAGGCTTAAGATCGAAAATTATAAAACTTCTAGAAGAAGAGCAAAAAGCTTTGTGACATTGGACTTGGCAATGATTTCTTAGATATGACACCAAAAGCACAGGCAACAAAAAGCAAAAATAGACAAACGGAATTGCATCAGTATTGAAAACTTCTGTGCATCAAAGGACACATCACCACAGTGAAAAAGCGGCCTTGGAATGGAAGAAGGTATTTGCAAATACGATGTAGAGTTAAAGTCCAGAATATATAAAGAACTTCTACAACTCAATAACAAAAAAAATCAAATAACCTGACTGAAAAATGGCAAAGGAGTAGGGAAGAGTGTTAGCTCAGTGGTAGAGTGAGTGCTTAGCATGCACGAGGTCCTGGGTTCTATCCCCAGTAGCGCCGTTAAAAAAAAAAAAAGGCAAAAGACTTGAACAGACATTTCTTCAAAGAAGACATACAAATGGCCAACAGGTATAACAAAAGATGTTCAATGTCACTAATCATCAGAAAAATACAAATCAAAACCACAGTGAAATATCACCTCACACCCATTACGACGACCACTATCAAAAACCCAGAAAATAACAAGTGTTGGTGATGATGTGAAAGAATTTGAGCAATTGTGTACTGTTGGTAAGACTGTAAAATGCTGCAACTACTATAAAAAACAATATGGAGTTTCCTCAAAAAAATTAAAAACAGAATTAACATATGATCCAGCAATTCCATTTCCAGGTATATACCCTAAAGAACTGAAAGCATGGTCTTGAAGAGATATTTGTATACCCATGTTCATTGCTGCACTATTCACAATAGCTAAAACATGGAACAACATAGGCATCCATTGACAAAAAAATGGATAAACAAAACGTGGTATATATACATATATACAATGGAATACTACTCTAAAAAGGAAGGAAATTCTGATGTAAGTTACAACACAGATGAACCTTAAGGACATTATGCTAAGTGAAATAAGCCAGGCACAGAAAGACAAATATGGTATGATTCCACTTATATGAGGTAACTAATAGACAAATTCACAGAAACAGAAAGTAGAATGGTGATTGCCAGGTACTGGCTGGAGGGAGAAAGGGGAAATTATTGTTTAACGGGTACTGAATTTCAGTTTTGCAAGATGAAAAAGTTCTGGAGGTCTGTTTCATAACCATGTAAATATACTTTAATATTTTTGAACTATACACTTAAAAATGATTAAGATGGTTATAAAAGCTTATGAAGAGATTTTAATGATCTGAGAAAGTAGGAAGACAAAGCAGCAGGAAAGTCCTGGCTCTTGGAAAAGAGGGAAGGGCAGGTGTGGCTACAGGGAGAGGAAGATTGAGATCTGCAGGTGATAAAGCCAGAAGAGGGGGTTTGGATGTGGTGAGAGAGTCCTGGACCAGAATGTGGATATTCTCATGCTATGACAGACAACACGCACCCAGAAAGCCTTAGAGCAGGGCCTGACCTTTCTGAACAGCTGCCAGGCAAGTTCACATCTCTTTGGCCTTTCAAACTCATCACTTTGATCTCAACTTTGCTAACTGTACTACATTCCTTCTCATCTACCTCTTCATCACCTGAAATGGCCCCAAGGGGGAAGTCCCAGTGGGTTCTCTAGGCATGACAATCGAGCCCTTCCTGGCTGAGCTGCACATACAGCACTCTTCTAGCAGTCCCTGGGAAGCTTGGGAGGTAGATTCCCAGGCTGACTACAGCTCTGCTCCCAGGGGACACCACCACCCAATTGTGGGACACGGCCCTCAGGCACAAATGTGCAGAACTGTCAGAGCCCACAACTTCCCCTGGGATTGTCACAGGCCTAGAGGCCACAGTTCTCAGACCTCCATGGATTTTCTCAAGGGCCAAAGGGCCAGACTCTCCACCTCAGACAAGATGACTCTTCCTCCCAAGGATAAGGCTGGGTCATGGACAGCCACCATGGACAGTGTTGCAGGGGTGGGGAGAGAAGAGGGGAATGTGGGCTCCAGAGACATTTTGCAGACACACAGAAAGAGCTGTAAGAAACCTGAATGCCCTGATCTCTCACCTGAGGCAGGAGAGGAGATCCACCTACTCTGGTGGTGGAAGAAATGGGACCAGAACTCCAGAACCCAGGGCCCCAACTCCCAGGCCAGGCTTCCCAACACCAAGCCTATCCTGAGAATCCCATTGTCTGCAATGATTTATCTTAGGTATCATCAATGCCCCTAAGATAGAGTGGAAGGCTGGGGCATTCCAGGCCTCTAACATCATCTTCTACCCACCCAAAGCTGCCATCAGGGGCATTCCAAAATCCACTTAAATCCCCCCATCCTTGAGATGAAGCCCACATTCTACTTAACCTTTAAGGTTCTTCAGATTTGGTCTCCACCACTTCCTCTCATTTCCCTTCACCCAATTCGGCAGCCCTCCTGAACTTCCCACCCCTTCCCAAACCACTTGTTTTTTAGCACTTGCTACTCCTGCTTCCTCCCCATTTTCTGCCTAACAGACTATTCTTCCTTCTTAAGCAGGGAGCTGTCCCGGAGTGCCCAGGCAGCTGTAGTCAGTCTCCTCTGTCCCTCAGGATGGACTGTATGCCTGTACCAAGAGCAGGGAGCCTGCATAATCTCTCTCTCACTAGCTTCCAGCACCATGATCAGCCAGCCTGATAAATATTTGTTGATCAAGACAATGAACATGAGTTTTCTGCCAGTCTTTTATTGCTAATTCTGGTACTTTCCCAAAGGCTCTGGAACATGGCCTTGACCTTTCACAGTAATGGGCCCCTAAGTGCTGGCTGTTTTACCTGTTACCTCATGTAATTCTATGGCACAGGTATTAACATTTCCATTTTATAGATGAGGAAACTGACACTCAGAGGGGTCCACTGACTGTGCACTGCTGGGATTTGGTACAGCCAGGATTAGGACCCCACCCGATCTGTGCACATTCCACTGGGCCTCAGTGTGGTCTCCCAGTATCCTACCAGAGTGGGGAACAAAAGGTGTGCCTGCGGACTTCTGAGGAATTCTCCACTCTGCCCAAGGATCCCTTAAACCTGCCCTTCAAGGAAGGTGGCTAAGAGATGGGATGGGTGGCATCCAGGTCTGATGGCAGAAGGCCCAGAGTCTGGGGGACCTTCAGAAAGAGACTGACCTGAACTGCTGTTCCCTGATGCATAGATAGAAGCCTAACTTCCAAAGCAAAACAAAATAAAACAAAAACTACCTCTAACAGATAGCTGAATCAGAAGAAGGGAAGGGGTCAAAAAGATGCTCTTGAGATGACTGTCTCAATTCTGCCCAGCTTGTAAAATGACCCAGAGAAAGCCCCAGGTTTGAAAGATCCTTCGAGGAGTACTTATTAAGAACCCAATGTTGTTTTACAAATACTCTCTCTGCCTTTCCTGTACCCTAAGGAGATTTCTAATCTGTATTTCACATGTGAAGTATTTGAAGTTATTAAGTGAGAGTTGAAGGTTAGGCAGTTATGCATACAAACCAAGCTCTCCTGCCTTCAAAGGACAAAGCTTAACCACTGTACTAGACTGCCTCCATCCCCCTTCCTGAAAAATTCAGAGAAAACAAGTTCCCCACCCACTCTTTCATGACATCAGTCTTGAAAATTCTCATGAGGAAGCTGACCCCATGTGTAACATGAGCTGAGTTACAAAAATGTTCTTGCCCTTTGCCCCAGGTATTTATTCTGGATGGAGAATAAAATCCAAGGAGAGATTTTTTTTTTAAATCTGAAAAGACGAAAAAAGTTATATCCACAGAGTTGTCCATAAAAGTTCAATTGTTAATTCCAAAACACCTGGAAGCAATCTAACTTCACAAATGATGGACAAAGGCTGCGTATCCTGGGATGGGCTTGTTAACGTGGCGGATACACATGGACTTTAAAAATCAGTTGGTTTACATGCATTTAGAATAAAGGCAAAGTGTAAAAGGAGAACACTTCATTTTAATTTCAGAATACCATCTGAATGAGGAAGGTTCACTTATGCCATTTTATCTTTATGCTTTCCTTTAAAGAATTTTAAATCAATTTTTGATAAGGTAATTCATGTACATAGTTCAGTACATGGTACATTAAAGACTAAAGATCTAAAGCAATATCCAGTGGAGCAGCCTCCAGTAACCCATGACAGCCATTTAAGAATGTGGGTTTGCTGATTTACAAAACTCAGAAGGGAACACAGAGGGAAGTAACTTGCTTTATGGTTATTTGGATCTGCTGTTTTCCTGCAAGGCTGATGAAAGCAAAGTTTTAAAAAAGAAACAAAATAGAGAATTCACACCATTTCTCTGAGATGTAGTTCAGAGCTTCCTGCTGGGACTGTCTTTTTCAAGTCTAGCTCAAATCCCTCTTGCTGTAATCTGTGAAGGAAGCTAAATTGGGGTGGACAAGTCAGGCAAAGAAAACCATGTGAGAGAAAACCGACCGCTTTCTTACCTGTCAACCTACCAGGCTGCAGTCTTCTAGGGCTCTGCTGGCAGCTTCAAGGGGCTCGGAGCAGGTGCCTAGGCGCTGGGGGCAGTGGGTGCCAGGTGGGAGAGGCTGTGGCTTCCCCTAGTCCACAATCCAGGCTTCCCGACTGGTGGGAAGGGCGGGGAAAGCAGGCCACTGCAATTCAGAAACTGGAGCCAGCAAGGGCGGGGCGGGGCCACGTGGCCTGTCTGCCTTGGACTGTGGAGTAGGAGGGGGCCACAAACCCGGAGGATCAGTCGGGAACCATTATGAGGACGCCCTTTAACGTTAATGGTGGCAGCCCCCCAAACCAAGTCCTGGCTCCCAGGCAGTTTGGGCCATTTTAAGGGACTATCCCAGCTCCTCTCCAGAACACATTTACTGACAAAAACTCTTCTACAAAACTGAGTAAATCTGGGTGATTTGATAGTGACTAGAGGGCATGTCTACGTAGGGGAAAAAACATTACTAAAAAGGCCTTTGATAAATATCAGTGTTGAGGACCAGTCAGTCAGTCTACAGATGGATAAGTGAGCCTAGAGAGATGAAGTATTTAACCCAAGATCACACAGCCAGAGGGCTCACTTCCCCAAAACTCAGGGCTTGTCCTGGTGCAACATATGGTCTGCCACAGCACTTGTGGGAGTTCCTGATGACACAAGAGAGGCCCTTAAACCCATCTCCAAGGACTTTGACTTTGCTTGGGTCAGAGTGAGTGCTGAGGATGGCTCTGCCAGCAGAGTTCTGTGGGCACCAGAGGGGGCAGCTCCATCTCTACCCTAGTTTTCAGAGCAAGCTCCCAGATTTATTGTTATTTGGAGTCTTCAAGGGTGGGCCAATCCCAAGGGGTCTTTTAGCTCCAACACCAGCAGACATTACAAGTGGGGAACAAGGGACAGGGGAAGGCCTGTGTTCAAAGTATCAAACTATCCAAGAAGATAGTTTGCATGTTTCCCTGAATGTGAGCACAGAATCCTTTACAAAGGGGCTTTTTTAAAAATTTTTTTTATTGAGTTATAGTCAGTTTACAATGTTGTGTCAATTTCCAGTGTAGAGCACAAAGGGGCTTTTTATTAGCATCTAGGACTCCACACTACCTAGTTTAGGAAACACTGGCCTAGAAGACGTTGGCATGTCTTATTCTGAATGCCAATGCCTGGCACAGCAGTTATTCAAGAAAAGTTTCTCAAGAAAAGGTTTCTCAATTGGATTGACAAAACTAGATCCCTGGTTTGGCCCTGAACTTCCATTATTGTGGACAATAACACCTACAACGGAATGCACTTGGGCTAAATAATTCCCCACCCCCACCGCCAAGGCAAAGGCTACGCTGGCCACACCCTCTACAAGGCCTTGCTGTAGAGCTCTGCCAAGCTGATTCACAGTAGTCAGTCCATGGGAGGGAAAGGTCAGGTAGAAGTGATGGGGGCACAGCCACAGGATCTCATTGCAGCCTCACAGAAGCCTAAACAAACTTTACCGTGCCCTGTGCAGGACCCTGTGGCTTAGAATACTTTCTTTCAAAGTAGCACATATAGGAAGGACTGCAGTTCAAGATGGAGGTGGTTCCAGGTCTCCCAAGGCTTCCAGACCCAAGTTCAGCGGCCACAACGCCTCAGACCCCCTGAAAGCTCAGGGGAAAGCACTTCTCTGTTATGAAGACCCCTAGAGGCTGGTCTTACTCTCCCATTTTACAGACAGGAAACCAAAACCACGATTAGAGACTGGTGAACCCTGGTCATCTGACTTTGTGTCCAGTGCTTTCTTTGGGCTTCAAGCCTACTTGGCACCTGGCAGATGAGATCTTGTTTCTGATTGCTTTATTTGAAGGTGCCTTTCTCCAGTTGCAGCATCAGCTCCTTAAAGGCAAGAGATTATCCAGTGTGCCCTGTTTACAGCATTAAGCCCTACTGACCCACAGTAAATGCTAGTATTTCTCTTGACTACCATGTCACTAGCTTATACACATTTATGACTGCAATTTATTAACTTGTGATAACTCTCCCAAAATAATCTGATCAAAAGCAACCTCATCCCCTGAGATTTTGTTTTCAGTTAGAAAAGAGAGTGAATTCTGCTGGGTGAGCCTGTGGATTGAAAATTTGAAGACTGACTCTAAAAGACAGAGGTGGGGAACTGAGGTGGGTTTGCCTCTGGGATTACAACCACACCTGACTGGGTACTGACAAAGCTGCTGGATTTGAGGGGGTAACGGGTAGGGTGGTGTTGACAGAGGTTTTTAGCTACTTCCAGTTGAGTCTCCCAGCCTTTTGTCCCCAAACTGGAATTTGCAAACTTGGTGCTTTGATTTTTTTTCCCTTTGTTTGAACAAGAATCAATGATCCCTCATTCTCCATCATACCTAGTAATTTTCAGCTGTGAAATATACAGGTGCCCAGACATTCCCAGAAGAGATCTAGGGCAGAATCCAGGCAACTATTCTGACAAACTCAAACAATCCTAATGTCCAGCTGGGGTTAAAAGCCACTGCAACAGGTTTCCTAGTTTTCTGACAAGAACCTTTGGCTGCCCACCCTCCTCTTCCTTTTCAGACTTAGGAACTTCCGATTTTCCTGAGAAGTCCAAAATTGTGCCTGTTTTATCTGAGAAAACCAGATTAAGGGCCTTAGGCTCTTCTGAAACTTGTTGCCAGGCTCTCTGGCAGACTCACCTCACCAGCAGTCTCAAATAGGAACTGCTAGGTTATAAAAAAACTCCTGGGTGTAGAGCAGATCTGTGAGGAGGTGGCACAGAGTAGGTGCTCAGTAAAAACTGGCCTATGTAGCACCATCTTCTAGTGAGTTAGGCATGTCTCCTGATGTTTGCTTTCAAAACTTCTATAAAAACAGCTCTTGGTTACACTGATGTAGACCAGTGAAGGGGATTCTTCTGACTGCTGTGTAGTCAGTATCTACTGATTTCAGTTCACTTAAACTTCATACATGGCCCACACAGGGACCAACTATAAATCAGCCACCAACCACAGAGGTGTTCACCAAGTCGCTACCCATATATCCCAGATATTGTTACCCATGTACTCCAAGCACCTTTCCCCCAACATTGTTATTTTTTTGGTTAAGATCTGACTTCAGCACCACAGATGCTTCTTCTGAGTTCTGGATACAGCCCTTGAATATATCATAAGCATGCAATAAACTTACAAAATTCACATATAATATTCCATATGCAAATGAGCAAGTTAATGATTCACCCAAACACATGTCATTTCTATTCTGAATGAACAGAATATATCTGGAGAAGACTCTTAACTCAAAAAGATACATGCACCTCAATGTTCACAGCAGCCTTATTTACAATCGCCAAGACATGGAAGCAACCTAACCGTCCATCAATAGATGAATAGATACAAAGATGGGGGGGCAGTGTATACTATTCACAATAGAATAGGGGAATACTATTCAGCCATAAAAATAATGAAATAATGCCACCTGCAGCAACACAGATGAACCCAGAGATTATCATACTAAATGAAGTCAGAGAAAGACAAATATATCATTTATATGTGGAATGTAAAATATGATACAAATAAACTTATTTACAAAACAGAAACAGATTCACAAACATAGAAAACAAACTTATGGTTACCAAAGGGAAAGGTGGGGAGAGGGGTAAATTAGGAGTTTGGGATTAGCAGATACAAACTACTATATATAAATAACAATGTCCTTCTGTGTAGCACAGGGAACTATATTCAATATCTTATAAAAAGCCATAATGAATAAACTATGTATGTACAACTGAATCATTTTGCTGTATACCAGAAACTAACACAATATTGTAAATCAACTATACTTCAATTTAGAAAAAAGAGAGAGAGAGAGAAACAGAATCTAGGAACTGAAAAAAGAAGAAAAAAGAAAAGAAAAGAAAGCCAGTTAATCCATGTGAAGAATGCTCCCAACATTTCTGGCTTCCCACTAATGAGAAATTCAAGACAGGCTTACAGTCATGAGAACAACACAGATTCTGGAGACCAGAGCTGTTCCCATGAGATGAGTGAACCCCAAGGGCCTTTTCCAGCCCCAGCAGCTGTCTTGCTAATAATACATTAAAACAAACAAACAAACAAAAACACTACATTTGCAGTCCAACTTGAACCTCCTCCCCACAAGGAATGCTGTTCCTGGCAAAAGATCTTCAAAATGAAATATCTGTGGAACCTCCACTCATGATGCCAGGGAAAGGCTGAGGCAACTAAAAACTTTTCAGTCCTTTTTTTGACCCAAGTTGCAGAGACTTAACAGCAGCAGAATGGGAGCAATCCTGATAACCAAGGGCAAATGCCTTGGTGGCTTGACATTCCTTTTCAGTTTCATGGCAACCTCTACTGTGTTTTGCAAGACAGGACAGAGTTCTCCCTTTACCTGGTTGCAAAACTAAACCAAAGGAGTTGATTAGGTCCCCTAAACACACAGACGAGATTTGTAAATTTAGACTCATCGAATCACTAAATTTTATTAAACATTTTTTGTAGATCCTATAGCAACAACTACGAACTGGACAAAACTGCTCTTAACATATTCAAGCCTAATTTGTTGTGCCTACGCTCCTAAAATTCCACTTCTGAGAGCCCTTGTGCAGAGGGCCAGCAAACTCATGAATATGCAGAAGCTCAATGGTGACAATTCCTGGATAGGACACCTAAAACACAAGTAACAAAATTATAAAATAAACAAAATGGGACTACAAACTAAAGTTTCTGCACAGCAAAAGAAACAACCAACAAAGTAAAAAAGACAACCCGTGGAATGGGAAAAATTATTTGCAAACCACAATGTGATAAAGGGTAAACATCCAAAATATGTACTCATACAACTCAACAGCAAAAACACAAGTAATCCAATTAAAAAATAGGCAAAGGACCAGAATAGACATTTTCCCAAAGATACATGAATGGCCAACAGGTACGTGAAAAGATATTCAACAAAACTAAACACTGGGGAAATGCAAATCAAAAAAAAATGATGAACTATCACCTCACACCTTTTTGAATGGCCATCATCGAGAAGACAACAGGTAATAAATGCTAGTGAGGACGTGGGGAGAAAGATACTCCTGCACACTGTTGGTGGGATTATAAACTGGTACAGCCACTATAGAAAACAATATGGAGTGCCCTCAAAAAATTAAAAATAGAAGTCCCTTATTGATAGAACAACTCCACTTCTGGGAAAGTATCCAAAGGAAATGAAAATACTAACTCAAAGAAATGTCTGCACCCCCATGTTCACAGCAGCCTTACTTACAATAGCTAAGACACAGAAACAAATCAAGTGTCTATTAACAGATAAATGGATAAATAATATGTGAGATAGATACACACACACACATACACACAATTAAAAAAATTATCCTGCCATAAAGAAGGAAATCTTGTCATTTGCAGGACTAGATGAATCTTGAGGGCATTACGCTAAGTGAAATAAGCCAAAGAGAAGTTATAAGATACATAAGTACAAGGAATGTAATGCACAACATAATGACTAGTTAAGATTGTTGTGTGATACATGTGAAAGTTGTTAAGAGTAAGTTCCAAGAGTTCTTATCATAAGAAAAAAAATTTTTTGCCTTTTTTGTTGTACCTATGAGATGATAAATTATTTGACAATATATTTAAATCAAAATATACAGTGATGTATGCTAATTATATTCCTCCCACCAAAAAAAAAACACAGAGAAAAGAAAATCTTTCCAGCTGTGAGAATTCGTAGAGAAATCAAATCCAGAGAAGGCCCCTTAGTTATGGAGCTGAAACTATCTGCTTACCTCTTGAAACTCTACCTCATCCGGCACCCATTTGGCCACATCAGAGAATGTGATAATGTCAACAGACACATTGAAAAAGCAGCATAAGGGTAAAAGAGAGTATCACCTTTATGTGTGGGGTGGGGAGGGAAGGAGATTGGCAACCATGGTGACTCCTAAAGGAAAATGGAAGACTTCACTGTGCTGACCCAAGCCCCACACATTAAGAGCTCAGGTTTGGATCAGTAATAACCTACAATGTGCTAGGCTGGCTATTGGGTACTTGAGGTATATGATCTCATTTTATTTTGAGATCAATCCTGTTTATCTCCATGTTGTGGATGAGAAGTCAACCAACCTGACCAAAAATCATGGATCTAATCAGAGGCAGAGACCGGATTGAACTCAGGCCTTATGAGTTCATGCCTAGTCTTATTTACAAGCTCCCATTCCAGATTTAAGGGGGAGGCTCTGAGGAATCAATATTTTTATTAAGTGGCCTAAGGGATAATTTTCATGATTAGGAAAATTCGGGAAAAATAAAACAAACATACAAACGAAAATTTGTATTCACAAGAGATACATGATCACTTTGACTTGCTGATAAATGTTGGGATTCTAAGGAACTAATAAGATGCTGTTCCAAGTGGGCTGGGCCACATACTTAAGGACTTCTGTGCAGCATATATTACACCTCTCCTTTCACTTTCTACAGATTGGGAGCCAGGGCTCAGAAGTTTTAAATGGCTTGCCCAAATTTACTCAGCTGTTATTTGACATTTTGCCTGATTCTAGTTCTCTATTATAAACACATTTGGCTGATTATTTCATCTGTATAAGCTTCCTCTCCCCTAGTGGAATGTCAAGTTCAGCTGAGCAGGCCTTGAGAATTTCTCACTATGCTTAGCACAATGCTTGGAATATTAGCTCATGATTTGCTGTCATCTATCTGATAACGTTTTCCAAAACACACCCATATTCCTCTGACAATTCCAGAGTTTGTATCATTTTACCTGGGGATGGAAAAGAGTAATACACTCGTATTATTCTTGTAATAAACTAGAAGCACAAGATGATCCAACGAGAAATCCACCCTCGTCTGGCCTACCTGTAGCTCTCCTGTGGGGCAATAATCAGATGACCACACATTCCCAGTTGTGGTATAAGATCTAAAATTAAGATTCAGTATTACATGCTGTAAAATCAGAAGGGTTCCAAATGGCCTACACACAGGTTTCCGTCCCCATTCTGCTCTTGTGAATGAGGTTCCTTCTGTAGCTAAACAACCCTCTGTATCAAAGGACCAGGCACAGTTTCTGCCCACCTCTGAGCAGCAGGTTTCGGCTCCCTGCCAGTCCATGGGTTTATTCAAACAAGCCAATCACAACTTCTCACAGGAACCAGGAAGCGTTCTACCGTCCTGATAATATAAAGCTTGTCTCCCAAAGCCCCCAGTTGTTTACTGGGTTCCTAAGTGCAACCCCCATGTGGTAGTGCATGGCATGCAGTATTTTCCTCCCATGGGCTCTGATGTGACCAATAAACTGCTGTCTACATGATAACCAAAAAAAAAAAAAAAAAGGCAATTCCTGACTATACACAGAGATCAAGGTTTCCTTTCTTACATATTCCTCCTAATACTTCCTAATACTGTAGGAAGAAATATTTCAGGAGAGAGGCTAGGAACAAATTGCTGCTGCTCAAGTACCAATGCTGAGTTTCTCATACTTCTGCATGTCAACATCACAGAATCTGAAAGGCTAAACAGAACAAGTGGAGGCTGCAGGAAAAATGAGCCCTGGAATTAGGCTATGCAAATGTAATAATGTAATTCAAAAGTACTGTCTACTATACATACCCATGAGCTAAGTGAGAAAGTAAAGTGTCATTTGGGGATTCAATTCCTAGCAAAACTTGGGTCTCTCTATTGACTAATGTAAAACCAAGACATGATTAAAGAGATACTCATTTCCAGGGGATAGCATCAGAAACCCTCTGTGCACTAGACTGTGGGTTATCTGCGGTTGAAGACTGTATCTAACCACTTCCATTCCTGATTCTAACCCAGTGCCTGCCAGAGAATCTGTTCAATGGAAGTGTGTAAGCACACACGCACATGAAAAGGTGTTTTACTCTGTCAAGTCTTACCCAGAAGTGAATTAGGCCTCACTATGTTTAATAAAGCTGCACAACCGCCTGAAACATTAAGGCTTCCCACACAGCTTGACAGCGGAAGGCTGAATTCTATAGTGTGTGAGCTGAAACATTTCTAAGACTGGGTCACCTCTAGCTGCTGTCTCCTAATACTTGAAAGGCCCTTCAAAGCCCACCTAAGATGTTTGTGGCAGACAGACACCTCCCACCCCAGGTTACCCACATGCCTTTAAATAGGAGCCACAGGTACTGACTTGATTCCCAAGGGCAAGTTCTTCTGTACTTACTGATCCTTCCTAGTAGACAGATGGCAACTGATCATTTCAGGAGCTGTGGAAGTAAAAGGAGCATCTATTAAGAGACTAGCCAGCTGGAATTCATGCCAAATCCTTCACTGTTAGACCTCAAAGTAGAAGGGAGCTTAAACAGGGAAGAAGAAATCAGCCACCCTTCCTCACTATTCAAGAGGCATGGATGACCACATGGTTATTATTGAGCCCAAGTTTTATCTACATAGTAGAAAAGACAACAGAAAGCGAATACACCATCTCAGAGCTGGGAGCATGAGGACAATAGAAGCCATTAGTCCAAGTAGGTAGCTGGAAGGAAGATACCCAGTTCTTCCTGCTCCAACTCAGGCTCAGATCTCCCACCTAAATTCTCATCCCCAGAAAAGACGCATGGACACCAGTCACCTTAAAAACTAAGTTTGTATTTCTGGTTAGGTTCCAGAGTGGCAGAACTCCAGAATTATACTATATCCAACCTGGTCCCTACCTTTGCTTCCCTCCCTCCCTCAAAGGTAACATCATACAAAACGATATTTACAGGTAAACCAGTTAAAAATTAAGGGTGTGTACAAAAGTAGACAACATAGCCAGAAATACCAATGCAAGAAAGATCTGGGAAAAGAGGCACTGTATTCCACACTGGATCCTCGGGGCAATGTATTATGTACTAGGCCAGAAAAAGTATGGCAAATCTTAGTGCCAATTAGGGGAAACCAGTCACTCCAGGGGAAGAGCTATTAGCTTTAATATTACAAAATCTTAATTATCCAGCCATCCTTCTTCTGCCATATGGATTCAGAGCCATGTGGTGAGGAAAATAATACAGTCTCTGACAAGCCCCATGGGAAAAGGAAGGAAGAGCTCAAAAGGCATAGCGAGTCCGGATGTCCTCAAGCTTCTTGGACACCTCAGGTGGGGTTCGGTCCAGTTCTTCAGAGACATTCTTTTGTTTGTTGGGCTCCATGGAGTTGAACTGCTCACACAGGTCTCCATCAATCACATTCTAAGATGTGGAAAAATGAGAGAGGAAGAAAAAGGTTAGATGCTCAAAGAAAATGGCACATGCTAAAGCAGCAACTGCAAGGAAAACTTTTTATTCTCCCTCAGACACCTGAATTCCATTTACAGGCCAGGAACAATATTCAAAGTTGATCCTTAGTAAACAGAGTTCAGATTAGCAGAACTGGGTGAAACCTTCTCTGGCTATGGACTGTCCTCAGGGAAGAGGTCTCTGAATATCACTATTCCTCTTCCCCATTACTGTCTCCATCAATCCACTCTCTCGATGCTACTTCATTCAGGACGATTCTAATTTTTAATGAAGGGATGCCCAGAGAAGACTGGTTATAATGGGCTAAGGATCCCCCTCTTCAGCCCAAGTTTCTAAGAAAGACCTACCTTAACAGGGAAGTAATAGGAACGAAAACTGAGGTGGTCTCGTCCACAGAGAGGGGGATGTTCAGATCGTAGGTGCATTTCCACATGCTGGAAGAAGTCATGGTCCTGGCAGAAGAAACAAAGAATCTGTCACTAAAAAAAAAAGTGATTTCAACTACTAGTGTATGGTTTCCGGAAGCACAATGAACAGACAAGCTACTAATTTTTACCACAAATATCTAATTGTTCCTGGTGATCACAGATTTTCCTGCTACAAGATAGCTTAAACCTGAAAGAAAACCCCTTTGTATTTGTAGAACATGAGAGAAAACATCATATGTAAAGAGTAATTGTGAAGTTAGATTCCTAATCCCAGCTTCCCTGGCTGCAATTACATAAACCAAATTTAGCCAATCCTAGAGTTGACTCTATGAGGCAGTAAATGCCCAGTCCACAACATACCACTATTTCTGTTCTGTGGGGTTTGGTTCTGGGGCTTTGGCCTTTAAATAACCCTATACCTACATCAGAACTGAACCAAACCCTGGTACAGTATAAAAGCAAATGGCTTTCCCTGGGAAGGGGTGGGGGCGGGGGCGGGAAATCAAGATTCCTATCTCCCCAGGCACTCCAATCACCTTGTAAAATTTCCACAACACTCTGAGTTGCAGATGGGGACAAACTGGATTGCTTTCTCAGGCAGATTTACCACCAAGAAATAACACTGGGAAGGCAAAAGCTAGAGTCATGTGGAAGATATCACCTCATGAGATGTGAATGGGACAAGGATGCCAATTCCTCCTGACAAGGTGGTGTAGACAAGTGATTCTGAGCCTCCAGGGATCAGCGTGGTCTTCTGTAATGAAAGTACTGTCTCGCCCACATGATAGTTCATGATCACTTCTGCCTGAAAATCAAAACCAGACTGGTAACTAACTATATGTGCCCTCAGAAGCCTGTTCTAGATTCCCAAAAGCAAGTGGCGCCTCCAAATGGCAGATTTTACTATCTTTTAAAATTCATGAAATACTAAAATTTAAACATACTTTGAAATGTTCCTAGCATTTACTTAGAGCTTTATGTCCTCACAAACATGCTGAAGTTACATCATTTTTTATTTATATTTGAAAAATCTTTTTGTTGAATTATCAAGTTTACAAAAATGAAACCACAAAAAAATCATAAAAAAAAAAAAAACAGCAATCACTAGGCTTGTCCCCTAAAATGGATCTGTTTTTAAAGATCCAGAGATGCTCTACTACAGCAGTATATTCCCACAAGAAAAGAGTAAAGACCAGGACACACCTCAGAGAGAAGCTGGTTAGTACTGGGAATAAACCTGTGCAACCATCTTTCCCAAGGAACCCACTAAGCTCCAAAGAGATTTACACTGCTAAAATGTCTCAGAAAAATTTCTATTTTACTGTTAAAAAAATGGAATAGTAACTTGGTCACTGTGTGTCAAACCCAGTGTCCATCCATTATAGGCTATATACTGTCAATCTTAGAGATATCCATGCATGGGAGAGCACTCAGCAGTCATGTGCACTGTGGATAATTTACTAAAAAAAAAAAAAAAAAAAAAAAAAGTTCCCTTGGTGAGGGTCGTGAAGAATGTACTACGTAGACTGGTCCTTCTGCAATCTTACCTTCTGAGAGGCCCCATTGAGCAAGCCCCGGTCCCACAGGGCTTTGTTTCCGGTGGGATCCTCATCCACTTCGTCATTGGTATTAGGTGGGAGCCTCACCTACAATGAAGTGACACAAATCACATAGCTGGGTCCTGCACCTACTCACCCTTGTCACCAAGCAACATGTTTGCCCCAGGTCCTTTGACAGGGGCCTGAGCCCAAGTCTCCTGCACCTGTTCTGGTGTCTGAGGAGCAAAAAACTCCAGTGAGCAAGGGTCTAACACAGCAAGAGGAAAAATGAAGACCACAGAACATAAACAAGAGAAGCCAGACTGGGCTTTAAAAGATAAACCAAAATTCTGGCAAAAACTGAAAGTATTAGTCGTTAGCTCAAACAAATTTATCATTATTAAATCATGCTGCATGGGGAGGAGGAAGGTGAAAAGGGTTAGGGGATTGAAAAGGCTTTTAAATCCATTTTTACTTTCCATATTCATAGTCCTGGGTCCTTGGCTTTACCACAAACAAACTGAATTGAGTCAGCTTTCCTACACATCACTGTAACCCAGTATCACCTTACCACACAAATGTTGCCAAACTTGTCTGCTCCAGCCACAGTATCATAGTCGAGGAGGCTAGCTGTTGTGACCCATCGAGGGTAGGTGTCATCAGCAAAGATGATGAGCTGGTTTTCGTTACGCTTGTAGCGAACCCAGATGAAACTTTCTTGGACGTCAGATACAATTACCCTATGTCCAATAGTCTGAATCCCAGAGATGTAATTGGCGATATGCTGAGAAAACAAGGACAGCAATGGGCGTAACCTTGGGACACAGAATCAACAAAGATCAGCTTACTCTGACTGCAACATATGTCTCAAGAATGGCACACACCAAAGAACAGCAGTCAGCAATAAATCCCCAGAAGTTAAAAAAAAAAAAAAAGAGCTAGATGGTTTTAACACAGTGGAAATATATGACTAATTGCCCCAGATAAATTCCTTACAGAAGCAAACAGGACAGAAATCTGGCTCTTAGTGTGAGGAAGTCAAGAAACCCACCTACTCCTGCCCTTCTCAAGTCTCAAGGGCTTAATTCATAGTCTGGAATTGGAGAACAAGGTACTGATAAAGGCACATGATTCTAACAGTTCCTGTCCACCACCCTGCCAGAGTCTCCTCCTTCCTCACTAACTAGATCTGGGCCCTCTACCAGCAAATTTACCTTGTTCTCACACTTTCGGAGTAACTTCTTCTTTCCCAGGTCATAGACTCTCAGAAGCTTCCCCACACCAATCAACACCCTCCCCTGGAATGGGGCAATGGCAGCAGGGACCTCTTCCACTGGAGTCTGTGAGGGAAAAAAACCAGGTAATATGGCTATTAAAACATACAGCCATACCCCTTCAACCCAAAATGCCTTCTACAGGCATCCATCAGGAAAACAGCGAGCGATCATCTGTTGCTCATCAGAGAAAATACACTACACAAAGAACAGTCTCTATGAAACAGGGTATTTGGGTAAACAGGTCCCAAACACTGCATTTCAGCAAGTGGATTGATGCCACAAGTGAAAAGTGGATTGGTGCCTGATGAACACTGCCTGAGAGCCCATGCAAATTCACATGGTGCCATTAACTAATCGTGAAGTCTCAATATCAGAAGTGACAGTGGTATACTGGGGAGGGGAAAGGAGTCCTACTGATAAGTGATGGCTGAGTTCTAAGGGAGACACAATGAGTTTAGCACAAAAAAGGTTGTGAAGCAATTATTTCCTAGAGAACACTCCCTTTGTGGGAGGCCTAGAGAAACCATATTCATGTGCTATCAGTGTACAGGAATTTTTTCATTTTAAAAATTATGGTAAAATATGCATAACATAAAACTTACTATTCAAGCCATTTTCAAGTATACAATTCAGTAATATTAAGCATACTTATAATGTTGTGCAACTATCACCACCATTCACCTTCAGAACTTTATGACCTTTCCAAAAGGGAACTATGTAACCAAATAAACAGTAATCCACCCCCATTACCTCCACTCTGAGAATATTAATTCTTTAGAACTGCTGGATTTTGGTCACAAATTGCTGCCTACTTAGTAAGACCAGAAAACAAGGGGCTTATTCAGTGTGTCTGTATCTCCCCATGGAGGGTGGTTAGCACACACGCTTCTTGTGGCACCAGTAGGCAGCAGAGCTTCACTGGAGCACGCAAGCCCTAATATTTCTCTTGTGCCATCAAGAGATGGATCAGAAACCAATGAGCTGGCTCTCTAAATGGTCACCAAAAGATCCGACCCACAACTCACGCAAAAGTGGAAAAGTCTAGTAAGACCTATGATTCAGGAAAACCACTGGTTAGTTCCTACCTTATGCAAAAACTCCAGTTTTTCCCCATTGTTCACAAGCTTGTAGGTATAGACAAAGCCTCCTGCTACAGATCGGGGGTTCAGTATCAGGTCTTTGGCCACACCCACCAGCACATACCAATCATCACCAGTGTTGGAGAATCTGCACACAGCCACACTGCATTTACAGAGAAAGAATCAGGAGTCAGGCATTAGGCATAGCCTAGATAATTCCCATTCCAGTCTCCAAAAACCCTGATGCCCTGGGCTCCTTACCTAAAAGCAGCTTCATTCTGTTCCAGCTGGACAAGGTCCAGTGTGTTCCCCTGAATAGGATTCATCACTCGGATCACAGAGGCCCACTGCCCATTGCCAGCCTTAGGAGCTCCAAAAATGGACTCAGGGAGGTTTTCATTGAGGAATGCTGCTGCCATCTCTGCAGCTAACTCCCGTTCATCCTCCCCTGCTGCTTCCACCATTTCCTAAATCCGAAGAACCAAGGAGGAATTGGTGTGTTCAGAGGTGGGTACTAGGTGAGAAGTGGACAAGCAGTAAAAACACCTCCAGGGGGTCCTCATAATATACAAAGTAGCAAAATCTGTCACCAAAATCAGGATTTCCCAAAATGAAGATTAACTGGAGAGGTGTACAGACAAGGGGAAGGGGAAAGATCACTGAAAGAGAAACTAGGTACTTATTTTTAAATATCAATGCCAAAAAGAACTGACATCGGCTGTGGTGATTACTTGACTAGTAGTCTGAGAAACATGAAGATGAAAACACCATTTTTCTACCTAATCATCTGATTTCCCTTGCTAAGACTACTTTTCCTTTCTCTTTTAGGCCAGATAGTTTTACATGGTTGGGACTGTTTGCTTCTTGCAGGGAAATGATTTCTGGAAGAAGCTGGTGTTGCAGGGAATATGAAAGCTCTCTTGGGCCCGAATCCAAGGAACATATAACACAGACTGTTTTAGAAGTTCAAGGACTGAAGGGAGTCCAGAGAGGGAGCTGAATACTGAATAAACCCAGGTCAGTGTTTTAGTCCTGAGCCATAAGTCTCTAAAACCAATGACCATGGCAGAGGGCTCCACTTGAAGGACCTGGATCTTAAATATCACAAAGACAATAACCAACAATTACATAGCGGTTTAAACTTTTCAATAAAATAGAATTTCACACAAATGCCTTGTTATTGAACCCTGAAGCTCAGCTGCATTACCTCTGCCATCTGCTGCTTCCTCTGCGCTTTTGTGGCCTCAGTGTAGGCATTGTGGTCAGTCTCAATGATGATAAGGTTGTTACTTTCAGGGTGTATGACAAATTTCCTGGGTGTGTACTGCAGTGGAAAGGCTACTTGATTGAAGACAGCACCGAGCTTCTCCAACGCCAAAATCCTACGGCAAAAGTCAATGTAGTTAATAGGTCACTCACTCAGGACCAAGAAACTGGTGTTGAAATGGTCAATAAGCTATCACAGAAAACACATCAACCCCTAAAGCTCTAATGGTAGAATTAGGTAACATGAAACATTAGCCTTCTAATCTAAAAGATTCTGCGCAAGAGACATAGAGATCTGGGAAAGGCCCTTTACTTCACAACAGGCCACCACTGGTTCATGGTGATTCCAGTTTTCACCAGTGAAATCTACATTAGAATCCCCAAAGGAATTTTTTTTAATCCCTCCAATGATAATATGATAGTGATAGTTAAAATTTCCTCCTGATTATTACTGACAAACTGTGATATAAAGAATACCAATTTCAAATTTGTTGTGAAGCACTGCAATTACCGACATACAGTATTTGTGTGACAGTGTTCCATAATACAGTAGATGCCATTCTGAATGAAAACTACCTAAGCTTTAGGAAATCCACAACAGTGTAGAAAGAGGCAGCAAGTATGAAACGTACAACCTTGTCAAAAAGGACAGAGATGTGCCTAAGCCAAATTATGTACAAAACGAGCAGAATCCAGATGCTCTTAAAAATATAGTACTTAATGCATGTGAGAGTAAAGAAATCAACCATTTAAACATCAAAACTTGTCATTCTAAGGGGGAGGATTTAGCTCAAGTGGTAGAGTGCATGCTCAGCATGCACAAGGTCCCAGGTTCAATCCCCAGTACCTCCTCAAAAAAATAAATCTAATCACTTCCCCCTACACACACACACACACACACAGAAATACAAGAAAGAAAAAAGAAGAATTTTTAAAAAAATTGTCATTCTGCAAGAAAAATGTAAGTGTGGCATAAACAAAAACCATGACCACAGATCCTATAGCTTTGATTCTTCTGATCCCACCCACACATTTACCTGTTTTCATAAAGGAACACTACCACGCCAACAGGCAGATTCCAGGCAAAGGGAGGACCTGCTTTCAGTGAGAAACACAATATGGGAGGGGACACAGATGCTTTCATGTTGTATTCTTCCTTGGAAAATATGAGGTTAGCCAGAGTTTGTCAAAGTGGGGCATATAGCACTGGTGATACCCAAGCTGACTTCAGGCAGTTCTCAGATGGAATTTTTAAAATATAATTATTTAAAAAATAATTAGCTTTTTGTGTGTCAGAGGATACTACTAAGAAAGTGAAGATAATCCACAGGAGAAAATATCTGCAAATCATATTATTTGACAAGGCAGTTGTATCTAGCACATATAAAAAACTCTGACAATTCAATAATAAAAAGACAATAACCAAATTACAAAAATGGGCAAAGGATCTAAAAGGACATTACTCCAAAGAACTAATAGCCAATAAGCACATGAAAAGATGATTCAATATCACTGACTACCAAAGACATGCAAATCAAAACCACAAGATATCACTTCACATTCTCTAGGATGGATGGCTATCAAAAAGTCATATAATAATAAATGTTGGTAAGGATGTCCAGAAATTGGAACCTCCATACCTCACTGGTGAAAATATAAAATGGTGTAGCCACTTTGGAAAGCAGCCTAGCAGTTCCTCAAAAAATTGAACAGTTACCAGCAATTTCACTCTTGCAGAAATAAGCCCAAGAAAATGAAAAAATACACCCACATAAAAACTTGTACATACATCTATCAAAATTCATCAAATTGTACATCTGAAATATGTAGTTTTCTGTAGGAATCATACCACAATAAAGGTGTTTAAAAAAAAACTTGCACATAAATGTTCATAGCAACATTACTCATAATAGTCAAAAGTGGAACTGACTGGTTCTGACAGTAAGTACTATAAACAGTAGTGTTTAAACTATGCTTCCAAGAACTCTGCTTTTTTGTTTCACACAGAGGCCTTCCACAACTTTGTTCTGTGGGAAAAATCTGCTGCTGCTAAAAAAAGCTTGAAAGTCTGTGGAATTGTTTAAATTTATAGGAATCTAGGAGATGAGCGCGCGTAGATAAAACAATTAGAGGGCCCATGGATGAGGCTACACCTTGGCAGACAAAGATGTGTGTGGGAAACATTCCAGGGGCAGGTGCATAGATCAAAAACCAAGAAAGAATGTATGAAGGCATGCAGGGAGAGCAATTCTGCTGGAGTAGAAGGTATACAAAGTGCCTGAAACTTAGAAAGAGAGATAACAATGACTGAAGAGTTCCTGAAAGCTGCTGCAGACAAATCTGGGACTTGACAAGTGATAGTGATTCATGTATCAAGAGGCAAGAGTTCCACTGGAACTGTCAATAGTTGTAACTAGGACATGAATGACACCAGTGGCATTAAAACCCACCCCCACAAAAAAACCTTGAGAAGTCACACTAAATAGGTTATTTTCTATCTTGCAATATATATAGTGCTCACTCTATCATTATCACTATAAATAGTCTGTTAACCTGCAAAGGCCTAAATAATTATACTGAGGTTAAAATTTAAGATTTAACAATGAAAATGACAAGACAGAGTGAGAAAAGATTACCAGTGACGGGGGGAGGGGGCAGAGGGATCAATCTGGGATTAACAGATACACACTACTGCATATAAAACAGATAAACAACAAGGACCTAGTAGAGGGAACTATATTCAATCTCTTATAATAATCTATAATGGGAAAGAATCTGAAAAAGAATATGTATGTATAACTGAATCACTTTGCTGTATACCTGAAACATTATAAATCAACTATACTTCAGTAAAAAAAAGAAAAATCCTGGCCAGAAGATTCTAAACCTTGGAGGTTCACAGTGACACTAGCATATTAAAAGTTCTGAGACATTACCACAAAAAAAAAAAAAAAAAAAAAAACAACCCACAAAATACCGATTCAATGCCTGCTCTAAAACTAACCCAATGGCATGTACCTGGAAAACAAGAATTTTAAATTTCACAAACTGAACTACTCTGCTGAGTATTATAACTTGGCCCTGAAAGTCTAAACAGAAGCTAAAACTTCCAAACACCAAAACTTAGCTACCAGGTACTTATATCCTGAGCCAAATGAAGGTTTCAATTGCAACACACTAGCCACACAGTGAAAAGTTGGCTCTTTGCCAGTCTCTCCTTGGGCTTCAACTTTGGGACTCTCTCACCTCAGGGTATTGGTGGAGATGGCCACAATGCCCTCAGGGCACTGTTCAGAGGCGAAGCCAGATGCAAATTCCAGGGTCTCATAAGACAGGGGGGTGAGATGGAAACGAGATTGGTAAGAATAGCTCAACCACGAGCGGCTTGACATGGCCAACACCTGAGGAAAGAAAAGCATCTCCATAAACTTGGAAAAAGCTCAAACACAGTATGCTAACCAAACTACCCTAACCCCAAATTTTAGTCTGTACAATATCCCAAGGAATTTTAGAAACCTAAAAGACTACCTTAAGAAAAAGAGGCCTAGAGAAGAGGCACTATGGCTTAGTATTTGCTAAAAGCTACTGGCTACCAGCCAGGTGATCTACTCAATCTGAGCCTCAGTTTCCACAAGTGTAAAATGGGAATACTATCATAAGGCCAGCAGAGAACACACCACCACTAATATTCTTAGTTACAAAGGACACAACACTTCCCAGCCTCTTTCATATTACACAGTAAGCCATGATATTGACACCAGGTTGCTCATGGGTAATGGTATCCTACATAGGAGGTTTTCAGCTAACTTTCAGTCCATTCCATTTGCTCAGCCTGAGGACAGAAGGCATCAATATTCTGATTCACCCATTACCAAATCATGGCACAGTGCCATGAAACTCCAGTTAAGCTCTGCATTAAGGAACCAAAGACTTCCCACATGAAGGAAACTAACCAAAATAGAGCTAATGTCTGACCAACTATAATACTGGTGAATTAATCAGAGCAAATCTCACACCAAGGGGACTTTTCTCAGCTGATGCCACTAACATCAAAACATAATGCCTGAGCCCTTTCATTACTTACGGCCTCCTGGCCTTGCATCCGGACACGAAAGAGTTTCACAGGACGAGATCCCAGATACCTAGTACGGGTGTCAGATAGATCCCCAGTGACAGGGTCCAGGACAGTTCTCAGCAGCACACCATTCTGATAAAAAGGAGAGGAATGGGTAAAGCCTATATACATAATGGAAACTCCTTTAGCTACTTTATTTCAGAGCAGATAGAAAGAAATGAGTAGGTGGTTTAAAGAATATGCTAATAATTCATTCATTCTCTCACTAAATCAAATAGTTGTTAACCATTTACTGTATGAAAAGTACTTATCTTTCACTGTATATCCTTAAAAAAATTTTTTTACCATGTATGTTAAACTCTTCTTTATAAGTTTTAAGACATACACAGTTTAAAATATCCATACCCACTGTGGTGTCCACATACCATTTCCCTTAAAAAGAATAAGAATCCTAAGAGAAATAGCTAATTCAGGTCTGGGGTAATAATGTTCCAGATATGTGTGGGCCATTTTGTTGTGTCAAAGCCCCCAAAGATAGTGGGATCATGTTAAAAAGGACAAAGGAGCCATCTTCAAAGGGGAACTCCCACTCATCTAAAATGTGGCAATTAAACATCCAAAAAAAGACTGCAATAGTTGGAAGCACAAATATATAAAAATCTGCAAGTTCATAATGTTAGTTAAAAAACAAACAAACCAAAAAAAACACTTCCTCAGTCCTCACTGAAGACTGCTATGGCATCAAGTCCTTACTCGGAAAGTAAGTAAACAAAGGGAAAAAAAAAGAAATTTACCTTTCCCTGTATTAACTGTATTTCAGGGTAAGCAAAGATATGAAGAAAATTTTGTCTCTAGAGAAAAGTTTCAGCTAATTAAAGGAAGAATGAACTAGAAAATCATCATTTCCCATCCCCCAATGACATAATGCATCTAGGCAATGTGTATCAATGGCTGTTGTTAAGTAAAAGATTGATGAGAAGCTTTAAAAGAGATCATTTAAAATAGATACAAACATTCAAACATCACTAAAAGTAGGACAACCAGACTTCATATGCCACCTGATGTGATGTAATAGGAAGCAAATGGCACCTATATAAAATATTCTTGTCCCTCACCTCCTCCCCCCAAAATATCTAAATCTGAATCTAACCAACCTCTTGGTCTGTGCGATCCAATCCTACAGCCATCAAGCCACACGTGGCTAGTCAGAATTGAAATGCGCTGTTAAGTTCAAAGTACAAAATACCAAATTTCAAAGACTTAGTTCTCCCCACACTTAAAAAAACAGAAAGGGAGAAAACATAAAATACCTTAATTTGTATACTGATTAGTAACTGAAATGGTATTTTAGATATACTAGGTTAAATAAAACATTAAAATTAACTTCATCTGTTCCTTTTTTGTGGCTATTGAAAAATTTAAATTACACATGTGGCTTGTATTCTATTTTTAATGGGTAGCATGGTTTAGGTCTATCCACTAGTTTGTAGGAAATACAGAGAATAAAGGAACATTAATCACACAAGGAATGACTGCCAAATCCAGAAGATGGGAAATTCCACAAGAAAAATGATCTGATTTCCTTATAAAAAAAATTTTTTTAAAGGTTGGGACAGTTATTAAAAGAAACATAAAAAGATAAGTCAAGCAGATAAAAACTAGAGATAGCTTTATGTAGATCCTGAGTAGAGCCAAAAGTAAAAACATTTTTGGAAAAAGAAAAAAAGGAGGAAAACTAGAACACAGAAGCTATCAGATGATATTAAGCAACTGTTAAAATTTTGTTAAGCATGATAACATTAGGGCCTTAAAAAACACACATCTGTTAGAGTCACATTCTTAAATATTTATAGATGAAATTATATACCGTATTAGATTTGCCTTAAAATACTTTAGGCAAAAGAAAAGAGGAGGAAAAGATAGAATAGCAACACTGATAACCGGTTACGGGTACATGGAGATTCATTACATTAGTTTAACTCGTGTGCATGTTTGAGAATTTCTAAATTAAGTAAAATTAAAAAGTACCTGGGCTAGATTATTTACATGTCTGAGTAAATAACCATAAAGAAAAATGAAAAGTATATGGTCAAAAATCTGACACTCTCTGATCCTTAGGTTCCTGCTTTTCATGCCATGGAGAGCTCAGCTGCTTTGACAACAGGGAACACCTATTGGTCCTTTATTGCTAACGGAGCCCATTATGAACTGTGAGGCCCTCTATATCTGTGGGTTCTGAATCTGTGGATTTAACCAACCATGGATCAAAAATATTCGAGGAAAAAAATTCCAGAAAATTCCAAAAAGCAAAACTTGGATTTGCCACACATGCACAGCAATTACTTAAAAAGAGTTAATGTACAGAAGAAAATGCAAATACTATGCCATTTTATATAATGGACTTGAGCATCCTCGGATTTTGGTATCCAAGAGGGGTCCTGGAACCAATCCCTCAAGGAAACAGACAGACTTTATTAGTTTCAAAAGCTGCATATTGAGAACTATAGACGACTCTTAAGGACCCCATCTAGTTTTTGCCCCGGAACAGTGATCACAAAGCAATTTTACCAAAGACTGCTTATAAAAATATTCTTTTCCAGTCCTGATTTCATCTAATTAGACTTGAAAAAAGAGGAACAGAGAGCAGCACCATTCACTTTTCATTAAGTGGGTAACTGAAACCTTGGGCACCAAAAATGCCTGTACTGAACAAAGGAATTAAGAAAATAAAAGAAGTCCTGATACCAACAATGTGAGCTTCTGGATCTCTTACCTGTAGCCCAATATTCAGGTATAAGAAGCCAATAGAGCCCCTCTCACCCAGTTCATCCTGCTTCTCAGTCCCACCCATTTCCACAATACACAAGGACTCAGGCTGGGCTGGAAGAGCCTGCATGCTTAGAGGTTGCAAACAGTCCTAAAGGGGAAAGAGACAAGAATAAAACATGGTAAGTGACCATCTGGGAAAAAACCTAACCAGAGAAACCCAATTCTAGGAGTGAAGAATAACTTTCTTGTGACAGGGAAAACCTGAGGAGTGAATTATAAATAGGTAGTGGGCTACTAGTTAAACTGAACCTTAGAACAAGCTCTAGAGAGGATCACGCTTTCCTCTTTTTGTAAAAGTGGATAATGGTAAAAGTAAATAAGCAAAGGGCACCTCAAATATTAAGATCCTCTTCTGTAAACAGTCTTGGGGTTTTTTTTTAACTAATAAAGGGAGTCAAGACTTATGGCGAAGAAGCATTTCGTAGTTTTATTTCATAAGTGTTTTTTGGGGGGCAGGGAGAGGAGTGGTAATCGGTTTATTAACTAACGGAGGTACTGGAGATTGAACCCAGGACCTTGTGCATGCTAAGCATGCACTCTACCACTGAGCTACACCCTCCCTCCGAATTTAGTAGTCTTAGACCTGCATCTCTCAAGCACTGTAGAAGACTTCTGGGGTGTGCTGCTACAATAATCAGGAGAAGGAAAAGGTACAGATTTCAGGGTCCAGTCTAGCTGATCTCAGAGAAGAACATCAGGAATGGACCAGGTGCTCAGATTCCAATAACTGGAAAATCCTTGAAGTCAACAGTGACACTCACCGAGGGATCCAGGGAGATGATTCTGACAGTGTTGTCCACCAGCCCCACAGCCAGGAAACGAGACCGCTGCTCTCCAGGGGGCACGTTGGCCAGACTCATGCACACCACATCTGCTGACATTTCCTTCCGCTCTGTGTACTCGTTCAGCTGTCCTGACTACAGGAATGGAGATGAAAAAAGGTCACAAGCCACTCCAATTCACCCCCAAGCCCTGAACCTGGGGAAGAAAAGGGGGCTTGTTAAGTTCCTTTTGGCTTCCTCTCACTCTTCTCACTATAATCAATGACTAAGAATTTCTCTACTTGAGGTTCCAAGACTAAATTCTACAGTATTTTGCAAACAGCAAGCAAAATTACTGACAAGAGAATCAAGAGACCTTTGGCAATATAATGCACCACAAATTTCCTAAGCCAATCTAGCTCTCAGGAAATGGAAATATACAAAACTGTTTATTTGTTCATGAAAATACTTTGGGTGAAAGAGAATTCAAATAAGGACAAAAAAAAACACTCAATCATACGTAGTTAGACTATACAGTTGGCCATATCCAGAGACATCCTGAGACCATAATTAAGTATACCTAACATCCTTCTATATATAAAAGTAAAATAAAATTTCCAAAATTGATTCAGATCGTAGATTAAATGTATGGCAAATAGTTGGCAGAAAGTACGAGTGTGAAGGGCAGAAAAAGTGTTTCATTGCTAAGATGGGATTTACTAACTCAAATTAGAATTAAAGACATGAAAACGTATCCACCTTCAACTCCCATGAAAAGGGCTTTTGGACTCTTTCCCTCCTCAATTCTCTTTCTCGTGAATATTTAATCTAGATATCTGGATTGCAACTCCTATCTTCACCTCTGAACCCTAAGTAAGTCCCACAGTAAAGGGTAAAATAACATACGGGATCCATCTCAAAATAGACCAGCTCTCCTCCTGTTAGGGCGATCACCACTTGTCGCTGGTTCACTGCACATTTCACAATTGTTTTCTTTCCAGGAGTCTTCCACTCATTGACTCTCTTGTCTGCTCGTATGTGCCGAATGCCATCAGGATACACCTAGAGGCAGTAACAGAAAGAAACCTGACTTTAGCAATTTGACTTATCACTCAAGCATGACCCTGACACCTATCAGACCTGTCAGATCTAGAGGCACTGCATTTGACGTACCAGTTGGGTCAATGAAAAAAGAGTTAAGAGGGACCAGTCAGAGTTAACTTCAGAAGAGTTCGTATTTTGCAACATCCACATCAAAGAAGTTTGTAGCATCCAGCTTTATGTGAACCCAACAGCCTACACCATAATGAGATCAAAAAAAGGACAAAGGTGAGCAGTTAAGCAGCTCTCTGAGAATCCTCACCTGCACCAAGGCATCATCTCCTAACAAGGAGCAGGATAAGGTTGGGGTAGTGCCCAGAAACCCAGAGTCAGTCACTTCCTCCACAGTCTCTCCGATGGACAACACCAGTGTGGCATTCACGAAAGACACAATAATGTAGGCATCAAACTCATCTGAAAAAGGAAAAAGAAAGAAGTTGGTTAGCTAAGAATTCATTAGTTACAAAGCCAAATGAGACACACTAAGTTTTCTCTTCAGAAACCTTCGAAGGCTCTTCTATGTGTAGTCATCAGACACACAATCATGTGGAAAACAGCATAGGATGATCCAAAAGGTAACTGAGGGTCGTAACAGCCTACAGACATACTTCCTTAAATAGCTAAACAGTACATAGATTAGACATGCCCATATCTAATACCTCTGCAAGCTAATATTTTCTTGAGACATTTGCTAGAAAAATGCAAGAGGACAAAGCAAGAGGAAAATTTGAATATTACGGTATTTGTACATATTGAAGCTAGAGCCTGTTTATTCATGCGAGATGCTAATCACAATCCATTCTTGAAAGATACTCCCTATTACCAAGAAAGGTCTCCATCTTCTTCCAAAAGAAGCTTATGGGGGAACACAAGACCTAACGAACAAAATAGAGATTAAGCCTCCATGAAACTAAGTCTTTCTAGGGTTGGAAACTGAGATTTCCAAGATGTCCCAATAGGAGTGATGTATAAATACTGTATAACCATGAAAGGGATGAGGTAGTTGATATTGTCAGCCCTTTGACCTCTCTAGTTTTTCACATTTAAAAATATAACTATTCAGTGGTCATGAGGATTTGCTTTTTATTTAATAAAATGTATTTGGATAACAAACACAAATGAGTTTCTCAAGGAGGTCATATAGGCAATCCCCAAAGTTTCTCATGCAGATCCCAGTTAATCTATTTCTCATACATTCCACCCTACAGCACAAAACAGCTTTTGCGTCTCACATCCAACACGATGTTTGGCATAAAGCTTGATAAATGCTAAATAAAGGTATATATTTGTTTTTTAAAAAAGAATTAAGATTTTCCTACTTAACATTTGAATTTTCTGTATCAATTCCCCTCTTTCTGTCCCCTTCACACAGAAATCAGGCAAACATGGGACAGAATGACAAGTAGACAAGGTACTAAAATTGGAGTGGCTACCTCACTCTTAGCAGAAGTAGCTAAAAGACCCTGCTAGCCTAAGCCCTTGTTAGAGCTCAATGCCATAGGTCTGATCCATCCTACCCATATCAAGGACATAGTTTGGATTTTTTTGGAGCATTTTTATTTTTTAGTACCATATCTAGTGATAAACTTTTCTTAAGAATGATATACTTGGACCATTCTTTATTTTCAAAGTTTTGCCAGCCAGATGAACAAGATTTCTTTTCTTTAAACTGAAGTATAGTCAGTTTACAATATGTCAATTTCTGGTGTACAGCATGTTTGTCATACATATACATATATATACTCGTTTTCATATTCTTCTTCACCATAAGTTACTATGAAATTGAATATAATTCCCTGTGCTATACAGAAAAAACTTGTTGTCTATCTATTTTATATATAGTAGTTAGTATCTGCAAATTTCGAACTCCCAATTTATCCCTTCCCACCCCCTTGCCCCCTGGTAACCATAAGTTTGTTTACTCTGCGAGTCTGTTTGTTTTGTAGATAAGCTCATTTGTCTTTTTTTTTTTAATTCCACATACAAGTGATATCATATAGCATTTTTCTTGCACTTTCTGGCTTACTTCACTTAGAATGATTATCTCCAGGTCCATCCATGTTATTTTTAATGGCTGAGTAGTATTCCATTGTATAAACATAACAGCTTCTTTAACCAGTCATATGTCGATGGACATTTAGGTTGTCTCCACATCTTGGCTATTGTATACAGTGCTGCTATAAACACTGGAGAACATGTATCTTTTTAAATTAGAGGTCCCTCAAGATATATGCCCACGAGTGGGATTGCTGGATCGTATAAGTCTATTTTTAGTTTTTTGAGAAATCTTCAATACTTTTTGCCATAATGGCTGCACCAGACTACATTCCCACCAACAGTGGAGGATTCCCTTTTCTCCACATCCTCTCCAGCATTTATCATTTACGGACTTTTTAATGATGGCCATTCTGACTGGTGTGAGGTGACACCTCACTGTAGTTTTGATTTGCATTTCTCTGTTCATCAGCAATATTGAGTATTTTTTAATGTGCATACTGGCCATTTGTATGTCTTCACTGGAGAATTATCTGTTTAGTCTTCTGCCCATTTTTGGATTAGGTTGTTTGGTTTTTTTTGTTATTAAGTTGTATGATCTGTTTATACATTCTGGAAATTAAGCCCCTGTCAGTTACTTCATTTGCAAATATTTTCTCCCTTTCCACAGGTTGTTGTTTTGTTTTGCTTATGGTTTCCTTTGCTGTGCAAAAGCTTTTAAGTTTAATTAGGTCCTATTTGTTTATTTTTGCTTTTACTTCTATTGCTTGAGTAGACTACCCTAGGAGAACATTGCTAAGATTTATGTCATTAAATGTTTTGCCTATGTTTTCTTCTAAGAGGTTTATAGTGTCTTGTCTAAAACAAAGTCCTGAAGCCATTCTGAGTTTATTTTTGTGTATGACGTGAGGGGAGTGTTCTAACTTCACTAATTTACACGTGGCTGTCCAGTTCTCCCAACACCACTTGCCGAAGAGACTATCTTTTCTCCACTGTATATTCTTGCCTCTTTGTCTAAGATTAATTGACCATAAATCTGTGGGTTTATTTCTGGGCTCTCTATTCTATTCTGTTGATTCATGTCTGTTTCTATGCCAATACCATGCTGTTTTGATTATTATCAGAGCTCAGTGCCATAGGTCTGATCCATCCCACCCACATCAAGGACATAGTTTGAATTTTGATTGCTCCAAAGGTGGTTCAACTGAACTAAGATTACTTGTCATTTTCAATAGAATCAGTGTTCTTCACAGCAAAAAGGGCCAGATGAAAATGTATTAATACTGGTATAACCTATATCAGCATTCTGACCTATTAGCAGGACATAAAATCAACTTGGTGGATTTCAATCAGCATTTTAAAATAGAAATATAGAAATAAATGTAATTTATGATAGTGCTTCACACATAGTAACGGTTAAGTACTGTTTTGCAAAACTTTTGCTTCAGTTAATAATATCTGTGTATATCAACTGGGTGGCTGAAGAAGTTAAGGATCAAAGATCTTTCCCGATGGTTGTAATCTAATGGCTACACCAGGAATCCAGAGTAAGGGTTCAATTTCCAAATTAGGAGTAACACTAGACAAACAGTTGATTTTAGATTATTTTGTTGTAAAGTGTCAACATGTATCACATACCCTGGGGACACCTTATAAAATGGCTTTTTAAGACCACACTGTTCACCACCATAAAATATTGAGTATAGATATGGTTATCCCCAAAATGGTATCTTAATAGCTTACAACAAACCCAACATCAGTCTTCACACAACACCAAACTTACAAGCTTTACTCCAGCCCTAAGTTTTTGAACTGGAAATTTTTGGTGTGTAAAAACAACAGGAATTGCTTAATTTTAACGTTAAATGAATACTGTGTCCTTTCCTACATTCTCAACACTGAAACCTAGTATCTTAAAAAGCCCTGTCAAAGCAAATTAAAGCCAAACAACAAAGGGCTCTAACTGGCCAAGATTTCGGACTCTTCTTGCAGTTAAGGGGAAAGGAGGGCATCCAGGAAAAAAAAAACACAAAACCCAAATCATACATTTTAAACTTGTATGTAGAGAATGGGGGGAATGAGGAAAAGGGCTGCTTAAGTTCCTTATCTTCTCTTTGACCCAAGGTCCCAAATTGCTCAGACATAAAAATAAAGATGCTCGATGGACTGTGAACTATGAGTATCTATGTTGTCTTCTTCCAGAGGCTGCAAGTTTCATCTAAAAGAACATGAGTTCATACCTCAGTGAAGAATCTATCAGCGTATGAAGATACATCTTTGTCTGTTAAACAGGACTTCCATCTGTCTGAGCAATGTGTAAGCAGCCCACAGAAGAGGGAATGCTTTATTCTCTTTCCACTACCTTAGTATCTCAAACTCAACAAACAGCCCACTCCAAAGGGTAAAGGGAGTGATCATCCAGATAATTTAGGCCTCCAATATCTCATTTTCACTTTATATTCAGACTACTCAGTCCTTGTCTTGCCTCAGCACAGTCCTGATTATACTCAAAAGAAAAAGAGAAAAAGGGGGACTTTCTCCAGGGCCTAATCTTTTCAGTCACTACACCTGGAACATACAGAAACTCCAAGGGAGTATAAAGTTAAGGTTTTCTAGCTACAGCTCTTTCAAAGTAATGAAAGACAAAATGATTATGTTTCACATCCTGTGGGAGAAAGTAAGAGAAGCTGATTCCTGCCTCAGACTACTCAAAGATGGGTATGCACCTAGTGCACATGGACAGCCAACTGCAAAGTTACCCTCTGAGAGATGTTATCAGGGCAGCCTCTATATTTTGTGCAGTTCCCTCTCCCTGGGTAAACTCTAAGACCCCATGGTAGACCCTGGCAATAGGTACACACCTGTGGTGATCAGCACCTTCACAGCCACCTGTGGAAGAGAAAAAAAGGCTTGGTATTGGTAGTGTGCATCACCAAGTACCAGCCAAAGTTAGTAGTTGCCTGGAAGACTGCAGCATGTGTGGACATGTGGAATGTTCACTCAACAGTAACTAAGGGTATCTGAAAAGAGAATAAAGAGAAAGAACCTGACCTGGTTTTGTGGATGACTGCCCAAATTATAGTTTCTAAAGAGTAAAACTTATCAGGTTGTAATTATTTCCTAGATTTTGGTATTTAGAGGAGAAAATTTTTCAGCTACAAATTCCATCATGCAACATACTGCTTATCACTAACTTATCAAACATCACCCCAAAACCCTTTCCTGGTTCTTAAAAACGTCTGTTCCCTCTTCTCTAACCCTTCCTGGCAACATGCCTCTCATCACATCAGAACACACAAAAGTTTTGTATACTTGTCTTCTTTTTTAGATGGCAAGTACTCTTAACAGTGGGGATCCTATCTTACTTACTCTGAGTACAAGGTAGACACTCAAAAGACAGCAGGCTGAAGAATACTAAACTTATCCAAGAAAACCAGCAGGACCCAGACTCCCATTGCAAGGTTAGTCAAAGGAGCAGTGGATGGGGATTCAGGAGACAGGGCTTTCAGTCTCTATCACCTAGGTGTGCTATCTTGGGACAGTCAACCCCTGTGATTTTCTGCCTTCTTCATAAAAATGAGGGGTAACTTTTCTGCAAATACAAATCTATTTTACAATAAAGTTTAATAATTAAAAACAAACAAAAAAGAGGAACACATTAGGTTTTATCTCAAAGGTTCTTTCTACTTCAGTTTAAGCAAAGTTTTCAAGACCCTTACTATCAACCAGTCAACCAGCCACCAATCTAAACGTGAACATCAACACTGACCAGTTTCTTTATGAAGACATTACGCAAAATGGGGAAATCTTTCAAAACCAAGCATCTAATAATTATCTTCTTCTCAGCTAAAACGAAACTAATTTCCTATTCACTTTTTTCTTTTTATTGAACTCAGATTGGATTCCAATCCCTACATGAAAACAAAATCCATTAAAATGTGTATTCTACTAATAGAGGTTTCCCTCCTACACATTTCCTAGCTCCCTTAATTTGTTCCATACAACCAAAACATCTAAATATCAGAAAGATTTCCAGCTGCTTTCTTGAAAAAGCTTTGTATACTGGCCAGTCCCACATTCCTGAGGGAATAAGAGAAAAATAAAGTCTAGGAGTAGAAATGACCTACAACTCCAAAGAATTAAACAGAAAATGAGAATTGAATTTTATTTCTAAGGGACTGAAATTCAGTTGTCACAAGACTTTCCTGTTGTTGCACTACTACTCATTTTCACATAACTTTCAAATTTTTAGGATGAGGTGACCATTTGTATTCAGGAACTCAGATTTCCTCTTTCTTCCATCCCTTCTTTTCCACTCACTCTAAAATTCTGATTCCATTCAATCAGCCTCTGCTTTCCTTAAGCACATACTCATCCACTAAGCAGGACTGACTAAGCTTTACAAAATCTCTTAATACGTAGAATAACACCTTCAATTCACTGTGATTTCAGCACAAGAGAAAACATGGTTGAAGAAAAATGAAGCAGCAAAAACTTCACCTCTATACCATACCTCTTACAGACGGAAATAATATCTTAAAGATGATATAGTCAAAGAACATGACACATGGCAGAAATAGCTCTATCTATGATACTTAAGTATATAGGTACTGAATATTAACAGCCACCCTACACACCCATTATCCATGTGTACAAATAGTTACTGAAGGCATCCTGACTGCAAGAGCCTCAAAAACATGGTATTGGGCCAGATTCTAGTATATGGTGCTAGATGAAGTGATATAGAAGTATTACAAATACAGCTTCTTAAGCCTTCTATTGTCAATGGCACCCAGACCCTCATTTCGACTGTCAGGAAAGGACTGCTTACCTTCAATGTGCCGACGCACTGTCCAGACAGCATTGGGGTTACCAGGTAGCTCTGAGACAGCCATTTCTGATACCTGACAGAAGAGACAAACCACATATCCAGTGAGTATGAAACTCAGCTCCTTGCTCACAACTACACAAGCTAACACAGTTCCAATATGGCAGGAATCACACTGTATATACTAAATTAAAAGAAAGGAACCATCCAGTCAGAAAGTACGTAAGAACCAAAATGCAAGAGGTAATAGCAATCCCCATAACAGACTTCAACAAGCAGCAACAGGATAATTGTTGCATCCAAACTCACACAAAAAAGTGAGCATGTGGGAATGAAACAGGCCTTTTAAGTTAGCATCCCATTTCTTTCTCTCACTCCCATAAGGCCAAATTCCAACTCTCTTCACAGAACAATTCAAATGTTACATCCTTTAGGAAAAATCTTCCCTTATCCTCTTGGCTGGCAGTCATCTCCTCTTCCTTCTATAAGCTCTTACAGAAATCACAATCGCCACCTCTTAGGATACTTACATAAAAAGTGATCTGAGGAACTGTTTTGTCCTTCCTACTAGATTTTTACACTCCTTAAGGTCAGAGTCAAGAATCCTCTGAATGTCCTACTGGTTCTTAAATGAGAACTCAAATGATCTAGAGGGGAAAACTGGGTGTGGGTCACACATGAACTGCCCTATACTGTCCTTGTAATTCTTCTGTAAATCCAAAACCATTCTAAAATAAAAATTTTATTGAATATTTCTTAAATGATGTAGAGACAAAAAAATAAGCAGCCTAAAACACTGTACCTTTTATAGGAAGAACTCAAGTACATATGTGAAAGGTATTACTCTTTCGTTGGTTTACTGATGTAATAATAGGAGTACCTGATCATGGTACAGGAGAACCCTAGAAAGCTTCATCATCAATAAAATGTAAATGTCAGGTATACTACAGTCTATACACTGAATGTAGTATCTGACAGTGTCCCTGCTCAACTGAGACCATAATCTAGCTAGACAATAAGGTTCAACAAACAGACATAAAGGAACACAGCAATATTCAAGAATTTGAAAATATTTTTTATATATAACAAAGACATTTTTTATAGAATTAGGAAAAAGTGAGAGGGGGCAGGGGCTCCAAAACAATGATTCTTAATTGAATCCTTTATCTTTTATACCGTACACAAATTTTCTGTAAATGCATGTATGTATTTTTTGTGTTGAGTACTTGCTTTCATTCAACAGCTACTCAACAGGATCCAATGAGCAGTAACTAATCAAGAACTACTGGTCTCAACTGCATTCGAATCATTGAAAATTGGGTGACCTGATGAATGCCAAAATACTCATTTTGGCAGAGTTAAAATGTTTTTGAACAGCAATATTAATAGCTAACACTTATTGAATATTGAACAGTTACCGTATGCCAAACCTTGGTAACTGCTTCCTATGCATTCTCATTTAATTCACACAACAATCCTTTAAGGCAGGTGCTGTTATTAAGCCCATTTTACAGAAGAGGAAACAAAAGCTTAGTGATAGCTATTTAGTAGTAGTAGAGCCAGAATTCAAAACTGAGGTCATCTTGCCAGTGTTTCAATAAAAATTAACAAAAATAGGCAGTAGCCCTCTAAGAGTCTGGAATTTGCCAACCCCAAGCTCTAAAAGCAAACTGTCACAGGAAGCTTTATTTTACTCCTAACAAAATCAAGTCCAGGGCACTTGCTAAAAGGCATCAACACTAGAACCATGATGAGAAGAGGTTATGGGATCTGAGAAGATAATTTTGTCCATATTTTTTAGGTGTCCGTATCACCCAGAAAGTCCAACAATAAAGGATTCATTAAATAAATTACAACCCACCTACTATGGAGGTTTATTGCAAAAACATTAAAAATAGCATAACTTTAGAGTACACAGTAATAAGGAATAAATTAAGTAAGATACAAAAATGTATACAAAGTATTAACAGTTTATAAGTATCTAAAAACTTTGAATTAAGACCTAAAAGTAAAGGGAGTAAAACGTGCCATGCAGATTTCCTAATCTCCATGAACCTAGAACTAATAAAGGTGTTTTTCCCCTTTTATCTCCATTTGCCAAATTTTTCAAATATGCCCACCGTGCCAACATGATAAGAATAGGACATGTACACTCTAAACTGTATGGAAGTAAGGAAGGAAGAAAACATTGTTTCACAGAAACATTAAATACATTTTTAGTCTCATCAGAATAAAGCCAAAGGTTGCGTTATCAATGCTTCCCTCCAAACTCTGCAGATGATCTAGCAATTTCAATCTTACCTCAAGTCCATGCCTTAAGACTCTCAGAGATGACCGGGGTCCCCTACCACAGGCCACATACAGCTGTGGAGTGTCTTCATTGGCCAGATCAGCTATCTGCAAGGAGAAAGTTAGGGGGGAAAATGTCTGCTTGTGATAATTCTCCGCACCCAAACCTGATTATTCTCAGGGAGACAAACCACTTTTTAGTAGGTAAGGCTTTTTAGTATATTAGGCTGTAAATATTGCTACAGTTTCTGGGGGTATGGAATGAAAAAGACCCAACATTCCAAAAAGCAAGCCAGTCTGAAACAAGTTTTACCAACAAAAAGAGGCTTATATAGCTTCTTGAGTTAATGAAGTATTTTTTTTTTTACAGTAAGTGAAGCTGTTATATAACAAACTAAAACTTTGGTGTTTCCTTCCAACTAAAAATATAGATAATAAACTATATGACCATTATCTGTGACTCTGTCACCAACATTAAAGTTTACAGATACCGCCAATTATCACTTCTCTCATCACTACTTCAAAATTGTATTTTTTAGACCTGCTGCTAGAATGCACATGATCAGTTACCCTATCTACAGATGTTCTTATGATTTGTCTGATCAACTAATGGGTAACTTTGCACCTGGTCGTTTGCCACCAAATGGGGAAGCCATGTGTTCTTGTACTAGTAACCCAGACATCTAGCTGCTTTCCAGTACAATTAGAGGTCAGTTATTTGTATTTGTAATTTTGTCAAGCTGTACAATTCAAATGAAAATTTTTGACTGCCTGTAAGGCAGTGCCGCCTACTGTAACATGGATGAACAAGCGGCTTGTGAGCGTATACAGCCTTTACACTGATTTCTTAAAAAAAAAAAAATTAACTCACCTATTTTAAAAGCATCTTGTTATTTTAAAGCCCATTACAGAAGCACATATATTAATTTTTCACAACCTAAAAAATTACTTGCTATCTTGACAATCGTGTTTATTACTATATACATTTAAAAATATTATTCAGAGAGGGGATGCAGATGACTCATCAGGCTAGAAGAAATACGTAGCAAAAAATGCTTACAGTACTGCTAAAGATACCTGAACTTCCTGTTCATTTTATTCTTGATCTACAAACTATTTACACAATTATTTCCTCAAATTCCAATGAAAATGGAAAAAAAAATTACTAATAACCCAATTAGGAATTACTCATACTTATTTTCTACTGCCCTTAGAACTAACCCTTTCCCAGGAAGAAGGAAAAGCAGTTAATTTCAGAACTGTTCATTTTGCCAGGAAGAGTGACTGATTGCCGACCTGAGTCCCTAGCACACAGTTAGCAAAACTCTCTCTTACTGAAAGTATAATCATCTAGACAAGGTCAGGTGGTACCTAATGATCACTGGAACCCAAGGAAACCAGGATACACTGACATGATAAAATTCCTGTTACACTTGAACACCAGTAGTGGGAGACAAAAATCCCCATCCTGGGCCACCCTGGTTTCCTAAAAAGGCTCTGTTACTGAATGATCCTAGTGTCTCTGGAGTATTTTAAGGAGGAAATGAGTGTTAAAATGAGATAAATAAAGGAATTCATAGACTCTTCAGTGATAAAAGGTCTATTTCAGAATCCCGTGATGAGGGCATTACATTAAAAAGAAAAACACACATGCTTATAGGTGCAGAGAAAATGCCTGGAAACAATCACTGGAAGCTATTAATGGTGAAGGATTGGTGCAATGGAGGGTTGAAAAGACTGGGGGTAGGATTTTTTCTTTTCTTTTTTTTCCCCTCTAACAAAAGATTTATTGGTCTGTGGTCATTAACTGAGAAGTCAATTTAACAAGGAGGGCCTCAGTTAACATTTTTGTGTCAAGTAACATGCGTTTAGAACTTCTCTGGAGAGAGCACAGAATGAAACTCTAATCACGAGTGAGAAATATTTAATTACTGCCCCCGTTATTGAGCCAACAAATATTTACTGTGCACTCAACTCAGTTTGCCACTGTCTTTAGAGGATACAAAAATTCATGGCTCCTGATTTTTAAGACCTAATATTCTTTGAAAGATAAAACATGTTTGAAAAAAATCTCTAATTCAGGGCTTTATATGCCAACTGCTAGAGGTGTACCTCAGTCAAAGTTCTAAAAAAGGTGAAATTACATTTAACAAGGCCAATGGGAACAGCTTCAAAGGGAAGCAGAACAGAGATGGGCTGGGCTTCCCAATAAAAGAATCCAAATCCTTCACCATGGCCCAGGATTTTTTTTTTTTTAGCTTTGTACAATCTGAATTTTTATAAAACAAGACTTTTATAATAAAAAAAAAAATTAAGCCCTAGGATTTATGTGATGGTTTTTAATCACCCAAGTACCTTTAGCTGCTTCACCCTTAACACTGGCAATTCCACAGACATTCTGCTAAACCTAACTCTTAAACTAGACCTTAATTTAATTGGAGTTAAAACCTTAAATTCATTCAGATTAAAAACCAGCTGGCTGGCATTGCTCATTATAGTGACTGAAAAGACCCACACCTGGCAAAACAAAATGGGAGAGAGGCTGTCCAACTCATCAACCAGCACAAGGTTTTTGAGTGGTCTTGGCTGAAAGAAGAATGTGTCTCCTTCTTCCAGAGGCATGGCAGATGAAAACTCAGGTTCTTCATCATCATCTCCAAGATGTGCAATTTGATATAAGTAACTGGGGAAAAGCAAAAGACTTTAGTTAAAATGCTTTGTCTTATGTACAACATGATAAGTATAATTAATATGCTATATATGGAAGCTGTCAAAAGACAATAAATCCGAAGAGTTCTCAACGCAAGGGAAAAAAATTTTTTTTCTATTTCTTTAATGTTATACCAAATGAGATGATGGATGTTCACTAAACCTACTGCAGTAATCATTTCATGACGTATGTAAGTCAAATCATTATGTTGCACACCTTAAACTTACACCCATGTATGTCAATTATATCTCAACACAACTGGAAGAAAAAAAGCAAATAGCATTTTTAAAAAATTTTCTGTCTGAAGATGTTTGCCATCCAGATAATGCTCATAAATCACTTTATGCTGAGTCAGCATCTATAGTTTGAAATCTCTGCTTATGAGTGAGCTTTTCTACTTAAGAGCAGGGGCAAAAAATGTAAGACTATTGAATTCAAACTGGTACAGTGACAAGAAGTTACAGCATACAGTGGTTAAAAAGCACTGAGCCTCGACTAGAGTGCCTGGATTTGAATCCTAGTTCTGCCCCTCAGTTGTGTTATTACTTTATCTCTCTGTGCCTCACTTGTCTTGTTTGCAAAATTGAAAAATACTTTCCTATAGAATTCAATGAGTACTTAGAGCATTACATCGCATCTAATAAGAACAATTTTTGTCAAATAAAATGAAATATGGATAAAGGAAATCCAAAGAAAATCTATAACCACTTCCCATTTTAACCATTAACCAGGCCAAATCTAACAAAAAAACACTGATGACTTTGTAAAAGTATGCAGATAATATTATTCCTAACAACGAAACATAAACATATCCAGAAATAATAAGCAACAAAATCATCTTGCTTTTCTGTCTGTCCTCTGGCTCTATAAACTGAGTCAAACACAAAACACACACACACAAAAAAAAGAGAGAGAGAAAGAGAGAGAGAACGGAATTTAGGAGTAGATAATCTGTAACAATATACCATCACAAACTGAGTATGCAATGAGCCTACTTGTGGGAAGCAGCTCAATTAAAATAAAACACTACACTGCTACTGGTCATGTTTATTCTTTAAGTAATACAGCAAACCTTCAATACAAAGCGCTTTGAACAACTGAATGTAGCTTTTTAGGAGCAGGATAAATGATTAAATCAGGGTCTCAAATAAGCCAAATAAACATCAGCATTTAACTTTGGTAAACCCATCAGATTCTATGCTAAATTATGGAAAAGCAAGTAGTTGTTATCCTTGAAAGATTTACAAATGCACTGAGAAGACAGAATATAAAAAGTTAAGTAATCCAAACTCCTTATTCAGGCAAGGTGTCTATATACAGATGATAAAGATCACCTCTCAAAGATACCTTCCCTGTCTAGTAACTGCTAGATAACCAAAAGGATGCTGGGTTCACTATCTCTATCACAGGAAAGGTTGCTCTGGTTGAATCAGTTTCCGTGACTATAGTGCTATGCTTCAGAGCAGGAACTTTGGAACCAGGTGGTCTAGGTTTTAGTCAGATTTAGTTGTGTGATCAGATTTCTTAAATTCTGTGACACCAGTTCCCTAAACTATAAACGGGATAACAACACTGTTATAGAGTATGTTACTCATTAATATTTGTAAAGTGCTTAGAACATAGTAAACGGTCAATTAAGTGTTTGATAAACAGGTTGCCTTATCAGTTAACACCCATAGTACATGTTTCTGATATCCCAAATCACCACTCTTAAGTCTTCTAGATTTCAGCAGCAGCAGTAATGGCTAATTTCTCACAAGCTCAAACCCATCTCACTCTGATAAATATCCCATCTGTGCATTGTAAGCTTTCTGGACTCTGCCCCAAAACATCTATTCCAGGAGAGGTTGCCTGAGCAACAGAAGGTACAGGAGAGATCATGCCCCCAGGAGTAACTTTCAACCCAGGAGGGAGAGGAGCTGGTGTTAACCTCCAGGCGGCCAATTTCAGAGGCATTTTGCATGCTTCTCAGCAGGTCTTGACAGAAGCCAGTTCCCATAGCCCACAGCAGGAACCTTGGCAACACACCCTTAATATTGGCTTGTCCTCTTTCCCTACCTCTCCCCACTGATCTCTCATTCTTGCTTCCTGCAATTACCTCCCAGTAATCTACCTGGCACCTTAGTCCTTTTCTCAGGCTTTGCTTACAGGAGAACCCAAGATAAGACAATATAAGAAAAGCATTCAGAACAGTGCCTGATACATACAGACAAGTACTCAACAAATGTACACCACTATTCTTCAGAACAAAAGAAATCATTGTCTGTATTAAAAACTTTTAGAAGACTTTATAGACTATAGGGATGTGTAAATCCTAGCAAACACACTATCTGCACAAGGTAATAGGCAAGAAGATAATACCTTATGCCTGCAGCTATCGCCTTATCAGTACAGGTTATTATCTAAGTTTTTAATGTCTGCCATCTACTAGATGAAAAAAATGGTACCCTCTTTTGACTGGCATTCTTTCAATTATGAATGAGCTTAAAAATCTTTTTACATATTATACCTATAGACCACTGGTATGTCTTTTACTGTGAAAAGCATGCTCAAATCCTGTAACCATTTTTCTATTGACTGAACTGCCCATTTTTATTCAATGATTTTCAAAAGCTTATTAACTCTCCCTTTGTCATGTACTGAGAAGAAAAAAGGTTCCTTACACCGTTGGTGGGAATGTAAAATGATACCATCTTTTGAAAGACAATTTGGCATTCCTATCAAAATCTCACCCCACATACAGGAATTTTACCATGGCTTTATTCAGCTAACGTGCCAAGATATACCCACAACGTCCATTTTAGCACTGTTTATAACAGCAGAAGTACAAACCACCTAAATACCCAGCAATAGGGGATATAGCCATAAAATATTATGTAGCCATTAAAAATGTATACTGTACACCAAATGCAATGTATGGGTCTTGCTAATATTCTGATCTGAACAGATCAACTGGAGAAATATTGAGACAATAGAGAAATATGAATATTGACTGGCCATTTGATTATATTAATAAACTATTATTATTTCGGGGAGGTGTAAATAAAATAAGATTTGCCATGGGTTGGCCTTTGTTGAAGCTGAGTGATGGGCACATGTAGTTATACTGAACAGTGTAATTCATTAATTATACTATTCTCTCTTCCTTTGTGCCTGTTAGAAAATTTCCATAATGAAAAAACAAAATAAAAATTTTAAGTGAAAAATAAAGACTCACTGATACAGAAAGTTTTTTTTAAGATGTACTGCTTTTTTGAAAAAGTAAACTAATAGTTTTTTGTAGAATGTTTCAGTTCTCTAAAATAAAACTACCTATACATGTTAAAAAATAAAGATAATGGAAGTAGATACAACAAAATGTTGAAGTGACTATTCTGGAATCCTAGGATTATGAGTAGTTTTTATTATTTATTTGCTCTTTATTCACTCTCCAAAACTTTCTACATTCCAGAGTAAAATAACAAGAATGGGATTAATCAACATTTACTGAATGCTCACACAATAAAAGTACTTCTTAGTATCTGACATTTGTATTAAATACCCACGAAATCCAGTAAGATATACATTATTATTATCCCCACTTGATAAAGGAGAAAATTGAGACATACTGCTAGAAAACATAAAACCAAGATTGTAATCCAGGCAGTGTGACTTCAGAGTTTATGGTAGACTATACTGCCTCTTCCAAAATGTCCCTGACTAAAGGATAGTATAGAAATTACGCAGAGATAGGATTAAGCAATTAACAGAAGATATACTGCTAGGCAAATAAATGAAAAAAGTCCAATCTTTTTATTAAACAAAAATTTTACCAAATTAGCAAAGCTTGATATATATATATATATATATATATATATAAATATATATATATATTCCTAGTGTAGACAATATGAAGCAAAATAGACAACATACCCTGCTGCAAAACATAAATCAGCAAAAACTTTTAGTAATTAAGCAATGTGTCAAAAACTTTGAAAACGTGTACTCTTCAATCTAGCAACCATATCCTTAAGTCTACTTAACAACAAATAAAAGCTTACTTAAGTAAATTAACTCATGCCCACATAATGGAATATTGTATAGGCATTAAAAATGATGTACATTCAACAAATAATGCTAGGACAACTGATTTCCACATGTAAAAGAATGAACTTAAACTGCTACTTAGCATCCTATAAAAATTTTAACTCATGCACACCAATGTTCATAGCAGCACTATCTACAATAGCTAAGACATGAAAGTAACCTAAGTGTCCATTGACAGTTGAATGGATAAAGATGTGGTGTGGATGTGCGCATGCGCATGCAAATGCAAATGCATACACACACACACACTGAAATATAACGCAGCCATAAAAAGAATGAAATACTGCCATTTGCAGCAACATGGATGGACCTAGAGATTATCATACTAAGTGAAGCCAGACAGAGAAAGACAAATATTATCTGATACCACTTACATGTGGAATCTAAAAGCACAAATGAACTTATTTTAAAAAGAACAATAGTAACCTAAAATGAAAAATATGAAAACAAATATACATGACTGAAACATTATGTGATATACCAGAAATTGATGCAACATTGTAAACTGACTATACTACCAAACAAAAAAAAAGAAAAAAGAAAAAAGCAGCAACAGACTCAGATATAGAATATAAACTTACAGTTTACCAAAGGGGAAAGAGGCAGGGAATAAATTAGCAGTATGGAGTTAATAAATACATAGTACTAGATAAAAAATAAAATGGAAAATAAACTTACAGTTTACCAAAGGGGAAGGGACAGGGAATAAATTAGGAGTATGGAGTTAATAAATACATAGTACTATATATAAAATAAAGCACAAGAATTTACTGTATAGCACAGAGAATTATATTCAGTATCTTATAATAATCTGTAATGGAAAAAAATCTGAAATGAAAAAATGTGAAACACAATACTGTAAATCAACTACAGCTCAATTTTAAAAAGTGGATCAACAACCTAATCATAAAAAATAAATTCATAAAACCCTGAGAATAAAACAGGGGTAAATCTTCATACCCTTGAATTTAGCAATGGATTCTTAGAATACAAAAAGCACAAGGAACAAAGGAAAAAAGGATAAACTGAACTTCATCAAATTACAAACTTTAGTGCATCAAAAAACATTATCAAGAAAATGAAGACAACTACAGAATAGGAAAACATATTTGCAAACCATGAATCTGATAACAGATTAATATTCAGAATATTAAAAAAACTCTTGCAAATAAAAAAAGACAAACCACCCAAGTAAAAAACTTAAACATTTCTCCAAAGGTAAACAAAATGACCAATTACCACATGAAAAGATACTCAACATCACTGATCCCAGGTGAAAACGCAAATCAAAACCACAAAGAAATATCACTTCACATCTATTGCCTATAACCAGAAAAGTGAAAAATAACAATCATTGCTGAGGATATGGAGATACTGGAACCCTCACACATACTAGAAATGCAGAATGGCACAGTGGCTATAGAAAAGCTCAGCAGTTCCACAAAAAGTTAACCAGGATTACCATCTGACCCAGCAATTCCACTCCTGGATACATAGCCAAACAAATTTAAAAAAGACTCAAACAGATAAATTTGCAGACCAATGTCCAATGCAGCATTTTCACAATAGGCAAAAGGTGGAAAGAATCCAAGTGTTCATTAACAGATAAACAAAATGTGGTAGACATATAGTAGATTATTATTCAAAGATTAAAAAATAAAGTGCTGATAATGCTACACATGAACCCTGAAAATATTATGATATAAGCTAAGAAAAATAAGTCAGACAGGAAAGAGTAAATGTTGTACCATTCCACTTAGGTTACTAGGAGTTAGGAAACAGGAATGGGGAATCATTCCCTAATCAGTATAGAGTTTCTGTTTGAAGTGATGAAAAAGTTTGGGAAAATGGCAGCGATGACAACACAACACTATAAATGTAATCAATGCTACCAAATTAAAGTTAAAAATGGTTAAAATAGCAAATTTTATGTTATATACATTTTACCACAAAAAAGTGGAGGACAAAAAGATGCTACCAAAAAGTAAATGATGTTAAAGATCTGTTTATTGGTATAGAAAAATATTTATCATTTATTACTATATTTTAAAAGCAAGTTACAAAAAAATACATAGTGCATAGTTGTATTGCTGTAAAAACATTTAAATATATATACACTTCAGAAGGGTACACAAAAATATCTTTGGGTAGAAGGATTATAGGTGACATTTTTGCTTACATACACGTTCTGACTTTTCGACAATGAAAATTCCTTAAGAAAAAAACTAAAAAAATAGAAATGGATTAAAAACAGACATAACAGACTTAATGTGAAAAGTGCAACAAAAGAGCTATAAATTGGGAAAAGGAGTAATAACAGGACAGTTGGAATAAAATCAATGAGGATGAACAAAAGGCATGTTAAAGGTAAGGAGAAATGGCATACAATCCCAGAATCCTAGACAACACCTTCATTTTCATTATGAAGAAATGGCTTTAGACAAGTAGTTTACACAGACTTTAGCTAGAGGTCAGATGTAATGTATTTGTCAATGAAAAGCCATCAGAGATTGTAAAACAGGGATGTGGAAATTATTTCAGCAAAGTTGTGTCTTATCTGCTTAATGAGATGACTCTATAAAGGTTGAGTTTTATAGGAAAGAATACATAGCAATAAAAAAACTAGGGAACTAACTCAGACTAGTACCACAAAAAAGGTATACAGAAGTAAAAGCATAACTTAGCATTCAACTGAAAGTTGTGGAGGACAGCAAAAACTGAGATTTTTACACTCAAGTTGCTAGAACTGGCCCATCAGACATGAACAGAAATGGTGAGGTTGGGAGGGTTGGTGATGTGGCTGGGAAGCTGTAGGTACCAACGAGCTTCAACTGCAGATTTATGTAAGAGAAGTGTTTGTGTAACATCTATTTGATACTAAGCAGTTCAACAAATATTCAATGAAATGTTCAGCAAAAATCAAGAGATCACTTCTAAAGCTATTTTTTGCAGCTACTCACAGGTATTGATAGAAGCCACTGAAACAGAGGAAGACATCAAGAGAAAAAATGTAAAAGGGAACAGAGGGCAAAACTTTTTTTGAAAAAACTAAAACATTCCTGGGGAAAGCTCAGTGGCCTGGGAACTACATCTCCCTCCCATCAACTTTTATAGTAACCAGGGTGAAACGGGGTAATAAAAGGATTACTTACTGATTTCCAAATTCTGATGCTACAAAAAGGAAGCCTGTTTTAAGCACACACATGGCAGCAGCAACAGGCACAGTATCAAAATACTTGAGCCGGATCTCAGTAACCTAGAATAAAAGGAGAAAAAGATTCTAGTGTGTAGGCAAGTGAAGCTAGCTCACAGAAGGTAGCCCAGTATTATGATAGCTTAATAAGCAAAGCAGCAAATAAAGTACTGTCCTTCATATCCATACCAGGGGTCAGCAAACTACAGCCTGCAGATCTGGCATGCCCATTCATTTACATACTGCCTATGGCTGCTTTTGTGTAATAGCAGAGATGAGCAGCTGAGACAACCACACAGCCCACAAAAGCTGATAATGTTCACTACCTGGTCTTTACAAAAAAAGCTTGCCAACTCCTGAACTAAACAGGTATCTATTAAATTGCCTGGTATTCAGAGTTCCTCCATGGAATGAAAGTAAAAGACCATGTGTATTACCAGTTTTCATTAGACATGGAGAGCTTTCTCTTGCTATTCAGTAAAAGTAGCATTATCCAGTCTCATATTATATGTGAGACTATCAGACCAGAAATCTCTTAAACCAGAGTGGGAAAACCTACATGCATATACCAGTTCCAAGCTTTACACGTTGATTGCCCACTGTGGATTGGGTATCCCCGAGGAAACACAACTGTCACCCAGATTTGGGTGATGTGGCAATCAACGTGTTAAAAGCCTTAACATCTTACACAACCACTTTTTAAGGCATTCTGTTTCAATTTTTTTAATGTGTAAAGTATAAACTGTCCTTTCTACCTTAATGAGTAGATGCAATGAACAAACGGTTTATAGAATCACTTTGTAAACCTTAAATGTACTTACCAGTCTTTAAATGTTATATTAAAATTAGAATGAAATTGTAGGAAGTTATCAAACTAAATTAACCATAACAAATGGGTTTTTTTCATTTTTTCCCCCTTCAGCCATGGTCAACTTACCATATCTTCATCTGTCTCCAAAGTAATCTTAAAGATATCTCCCTGCTCTGTTTGGGCCAAAAAGAAGAACATCGATTTGGTCTTATGGGTGGCAGAGCAGACAAAAATCATTCCTCTTTCAGGGTCATCCAGGTCATTCTAGCAAAGTCAAATACACAACCAACATCTTAGAAATGAGTATTTCTTATTTCTGGAATTCAGCACCTTACCAACAAGGACCATACAGGCCACCCAGGGCCTAAAGGCACCTGAAACCTCTCCATACAAGCTTTGACCCAGAGCAGCCTACCAACCACAAGACTAAAACACAATAACCAAAAATCCTTGTCTACTATAGATACATAAGCCTGGGTTAAAAAAAAAAAAAAAAGCCACAACTTCACTCTACAGCCTGATCAGATCAATAAGGTAAGAACTATCTCCAAAGAAAAATGTCAGAGAAGAGACATGAAATGTAAAGAACCATCATTTCAGGCTGTGAATAAAAGACTCTTAACATGTCCACAACAATACCATCCATCATCAGTTCAATTTTTTTTTCCTATTCTGTATCAACTTCCCTGATTCCTAAAAGGCATCCCCCTTGGCTGGATTTTTTTTTTTTTTCTTTTAAGGTATCCAGCATTTTGTACTTCTCTCAGAGTAAGCTCTTTGAGGGAAAAACATGTTTTGTACTTCTTTGTAGACCCAAAGCCAAGTACAGCACTTGGGTTAGGTGCTCAATAAATTTCTAGTAAACTAAATTGAATTACTTTCCACCCCTTACTAAGAATTTAACTTGCTAATCTTATCAGATTTTCTAAAATTAATGGACTCTTACTCGGATGCCATGTAGTAGACAAACTAAGTCCTAGAACATTTAACCCCAGGACCTATAACTTAATATTAAAAAAATAAATCATCCAGGGGGAGAAGAGAGATTGAAGAAGCAGAGATCAAGCAGGATTAGCCATGTGCTGTTCATAACTGCTGAAGATGGATACACAGAAGTTCATTATACATACAATCACCCCTCGGTATCTGCAGGGGATTGGTTCAAGGAGCCCCCAATGATACCAAAATCCATGGATGCTATACAAAATGAGGTGGTAAAAGGAATAGTCAGCCCTCCATATCTACAGATGCTAACTGTAGATACAGAGGGCCAACTGCATGCTTAATAATTTCCAGGGTAAACATAAAATTAAGGTGGGCAGGCACCATCTTAACAAAGTGATCAATTCAGCATCACCAATAATGAATCAAACCAACATTATATGCCCCTAATGTGATGTAGTAAGAAATACATATCACCACCTGAGCAGTAATTCTATTGAAAATATTAACATGGATATAATCAAGTAGAAAAAGATTATGGAACAAATTACAAAAAAATTAGCCCAGACTCTTAAAAAATGTCCATATCATAAAAGACCAAAAACAAAGGTGAGAAAAAATACTCTAAATTTAAGGAGACAAAAGATATAAGAAAACTTTGAGAGATGAGAGAAACTGGTATAGGAACTGTATGTAAGAAAATCGTATTATTCAAAATAGTAAATTTCATGGGCACAATATTAATAGTATGGATATGCAGGAAAATTTCCTCATTCTTAGATGCTACATCTTGAAGTGTCATGATGCCTGCAACTTATTTTCAAATGGTTTTGCCTAAAGTACAGAGGCATATAAGAAAACACAAATGTAGCCAAAGCAATATTAATTGGTGAAACTAAGTGAAAGGCATACAAGAATCCATTGTTCTCTTTTAAATTTTTCTGTATGTTGGAATAGGGCAAAGGAGCAGGGGGTGGGGGGCAGGGGGAAGACAAACAAAAGGAAAGACAACTTATCTCCAATGAATATGCCTGGCTTCTTCAAACTATAAACTTTCAGAATTTCAAACTGATAGTGTCCACAGGATCTTCAAAAATGGAAATTGTGTTGGTTTTTTTTTAACTGAAGTACAACTGATTTACAACATCAGTTTTAGGTGTACAACATAAAATTGTGTTGGTTTTTAACTTCCTTTCTTGAAGATTTTATTTTGTTTTTACTGAAGTATTTTACTGGTTTTATTAAAAACATTTACAAAGAAACTAAAACTTGTTAAGCAGATAATGTAAGAAACTACACTATAAGTACAAAAATCAAGTTCATTTCACAAAGACAAAATATATTTTCTCTTATGGCAAACAAAGATCTTACCCGTCTCCTGGGAATTGGACAGCGGATATCTGGTTGGTCACCAAAGTTCTTGTAGGTGATATAGTTTTCAGAGCAGATCAGCACACCACTTGGACCATCTGACCCTCCGGGAACTGTCAAGATAAAATGAAATTCAGCAATGATATGACATAACCACGAATTACAATTTAGCTTTCCATCCCTTCTCTCCTTCAGCACAACTTAAAGGTACAGTGTGCCTGACGGTGAGGAACACGGTGTTTCTTTTCCCTGATAGTTATGCTAGGGAAGAATGGAGTACAGTTTGGTAGTGATCTCAGCCTGTCCTGATAACTGATAAAGCATCTAAATGTTTAGCTCCAAGCCCAGAACTCAGTTCTCAGACCTATAATCCAGCTGCCTACTGGACACTGAAATGGATATTCCATAGCAGCTTGAAAGCGAATGTATTCATAAACAAGCACCAAGTTCCTTCCCAAACCTACTCTATCTCCTGGGTTCTCCACCTTAGAGAACACTACAATTGACCAATAGACCAAAACAGAATCCAGGTTATCACCTTTCAATTCTCTCTCCTCTGACATTGAATAGAATCCCATTGATTCTAACTCCTTAGCAGTCTTAATGCTGTGAATCTCTCCTGGTTTAGTGAAACAGCTTCTGACCAGTCTCCTGACTTAAGTCTTAATCTCCTCCATTCGTTACCAAAACGTAAGTGATCTTTCTAAAATGTTCACCTTTAACATGTCGTTATTCTCCTGCTTAAAATCCCTCAGTAGCTTCCTCCCCACCACTACCTCTACCCAAGCCCTTTAGCTCTAATGATCCAATCACAATGAGCTTTCAGTTCAATGAGCCATGTTTTTTCCTGCATTAGGGACTTTGTGTATTCTGTTCCCTTTGCCCACAACAGAAATTTTTCCACCTCCATTGCATCTAGCTAACTCTAACTAGTCTTCAGGTCTTAGCTGAGAGCACTTCTTTGAAAAGCTTTCTCTAACCCATTCTCTTCCATTCCCTAGGTTAGGGACCCCTCCTCTACACTGTCATGGCATTTGGTACACTCTGGCAATTTTTTTATTACTAGTATGTGTTCACCGCTACACTCAATCTTACATAGGAGACACCACAAATATTTTTTCACCACTGCAGTCCCAAAGCCCAGTAGACTGACTCTGCACATATTGACTGTAGAGGCTCAGCAAAAATCTGTTTAATGAATGAAACTCTCGTAAGTGAAAAGCAAAGTAATATGTAACAGCAAGTAATGAGAATCTGTTTTTTTTAATTCTTCTGCTTAATATGCAGTCTCTTCCTAAGGTTTAATGCTTAAAGACTAGTGCTGTCTTGTATCATTCTTCTCCAAAATCCTCCACCAACAACACGCACATTTCATTTAAAACATCAATCCCAACACAAATGATTTGAAACAAAAGGGACTGAATCACTTACCCAAGCCTGGTGAAATTTAGATAACCACAAATACAGTTGTTCTCCTTTAGTCTTTTCAACTGATACTGATTGTTAATGGTGAACATCTCTGAGCTCCTACGAAAATCTTACTTTGTTATGGTGCATATAAAACACTCCTGAATTCGATTTACTAAAACCTAAGATTTTCATTCCCTATGGTCGTAAGTATAAGCAGCCCGCAAATTTTTCTCATTACAATCCTTCCTGTTTTGGTACTAAAGTTACATTACGCTTCTAAAGCGGTACAAAAGCTTTTATTCTTTTTCTAATCTCTGGAGAAATTTAAGGTCCCTGAAAACTCTGGACCTTAAATCTTCTGAGGGAAAGAAACATTTTTTTTCCTAGTTTCTTTTTTTTTTAATTATTTATTTTTATTTTTGCGGGGGAGGTAACTAGGTTTATTTATTTTTACAGGAGGTACAGAGAATTGAACCCAGGACCTCCTGCATACTAAGTATGTGCTCTCCCATTTGAGCTATACCCTCCCCAAGGAAAGAAACTTTTTACTACTGCTCCAATTTTTTTCAGAAATGATGGTCTATTCAGGTTCTCAATTTTTTCTTGAATCAATTTGGGTAACAGTTTTCAAAAATACTTCTATTTCATGGGGAGGGTGTAGCTCAGTGGAGGGTGCATGCCTAGCATGCACGAGGTCCTGGGTTCAGTCCCCAGTTCCTCCATTAAATATATAATAAACCTGATTACCTCCCCCCACCAAAAAAATAAGTAAAAATTAAAAAATTTTTTTTTAATTTTCTATTTCATCTAGGTTTTCAAATTCATGGACAGTTTTATATTATTGGGTTTGTTCATAATGTCTTTTCACAGACCAGGTTTTGATTTTAGTTAGAATGAAAGACTGACTACAGTCAAGACACCAGAGCAACTGACAGTAATCCATATTTCAAGCTGACTGTTCTTTCTTCCCTGACCCGACTAGAAGATAAAAGTTAAACCACTGTATGAACGTCTAACCTAGCCAAAAGGCACTCGGGTTTACTACAAATGGATTAGTTTTCAAAGCCTATTTAGTAAAGCCTCCTAAGTTTGGGCATAAAATGGACCAAGCAATATGGTACAGAGCAATTCTGAGAAAAGTACCTGTAATAAGGAAGTTGCCATGTTCTTCTAAAGGTTCACTGTATTTTCGGACCACGTGATTTAAACCAAGGTCTAACTCATAGAAAGTAAGTGTCTGCTGGGTATTAGCTGCTGCTTCCCCAGTTGGATCATTGTCTGCTTCCTATAGATTAACAGTGGCATAAAGATTAATCAGTCCCATAAAATCAAACTTTTAGGGCTGACATTTGCAGCAACATGGATGGACCTGAAGGCTGTCATTCTAAGCCAGAAGGAGAAAGAAAAATACCATATGACATGACTCATAGTGGAATCTAAAAAAAGAAAGACACCAATGAACTTATCTACAAAACAGAAACAGACTCACAGGCATAGTAAACAATCTCATGGTTATCAGAGAAAAACAGGGTGGGAAGGGATAAACTGGGAATATGAGATTTGCAAATATTTAGTAGTACATATAAAATAGATAAACAAAAAGTTTCTTCTGTATAGCACAGGAAACTATATGCATTATCTTGTACTAAACCATAATGAAAAACAATGAAAAAGAATATATGTATGAACACCAGAAATTGACACAGTAAACTGTACTTCAAAAAAAAAATTTTTTTAATAAAAAACTTTAAGGGCTGAAAAGGGCATCAGAATTCCTCTACTTAACAAATAAGGAAGGAGAGGTCCACAGATAACAAATGGTTTGCCAAAGTTCATACTACTGAGTAATGGCAGGATGGGAGCAAAACCCCAGATCTTCTATTTCTGGGACCAAGGTTAGATCTACTAGAGAATACTGCCTTTCATTCAAGGGGAAAAATGGTATGCCCCACTTTTCACTACCTCCCAGTGACAAAATATCCCAAATACAGTTTCATCTTCTTTTTGGGCATCTTTCCCCAGTAAATACCATTTCCAAAGGGAGATTGTTCAAATCAGAACAAAGTGCTATTATATAGTCAGGTAAACCCTGAAACATTCCAAAGTACTTCAGTAGAGCATTTGAATACAGAAAAAACTAGTGAGCAAGTAAGCTAAAAGACATGTACAATGAAGAAAATCTCAGGAAAGCACCAAGGTGAGTGGAAGAAACCCAAAGGAGAGAGGGGGAGAGGAGAAAAACAGAGAGAGATGGATACTCCTCCATTACCTCATAATCCATTTCCAGACAAGCAAACATTGGATTTTCGAATCCCACATCTACTCCAACAACATGATACACTAAAGTGTTTGCTTTGTGAGCCTCCAGGGGAGAAGAAATGGTAAGCCGGGCTGCAGCATCTCTGTTCAAGATATACACCAACTTCTGTTTCTCAATAGCACCTGTTGTTGGTGACAAAACATAAAAAAAAGACTCCAGATAATGAAAAGAGAGGCTGCAGAAAAGCTAGATTCACATCACGATTATATTCTGAAAAATCATTAATACCCAGCACTAACTCTACAAATGTATTAACTTAGGATTTTGCTCTCATTAAAGTAGACAAGAGCGTAATTTTACCCTCCATTCTTCCTAATAGGGATCTTAATATCCTAACTCTTCAAATTTTTTTATGACAAACAAACAATAATTCATAAAATTGCCAGTTTTATTCTCTGAGCTAGATCTAATGATTTTGTGACTGGTCAGAGAGGGGTGCCCTCTGGAAGCCTGATCAGATACACAATTTTCTTCAAGAGATTTATCAGAGAAGAGACATGAATGTGACTCATCACTTCAGGCTGATGAAAGCAACCATATTCATTGTCTAATAATAAAAAACGTTCAGTGTAGTCTTTTTGCTACAGATAAAGAATTGGAAAAACATCCATTTCCACCTAGATAAGTAAAAAAAGTGTGCTGTAACTCTCCCCATTGTTTTAAAAGGAAAAGCAGCTTTAAGTTAAGGAGTTAATCCAAAATAATCCAAACTTCACCCGGTTGAGTAATTTCTTGACACAGTGACAAGAACACAACATTGTTATTCTAAACTGAGCTTCTATAAGAGTCAAAGAGTCAACAGGAAAAGGCACTCACTAATCATAACTGCTCGCCCTTTGGGATCCACAGCTAAGAACTGGCCAGGAACAATGCGACGGCATCCACTCTTGCCAAAGGTTTCTTGGTGAATTTTTTCAAACATGTTCTTAGATGGCTGGTATTCTAGGATAACAATCCGACCTGAGTCACTGCCAACCACAATGTAGTCTTTCGTGCCACCCGTCAGCCTAAAAGCCATGAGTGAACGAATAACACCAAATACTTCCACAGTTAGTAGAGTGTGTACTTTGCCAGTGTTGGGGTCAGGGCGAAGCAACTCCAAGATCTTTCCCCGGGAAACAACAATTTCTTGTTGTTTGGTTCCTAAATTACACAAAAAATAAAGACCATGAACAGTAAGAACTAGTCCAAAAAGTAATCTGGATGGATCAAAATGACACTAAAGATAAATATAATTAAATGAGTTGGGGGCTTAGTATTTTAAGTTAATTTATTCTACTTTAAAAGATAATTTTCCTAGAATTTAAATTGTCTAACAGTGGTATCAAAGAAAAACTTTCCAAAATGGTCACAAGCTATATGGTATTTAACTTTCTTTTTATTTTTCTAAGATTTGTCCTCGATCTGCATAATTAGGAGTTGCCTATAAACGTTATTAACACAGACTGTTTAGCTTCATAAAATTTAAAATTTCCATAGGCTCCGTGCAGCCCACCTTTAAGGGTATTGTTCTAAGAAATCGTATTAACTTTTTGTGAACTTTGATATTGGATCTCACAGAATTTTTAACACTGCCACCTCATAATGTATTATGTTTACTTCTAAACTCACTCCTAAAAAATTCACTTGCTTTCATAACTGCAGTCAGCACCTACAAATACGTAACAGCCAACTTGTCCAGATTTCTCCCTGCTATATAATTCCACATGGGTAAGCTGTCATCAACTTTAAACTAAATATTTAAAATAACTAAGTTCCTCCTTTGCCAAACACCTTCTCTGGTCTCAAGTAACCTGCTATAAATGTTACTGTCATTTTCTCTGCCACTCAGGCTGCAAACTCACATTCTTCTTTCTTTCTATCCTCACTGCCCTAGCACAGGTATTCACTAATGCCTAAATGGCTTCTTATCCTATCTATACCCATTGCACTGTCTGATGATTAAAATTTCTTTCCTGTAATTTGTTTTAGAAATAAAAGTTTATATTTTGAAAAGCAAGTTGAAGCATAAACCTAGTAACATTAAAAAATGTTAAAAAAAAAAAAATTAAACTCAGACAGTAACTGTAGGACTTACCAGAGAAGTTGCCATGAATGGCAAAGCTGATGCCAGTGGCTCGCTGCAAGGTCAAATTGTACAGGAACATGGTCGCATTAACACTGAGCCACCCACAACTCCACAACCCGGGTCTTAGTTCTATCAAGTCAAAGCAAGCTAAGAGTACATAAAAGCAGAAAAACATCAGCTGTGAAAATGTTATTTTAACAGACATTTTTATTCTTGTATGGGAACTTCTGGATAAAGGCAGCAGAATCAATAAAGTAAGAGGAACAACATATTTATAATTAGTGCCCTCTATTTGCCAGGTACTAATGCCATTTACGCTGCTTTTCTCACAAGAAACCTATTAAGCACTCAATATTACACTAGTTTTATAGATGAGCCGGTGATTGCCCTCTACCCCTTCTCCAAGTGCCAAAGGAACACCACCGCATTTAAACTCCGCAAAGTCTTCAAGACAGATATTGTCCCCACTCTGCAAATGATAAAACTGAGGATCAGAGAAGGAAATAACTTGCCCAAGTACCAAAACACAAATACAAAACAAGGCCTTGGTTCTAAAAGCTGTTTTCGTTATTTACACGTTTAACGCTCTCGACCTTTCCACCTTACCGTCAGTGTGTCGTTTACTTTCTCCGAGGGGTGGGGGTCCCTCCTGCCCCTTCTCAAACCTCCCTCAGGGTCTAAAACCTACGCAGTCTCTAGAAAGCTTATTTTGAGCTAGGCCTTGTTCCCACACTGTGAACAGAAGAGGGAGACGATTCCCTAAAGCCGCCCCAAGCATTCCCCTCCACCACCTCCTCGTCCTTTGCCCGTACCTCTCGGGCCTAAGCTGCCTCAAAAACCCCTACCAAAGCCTCGGCGCACCCTCCTACATGGCCGCTTTCCGCCTCCCCGGACTCAGGGAAGTAAGGAAGCTGTTTCTTTACCCTGCAGCCGGGAGGATGGAGTAGATATCCTACAGATTCTGAGTTCCTTTAAGACCTAGGCAACCGCCAGTGCCACTCTGCCGGCGTCCGCCATTAAGTCCTAAGACAGAAACCTTCCGCTTGGCGCGCGACGGAAAAAAGTCCCCGACCGGCGCCTGAAGAATGTATATATAATTCTTTAAAGCTTCTGTTTGGCTTCCATGCCGCATTAAAAATTACTCAAGCATACTTTATGATCGTCACTTTTTCCAGGAGAATATAAAATGAATAGACCCTTTTAAGTAGACTTTTAAAAATTATAAACTCATTGGGCACTTCCGTGGGCAGCCCCAAAGACGTGGCGCGCCAACGAGGAGGGGGCCTCGTCGGGCCGGAAACGTAGAATGAGGACCAAGATGGCGGACGTCGATTCTCCTGAGAAGCTATCAGGGGCGTCTTCGCCACCTGAAGGGGTGGGAGGAGACCGCTGCTCGGAAATCTCCACCGAGCTCATTCGCTCTCTGACCGAGCTGCACGAGCTGGAAGCTGTGTACGAACGGCTCTGCGGCGAGGAGGTGGGGGAGCTGAGCCTCTTTTTTCCAGGAGAATGCAAGGGCAGTGGGACTAGGAGCCTTCAGTCTTGGGAAATGTGAAATGTGGGAAGTTCTCTTCTTGCCAAGGAAACAGAAAAGCACTTACTCGAGAAGCAGGAATGTAGTTGAGTGTGGTTGCGGGGACCTGACATCTCTGTTCACTAGGTCTGATGCCTCCAAGCATGTTTTCCTGTTGTCCGAGTGATCTGCCCCACCCCCGGGCCCCTTTGATTTCTCTTAACGCTACATTTCTCCACCAGAGTAAAGTTAGACTTGAGAGTATACGCCGACTCCCTTGCTTCTCAGAATAAGAATAAAGGCCCTTTTGCAACGGCTTAGCAATTTAAAAAATCATGAAACACTTTCACCCCATTATCTCATCTAAGCGAGAAATCACAGCAAATAAACTTGAAGCGTTTTAAGATTTCCTCTTGGGAATGATTTTGGGATGTAAGTTTAGCGTTTTGCTTAAATGCAGGACTTTGTAGAAGCTTGAGATTTTAAGATTCAGGCACAACTATCTCTTCTTGTACAGCTCACTTCATCTCTTGTACCTCTACGTAGTGTCAAATGAGGGGCATGGGCTATGTTTTGTTGAAGATTCCTTGCAGCCTTCACTTTTCTGTGCAACTTAATGCTGTCAATACGTTTTTGAATGTCAGTTAGGTTCCTTGGCCAGTAGGAAGAAAAAACAAAAAAGGTCTGAGCTCTGATCTGAAAGTTTAGTAGCTGTTCCCTAAACCAAACTTTCACTAAGGTTGAGCACAAAAGGCAGTTTCAGCATGGGGGTGGAGGAGTCATTGATACTATTGAGTTTTTTTTTGAAATGTTAACTTCCACCAACTCCAGCAGTTTCTGATACATCTTTCAGCAAGATGTGCTTTATAAAACTCAATACTCTTGACTTAACATTCCTGAACTTGCATTTATTGAGTCAATCAATACTTTGGGGGGGAAAATTAAGTCAATTTTAGAAGCAACATATTAGTTTTGTTTTTTTATTTGATGACTATCGAGGGCAAGTTTCCCTCTGGATCCTACTGGACTAATTTTAATAGAAATGTGTAGCTTTTTTTAATGGAAGTATAGTTGATTTACAATGTTTCAGGTGTACAGGAAAGTGATTCAGTTATATATGTGTATGTATGTATGTATATATATGTATATTATTCAGATTGTCTGCTGTTATAGGTTATTAAAAGATATTGAATATAATTCCCTGTGCTTGTATAGCTAATATTAGTGGCTATTATTGCCATATACCACATGCTATGTTAAGCACCTTGTATATGTTGTCTTGTTTGGCTCACACAGCAGTCCTGTGGGGTATACATTCCTATCCCCATTTTACCGATGAGGAAACTCAAGCATAAGAAGGTTACATTAGTTAAGGTAATGCAGTAAAAGACTTGACTGAGAGAGAATTATACTTATACTTTCTGAGTATTGACTGTACACTGGAAGAGACTTTACGAATGACACTTTAGATGTCTCATTTTTTATTTTAGCCTTTATATTTCAAATTCCTTCCTGTGTTAGCCACTGTGCTAATGAAATTGAATTAAGGTTTATTTCCTCCCTTTGTGGTGTTCACCTCCTAGATGGAGTAAGATGCACATAAGGTAACAATTATTATGTAATATGATAAATGCAAAAATGAAGTGTTGTTTGTTAAAGTCCTAAGGGAACTTGGTGAAAAGAAAGACATTTGAAATGGGATTTACCCTTCAGCTAAGTAGCTGGAGTAGATAACTCTTAAGGTTCCTTCTGATCATACTGATGATAGGATGTTTCTCTGTGTTTCAGAAAGTGGTAGAGAGAGAGCTAGATGCTCTTTTGGAACAACAAAACACCATTGAAAGTAAAATGGTCACTCTCCACCGGATGGGGTGAGTCTTCATCTCAGCAAGAACTATTGTAAATGCCATCAGGGTCCACTGGATAAGTTATTATTTTTCCTAACTTTCTGTTATACAGTGTCAGTTGAGTTTGAACTGTGCAGGAGCATTACCTCCAGGTAAAGTGAATACCTAAGGACATAGTTAATTTGTTCTCAAAGTGTACTTGGACCAGCAAGTATCAACATCATTTGGAAACTTGTTAGAAATGCAAATTCTGGGGCCTCACACCAAACCTAGTATAGCAGAAACTCTGGGAATGGGGCCATGGAATCTCTATCTTAACAAGCATACCAGGTGATTCTGATGTATGGCTCAAGTTTGAGAACCACTGTTTTTATAGGCTTTGTATATTTGTTCGTCATAAAAATTGTTGATTTCATCATGTTCCTAGATTGTTGGTTAGTGCATTTTATGTTCACTTAGCAACTGGAAGAATCTGTACTCCTTTGGCAGTACCTATTTACAGGTATCTTTAATAATTACTGAAATGAATTTTTTATTAAGTTAGGCCTGAGTTTTCAGTAAGCACTCATACAAAGCAATGGAGTGAGCAGAGCTAAGAGTCTTGGGGAGGTACAAAAGTAGTAGAAGACATAGTCTCCATCTACAAAAAATTTTCCGCCTCTTCTACCATCTACCCCTGTGACTATGTGTGCTGACAATGTGTGTTTCCAGTCCCAACCTGCAGTTGATTGAAGGAGATGCAAAGCAGCTGGCAGGAATGATCACCTTTACTTGCAACCTAGCTGAGGATGTGTCTAGCAAAGTCCGTCAGCTTGACCTGGCCAAGGTAATCCTATTGAACTCTTGATATTTGAGTTAGTAGAGGGCATTAGAGAAGGCACCACATTAAAAGTTAAAGCTGCACCATCCAATAGAAACCTAATGGAAGGTACCAAAACTAGACAAAGATATCACAAGAAAACTCCAGACCAATATCTGTTATGAATATAGACATACAAATCCTCAACAACACTAACAAACCAAATTATAGCAACATATAAAAAGACTGTACTGTGATCAAGTGGGATTGATCCCAGGCATGCAAGGTTGGTTTAGCATCTAAAAATCAATTAAGGTAAAAAACCGTATCAGTGGAATAAAGGACAAAAATCACATGATCATCTCATAGACTTGATAAAAGCATTTGACAAAATCCAACACTCCTTTCAATAAAAACATTCAACAAACTTGTCAGAAGGAACTTCCTCAACCTGAGAAAGGGCATCTATGAAAAACCCACAGCTAACATCATACTTATTGGTGAAAGACTAAGTACTTCGCCCACAAGATCAGGAATAAAATAAGGATGTTAGCTTTTGCTGCTTCTCTTCAACATTGTATTGGAGGTTCTAGCCAGGGCAGTTAGGCAGGAAAATGAAATAGAAGTCATGCAGATTGGAAAAAAAGAAATCTAATACAAACCACATATTTAATTTAAAATTTTCCAGTGACTGTTCTTAAAAAGTGAAACAGAAATAGATGAAAATAATTTTAACAATTTAATGTATTTGTTTAACTTATCATATCCAAAATACCATTTAAATATGTTATTACTATAAAATAGTATTAATGAGATGTTTTACCTTATTTATTTTTGTACTAATCCTTTGAGATTCAGTATGTATTTTACATATATACATCTTAATTTGGACTGGTCGTGTTTCAAGCACTCAGTAGCCAAAGGTCGTTAGTGGCTGCTGTATTGAATAGCACAGGATCTGGGCTCTTGAACAAGTCAGTCCCAGCCTCAGCTTGCACCTGTGAAATAGCATAACTCTTCTCTATTTGTTCACATTCTGCCAAAATAATTTATCACACAGCCACCAACTCACATATTAAAATTTTTTTTGAAACACTCTTGCTTATTCTAAAAGAAAATACTTTCCACATATTTTGCTTACTTCATTACTTGGTTTACAGTGTCATCTTCCCAAAATATCAAATATATTCTGTCTGTGTTATAAATTTAACAATATAAGCCAAGCATAAATATGGATTATCCCCATTCCTGCCTCTAGTAAAATAAATGCTGGTCACATAAATAAAGTTGTATGATACCTTCTCGTGGTACTGACCATGGCCAAAAAGTTTCGTGAGTGGAAGTGTGATTTTAGTTTACCAGTGAAAGCTGAAAAGGACCTCTGGTAACCAGATTCAGCCCCTGAAACTCCCTACCTTCTGGAGAGATTTTTTCTTTAAAGAATAGGACATTGTTTCTAAGCACCAAGCATTTTTGCAGAATCGCCTCTATCAAGCAATTCAGAGAGCTGATGACATCTTAGACCTGAAGTTCTGCATGGATGGAGTTCAGACTGCTCTGAGAAATGAAGACTATGAGCAGGCTGCAGCCCACATTCATCGCTACTTGTGCCTGGACAAGTCAGTCATTGAGCTCAGCCGACAGGGTAAAGAAGGTTGGCATCCCAAACTGTTGATTCATAGTTTAGTTACAGGCATCTGTAATCTGAACTAAGCAAACTCAGCCAGGAAAAGGGCATCTGTTAGAAAATTTCCTTGTCTGATACCAGACCCGATATGGTCTTAGATCATCCCAAAGCAGATGTCCTTCCTACGTTATAGAAAAGGAAACTGAAACTAGATCTGCTGTTCCTCTGGCCAGTGGGTTCCTTACACTTTACCATATTACCTGCTTATAAAATTAAAATTAAATTCTTAGCTTGGTTTTCTGGGCCTTCCATGGTCTTGACCCACCCTATCTTTATAGCCTTATTTCATGCTATTCACTCCTGCATCCATTCATTGTGCTCATGTTTATTGAGCTCCTCCATATGCCAGGCTATGTACTACTTGCAGTACTCTGCAAATACTCTTCACCTTTTTGTTTCTAATCCTTTGCTCATTCCATTCCCCTTGCCTGGAATATATGTTACCCCTATTCAGGTATCAAAATTCTGCTCATCTTTTAGAAATGTGATATCTCTAGGAAGCCTCTTCTGATTACTTCAACCAGAAATATGACTTTTGGGCACCTTTCTTATGATACTTATCATACACTGAATTACATTATAGTTATTTTGCACAAATCATCTCTTTCACTGATTGTAACTTCTGTGACAATAGGATCATGGCTGATTCATCTCTTAATTATCCATATTGCTAGTTCTGTATCTTGCACACATGGAGAGCTTAATACATATTTTTGGAAGACTAAGTGGCATATACCTGACATAGTACCATTCTTTACATTAATTCTCATATTCTCCCCATTTGCAGGCAGTATGATTGATGCCAACCTGAAATTGCTGCAGGAAGCTGAGCAGCGCCTCAAAGCCATTGTCACAGAGAAGTTTGCTATTGCCACTAAGGAAGGAGATCTGCCCCAGGTGGAGCGCTTCTTCAAGATCTTCCCACTGCTGGGTTTGCATGAGGAGGGATTAAGCAAGTTCTCAGAATACCTTTGCAAGCAGGTATGGCCCTGATTGTTTGGCAAGATAATGGTACAGTTCCTGCCTGCAGACTGGGGCACTGGATAGATTCAGTGTCTGTGGATACTTTTTCACCTCTGGATTTGACTCCCCTTTTGTGCTGTACCCTAGCAGGACTGGCTGCATACATTCATTCAACACTAATCCATTGCCAGTCAGCTATGTACCAGGCATAGCGTCGACATCTGCTGATGTACATTTATTTCCAGCAGACGAACAGAAAGTATAGGAGAATTAAAATGCAAACTCTCTGACAAGTTGAATCACCCCTTCCAGGCTGTCAGCTGGGAACTGGCTTCTTAAGAGCATTCAGAGATGTTGATTCGTGATTTTAAGACTACATAACAAGGCTTGAGTCTCAAAATAAGACTTGCACGGGGCAGGGTATAGCTCAGTGATAGAGTGCGTGCCTAGCATGCATGAGGTCCTGGGTTCAATCCCCAGTACCTCCGTTAAATAAATAAATAAACTTAATCACCCGCCCCCAAAAAATAAATCATTTAAAAAAAAAAAAGACTTGCAGGGTAGGTGGAAAACCCAGGAGTGAATCTTAAAAATTGAGATGAAGCAAGTGAGGTCACTCAAAGTTAAAACTGAAAAACAAACAGGCTGAAGTTTAAGTCTTAGCCTCTTTTCTCCCCAACCTTAGATGGAGAGAAGCAAGTATCAGCAGACACATGTGCATAAGAGTGTTGGGTTTTTTTTAACCATGTGTCAGAGTGCATCCCGCCCCTTCCCAAATTCTGTATAATGGAACACTATTTTGCCATTAAGAAAAATGAGATGGTTCCATATGTGCTGACATATTTCACTCTCTAATATATGTGGTTTTTTAAGTTAAACAAATAACAGTATGCTATCATTCCTGTTTAAAATGAGGGAGGTGGCAATGCAGATGTATGCTTGTATAAATAGGATATTTTTGAAAGGGTTAATAGTGCTTACCTCTCAAGAGAGGAATTAGGAGACCAAGAGACATAGGTGAGAGGAAGAACTACTTTTCACCAAACACTTCTTTGTTCCTTTTCAATGTTTTAGTGTGTTTTACTCATTCTGAAAATTAATTAACTAAAAATAAAATATAACTGCTTTCTGGTACTTTTTTTATCAGTACTTTTCCATGTGGAACCTGGAAATGGCTTCTCCTTTTTAATCCCTTAAAAGTCCCTTCCACAGTATCCAGATCCCTTGCCCTGCTCAGCAAAGCACCATTAATGATAACTTTGAGTTAAACTTTGAAAAAAAAAAAAAAAGGAAAGCATTATTTATACTTCTGAATGGAAGAAGAGTTATCACTGTGTTAAGTCCTTTGTCTTGCCTGAGGCCCAGACAACCCAGAGCCCCCAGGGGACATTCCTCTGTGCTTTTCCAGCCTCAAGGGAAATATGGGGAAAAAAAAGCCGATAGGAGGTCTTTTTTGGGAAACTGAGGCTAACCTTTGGTCTAAGAAATATATGTGGATTTTCTACTTTTTTCAGGTGGCCAGTAAAGCTGAGGAGAATCTACTATTGGTTCTAGGGACGGACATGAGTGATCGAAGAGCTGCAGTCATCTTTGCAGATACACTAACTCTTCTGTTTGAAGGCAGGCAACTTTCTCCACTCTCAGGAAACTAGAAACACTTCTAACACCTACATCCTAGCTTTTCTTCTCACTAGCCTGATGCCTTTAATTTAATTCTGTACTTTGCTGTGTATTGATTTATTGGAGAATTAACTTCCCAAGTCAGTGTCTGATTAGTAGAGATTAGAGTTCTTAGATGTGATTCTCCTTGCCCTCGAGACCCAAACTCTAAGAGTGAATTTAACCCTAAAATCAATGACTAGAAAGAGAGTGATACTTATTTCAAAAGATGCTCCTGTAGAAACTATCAGTATAATTTATCAAATGCCTGCTGGTATACTCAGCACTTTGCATATTTAACAGGCAGATTTGCTTAGCTCCTGGCACTGACAAGAACCATTTGTATTCATTTTGAGAAGTAAGATAACCAAAAAGGGTTAAGTTAGACCCAAGTTCAGTCCTGGATGGAAGAAAGGAGTTTAGTCTTCAGGGAAGAATATTTGGAATTCAACCCTCTCATGTTCTCCCTTTTAGGGATTGCCAGAATTGTGGAGACCCACCAACCAATAGTGGAAACCTACTATGGGCCAGGGAGACTTTATACCCTGATAAAATATCTGCAGGTGGAATGTGACAGGCAGGTGGAGAAAGTGGTAGACAAGTTCATCAAGCAGAGGGATTACCACCAGCAGGTAAGCAGGGAAGCTTATAGATGGTTTGGAAACAGCATTAGCCAGCAACACCAAATAGAATAAATTGGAGAGGAAAGTAAAAAGGTGCAGCTGGGAGAAAAATGCCAAATGCAGACTAGCCTGCATCATGCCCCTCATTAGCTTGCTTTGGACTTGAAGTTTTATCAGAGTGATGATGACCTCAGTACAAGACTTGAAAAGAAAATAAAAAGGGCTAAAAGGAATACAACAGAAACGCTAGACCAATTCTCTATCACAGAATGTGCAACAGTGCCTCTGGTGATACAGTGAGATTTTATTTCTTAAGGTCTTCTTATTCAGTATTAAGTAACTTGTCTCAAATTTCTCCTTAGTTCCTTAAGTGCTAAAGATAACATTTACTTTTTCAGAACTTTATTTCTCCATTCCTTTGAGCAGGTAAAGCAAGAGTAGCACTTAGAAATACAGGCAGCCCCATATAATTTTATTTCTAGAACTCTAGGAGACTGTAGACAGTAGTCCATTGGAACAACATTAGCATCACTTTTAAGTGCAATAATAGAGGTTAATCTTAGCATATAAATCAAAAGTAAATCTTTGGCTCCTCATCTTGAGAACCTACTTTTGACTTGTCTGTTAAGCAAACTAAACCTAAACATTCTTATGCCAGAAGTTTAGAGTGACCAGCAAGGGGCAAGTAGAAGGAGGGAGGGGAAGGGCATTCTCATTTCTGTGGTATGTTGCAGTTCCGGCATGTCCAGAACAGCTTGATGAGAAATTCTACGTCAGAAAAAATAGAACCAAGGTAATAATCCTCTTTTCTTTAGCCCATAGAAGTTTGAATTGGTAATCAAGAATCAGAGACTACTCTCCTACAGTGTGGTTTATGTTTTAAAAATACTTTATCTATGACCCTTTTTTATTTTAATGTAACATAGCTGAAAAACAAAAGCACGTGAACAGCAAATTTGTATTTTTTAAAGAATGATAGATTGTTACCAGTATTTTTGAAGCCCCCAAAGTGACTCTCCTCTTCTCACTCCCCCAAAGGTAACAATTACTCTAAAATTTTAAACTTAATTTTTTCTAATAAAAGTAATATATGCTTATTTAAAGAGAATCCAAACATAAAAATGTATTGACTCAATCAACAAATTTTTACTGAGTACATATTATGTGCCAGGCACTGGTCCTTGGTACTGGGGATATGTTAGCAAGCAAAGTAAACAAGACATAATTCTTTCTTTGAGGCATCTATGACCTAAAAAGTAGACAAATAATAATAAGTAACACATACATACTGTGTACTATATGTCAGACATTGTTCTAAGCATTTAACAAATACTAAATAATTTAATCCAGGTTTTCTCATCTTCTGTACTATTGGAATTTTAGCTGGGTCATTTCTTCATTATGGAGGATGATCCTGTACATTTTAGGATGTTTAGCAGCATCCCTGGCTTCTCCCCACTAGATACTGGTAGTGTGATGTCACCAAACACGGCCAAATGTCCATTGGAAGGTAAAGTCACCCCCAGTTTAGACCACTGATTTTAATCCATAAACATTTTTTACAGTTGAGGAAACTGAAGCCTGGAGAGGTTAAGTGACTTGCCTAGGATCATACAGCTAGAAAATGGCAGAACAAAGAATAAAATCCATCCAGTCTGGCTCTAGAGTTGGTGCTATTCACCATCATAGTATATTCAATGTAGAGTACAGGGAAGCATGTAAAAATAGATGTAACCTAAGCCATTGAAGCTCAAGAAAGAATCCTGAGACAGTGAGCTTAGATGTGAGACTTTAAGATTACATAGGAATAAGAGATGAAAAGTATTCCAGGTGGAGTTGGGAAAGCATGTGCCAAGACCCTGTGTATTTGAAAAACTGAAAAAGGCAAGTGTAGATGAAGCACAGAGTTGGAGAGAGCCTGATATGAGATGAATGTGGAGAGGCTGTTGGGGTCAGGCCATTCAGGGTCTTGTATCCTAAAAGCTATGGAAATCATGATTACAATATGACCAGATTTACATTTTGAAAAGATCTCTTGGATTTCAGTGTTGAAAATGAGTTTAGTTTTTGTATGTAATGTTAGCGAGGGGATCAGCTTCATTCTTTGTAATGTGTGTATGGTTATCCTAGCACAATTTGTTGAGAAGACTATTCTTTCCTTATAGAATTGTCTTAGCATTCTTGTCAGAAATCAGTTGACCATAAATGTAAAGATTTCTGGACTCTCAATTAATCTGTATGCCTATCCTTAATGCCAGTAAAAACCACCCTGTCTTGTTTGCTATAGCTTTGTAGTAAATTTTGAAATCAGAAAGTGTGAGTCCTCCAACTTTTTTTTTTCCCAAGATTGTTTTGGCTGTTTATATGGTAGATGAATGGAAGTGGGACACAGTTGAATGGTGTATCCTAAAAAATCCCACCACAGCTACATAAGGGGATAGGGCAGTGTGATTTCTTTCACACGAAGCGTGGATAATTTTTACTCAAGCCACTAACAAATACATCTCCCAATCTCTTATTTTGCCCTGGCAGGATTTTAGGGGGGCATAATTCAGGTGAAACATGTAAATGAAATACGTAGTTGACAGCTGTCTTGAGATTATACTCAGGCTAGCAGAGCTAGGATGACCATCTGGCAGAGCTGACCCTTCTGGGTGCAGTGAGGAGGAGAGTTTGGGACTGTGTTTGCTCTACAGCTCTTATGTCTGAAGGAATCCAGTGTCCTGCTTATTCCTTCTGCTCCATGTGCCTCAGGGAACTGGATCCTATCCTGACGGAGGTCACCCTGATGAATGCCCGCAGTGAGCTGTACTTACGCTTCCTCAGGAAAAGGATCAGCTCAGATTTTGAGGTGGGGGACTCCATGGCCTCAGAAGAAGTAAAACAAGGTAAAAGGTGTTTCCCATGTTCTTTGGGATGCGATGGGATGGGATGGGGTAGAGTTGGCACTGTTTTGTAATTGTTAAGCCATGGGTCCTTTAATAAGCCAGGGCTGGTTAGTCTCAGGCAGCAGGTGGGAGGGTGTCTGTGAACAAATTGACTCCCAGGAGCAAGTCCAGACTTTCCAAATTTTAGAATTGGTCTAGATCTTTGAGGCTTTCTAATCATTTTACGGATGAGAAGAGCTAATGGTAAGAATGGTTAAATGATTTTTCTCTGCTCTTTTCCCCACACTGTGCTTCCTCACCAGCTCAGATTTGGGGATTGGTGTTCAATTTAAGTAGATGATATGTACACATGATAGATAGCTAGATGGATAGAAGAAAAGATATGCATAACTTCATGAGGGAACTTTTGGGAGTGATAGGGATATTCTAAAACTGGGTTGTGGCTATTGTTACAATATTCTGTATAAAGTTACTAAAAAATCATTGATTTGTGCATATACAATGGGTGAACTTTATGTTGTGTAAATTACACCTCAGTGTAGTTTTGAGGTATAGTATCAAGAAAAGAGCATGTAATATAAAGAGTATACAAAAGAGTATATGGTATAAGGAAAGCCTTTCACCCTCCCCCTTGGTCTCCTAGTTCCCCCACTCACAACTTTTGAATTGATAAATATGTTGAATAAAAAGATGTGTCACAGTTCTATTTCATTGACACATTGACTCTCCAGGTTTTGAAGAACATTTAATTTCTGCTAGTTAAGTATATGCAGAATTCCCTGAACTGAAGACCTGAAACTGACCCAGCAGCTGTGGCATTCTGCATGGCTAATACCAGTAATACAGGGCAAGGGAATTATTTATATGACCTAGTGGTACTGCCTTGAGTTGGTGTTTAAAGGAGGATATATGCTCATTTAGAGTTTGGAGTTTATTGCTACTAATAATGACTGTGTATGTTCACATGTGACTATATATTTAATTTCAATTATATTGAAATTAAATAAAATTAAAAATTCAGTTCCTCGATCACATTAGGCACATTTCAAGTGCTTAATAGTGGCTACCATATTAAACACCACAGATATAGAACATTTCCATCATTACAGAAAATTCTGGTTAGAGAATGAAATGTTTTATACCAGTATATTTCAGTCTTTGGCCTTGAACCTTACATCTTTTGAGTCTTACTGATTAATTCTAAGGAAATAATGAAAAAGAAGTAAAAAGTTATTGTACAAAAACGTTAACTAAAGTCTCCAATTACTGTGATTTACAATTATCTCTAATAATGGCTAAACATTTGGAAATTACCCAGGTGTCTAAAAATAGAGTAGTTTAAAAAATTATAAACTATGTACCTGATAAAATACCACGCAGCCATTAAAAATGAATAAGCTAAAAAGAAGAAAAACTAAGCTATGTAGAAACACTGAAATACTTATAATGTAATTTTTTAAGCAAAATATAAAAATGTATGTGTACTGTGGTTATAATAATGTAAAATATGTATAGATTTGCAACAGAGACTAGAAAGGAACCTGAAAAACTGAGAAAAGTTGATCTATTTCCCTTGGGGAAGAAGAGTGAGTATTCCTTTCTTGGCTGTCCTCTAGAGCACCAGAAGTGTCTGGACAAACTCCTCAATAACTGTCTCCTGAGCTGCACCATGCAGGAGCTGATTGGTCTCTATATTACCATGGAGGAGTACTTCATGAGGGAGACTGTCAACAAGGTAGGACAAAGGGCATGTCCCTTGGAAATGGGGCTTCCTGTCCAAGAAGCCAGGCTGAAAGCAGTGACTGAGGTATGTCAAATTTCTTGGTCCTGCTTTGAGAGTACCCTGCGTAGACTGACTGTACTGCTTTGAATGGTTAGGGGGCATCTTGGGAGTGGTCATCCTCTTCATGGACTCAGCTAGGACTTCTTTCCAAGGATCACAAAAGAATACCTCAGCTCCTCTGGGAGCCTACCTGCTCCCTGCCGCCCTAAAGGCATGAGGGTGAGGAGCCCTGGGGAAGAAGGGCCTCACCTGATGTCTTACATCCCATGTAACGGATGTTCCCAAGGCAAATGCCCTCCATACTGAATTTCCTAACATGGTGTTCAGTAGGGAAGTGAGCTATTTTGGCAAGGAGGAGCCACACCAAGCTATGACCAGAATAAGCTGTGTTGGGAAAACTGTGGACAAGGTACAAAAAAGGGAGCAGGGCCAGGGCCTGTTCCAGAACCATCTAGAACAGTAACATGCAGACTGGGGCCCTCACTGGGTGCTTTGCCTTTCGGGTAGGCTGTGGCTCTGGACACCTGTGAGAAGGGCCAGTTGACATCCAGCATGGTGGATGATGTCTTCTACATTGTTAAGAAGTGCATTGGCCGGGCTCTGTCTAGCTCTAGCATTGACTGTCTCTGTGCCATGATCAACCTCGCCACCACAGAGCTGGAGTCTGACTTCAGGTACAGTTGACGCCCTTTCTACTTTCTAGGAAGCAAAAAGGTTCTAGTTGTGATTGATTTCTGAGCCCCATTTTGTTTCTTCCTTTTTCTTCCTTATGATTTTAGTTCAGTTCTACACAGGATATAAGCTCCTATTCATAGCATGACATCCTTAACTCCAGGCAGTTGTACAGCAACCAGATATCTTATACGCAAAATCTGTGTTTCCTGGGCTGGACTGGAGGAGTTACTGGCCCTCAGCCCTGGGAAATAGAACAAGCGGCTCAGATGAAGGCAGTGGTTGTAATATTAATCATGGTTACCATTTCTACAGGCCAGGCACTGTGCTCATTTCCTGCTCTTGTTTAGTCCTAATAGTGACCCTATGAGGCAGGAACCATTAGCTCTCTCTTGTAGAAGGGGAAACTGGGGCTCAGGCAGATCTCACACCTCATAAATGGTAGAATATGGAATAAAGTCTGACTTTTGAAACCTATTCTCAACACTTACATGGTGCTGCATTTCATTAAGCTGTACTACATCTTCTTGAGTTTGTTGGAGCTCACTGGCATTAAATAAAAGCCTCATAAGGAGTAGGGAGTTAGCCAGTCTTCTCTGTGTGTTCTTGTCACATCAGTGCCCTTGAGGGGGTGTTGGCCTCATACCCTGGCTGCTCAAAGTCTCCTACAGTGATCTCAGGGATCGGTTATTTCCCTGAAAGAGCAACTCATGTTGCTGGCTCAGAGTAGTGAGCCCTCTGGTGCTGCTGTCCTAGAGGCCAGGTTGAACGCTGTCAATTCCCATATGCTGTTCTGCCCCCAGGGACGTTCTGTGTAATAAGCTGCGGATGGGCTTCCCAGCGACCACCTTACAGGACATCCAGCGTGGGGTGACAAGTGCAGTGAACATCATGCACAACAGCCTCCAGCAAGGCAAATTCGACACTAAAGGCATCGAGAGCACTGACGAGGCCAAGCTGTCCTTCCTGGTAGGTAACCCCACAGGTCGGGAGCTGGTCAGTTTATCTCAAGAGGTTAAACTGTGACCTCTAAGCACAGTATAATCAGTCTTCAACTGGAGACTTCCTCCAGTGTCTGTATAGAGGGAAAACTCCTTTAAGGAAAGCTCTCCCTAGAAAGAAGGTTCTGAAACTATATCTTATTACCCATGGACCTATTTCAGAGCAGCCTGAGCCAGGACATGCACTGTTCCTGGCCTGGAAGGCTGGGTGCCTCAGCTCTCCCCAGTGCTTATTCCCAAGAGCACTACCCAGCTGTTCAGGGACCCCACTGAGTATCAAGCTTGGCTTGCATCTGTGCCAGACCCCCGGACCACTTCTCTGAAAACAGTCCCACAGCATGGGTTGGGGGCCAATCCTTCAGGCCTCCCAGACTGCTTTTCTAGCAAACTTCTTAGGCCTTCAACTTCCTCAGAAAGGTGACCTTAAAGCCCTTACTACCCAGCATGACAGATGTGATGAAGCAGTGAATCTTACTAGTTGTGTGACAGACAGTTGGGGAAGTAGAAGTATGGAAGGATGAAAGGAATTATACAAGGTAACAACCAATTTGTGATGAGCCCAAAAGGATGCAGATGAGTCCTAAGCCAGTGATGAGGCCTGTCTGGCACATGTTGTCCTGGCTTGTGTGGGAACAGTGCTGTGAGAAGTCATTCTGCTCTACCCTGACATTGGCCAGACTCTGAGTCTTCTTAGGTCCTGTGGTTCAGAGCCTGAAGGAAACATCCAATAGCAGAGCTTTGTCAACAGCCCACATATGGGATCTCTGAACACTCTGGGGTTGGATGCAAAAATGTATATATGTTTTTTTCTGGAAGCAGGGTCCTTAGCTTCCATCACATTCTTAAAGGGGTATTTGACACTAAAAGAATTGAGAGATGTTGCTTTCAGACACAGAACCCTAAGTGCACTAATATCTACCCCATCCCTGTGCCCAGGGACCCATAGTAACTCCTTCTCAGACAGTTTCAACATGAAGAATACTTAGGCAGCCCCACTTTCTTCCTGTCATTGGAAATATTTCCCCTGGGCATGGGTTCAGTTGATCTGGGATGTCATGGTTGTTGCCAAAAAATAGGACCAGTTCCAAGAAATTATTGCCTCTGAAATACTGTACCTTTGGAGAACTTTGCCATAATGTCTGACAACCAGCTTCTTATGGTCATGAACTGACTGAAATTTTTCTTTTTATTTGCATTCTATTTCATTTTTTACATAAGTTTTTACAGAACTTACTTTCATTCTTCGATTTCTCTGCTCAGAAACAACTTCTTGCTACTTACCAAATCAAAACTAGACAGAAACCTTTGCCTAGTGGTTTGTTGAAGGCCTCCTGAATCTGACCCATCCTATCACTCTAGTCCTATTTTCTACCCTTAGCTCCACAAGTCCCCATTAGGCTGGCTGCTGTGTGTTCACACATTCACTGCTCCCATTCAGACAGCTTCATTGTTTGGGGGCCTAACAAGAAAAGGTGATGCTAAATGCTTGGTGACAGGTTCCTACATTTCCTGAAGCCAAATACTTAAAATGTCATCACTCCCACCACAGGGCCTATTTCTTATGTCACCTTGATTCATTTGGCTGTCAGGATGAATTTCCCAATGGTATTGATACATCATTCACCATGAGCTGGGGATAAGCCCAGTGAATGCATGCTTACAAGGACTGTCAGCACAAGGAAACTTAGAAATCAATACCATTTGAACCAAAATCCATTTTCCCCTCATGATAGGTTTTTCTTATGCCCTTAAACACCTTCGAAACATTTAGGTTGTGGCTTTCATCCTTGAGCTATCATGACAGTGCAGTTATTTCACTGGAAACTTGTGAAGTTAGCAGCCTTGTGGCATGATAATGAAAGGCCTTAAGTCTCATTTATTCATCATAGAAGTGGCCTTAGCACCACTGTCAGCAGCATGATCATTCAGTATTGGCTTCAGGACACTGACAAGGCCAGTAGTCTTGTGGAAGGCAAGAGGGACATTCCAATCTCAATCCCTGTGTTTCTGGGATTCTTCTCTCACCCTGAAATCCTGAAGCTCCTGACTCATCTCTTGACATTTTAGCTCCTCCCAACCTCATCCTGCCTTGCTGGTCATGCCACCAGCACACCAGTTCAGAAGCAGTGTGATCTCAAACTCCTATTTCTCCCACATATGGCCTCTAGATTAGTATTCCCAAACCACAACTGTGCTCATGTGGCATTTGCCTGCTTTAAATAATCCTCAGTGCCACCCTATTATCCACAGGACAGCATAGCATCCAAATCCCAGTCTGACTTCTGTCTCTGTAGCTCCACCTTTTATTGTTTCCCTGCACATGTCTGTGCACTGATTCTGCTTATCCCCAAATACTTTTGGGGATTTTCTGCTACTTTGCATTTGCTTATGTTAACCCTTCTCCAGAAAACATTCACTGATTTATTCAATATATAAATTTAAAAACTTCTACATATCAAACACTGTCCTAGGTTCTGGAGCTGTGCTGCCCAATATGAGAGCCATTGGCCACAGGTGGCTATTTAAATTTAACTTTAAGGAGGGAGGGTATAGCTCAAGTGGTAGGGTGCATGCTTAGCATGCATGAGGTCCTGGGTTCAAGAATAAATAAATAAATAAACTTAATTACCTCCCCCCCTAAAAAAAATTTAACTTTAAAAATCCAGTTCCTAAGCCATATTTCAAGTACTCAATAGCCATACATGACTAGGAGTACTGTACTGGACAGTTCAGATTTAGAATATTCCCTTCATCTAGAAAGTTGTATTGGAGAGTGCTATCCTAGAGATATGGCTGTAAAGAATATAGACTAGGTCCCTGCCTTCACTGAGCTCTCATTTTAGTGGGAAAGGCAAACAAGAAACAGACAAGACAATATCAGATACTCCTAAGACTCATTAAGAAAATATCAAACAGGACGGTAGGCTAGAGGGAGGCTGATGGGGGTGGAGAAATGTACTCATCCTCCTCTCCTGTCAGAATTGTGTTCTAGCCTTTTAAGTTCTGCTTATTTACCAACTGTACCATGGTTTCCTGGAATACCCTAGACCAAAATATTTTCTTTCCTCTAAATAGCCATAGCAGTTTGTTCCTTAATTATCACTTTTGTCACCTACTCCCTTTTTTAATATTTTATCAAAATTTTTATTTCCTTCATAACCCATGTAGCAGTTTTTAATTACTATTTGGTTGAAGAAAAACCTCCAGGGTGGTAACATACTAAAGCACTTCTTCACCTGGAACTGCAGGTGGCCTCTTGTACCTTGAGGGAAGCGAGGAGTTGGCCTATTCACCTGCACCTAGAAAGTCTTTGCATGTGTCAGGGAACACATAAATAATGAGCAGATAGCCATGTTTCACAAGATTTTTTTTTTCCCATGGGATTCCCCATGTTGCCTACCCCAGTGAATCCAGTTGAAGTCTTAGAAGCCATTGACCCAGAACACATTGCTGCAAGGTTGGCCACTGCCAGCTGGCAGCTCCAGTACTGGAGGCCAGGGGCGGCTCCATAGAGCCATGAGGAGGCTGCCATGCTGCCCCCACCCCACTTCCCCACAGTGACCTCCGAGGCTTCTCGCTCACATGCTGCTTTTTATGATTGGTGTTTCTGCACGAAGCACCTAAGGCAACTGATTTATGAAAGAAGGAGCCTTTGGTCTAGAGTGGGGAGACCTAAATTCTAATTCTGGCACTAGCACTGTGGCCTATCACTCTGAATTTCTGTCCCCCTACCCTGCTTTATTTTTCTTCATGGCCTTTATTGCTACCTGATACTGTATTATCTGACTTCCCTTCTGGAATGTAAATTCTGTGAGGGAGTGGATTTTGTCTGTTAACTGCTTTCTTCTTGGTACCTAGAACAGTGCCTGGCACATAATAGGCACTTTAAATATTTGCTGAATCAAGTTAACTGACCTAGGTGAATCATTTTACCCTCTTAGGAGTCTCGTTTCCACCTGTGAGCTGGCTTGATAATACAGTTAACCCTTGAACAACATGAGTTTGAACTGCACGGGTCCACTTATAAGTGGATTTTTTTCAGTGGCAACTACTATAGTTGGTTGAACCTGTGGATGTGGATACGGAAATTCAACTCTAAGTTATACAGTGATATTTTATTGCTCCCCTGGCCCCCACAATGTTCAAGGGTCAACTATACTTGTTTTGCAGAATGTATTAATCAGAGTCAGCAAACTGATGAATGAGAAAATGCCTCATAGGTGGCAGACTCTCAGGAAGCATTTCTTTAATGAATGTCAGCCTCTACATCACTGGTCTGGGCTTAGAGGTTTGGAGCCCCAGAACTTCTCCCAGACCCTGCATGCCTAAACGTGGAGCAAAAAGACCTAAAACTGGGTCACTGCCTCTGAGGTTGGATGACTTTGCTGCCTTGCTGTCAGGCCCAGGAGAAAGGGCAATCCTAGTTCACCATTCTGTGCACTCTGTCACCTGAGCCCCTTACCTGATGAGAGTGCTATGGTTGGTCCTTAACCTCCCTGAGCCTCAGGAGTACAACTGTCAGCCAGTTTGGCCTTGGAATGGGTACAGACAACAGTAAGCAGGATGTCACATTCCTCTATCCTTGTCTCCCAGGTGACCCTGAACAACGTGGAAGTCTGCAGTGAAAACATATCCACTTTGAAGAAGACCCTGGAGGTACAGGAAAAAATTGTCAGCTTTCAGCGGCTGTAGCCTCCCCAGGCCTCCTTTGAGAACGAGCCCTGTGCACTCTTTCTGTGGGGGACTGTGACATTCCCTGGCATTAAGCCAGTTCTTCAGAGCACTTGAGGGGATTCATTAGTGATTGACGTGGTAGAAAGGCATCTCTGAACTGTGGAAAGAGCTGACCCATGAGTTGGGAGATCAGAATTCAGATTAGCTCTTCAAGCACATACTGGACATGGTACCTTGGACAAGTCCTTACTCCCTGAGCCTCAGTTCTCTCACCTATGAAATGAGATACAGATCTCCATCCTTCCCTGCTTTGGGTTTGTTGGGCGGCCTAATAAGAAAACAGGGTTGAAAGCACCTTATAAAAGTGATAAAGTCCTCTATAAATTTTGAGATTAAGACGATATAGGGTTCACTTAACCCTGTACAGAGCCTGTTGCTGTTACCATTTTTTTAAAGGAAGGCCACATAATATAGTGGAAGTTGCTTAGGCTTGGAAGTTATATACTCCTGAGTTCAGGTCTCCGCTTGACCACTGACCAGTTTTGCAGCCTGAGGCAAGTTCTCTAATCTCCCTGAGCCTCAGTTTCCTCATCTGTAAACAGGGAAAATGGTCCCTGCCCCACAGGTTTGTTTTGAGACTTGAATGAGATAATATAAAGTACCTGTAGTGGTAGTTAATGATTGTATTCGTAGTTATAAACAGCAGCATGGAGCAATCACCTTGTTAAGTGTTAGAAAAGAGCCCAACTCTCCCCTACTCACAAACTCTGCCTCTTGGGGAGGAAGGAGGCCAGGGTCCTGCCTCCCCAGTGGGCACTCATAACAGGGAAGATGCTTTGCTACAGAAGCATAGGGCTTAGCACCCAGGCTGCGGTAAGTGTCGGCTTTCAGGCTGAGCAGACTGAGAAGGCCAGGAGCCAGCACATGAGAAGAGGGCCTAGGAGCTGACAGGATTCCTGAGAGAGGCTGAGAGAGAGCAGTCAGGTGGGAATTTACAGTAGTACGTTCAACTAATGGCAAGCCAGGATTTGAAGCCAGGAATGTCTGACTCTAAAGGTATGAAAAAAACTTCTGATATTTGTGTTTCTTATTCACACTCCCTGAAACCAGTACCCTCGTATTACAGAGGGGGAAGTGGAAGCCAAGTAGCTAGCCACAGGATCAAATCCAGGTTTCCTGAAACCCAGCAGCATTCTTGCCTCAGAGTAACCAGAACTCCTCCCAGGGAAGGCTGAAATAGGAAAAATGGCTGGTTGCATGTTGGCCTCCTCTCCACCCTCCCTACACTCCTGTGGTCCAGGCATACTCAGAAGCCTGATGGCTAGGTGTTCTCCCCTAGAGTGACTGCACCAAGCTGTTCAGCCAGGGCATTGGAGGGGAGCAGGCCCAGGCCAAGTTTGACAGCTGCCTTTCTGACTTGGCTGCAGTGTCCAACAAATTCCGAGACCTCTTACAGGTAAGCCCCAGGTTTAACTGCCGATTGAATCCTGAGAATATTGTTACTGGCTTATTAGGGGCTCTGTGCATATAACGAAATGGGGAAGGAGGTGTGAGGGAGTAGAGTGCAACCCACTGAACTTGTGCAAGTCCCTTGAAGACTAAAGGCTTTTCAGCAGTGCACCTGTCAAGCCAGCATTCTGGTCCTCTAGAATCTCCACTTGGCCCCCACAGTGCCAAGAGCCCTCAGAAAGGTGCTTGGAGGAAACAACCACGTGATTACTCAGATCTGCTTGGCTTTAGCCAGAGGTGCTGCCAGGCACTCAGAAATCTCTTCTTTTGAGAGTTTACCAGACCAACCACACCGCCTTGTATCTGGCCTAGACCTGAATTGGCACATATCTGGAAAGGAACAGGTTGTTCCTAGCCTCTTTGATTGGCATTATCTCTATTAGACTTCAGATAGGGCTGCAGAAAAGCCTCAGAGCTGAAAGAATGTCTGACAGTCAAAGGATGGATGGGGCAGGAGAAGGGAAGGGATGGGGGCATACACCTTCTGTGTCTGATGTGTCTCTGCCTTGTCCTCCAGGAAGGGCTGACAGAACTAAACAGCACAGCCATCAAGCCACAGGTGCAGCCTTGGATCAACACCTTTCTGTCTGTCTCCCACAACATCGAGGAGGTCAGACTGACCATGGGCAGCCATCAAGGCCAGGATTACCTCTCATTTCCCAGCCCTTTGCTGTAGGGCAGTGGAGCAGTCTGAATGGACTAGACGTTACATATTTCTCAGGCCCACTTCCCTCACCTTCGAAGACTAGGTTCCTCCCAGAAACAGGTTGTTCCTGCAGTCAGGGCTCCAAAAGACATCTGAAGGGAGTTTGCCTTGAACTGACACATTCTCTTTCATTGAGGCCCTTTTTGCCCCACCTCTCATAGACTTAGGAGCCTTTTTTTGTAGCCTAATCATTTCATTCCTGTGGAACATGAGATTCAAGAGAGAATAAACTGCGAGGAGCTTTACCCTATTGTGTGGGCCACTGCTGCAGTCCAGCGCCATTTTCTGGTCAGAAGTGTGATACAGAAACAGCAGCAGTTTCTACCAGCCTGGTTTTAAGCTGGTTTTAGGCTGGATGAGTCATAAGCTACAGGAGCTGTTTTCTTAGAGGAGTGGGAGTGGGGTGGGGGTGAATGGTATTTCTTGGAGAAGCCCCCAGTGACCTAACCCACCTTGCTTTCTGACATTAGGAAGAATTCAATGACTATGAGGCCAATGACCCTTGGGTACAACAGTTCATCCTTAATCTAGAGCAGCAAATGGCAGAGTTCAAGGTGAGCAGGGGATCTTGGGACTAGCTTATAGAATTACCCACCTCTTCCCAAACCAGCAGCCTGAGGCTTCTCATCACACTCCTACTGGGAACGCTGGAAACCCTTCCAATCTCAGCCTATAGAAATAGTCCCACAGATTCCTGTGGAGGCAGAGGGGTGAGGTGGGACTCCTGCTGATGTCTAACCTCTGTGTGCAGGCCGGCCTGTCCCCAGTCATTTATGACAGCCTGACCAGCCTCATGACCAGCCTTGTTGCAGTTGAGTTGGAGAAAGTTGTGCTGAAGTCCACCTTCAACCGGGTAACGTCAAGGGAGCACAGGTCCCTGCTCTGTTGTTTCCCTTCTAAGAAAGACAAGTCTGTACCCTCTGTCTGCTACCCCTATCTTGGCTTAGTCCTGCCCTGAGGCAGTGGAGCCAACTGAGGCACCAGCTGGCCTTGCAGCCTGGCACTGAGCAAAACTGGGGGCCCGTTCTGCTTGGCCAGAAGGCCAGGCCTTGAACAGTGACTGGGTTCGTGTTCCCCTGCAGCTGGGTGGTCTTCAGTTTGACAAGGAGCTGAGGTCACTCATTGCCTACCTTACCACGGTGACCACCTGGACCATCCGAGACAAGTTTGCTCGGCTCTCCCAGATGGCCACAATCCTCAATCTGGAGCGGGTATGTAGAGCTCCCTTGGCCTTGACAGGGAAAGGTGACTGGGAAGAGAGGCAGAGACAAAATTTGCATCCCTGCCACTCCCTCAAAACCAAACTCCACCAGAAGCCCAGTCCTGCAGGCCACCTTCTTCTTGGGCATCCCTGCTCTGCCTCTGGTAGAGGCCAAGGCCTTATCTCAAGATAACCCTTCCTTGCTCATCTCTGTTCTTCCCCACAGGTGACCGAGATCCTAGATTACTGGGGCGCCAACTCTGGCCCACTGACGTGGCGCCTCACTCCTGCTGAAGTACGCCAGGTGCTGGCTCTGCGCATAGACTTCCGCAGTGAGGACATCAAGAGGCTGCGCCTGTAGCTGCCAGGGTGAGCCCAACTGGCCCATCACACTTCAGGGCCCATTCTCTTAAGTGGCCACAGCCCAGAAGCTGAGCAAGTCTATCTGGCTTGGGGGAATTCTTCACAGCCCAGACGATTCCACTACTGGCAGCAGGGAAACAAGACCTTGATTCAGGCCATTCTCTGTAAATAGACCTGTCTGGGTGGTGATTTGGGGACAGTCTCTCCCCACCAAGAGAGGTAGGTCCCCATTGGCTCCTAGTTAGGTGGGAAAGCCAAGGCAGGCCAGCCTTCTGCATGGGTGGTCATTCTTTCGTCCTTGGATGTTGTCGCAAATGAGCTGCCTCTCTGTCAGTCCTAAAGGACTCGGATTTATCTAGGGACTTAAAGAATTAGGTTTACTCCAAGGAGAGGCTGTGATGTTTATGATCACCCTGAATAAAGACACTCCTTGGAGATATGCCAGTGTGCTATTTCTAGGAAGGGCTGGATGCTCCAGGGCAAGACAGGTCCACCAGATGCACTGAAATTTGAAGGCAAAAGCCTAAATCCTCAACCTCCTCCCATACCCAGAGTAGCACATGGCTACCACCATGACCCAAATAATACCAGGTGCCTTATCCAATCCCAGATCCTCATCCCCTCTTGGGCCCTCAGCACCAGAAGCTGGGATCATCGCAGGGGCAGTTTCCCACGGTGCCAGGTAAATGGGAATTGTTCCCAGCAGGAACATAGAAAAACTATGAGGATAACCTTAAAGGGCAGAGTGAGTTTATTCCAAAAATACTGCAGTCCTGAAAACCCAAGGCTCACAGGCACTGGGTCATGTGGCATAGTCCATGGTGTTGCTGGTTAAGGCCTCAATTAGTAGTGACTTGCTGCAGGACCACACTGGCTATCTGCCACAAACATGAGTATGGACCCTCATCCCTGTTCCCACTCCCCTGTCAAGTCAGCCTGGGAGTGAGTGTTGAACAGGAAGTCTCTACTCAGGCAAAAAAATAAAGCTTGACCTCTGAGGAAGGCCACAGGAAATGCCTCTTCAGGGTCAGCCTCAGGAAGGGACCCCAGCCATCTGCTAAGGCTGGCTGTCATCCCCTTCCAGGCCCTCGTGGAGAGTGAGTAGGCCAAGTCCCAAGCTGGGCCATTGGACTTGTAAAGGCCACAGGGGATGCTAAGCTTAGGACCTTCCCATGTCCATGTGGAGCAGAGACTAAGTCTAAGCCTCTGTCAACCTGGAGGTCACAGTCCTGTTCCCAAGCACCATCTCTGCTTCACCAAGTTTTAGAAAGGGCTGGGCCTGAACTTAGGACAGCTTCCTTTGGGCAGATTCACAAAAAAAGTAGATGAAGAGTAGAAAGCTGAGTGCTCCCATGGGGGAAGGAAGAGGGGCTTCTATGGCTCCAGGCTTTCTCCTCTTGCAGAGGGACAAACCGTTATGGGAAGGGGCATTAGGTTGAGGTCTCAGTCCCCAGTAGCTTCAGGCTCAGGCCCTGAGTGTCCACTTCTACCAGGTGGACACTGTAGTTCCCAAGGCCCTAGGAGCAAAGGGAAGGAGGTTATTAGAGGGCTCTGGGCAGATTTCAGATCATTAGTAGGTTGGACTGGGGCTGCAGGGTCAGGGGGACCTACAGCTATAGCCCCTGGTTGGCTAGTGGGCCACAGTGAGGGCTCCTGTCCCCCACCAGTTACCATATGCCGACCATACCATACCTCAGTCTTGGCCAGCACAGCTTCCAAAGCCTCCTTTTGCCGTGGCTCCTTGGTCAGTAGATAGAGAAAGCCCCCGCCACCTGCCCCTGCCAGGCTCTGGCCATGCACGTGGGGGGCCAAGACATCCATCATATGCCGCACAGCCAGTGGTTCACAACCTGGAGCCATGAGCTTCTTTTGCTCCCAGTATGACGTTAGGCACTGGCCCAGCAGAGGCAGGCTGCCTGGGGTGGGGACAGAAAAGGAAGTTGCGTGCCTGAGCCAGGATACCACTCAATGCCTGTTTGTAGACTGAATGGGGTGCCAAGAGGTACTACTTAACCAGTGTCATGGTTAAGAACCTGGACCCAGTTACTAGCTGGAAACAGGAGTGATAATACCCACCCACAGGGTTGTTTGAGGACTAATGAGCATAGAGCAGCTGGCATGGTACCCAGCATACTGTTCAGTGAACTTTGGAGCCCTAATCAATTCTGACTCCCTAGAACTTGGCTGTGGAGCCAAGCCTCTTCTCCCATCTGCTTCCTGGTATGTGGGACTGGAGGCCTTCCTCAAGATGTAAGTATTGTCCTGAGATAAGACTTCCACCTAAGTGTGAGACCCTGCAGAGGATAAATAGTAGGCTTCTGTCCGCAGGGGCCTCATGCCTGGGGCTGGTGCCCAGCCTGCAGAGGCCCCTAGCCTCAGACCCACAGGCAACAGGCATTTACCCCTGGTGCTTGAGTCCAAGGAAAAAGTGCCTCACCTTGGCGGAAGGCTTCAGCACAGGCCTCAGTGTGCTGCACCAGGTTGTGGGCATTCTGCACGACATCAGGCAGCCGGGCATACCAGCTCCTCAGTACATCCTACAGATGGGGCAGAAGGCATGCAGAGAGTCTCAGCCCAGCTGAGCCGTCTGCCTTCCTCCCTCTTTCTGGGGCCAGGGCTCACCTGCAACAGATTCCGGGCCAGGCGGGTCTTGCCAGTGTACACCAGGAGCAGGTGGTCATTGAGCTTCTGTACAAAACTCGCAGGCACAGTGATCTCTTCCACCTCTACCTTCAGTGGCAGCTGAGCCCGGGAGCGTCCCACCTTGATACCAGGCATAAGGCCACCCACTTGGTCCTGCCAGCCACCTCCTACAAGAGCCCGGGCCCCATCACTGTTGTTTCCCTTCTATCCCAACTTCCCACTCCCATTCTAGGCTCTTGGCTCTGCTTCTCTGGCAGGGACCAGCATGGGAAGACAGCGTCCCACAACTTCAGCTGGGAAGTGTGCAGCTTTGCAGTGAGCTGTGCAGTGAGCTGTGCAGCTTCTGCCCCAGCCCTCGGATCAAGATGAACCCAGCAAGGAAAGGGGCTTCATTCTGGAGCCAAGCTTAGAATACACAAGGCCCAAGTTTTGTTGCAGAACTAATGTGTGATTGGAATTGGGGTAAAGCACATCAAAGGATAAAACCTTAGACTAACCTTTCCTCCTGAGGAGGCATGGTATAGGACTTCTCTTACAGACTAACGGTCCCTGCACCCTGTCTTTCCTGATAAAGGGTGTTGATTTAGAAATAAGCTTTTCAGCATCTGTTACTGAAACTAAAATAGCTTGTTCACATTTTGCCTTAGTAATGAAAGGTATGGATCTCTTTTCTTCTTGCAGCTATATAAAAATGACAAAACTTGAGATAATTCTGGGATAGGCCCTTGATATTTTGGGAAGGGCCTACAAGGATTTCAAGTATAAAATGCAATGGCAGGAGGCATCTGGAACCTTACAACCAAAATATGGTAGGTAGTGTCAGGCCTGGATTGTCAAGAACTCCCTAATTGCACCCTACTCCTTCAGAGCACTTAGCACAGCTTGTAATTATACATTCATTTGAGTGGTTATTGATTAATATCTGTCTTCAATAGACCATATGGTAGCAAGGACCCTGTTTTTGCTCATTTTATCCCCAGGGCCCAATAAAGAGTAGATATTTGATAGATAGTTGTCATTTGACCAAATGAAGGATATGAATGGTACACCTCAAAAGAAAACTGAAAAGGCTTACCCATCTGCCCCTTTTGATGACTACCTATTATCGGATGTGATAGTACAATAAAAAGAGGAAGCTAGGCTACAAAGTGGCCAGAGAAGATACCATAATCAGGCATCTATATGTCTTTGTGGCAGTTTCCTTCCCAGAGTCGTGCTAGAGATAAGGCCTGGCATCCTGAGGTGACCAGAGCACTCTAAAGCCAAACCTCTGACTGCTCTCCATTGTGTGTGGATTCTAAAGGGCCACAGTGGTGAGTAGGAGAAAGAAAAAGCCTGGTGCTAATGACATTCTGTATGATCACAGCCATGCACTGGGTGCCTCCCAAAGAAGGTGGGGGAAGTGGGGCACAAATAACCATAGGAGGGGCAAGTTGTCAAAGGTCCTCATTCCTAACCCAGCCCCACCCTGAGGGACAGCCCGGGATGGGAGCAGAGACATGAAGAACAGCACGTGGTATTAACAGGTACCTAGCACACGTGAAAGGTGCAGCACAGAATCTGGCACTTAGTAGGTGCTCCTACATCAAGTCCTTTGAGATAGAAATATTTCATGTTGAAAATCAGAGCGAGAGAGACAGAGTGATAAGAAGGAAGCTCTAAACATTTTAAGGAGCAGCATAGTTCTCTAGCTGTCTGCAAGTCCAGGAGAGCCCCCAGAGGCCCTCGAAAAGTGCTTGTGACCTCCCTCCTGCCCATACCTGTGGTGAGAACCTGCTCCAGGTGTAGCACTGCGTGGATCAGGGCCTCCGTCCCCACCGCCCGGCCCGCAGCCCGCTGCAAGGCAGCCAGGGCAGCCCCTGCCAGGATACTGCTAGTGCCTGCGAGGTTCAGAGGAGGGTACCAGGCATGAAGCAGGTCTGTCCAGCCAGTCCTGCACCGCCCACTCCCTCTCCACCAGGCAGAGGCCAGGGAGGAGATCAGAGGTGAAGCTGAAGTGGGGAATGGAGTCGATGGGCAGCAGGGGTACAGAGCCTGCTCACCAAGGCCAGAGCCATGGGGCAGCTCAGACCAGGTGTGCAGCTCAAAGCCACCCCCGAAGGTGCACAGCAGCTGCTCACTCAGCGGGAGCTTGGAGTGGATGCTCACGATTCCCGCGCAGATGAAGGCTGCCTTCAACAGAGCACCTGCAGAATGAGCAGCACACAGCAAGGAATTTGGTGTCCAAGGGTAGAAACAGACACCCCACCCCACACTTAGGCTGGCCTGGGACTCATCTAGGGGATAAATGCCCAGCAGCAGTGCAGACCCCATCCCAAGCCACAAAATGTCCTCTAAGCTCCCCAGCACCAGCAGATGTGCCAGCTCTACATCCTTCACCTGCCCTCACCTGGGTGGGTGACCTCAGGGCTCATCCGCCAGACTGGCTTACCCTCAGGCCAGGCCCCCCGTGGTCTGCACGGTCTCTAGGGTTCTGCCCCCATCCCCCAGCTGGCTGGGTGTGCCATCCCCACCTGCACATGTCATTGGTGCCCTGACCTGGGGCATGGGGTTGGCAATAATCCTGCAAGTCATCCAGGCTCCAGCACACTATCTTCATGGCCATTTTGTCCTGCTGAGGTCCCACTGCCAGCCGCAGCTCAGGCTCTGGGATGCGGCGTGCCCTGGCCCCAATGGGCCGGCGGCCATCCACTCGCACAGCCAGGCCCAGCACTGCCCCACCAAGCTCATAGGCAAGGGGCGGTGTGTCACTCCAGCCCCCTGTGGCAGTTGAACAAGACCAAGCTGGTTACAGGGCTGCTAGCTCAGCTTTGGGCTGGCTGCTGTCATCCCCATTCCCCACAAAGGGCTCACCAGAGAAATCCACTCGAGCCGGGCACTCAGCCACCACCCACTGCCCAGGTACAGGCAGCTCCACCGGTTCCATGGAGACAAAGTGTTGGGCTGACATCACAGCCTGGCGGATCAGGATCTGCCCAGCCCCCTCATAGTGGCGGGCAGCTCGCACTAGCAAGGCTGGTCTACCAGGGGGAAGGGAGAGATGGCAGGATGGAGCCCCAAACTGAGGGCAGACTTCCTGGCTTTGGGGACCTTACTGCCCTAGGTGATCTGAGGATGCCGCACCTCTGGGTTTCCACCTCCAAGGACAGCAGGGGGCTTCTCCAAGGGTTTTGACATCATTAGCACCCACCTGCTCAGCCACTTGTCCCGCTCTTGAGCAAGTGCCTCCACGCCCCCTGCCAGGTCTCCACACTCCAGATATGAGAAGGGCTGCACCCACTCGGGGTTGGCAGCTGGCCCACTCCGTAAGCCTCCTCGGCCCTCTGCCATGCAGCCCAGTACATCCGCCACACAGGCGAGTGCCCGGGCTGCCACACCAGGGTCTCCTGCACCAGCTGCCACTGAGGGACCAGAATTAAGGGTAGCTGGGGAGGGAGCCCACCCCCATCGCCCCATACTTTTGCCCAAGATGTATCCTTGCCTGGCAAAATTCTCATCCTGCCAGCCCCAGCCCAGACATGCCTCTGTACCTCCTACCCAAGACGCTTGTAATGATTAAGAGCTCAGGCTCAGGGAGCAAACCACCACCAGCTGCGTGAGTGAGTAACTTAAGCGGAGAATGAAGTGCTGCCTGTGAGGTTAAGGCTGAGCCCCCAGCCAGTGTGCCTGGGCCCCTACACAGGGCCGGTCACATCCCCTTGGGGCTCTGCTGGAGCTCTTCACCCACATCCAGCCCCCAGCACAGAACATGCAGGCTTTACTCCTGCTCACAGGACCCAGAGGCCCAGCCCTAAGCCTCTGCTTCTCACCAAACTCCCCACTAACAGGGATGGAGCTTCCCAGAAACCTAAACGTTAACTCCATTTCTCCTGCTTTAAAGTCTCATGACTCCCTAGTACCCTCAGGTTGATGACCTAGCAGGCAGATAGGGCAGGTGATGCTGGGTCTGGCTTCCCAGCAGGTGCCCAGCACACTCACCCTGGTCCAATGTGGCCATCAGGGGCCCAGGACAGCCCTCGTGGACAGCAGCCCGGATCAGCGGGCGCAGGCTGAGGTCCTGCCGAGCCTCCAGCACACGCCTCACCTTATGCTGGGCCTGGCGGAAAAACAGGTCCCGGCGGGAAGCCAGTGTGGCAGCCCGGTCCAGGCACTGCTGCAGCTGCTCCCAGGAGAGACGCCAGGAGGTTCGCCAAGCCCGCAGAGCTTTGCCTCCATCATCCTGGGGGTCCAGCATCCACAGCATATCCTGGGGCCCCAGGGCCCTCGAGCGGTGGAGCACGGGAAAGAGGCGGGCACTGAGAAGGCAGCGTTCAGTGGGGGGCATGTCTGGGTCCCACAGATCCCAGTCTCTGATGTGGGGAGAAGACACATTAGTAGGAGGGCTCCTGCCTGGTCACCAAGCCCTGACCACCTGTTAGCTGGGGGTTAGCTCATTCATAGGAAGGATGAACTCCTCCAGAGGTGGCACAAATGGGCAATTTAGGGAGGGAGGCCTAGCTGCCCTGCCTCCTTACCCAGGCCACTGAACAAATCCCAAAGCCTGAGCACGGCCAGGAATTTGAAGTTGCCCAGGGAGAAAATGCTAGGGCAAATCCCTGCTCCTGCCCCAGAGCAGCCCCTTTCCCACTCCCTGCCTCACCCTGGCTGCTGAGGTCCACAGAGGCCCATAGGGCCACCAACCCTACCGAATGCCTGTCTTCTGGAAGAATTCACTCCAAGACATGTTGAGATACGTTCCTGTCCCCTGTCTCTGGGGGAAGAGAAGGAAGCAGTTAGGGCTGCAGGGGCCACAGGAAGGGGTTATGGACAATAAGGCCAGAGGACCAGGAACTACTCAAGAAGGAACAGAGAGATGGGGGCACACAGGCAATTCTGAAACACTGCATCAAGCCCTGGACCTCAACACTCCTGCCCAAGTGCCTGGAACTTGGAGAAGAACCTGACTCTAGGCCAGACCCACCATAACTGGCTCCGCAGCCCAAGGAGGTCACCTCCCTCTCTGAACCTCAGTCTCTGGCCTGTAAAATGGGGATAAAAGTCCCCACCTAGCCCACCTCAGAGGAGCCAAGGAGGAAGGTACTCAGACTATACTGGCCACACCCTCCACACAGCCTATCTCTCAGGTGAGCGCTCAGAGAGTCCTGCAGTGGAGTTGGGGCTGGGCTGGGAACCCCAGGGCTCCCCAAAGTCTAAAGATGGGGGCGACAGTGAGCACCTACTTCCCAGCTGTCCAGTCGGCCAGTGAGAGTGAAGGCCCGGCCAGGGGAGCCATGTAGCTGCATGTGGTGTCCCTGCAGGATCAGGTCACGCAGCTCCAAGCCATGCAGTGCCTCGGACTGGGCTGCATCCAGGCCACTCACAAAGCAGCCAGTGCCGATGTGAATGGGGCCCTGATAGGGGAGAGAACAGGCATCCCACTAGGGCAGCACAGCCCCAAGCACCAGCCCAAGACACATAGGACCTTGGCCCCCATAGCCTTGCCTTCCCTCTGCCTGCATTCTCAGGCCTCACCCGCAGGTGGCAGTGCTGCAGGACACTTCCCGGACCCAGTTGCACAGGGCCCTCCAGCAGGCAGCTGACCACAGAACTCCCAGTCCCCAGTAGCTGCCGCTCCTGTGAAGCCAGGGAGAAAGTTGTGAAGCATGAGGGCAGTGGCTGCCCTAGTCCTCCTTCACAGCCAAGGCCCCAGCCAGAATTCCTGATGCTCCCCATGCCTGTCGACCAGCCAGATCCCTCTCTGTACCTCCCTGGCCCCAGCCTCAGACTGACTCCCATCCCACCTTGTCCCCCAGGGGCACACTCTCCCGGCCTTCTCCTCCAGAGGAAATCTGAACTCAGTAATGGAGGTCCCACTAGATGACAGCTCCCCCAGAAAAACCTCTCTCACCTGTCTAGCTACCCTGACCCCTGCCATCCTGAAGGCCACTCTGAACTCTACCTGCCCCCATCACCACAAATGTGCCTGAATCCCCAAGCAGACCCCTTAGAAAGGGTTGGGGCAGTCTTCTCTAGCTTCTCAATCTGGCAGACTTGGATGCAGAATCCTGACTTGGCCACTTACTGGCTCTGTGGCCTTAGGCAAGTAACTTAACCTCTCTGAGCCTCCAGTGCCTCATGCGAGAAATGAGGATAACACCTACACTCATAGGTAATCTGTCCCAAGCATGAGCTATTCCTTCCCCTCTCTGCAGCCCCCATCCAGTAGGCTCTTCTGGCCTTACCTCCACTTGGGAGTGCACGATCTGGGCCCCAGGAGCTCCTGGGAATGTGAGGCTGTGCAGGAACTCACTGGCTGAGTTGGTCATGTAGCTGTAGCTACCGTCAGGGACATATGCTGCAAAGATACAAATACTGACCCCAACCCCCTGCCTGCTGCAGCTCTGATACCAGACTGGGCCTCCCACCAGAAGACACATTTTCATCAGGCCCTGGGAGGGCAGGTATGGAAATGAGCCCATTCTGCTGATGGGGAAACAGATCCAGAGAGGCTCAGCAACTTGCCCAAAGTCAAGCAGCTAGAAAGTAGAAAGACCAGGACTGGAGCCCAGGAATGAGACAAAGGAAGAAGGGAAGAATTTCCTCAGCAGGAGACTCTGGGGTAATTTTCCAATTCATGCACTCACTAGGCCTGCCTGGTTCAGAAGTCTGGGGGCCAGGCAGGTGGGACTGGAGCCTCATTCTGGAGGTCCTCACTCCCATGACCTCCCCACTCTGGAGAGCCAAGAGGCAGTACCCACCCAATGTGAGGGGCTGATCACGAAGCTCCCTCCACAGCTCAGCCCGGGCGCCATGCAGATAATCTGCGACGTCCACATCACCTTGCCCCATCTCCGGGGGCCGCCCCACCAGGAAGTCCTCCCTTCTCACATTTCGGGCCATGCAGAGCAGGATGTCAAAAAATAGAGACAGCTGGGGCAAGGGTAGGAAGCACTGCTATTAGTGAGTTCCTAGGTTGAGCTGGGGCAGTTCCATCTTTAGAGACACTGACACAGAGAGCAGAAAGGACTGGCCTGAGGTAACAGCCATGCTGTCAGTGTCAGTGCCTCTCACCCAGGCCATGACCTCCCAGCCCCTAATCCCAGTCACCTGGACAGGCCGGGCTCCAGAGTCCAAGCCCATGTAGGTGCAGGCGTCCAGAGGCGGGCTCACATGGGTGGCCAGGAGGTGCTCAGCAGTCTCCACAGAGAAGAAGGCAATCCCAGAAACCTGGAGAGGGCCCACACAAGGGTCAGGTGGGAGACCCTGGGGCCAGGCTTGCCCCAGAGTAAGGGAGGGTAGGTGCAGATAGGCTGAGCAAGTCTGGCTACCACATCGGACAGGGTCCTTCATCTTCTGGGCCACTCCAGCATCCAGATTCCAGGCTTACTGGGGGCACCTCCCACCAAGGGTGCCTCAGCAGGCACCTTCTGGGACCTCCTCAATATTCAGGTCTCCTCCCAAACCCAGTTCTCCATATTCGCTATGGTCTAGTCCCAAGCCCCTACTCACGACTTGTATTTTTGTCCTTAATTCTAGAAGGACACCCACCCCCCTAGTCTGGTTCTAGCCTTTCTGGTTTGGGATAAGACCCTGAATTCAAAGGCTACCTCTTCTTCAGATTCTGGCCCCACCTGCTCCCCTGAATGCCAGTGCCAGATCTTCCTCAGATTCAGGTTCTAGCCTGCCCCAAGATCTAGGAGTGACAATCTGCCCTGGGCAGGAAAGCAAACCCTCCCTCCCCCAGCCCATAGTCTCCAAAGGCCCCCAACCTGGACCTGGCAGTCATACCAGTGGTACCCGACCATCAGGCTTGGCACATTGCTGGATCTCTGCCTTGGTGCCCTGGTAGTAAATGTCCAAAACGAAGCCCTACATGGAGGGAGAAAACAGAGTTAGGGAAGCGAGCAAGAGAGGATCAGGAAGGAGGGCTCGCAAGCGTGTTCTCCAGATGAAAATCTAGGACACAAGTTTGACAGGTCCCAGAGTACTCCCAGGGACACAAGCACCCGAGACCCCCACCTTCTGCTGTTAGAGGCAGAGGGAAGATTTTGAATGTCTCCACAGCCCCAAGCCCAGGCACAGGGCCTGGCACAGGGTCAGTGTGTAATTCATGTTTGGCAAAAGGCTAAGTGAACACAAGAGCTGCTGCCATGGGGGGAACTCCTCTGAATCCAGACCATGCCAGAAAGTCCAGGATGAGGCTTCCCAGAGCACAGGATGAGGAAGCCATCCCAGGAAGAAGGCTCAGCTGTCCACACCACTACCCCAGGGGCACTACCTGGGAGTCAGTGAGGTAAACACCGTGGTTCTGGGCGTAGGTCATGCTGCCTGGAAGGGCGATCACTCTGGCTCCCTGGAAGCCATCCCAGCTGATCCCTGTAGGTGGGGGAGTCAGGAGGCTCTCCAGGGACCCCCAACCCAAGGCAGAGGGCCCTGGCCAAGAGGAGGCAAGAGCTCAGGGCAGGGACATCCAGGCATCTCTACAGGAATACAGTTTCCAAAGCCAAATGACATTCCTCTGGGAGAACACCACCACCTCCCCTCCTAAAGTTCATTTACAGAAGCCTTAGGGGCAAAAGGGGCAAGGCTGAGTGTCTCCAGTGGGGGAAACCCTGCTTCCAGTTTAGGCTTCATCCTTCATATCTTATAGCTTCTCCCTCTAAATAGGGCAGCAGGCCAGGCCCAGAGACGGGGTGGGTGAAGAAAGGCAGAGCCCACCCTGGCTGCGGCTAGGGAAGGGGGTCCCAAGCCTTCTCAGGCTCACCTGGGTTTGTAGGAACAGACAGCAGCATGTCAGTACTGCAGACCCACACACCTGGTGGGGAGCCAGGGCCCAGCTGTGGGGGAGAGAGAATGCAGCTGGTGGCCGGGCCCAGCCCTTCCTCTGCCCCCAAACAGCCAGTCTCAGCCTGTTCCACGTGCTCCAGCAGCTGTCTTGTCCAGGGGACCTTGGGCTGCTGAGGTAACAGGGACCTCCCGAGATATGTGGTGACAATGCCAGCCCTCCTGCTTACTTCCTGGGGCCATACCTCCTCCTAGTGTGGCCAATGCTAACTTCCTGAAGCTCTAACTAACTCTAGGCACCCAGAGCCATTGTTCCTGGCGTCCCCCATCTGAGCCAACACAGACTACAGCTGGTGGCGCAGTGGGAAAGCAGGAGGACAAAGCCCCATGGCAGTAGCCTGCCTCACCCGATGGCTCATGATGTCCAGCAAGCAGTCCAGGTTGCAAACTACAGCCTCCACAGGGGCCTGACGGTTCTCCACAGGGAGGCAGGTGAAGGCCCGGCCACAGTCATCAAAGGGGAAGTCTCGGCCCTAGGGTGGGAGCAGGGACAGGCAGAATAGCTTGAGGCAGAGAGCCTGGGTGGAAAGCCATCAAGCTACAGGACTTTTACAAAGACCACCTTATGATTGTTTTAATAACATAATTATGGTAAAAAAAAAAACTAGAAAATGCAGATATGCAAACAGAAAAACAATCCTTCAGGGATAATAACCACTGCACTCCTTTTGAGGTACACTCTTTCATATACCTCATATGAATATCTTTTCAATTTTTTTTTAAAAAAATGAAAAAGGTGGAGACAAAAATTCGCTCTCTCGCGCACACACACACACACACACACACACTAGTACAAATCAAAGTGGGGAAATAAGATTGGGAACTATTTCAATGTCAATATCTTGGCTGCAATTATACTATAGTTTTAGAAAATATGACCACTGTGGGGGTCTGGGCAAAGTTTACAAAGACTTCTTTCTGGATTATTTCTTACACGTAGATCTAGAATGATCACAATCAAATTTCCAGTTAAAAAAAAACTGAAATCATTAAAAAAAAAAGTGAGATCATTCTACACAAACTTGTGTGGCTGGACTTTCTTACTGACCAATGAAAATATATTCACTGATGCTCATGGAGAGCCAGGCCAGGCCCCAATTTAAGCATTTAACGGGTCACCTCAGCACATCAACACAAAGCACGAACTCCTGCCGTCCTCTTATGGATGAAGAAACTGAGGCCTAGAAAGGGTCAAGTGACTTGCCCCAGGTCCCAGAGCTGGTAAGTCTCTTTTCAGGTCAACGCACAGAGTTAAATGGATATTTTAATCATTGCCTAATATTCCGCCAAGAGGATATGCTGTTTATATTTAAAGAGTTCCCTATTTTGGACACTTGGATCAACTCTGATTCTGATTCTTCTGGATTTGCATGATGAACACCTTGCACACAAAGGTAAAAGATGCCCCAAAACCTATCCAACCGGAGGAACAATGGTTCTAGCCTTCAGCATGGCCCCTTCCCAGTATTCTACTAACCATGTGCAGGATGAGGATCCAGGCTGAGTGCAGAACATCTGACGTGACCACCTGTCAAACGTGGAAGAGCCCTGTTGCCAGAGGTCTGCAGATGGCAACCAAGGATGGCACCCTCTTGTCCAGAGAGAGACTCCAGCACAAATCCACACAAGTACCAAAGGAACAATAGGCAAGGTCAAGACTAATGGTCACAGACAGGCAGGAGGCAGCCCTGGCCCCTCCTGGATAAGGAGGCACAATGGCCCTCCAGTTGGGCTGTCCCCAGTCCCCTTTTTTGGGAAGGCTGAAGGCAAGAATGTGGGGCTAGCTGGTGGGGTGACTCATAGTAAGTCAGCTCCATGGCAACCACACAGTGGTCCCCTCCCCTGCAGGTACCTAGCAACCCCATCACCAGAGCGTGTCCATGTCTGTGACCACCTTTGCTCACTATGCCAGGGTGCCATGCAGGCAAGGTGACCAAGTGAAGTGGCTGGGTGTGTGTGGAATGTGGGCCCAGTGGGGACGATGACACCCATCCCCTGTGCAAATGAGGCCCGCCGTATCTCAGTTAAAGCAAGCCGTGCTATGTGAGAAAGAGAGCCTAGGGTAGCAAGATGAGATTCTTCCAGAGAAGCCAGAAAGCCTAATTCTGAGATCCTGGCTCCAACTTTCTAAAACCACTACAAAGGCTAGCCCTGCCTTCTACCCTGACCTGGATGAGTCTGCCCAATTTACAGATGTAAAAACTGATGCCAAACGGGCAGGGCAACAGAGCCAGAAGAGCTGGGACCTTGGAAAGACTCTGTCTGAAGCCCCCATCCCTGCTGTGCCAAGAGAGCCACTTTGGGAGCACTCACAGTGAAGCCTGCACGGGCACTCAGGTGCTCAGCAGCCACCAGCAGGGCATTGAGGGTGGCTCCTCCACTGCCCACACGAACCTCGGGGTCCTCCACAGCCAGCAGCAGCGTCCTGGCAGGGATCTGCTCTCGCTTCTGTCGTATTTCCAGCTCTGTGGTCAGAACGTGGCTGGGACCTGCCCTGCCCACCCTCCAAGTCTCCCCGCCCTGGTCCCAAGCACCTAAAGCAAACCTTGACAGTCACTATTTTATCTTCTTTGACTTAGTAGCTTTTCATGCAGTAGCTCACTAGATCTTTGCCCAACTCTGTGAGGTAAGTACAATTACTCCCATTTCACAGATGAGAAGACTGAGTCTTAGTGAAGTAATATGTGCCTGAGGTCACATGGCTAGGAAAAAGCAGAATCTGAGTTTGAACCCAGGTCTGCCTGGCTCCTGGGGCTGTAGGGGTATGTGGCAAGGAAGACAAACGGTGTTCTACATCAGAGCAGGGAGGGAGGGTCCCCTACCTTTCTGGAAGACCTCAACGCTGTCCTTGTACTGGCATGTCAGGATGATGACCGTCCAATCAACCCCCTTCGGCTGCTCCATTTCTGTCAAAGTTGGCTTTCTGGGCAGAGATATGGGTATATGTGAATTTTTTTAATTATCATATCTTAAAATTGATTTTTTGGGTTGTAAATAGTTTTATGAATTTTAACATATGTACAGATTCTTGTGGTCATGACCTCTACATCCAAAAAAAGTCCCACAAGCTAACCCTTTGCAGTCACACCCTCCTCCATCCTGCACCCCTGACAACCAGCCATCTGTTCTCCAAAGCTATAGTTGGAATGTAATCTTTTGAGATTGGCTTATTTCACTCAACATAATGCCTCTGAGATTCATCCAAGTTGGCTGTGTATATCCATAGTTCTTTCTCTTTTTTGGCCAAGCACTATTCCATCACACGGACATTCCACAGTCTGTTTCTCCACCCACCCACTGGGCTGCTTCCAGGTTTTGGCAATCATGAACAGAGCTGTTATAAACATTCATGTGCAGGTTTAGTGTGAACATAAGACTTCATCTCTCCTAGATACTTAGGTGTGGGATTACTGGGTCATATGATAAGGATATCTTTGATTTTATCAATCTGGGTGCATGTGATTTCCTCAGGAGAGGAAGTAAGGGGAGCAGAGTGGGGTTGGCCGTGGGTCCCACCTTAAGGCAAGGGGCTGCCGTTTCTTACCGCAGACCTCTCATTGTCCAATTATTAGCTGTGAGCTGGGGGAGGGTGGTTCTAATTTCCAGGTTTCTGAGGCCTAGGGCAATTTCCTGAAGAAGAGGGCAGCTGTGGGAGGGGAGTTCCAGCCTGTTCAAGGGGATCTGGGCAGTGTGCCAACAGCACCCACCACAGGGGCCTCAGAAGGGACCTCCCTTCTCAGAGTCTCCAAGCCAGAAAGGGGCTGTAACCCCACCTGTCAGCCATCTTCCTCCAGAGCACCGTGAGCAAGTGAGGGGAAGGTGAGGCCAAAGCTGTGGCTTCACCCGCTCCCATTCCTCCCAACACTCCTCTCCTACCAGACAAGAAACCAATTTGACTCCAAAGCTCTGGCCTCCCCAGGACCAACGTAGATGAGTCCCTAGGAGTGCATGGGCATCCACCTCTGGCAGGGTCCCAGCTGCTGTCCCATTAAATAGCCCATCCCCACCTCTTTCCCCCAGCCCCTGAAGCTCTGTGTGGGGAGGGACATGGACTGAGCTCATGCCATCCTAGAGGTGCCCTGCACACAGGTCCAGCAGTCAGCCCATGCCCCAGCCAGAGCTAACAGGAAACTTGAACCTCAGTTAACGGTTTCTTCTTATGCCAGATGCTGCTGCCACCAAACCTATGGTTAAGGCTGATAGAACTGCCACTTAGCAACACCCACACTCCCACAAGCTTTCAGGGAAGCCTCCACAACTAACAGAAACTGGTCTGTTCCCTGCTCAGCCCATGAGGGAAACCCAGAGGGGAAATATGAGCTAGAGATCTTGTCCGGGCACCTGAGGTCAAAGTCATTCCCCAGGTTGCCCATCTGGCCTTCCCAGAAAAGAGGGTGGCCGGGGATTCCAGACTGGCCACAAACTCCTTCAGTGATCTTTGGCACCCCTAACCCTCTCTGGCCTCCCGTAGTGGGAAGTGTAACTGACAGATGCCCCATCTTGTTCACACGGAGGCCATGCTTCCCACTAGCCAATGACATGAAGACAGACCCATTCCTGCAAAATGGGGATCCTCTGACAGGCAACCTTGGCTCCAGAACTCCCCACCAACCCAAAAGAAATTGTCTTAGAACTGCACTGCAATCTGAGAGCCTTCCACCTATACCTTTCTTCCTTCCGGTGCTCTGTCTCAGGAAGCAGACATGGAATGCAAACTGACAGCTCTCCTTATTTCGTCCAGCTCCCTCCCCTTCCTCCCTCCCCCAATAAATCTCTTGCAAGTCTAATCCCATCTTGTCTGCTTCTCCAAGGATCTGAACCAACATAGGAAGTGTATCATCTTCACTTGGCATCTTCAAAGGTAAAACTACTGTAAGAACTTCTAACTTAATGTCTGGGAAGTACTTTCTTTATCCTTAAAGATGAAGAAACCGAGGTACAGAGAAATTAAGTAAATTACCCAATGTCACACAGCTAACAAGTGGTAGAGCCAAATTTGAACCCAGACACCTTTTTCCCAGAGTCCATTCTCTTTACCACTACATCAAACCTACTTTGCAGGATTGAGTAAAGAACAAAAGTACTAAATGTATGTAAAGTGCCCAATACAAGGTGACAATGAAATGGGGATGATGACATTAATGATAACAGCCGCCAGGAGTGAGCTCACTCACCCATTCTGATCCATAGTTAAGACACTATGATTTTTCATCCTCACAACACCACTGCCAGGTAAGTATTCTGTCTACTTTACAAATGCAGTCATGACTGACCTGGATCTCTCAGATTCTTATTTAGGTAATGGTGACAATGATGTTTGATCCCAAGTGAAGGCACTGGAAAAAAAAACAAGGAAGAAATGCTCCAAGGAGATTCCAAAGGTCTGAGCCCAGTCTTGGTTTCAGCATAGTGACCAGGAGCCATGGGCAGGTGACAGGTCATGGGCAGAGGAGGGAAGACAGCATGATCTGGACTGTACCTTACTAGAGACTGGGGCAGAGGAATAGTCCTGGTCTGGGAATCAACCCCCAGAGCCTGCCTCCATCTCTGCCTCTTCCTGTGTGGTCTTAAACAGGTTACTTAACCTCTCTAAGCCTCAATTTCCTAATCTGAAAACTGGAGCCAAAGACACCAACCTCCTAGGACTGTTGCACTAAATAAAACATAAAATATGTGGCACACAGCAGGAGCTCATAGAATGGTAGTTCTCTCCAATGGAGAATAGCAGCAGGAGAGTTTAACTTGACCCTGAAGCATGTTGGAGTGAAGGCTCTGAAATATACTCTGGGTCAAAAATGCCCCTGAAATAGGGGAGGATATAGCTCAGTGGTAGAGTGCCTGCTTAGCATGCATGAGGTCCTGGGTTCAATCCCCAGTATCTCTATTAAAGATAAATAAATAAATCTAATTACCTCTACCCTAAAACTCAAAAAAGAAAAAAAAATGTCCCTGAAGAAGAAAAAATCAGGAAAGGCCTGGGAACATCCACTAAGGCTATGTAGCCAGATCAGCCTAAAAGGTATTTTGAGAACACAAAAGGAATGGTACCAGTAGCTTATGGAGTGTTTTTTTCAGGCACCACACCAAAGACATTGAGGTATCAGCTCATGTGACCCACTCAACAGCCCTATGAATTGACTATTACCACATCCATGTTATATGTAAGGAAACTGTAGCTTAAAGAGATGAAACAGTCTGCCCAAGGTTATATACAGCTAGTATAGGCAGGTCAGGTATGTCCAACTCCAAGATTCATGTTCTTAGCCACCCCGTAGAAACAAAAAATCTCTCCTGGAGTCTTTGCCCTTTGTTATACCTGACATTTGTACGGAAATCTTAGAGAATTCAGGGCTCTGTGCCAACATTTTGCACACTTCCAATAGAACTTCATCTAGTGAAGCTAAGTAGAAATCGTTTTTAATATTCTCAGCCACATGCTGCCCAAAACTGATAGGGAACGGGAGTCACGGACAGAAAAAAATAATGCCTCTTCATGTACGCTTTCAAAGAGAGATGGGGCAGGGATTTTGCATTTTAGAGCTTTAAAGAGAAAAAAACAGGCTCACAGAGGGGCCTGATTTGCCTTCTGAAAAAAAAAGAAAGAAAAAAGCAGAAGAAAGGTGACTGGGAATAAAATCACGTTGCAAATTGCACAAACGGCATATAATTGAGATTTGCGGATAATCATGAGCCCCGATGGGGTAAACTGAGGCAGGAGAGGCGACCTCAAACCAAAATCAGCAGCGCCAACATCCAGCGGCCCACCTGCCTGTCCTTCCTGTCCCGGGTGTCCCCAGGTCCCGGAGCTTCCGTGGAAAGACCCAGACCAACTGGTAGAGGGACACGCCCTTACGGCGCTGGCAGAGTTCCCGGAGACTCTTCCCTAGTAGGAACTGGGCAGCCAGTGGCCTAGCTGACTCCTAGTGGTCCAAGAGTGTGGTCGGGGAAAAGACGCGGGGACTGGGGTACGCGGCTTCGGGACCCAAGCGGACCGACGTACCTGCCTCGGCCGGGCATTCAGCGCAGCGGGCTCTTTAACGTGGGCTGTGGGTGCCTTAGCGGTGCACCCTGGGAAATGTAGTTTCACTCCTCTGCCCGCCCTGGCTTGTCCTCCCCCAAAGACCAGCTCCGAGATACCGCATGAGCTAGCGGAGATGGTCAAGGCAGCGCTTTCCTCAAGGGCAGTGAGTCTTCACATGGAGAAGGGAGGTGAGGGGAGAAGGCGGCTTCGCTGGGTGGTAAAACTACAACTCCCAGAGGGACCGGTGGGTCTTAAAGACACAGCTTGTTTTCTGGGACTCGGGGTTCCAGTTTGGGGGTTGGTTTGTTTGTTTGTTTGTTTGTTTAAACCCCTGGCCAGGCCTGGGGGCGCCGCTTTTCTCCGAAGATTAAAAAAAAAAAAAAAACGAGGGGACCAGGGGAGACAGTGATGTCGTCCCAGCATAAGCGACTACCCTAGGATCGGCCAATTGGCAATGCTTTCGCGGGTTCATCACGTGAGTCCTCTGGTAGAAACTTTCCAACTCTGCAGCTTTTTTGGAAAGTTATGAATGGCAGCGTTGTTTGTAATAGTGGAAAATTGGAAACACACTCTCTAGAGTACTGGAAAACTAAACTAGACACATCCATGGGATGGAATACTATGCAGCAGTTAGAAATAATGAGCTAGATCTATATGTACAATAGGCAAAGACATTCAAGACATTTATTGAAGAACATTATCTATGGGAAGCCACCCAGGTCAAAAGTCATATATGTGGACATATAGTACATGTGGACAGGAACGGGACTGGAAGGAGCACACTGTGAGGTGGAGACTACCAGGCATAGGGATAGGCAGGGAGAACTTGAGCTTAATTGGTATTTTTTGAATTTTTCTTACAAGAATATACTTTCCAAATCTACTGTCATTAATAAGGAGCCTGAGAGGTCCAATAGTCAGTCTCAAAGAAGATAGGTGACCTTGCTCTAACACTGTGCAACCTTGACTAGTCGTTGGCTACTCTGTATTCCCTTGTCTTCATCTGTAAAATGCATCTGTATTAGTATCAAATGCCTGAGATTTTTATGAGGATAAGATAAATAAATGCTTGACTCCATAGTAAAGGCTCCCAAAATATTAACTACTATTATGATTATTTTAAAATGTTGTTATTCCCACAGGGCCTCATTAAAACAGTAGTAGATTTGCTCACTATTGTATCCTCTAACTAGAATCTGCCTAGGACATTGTAGGTGGTTAAAACAATTTGTTGACTGAATGAATATAGAATAGTCCCCTGCTCAGCTCTCACTACTCTGCCTCCTCCCCTATATCTCTCTCTTTCCCTCAATCTTCTCCCACTAGAGTCAGGCCCCTCTTCTCTTGGCCGAAGTCTCATCCTCCTTCCCACACACTTTAGCACCTGCTCTTTTCTCCTGTGAACCCAGGAGGCCTCCAGGGAGGTGATGAGCTGTTTCCCACTACTGTTGTTCTCAGCAATGCAGATCCCCACTCTGCAGTAAAGTGGAAGTCAGGGATGCCTGCAGCTGCAGCTTTGGCGGGGGCTCAAGGAAAACAGTGTGCTCCAAGATGCTCAGAGGCGAAGGGCTTTGTGCCACCTCCTAGGGCAAGCATGCTGGCCAGGTGGGGAGTGGCTTCAAGGCCACTAACTAAGATACTCAGGGAAGGTTTGTTTGTTTGTTTAAACAGGATAAAGCCCTCAGTGCAATCTGTCAGTAGCAGACACAAAAACATGTAGCTCTCTGCTCTGTGTGTAGGCACGTTGTCTGGGGTAGATACAGACATAAAAAGCATTCTGATGCCATAATATAGGGCAAATTTTAGTGGTTAAATACAGGGTTTGGAATTAGACAAATTCTCCCCAGTTCCCATCACTTTCTGACAGTGAGCAAACCTCTCGACCTCTTTGAGCACCAGTTTCATTCCCCTGTAAGAATACAGTAGTATTTGCCTAACCAGGTTGTTGGGAGGATTCAGTGAGCTAACGTATATGAAGGGTTTGGCACAGTGCCTGGCACAGAGTAGGCGTCTAACTTCCTTGTTAAACAATCATGCTGTCAGAATGTGAGAGTGCAGTTCTGGAAGGCTTCTAGGAGGAGGTACATTCTGCAGGATCCTGCATGAGATGTGTGGCTGCTGCTGGTAGCAGGAAATCCCCCTGAGAGCCAGGACTACCCACAGGGATATCTTAGGTTGAGTTCCCTAGATACAGAGCTTGAGAAAGAGATTCTTGTGCAAATGATTTATTAGGGCAGTGAGGGAGGCAGTATAGGGCAGGGGAAGAAGTCAAGCAAAGATGGGGGTTCAGCTAAGTCTAGCCTTTGCCTGATCCTATGGGGAGCCCTGGAGCATAAAATGCACCACAAGGTTTATCCCTCTTGGAAGCAAGGGAGCTGGGCTTTGTACCTCACATCTGTCATTCATGGACTGCAGACCTAGGGGAGGTGGGGAAAGGAGGAGCATAACTTCCCAGGCATCTCTGGGCAAAGCAACTCACAGGGACTGAGAACAATTCTATAGAGAAGGGCAGAGATATGAGACATTAGCAGCCAACACTCACAACGGCTGGGGAATGGGTGCACCACCCCTGTAAAGGGATAGAACCAAGAGAATTTACTGCAGGGAGACTGGCAAAGAGATGGAAACTGGCTGAAGAAAGTAGGGAGAGGCTATTAAATTCTCCTGCTGAGTCTTCCAAGGAGAAACTGAAGCCACTGGTATGGTTTTAAATAATCAAAACCCAGACCTGATAGGATAACCAAACAGCAAACTCTTTCTGGAGAGCTATTAAGTTTACTTTATCATTAAACAGCCCCTGTTCCTCAGAGCCTGACCTGCCTTTGGTAAATATCTTGTGCAGTATTTTTCAAAGTGTGCTTCTATAGGATATTAACAAGTGTTGCAGCGGAGGGCGTGCAGGTCCATTAAACAAAGGTAGACTGGTTTATTTTCTTCTCACAACTTTAAAAAACTAATATACTGGAAGAAAAGAAAAATGGAAAAGAAATCCAATATTCTGGATAAACAAAATGTGATATATCCATACAGTGGAATATTTTTCAGCCATAAAAAAAGAACGAAATACTAATACATACTGCAACATTGATGAATCTTGAAAACATGCGAAGTGAAAGAAGACAGACACAAATGACCACATAGTGTATGATTTCTTGTATATGAAATATCCAAAATAATTAAATCCATAGAGATAGGAAACAGATGAATGGTTGCCAGGCGCTGGGAGTGGGGAGAATGGGGAATGATTGCTTAGCGGGTTTTCTCTTGGGGTGATGAAAATGTTTTGGAACTAGATAGAGATATTGGTTATAAAACATTGTGAATATTAATAAATACACTAAATTGTATGCTCTAAAATGGTTAATTGAATGTTATGTTATATGAATTTCACCTCAATTTAATAAAATAACAAGCTCAGTGTGGTTGTTACTAATAAGGTGTCACTGCTCCCAGGCTTTCTCAGTGGATAAAGCTAGGGGAAAAAAAATACCTGTGTGCATGGGGAAGCTTTAGGCTAACATATAAAGCATTTCACAAACATTTTAGGCTAGGGAATCCTTTTTGGGGGAGCATCTCACAGGACCTATAATGTCGAAGGCTGACCCAGTGCATAGAACATTAGTGGAAAGTGGGTCCCTTGAAATGAGACCCCTAGGACACTAAGGTTGGGGCACAAATGGAAGGATGACTTCTGTTTTACTCAGCATTCTTCTTATGCCTTTTTGTATGACCTTTGAGAAACCGTTTCTGTGATCTGGGCCTCAGTTTATACACCAGACTGATGATCTCCACTGATATAATAGAAAGGACACTTTAAAAAAGCTTAGTATTGTTCGTGTCTGTCAGAGTGCTTCAAGTCTCAAGCTTCTAGAAGACAGGGTCCAATTCTTCAATTTAATTTATTTTCACAGTGCCTGCCACTATGCTTTGCATATGAGGAACAGGTGGACAGTTTCTACGGATGACCTTGTACAAACCACTTTACCTCCCTGAGCTGCCTGCCAATTTATTCTGCCAGGGGCTAAGAAATACTTTAATTAATTTAATCAATACCTAATCAGCATTTTCTACTGAAGTAATGATAACAGAAGACACCATAAACTGAAGCTTCCTCAGTTCCAGTCATTTAATGTTTAATCTAGACCATCAACATTTTGATCATTTTTAATCTTTGCTCTTACAATGCTGTCACAAATAGTTCTCTCTATTTGTAACTAAGTAGATAGTTGTGCAGATAGGATACCTTTTTAGAAGTTGCTAGGTCAAATGGTGTATGCATGCGTAATCTGAAGATATTACCAAGTTGCTCTTCATAGAGGCTGTAAGGATTTCCAGCCATACCGGCAGTGTACCAGAATCCTTGTTCCCTCACTTCTGCCAAGATAGCTGTCAAGCTTTTTGATCTTTGCCAATCTGATATGTGAAAAATGATAGCTCAGTGTGGTTTTAATTCGCATTTCTTTCATTAAGAGTGAAGCTCTGAGAAAATAAGTGTTGGTGAGGATGTGGATAAATTCAGAACCCTGTATACTGTTGGTAGGAATGGAAAATTGTACAGTCACTGTGGAAAACATTATGGTGGTTCCTCAAAAAATCAAAAACAGAACTATCACATGATCCAGCAATTTCACGTCTGGGTATATATCCAAAAGAATTGAAAGCAGGGACTCAAAGAGATATTTGTACATCTGTGTTCATAATATCATTGTTCATAATAGCCAAGAGATGGAAGCAACCCAAGTGTCCATCAGTGGATGAATGGATAAAATGTGGTATATACATGCAATAGCGTATTATTCAGCGTAAAAATAAAAAGGAAATCCTTACACATGTTGCAACATGGATGAACATTGAGGACATTATGCTAAGTGAAATAAGCCAGACACAAAAGGACAAATATTGTCTTCATATTTACATGACTTGATAGTCAAATTCACAGAGACAGAAAGTAGACTGGTGGTTGTCAAAGGCTAGAGGGAGAGGAGAATGTGGGGAGTTATTGTTTCATGGGTACAGAATTTCAATTTTGCAAGATGAAAAAGAAATCTGTGAGTGGCTGGTGGTTATGGTAGCACAACCATATGGATATACTTAATGCCACTGAACTGTACACTTAAAAATGGTTAAGATGGTAAATTTTATGTTCTGTATATTTTACCACAATTTTTAAAAAAAGAGTGAAGTTAAGCATCTTTTCATGTTACAGCCATTTGTGTTTTCTTCTCTGTAAATTGTCTGTTTATACTCTTTTCACATGTCCTGTTGGTTTCTTGGTCATCTTTTTCCTGATTTACAGAGCACTTTGTATTAGCCTTTTACCCTGGTATAACATTTTTCTATTGATTTGGTTATTATTGTTGTTTTGGTTTTTAGCTAGGTATGAGGTAGAAATCTGACTGAACTTTAAAAAAACCATTTTATTATGTAAGACTTCAAATATAGTACATGCAAAAGTCGAAAAAAAATGTTATAATAAATCTCAAGTGACCATTATCTCCCAGATTCAACAATTACCAATTTAGCCAACCTTGTATCTATACCTCCACCCCAATCACGGATTATTTTGAAGCAAACCCTGGACGTCTTGTCATTCCATAAATATGTTTTCAGTATACATCACTAAATGAAGTATCTTAAACACACACACACACAACTAACCGTAACACCATTAGCACATTTAAAATTAATAATTATGTAACATCCAATGGTTAGTGTCAAATTTCCCCTCTTCTCATACTTTTTTTCAGTTTGTTGGGATTAGGTTTCAAATAAAGTCTGTACATTGCAATTGGTTGATATAGCTTTTTTTTTAATTTACAGATTCTCCTCTGTCCTTAAAAATTTTTTTCAGTGTATTCATTGAAGAAACTGGGTCATTTGTCCTATACAGTTTCTCACTGAATTTTGTAGATTGAATGCCCATGGTTTCAAATAACATGTCCCTCTGATACCTGTATTTTCTGTACATTGGTAGCTGTCAGATTTCAGGTGATTTCTTTTTTCACCACTACTTTCAGAATATTGTACTTCCATCAGGGGTCAGTTATCTGTTTATGTTCATTGGTTGTGATATTGGTAGCCAGTGGTAATTTTTGCCTAGATCCAGAGTTGACATTTTTTTAAGCAGATGGTCCTCTATTGTCCCTGCACCATCTATAGGATAATTCGTCTTCACCCTGCTTAAATGAAATGTATCTTTACCATATTCAAGTTTCCATGAATATTTAAGTTTATTCCTAGACTTGCAGGTCTGTTATTGATCTATCATACTATTTTAACTGTACGTTTATAATATGTTTAATATCTGAGAGGGCTAACACCCTTCACTAGTGTTAGCTTTTCAAAAATTTCCTGACTAGTGATGAAATGAAATTCATATTTTATGGCAAGACAAGAAAAATTTAAACATAAAAATTTTCTCTGCCTGTTTGGTCTTTCTCCTTCCCCTTTAGAGTGTACTGTGTATCTGTATTAACCAGATCTCCTTAGGAGATAACCTTCCTTCTTAATCTTGTGAGTGATCATGATGACACACTACTTGCTTTGTACATTCAGATCTGGATTCTGTAAACTGCCAATATGTCATTTGATGTCTAACCTCTTATCTCAAGAACTTAAATAACTGTGCTTTGACCTCTAAGAGGCAGAAGAGTCCTCAAGTTGGCTTTAATAGAATTTTCCATTTCTTTCTTAGTTCAACTATTGATCAATATTCATTGACACTAGTGTTACTTATTATTTTTCCAAATGAATTTTTAAAATAAATTTTGGGGGAAGGTATAGCTCAATGGTAGAGCATATGGTTAGCATGCACGAAGTACTGGGTTCAATATCCTGTACCACCATTAAAAATAAAAAAATAAATAAACCTCATTACGCCCCCCCCCACACACACATACACGCAAAATTTTATCTACTCCTCCAAAAAATAGCCCACAAAAACCCTCCTGGTATTTGTACTGTGGTCACATTAAACTTATAGATTAACTTTCTGATGAACAACATGTTTCAGTTATACATATACATACATATATTCCTTTTCATATTCTTTTTCATTATAGTTTACTACAAGATACTGAATATGGTTCCCTGTGCTATACAGTAGAAACCCCTGCTGTCTATCTATTTTATATATAGTAGTTAGTATCTGCAAATCCCAAACTCCCAATTTATCCCTCTCCTTCCTTTGCCCCTGGTAGCCATAAGTTTGTTTTCTGTGAGTTTGTTTCTGTTTTATAAAGAAGTTCATTTGTGTCTTTTTTTTTTTTTAGATTCCACATGTAAGTGATATCATAACAGTATTTTTTTTTCTCTTTCTGGCTTACTTCACTTAGTATGATGATCTCCACGTGCATCCATGTTGCTGCAAATGGCATGATTTTATTCTTTTTTTATGGCTTCCAGTCATCTTTCAATGGACATTTAGGTTGCTTCCATGTCTTGGCTACTGTAAATAGTGCTGCTGTGAACATTGGGGTGCACGTATCTTTTCGAATTAGTATTCCTCCAGATATATGCCCAAGAGTGGGATTGCTGGCATTTATTCTTTAAAACAACTCTAAAAGACAGGCTCTATTATTATTATTGCCATCTTACAGATCACAGAACTGTGTAACTTGCTCTGGGTCACACAAACCATTAGGTGTGGGAGCTGCCAGGTGGATCAGAAACCCAGGGAAGAAGGGAGCCAGCTTCTCTTTGCACCTTGCTACTTAGTAGCTGTCTGCCTCCAAAACCCTGTGCTTTCATCAGCTGCATTGACTCTCTGCACCACTGCTTTTCTTGCACTGGATGCTCACCAGCAGAGTTAGGCTTTCAAGTCAATGAGGCAAATTCAAGTGCTACACAAGGGGTGATGTTCATGTGTGGCTATGTGTCTGAGGCAGTTGGGGAGAACCTTGTGCAAGAAGAAAAACTCAAGGCAGACTTTGGACAGTTGGGCAGAATTTGGATGGGTGGAGAGGATAGAAAAGCACAACAAGAAGCGGACATGGGCTAACCAATTTGACATCTAATTGGGAGGTAGTTAGGGCGAGGAGGGGAGTTCCTGTTGGAGTCGAGGGATCAAGAGGGTCTCTCTGTCCTGCCCATAAAAGGACATCTTAATTCTCCCTGAATATTCTGCTAACAGAGATTTGGCAGATGAATGTAAACTCAAAAAGGCTCATTTACCTTCTGCCTGTGAGGGAATGTTGCCGTTGTATGTGACTCAGGTGCAGAGGCAAAGCCCTTGCAGGAAGGGCCTGGCAGCTGGTTTTAGGGGCAGAGCACAGGGATGCATGTGAATTACTCAGCCCCCTCAGCCTGTCACAGAGACACACATCTGAAAAAAACTAGAAAAGTATTCCAAGGTCATCATTAGTCAGGGCCCAATGCCTCTGGTGGCCACTTGGCTACTTGCTCAAGGACCTAAGGATAATTCACCTTCTGACCCTAGGTGGATGTGAGGAAAGCTAGAACCTGAGCCCCCAGGACTCATAGAGGGCTAACCTCTTTGTCAAAGATAAACAATGCCGGACACTAGTTAAAGTGGTAAGGACAAATTTTAACCAATATACTACTGCAATAGGGAAGAAGGTCCAGCATGAACTGAACTCCACTTTGATTTGCACAGAGGGAACTGGCATATTCAAGGGAGAATGAGGGAGTATGGAGCAAGGTGAGCGGGGGCTCAGTAGAGTCAGGGAAGTGAAAAATTACAAAGGGTTGGTTCATGCAAATGCTGATTAGGCCAGCTATATCTGTCAGCTGGCAATTTTTGAAGTTAGGATTCTACTCTCCCACAGAGGCTGGGAGACAGAGGCCCTATCCTTTCCGATGATTACATTTCAAAGGAATGGCTTTCAGGTCCTTGGGAGAGACACATAATACATATACACGTTATATACACCTCAAAGGGACAGAGGAAGAAGTCACAATTGTAAGCCCTTTTCAGCAAATGCTCTAAGAAGGGTGATCAGGAACCTTACAACAGGTGTTGGCTAGAACAGTAAATTCTTTCAGTAGCATTGTGCTTTATCAAGCAGGCATGTTAAAGGGGGCTAGGGTCATCCTAGGGATGTGGCTCTGAGCTGTTACAAACTATGCTATTGTGCCCAAGTCTTTTAATATAGGGGGAGGAGGGTGGATGAAATTATTTGTGTTGAGAGTGTAGTTTTTATAGGCCAAGGCTGAGGCCTTTTGTAGAAGAGGGCCCAGAGAAGCCTGGCTAGAGTTTGGTCCAGCAGAGAATCTTTGTTCTTTCACAGCTGAGATCGTGCCTGAGGATGATGGGCACGAAGTTTCCCCTTCAGAGGTTTGTAGTTCCCAGAACATCAAGACAGCAGCTGGTAAGCAAGGTCTACCTAGGTAGGTAGTAGAGTCACTCAGGTAAGTGACAAGTCAGGAATCCACCTCGCACCTCTCACTCCTCCAGCCTGTTCTAGGTCATAGCCCACCCAGAAGCAGTGGATTCTACTGAGCTGACCCTATCCTAGAGGTCTGAAATCACAACTCCTGCCTTGTATCCATAGCTTGGGTTGGGGGCGGGGGGTGTGTAGCACCAGGTGTACCTCGGCTGCCCTCCTTTGAAACAGAAAACCTTCCCAGCTTTGAAGAGAATGCCAAGGGCTAAGGTCTGGAACATCTTTCAGGCCCACTTTTCTTTTTATTGCATGAACTGATTTTATTTATTTCAATTAAAAAGAGCATTTCTGCCTCCTGAAATTAATATCTCCATGCAGTTACCATAAACATACTCTAATAAAAGAATGGTCTTTTTGGTATAAATAAAAAAGCATTTCTGTACTAAACTAGCCCTGAGATCCAGCTTTCTACGGCCTGGCTCTTCAGAGGCTAATATTATTCCATAGCAGGCTCATCCTTGAAGGACAATGCCAGCAGCGGTTCTCAAAGTGGTTTCCAGACCAGTAGCACCTGGAAACTTGTTAGAAACACAAATTCTCAGGTCCACCATGGAGTTGAAAAAACAGCAATTTGGGGTATGGGTCAACTGTGTCTGAACAAACTCTCCAGGACAATCTGATACACGCCAGCTTGAGAACCACTGACCTACAGGCCTCTTCTCTGCCAGAGGAGATGAAGTTTAGAGGGTGAAACTGCCGTAGACTAGAAGCTTCATTTAAGAATTTGAGCTAGGTTTGGAAATTGGAGAAAGGATGTGCTATGAGAAGACATGGAAAAATATTTAAAATGTGTGCCTTTGCCTTAAACAGTTGGGAATTAAGGGCATCAGCCAAAAAGACAGACTGGAATAAGAAGGTGCCCAAGGGGGTGAGCGCTCTAGGAAACCCAGACACTCGGCCCCCTTTTCCCAGGTAGGGAAAACCCCACGCCCACACAGCTCGTGGTGCTCTGTCTCCTCCAGCCTGGGCTCGGCCGCCCCACCGCAGCTCGGGCTTGCGGAGCCGGGTCAGTAACCCAAGCTAGCCTCAGGTCATGGCTCTTTGCGAGCGCGAATGGGAACTGTACCCAGGGCGCGGTTCTCGGGCCAGAGGCTTTCCCCTCCCGTCTCGCTCGGCCGGCGCTGGCCACAGCCATGTCTGAGAGGCATCCTGGGCTACTTTGCATCTCCCTTGAGAGCCAGGTATTCAACCCGGGTCCGGGGCATCGCAGACTCCACATCCTCTGTTTCCACCGCCGGGAGCCCGGCCTTCTGGGAATAGACTTCTCTCATCTCCCTCTCCCCTCCTGCGTGATAGACTCCCTGAGCCCGGGCCGAACTACAAAGCCCACAAACTTTAGGGCGCGCGCACTTTCTTCTGGGAGTAGTAGTCCTGGATGCGGAGCACACCCAGCAGCCCAGCGCGGGCTGGACTCCATATCCCAGCATGCACGCGCGCGTGCAAGAGGAGGTGGGAGGGGACAGACCAGAAGGATGTGAATGGGGAGGGGGCAGCTAACCCCTTGCCCCCACCCTTCCCTTCCAGCTGGGCTAGGGTGGGGGGAGGGGCTGGGCTGAGGCGGCAGCGGCGGCGGCGGCGGCGGCGGCGGCGGCGGCGGCGGCGGCGGCGGCGGCGGCGGCGGCGGCGGCGGCTCAGCTCTCTGGGAGGGCAGGGCCGGCAAGGGCGGGACTAGCCCGCTGCGGGCGGGCAGGGGAGCCGCGGAGCTAACGGGTCTGGACGCCGGCGGCGGCGGCGGCGGCGGCGGCAGCGGCTTTCTCTGCACGGGCGGAGGCGGCGACAGGAGCGGCAAGCATGGCCCGCGCGGCGCCGAGCGCTGACTGAGGTGCGCGGGCGGGATGAGGGCGGGCAGGATGTGGGGTGCCCCGGGCCCCTCGCTGCCTTGAACCCCTTCTGCGCGAGCAACTGACTCTGCCAGCGGCCCAGACCCGCCCAGTCCACCCCGGCAACTTCCCTGGGGTCGGGGCCCTGGCGTCCCCCGTAGGGGCGGGGGTCCTCTTCCACTGGCCTCAATCCCCATCCCCGCCTTTTGCTTCCGCACCTCCAGCCGCTCCCAGCCCTCCAGGCGCGACTGCTCCACTCCTTGGTGGCAGTCCCCAGCCCCCAGCACCAACCCTAGGAAGCGCTCCTTGCCCCAGTCCTGACTTCAGCCCACTGCCTAGTTCGCACCCCCAAACTCCACGCGCGCTCCCGGCCTCTGCACTACCTGGAGACCCCTGCCCCACTCCTCTTGGCTGGAGACTGTCTTTGCACCATCAGCACCTTTCCTTTTTCCCTACCTGGCACTGCCACCCACAGTGGCCCAGTTCTCTCTGATGAAACCTAACAGCTTTACCTCCTTCCCACTTTGGAGAAACTGAGGCTTGGCACAAACCAGGAACTTGGCCCCAGTCTTGTAGGGCTGGCCTGAGCCTCTGCCTTGGCATGAAAGTCATTTCTTCCCTCTAGTCATTCCTCTGTGACTGGACCAAACTTCCTAGCCCCCTGATGCAGCTCTGGGCTGAGCCCGCCTTCGTTTCCCCTTTAGCTTTCTCCTACTTCTGTTTCCCCCTCCTCCTTCCCTTATCCTACTCCTGACCTTTTCTACCTGTAGAGTCACCCACCCATTGCTTGTTTGCTCAAGTTAGCCTTTCAATTTCTGTTTCTTACCAACTACATCCATCTTGCCTCTTGCTATATAGCTCTGTAAAGCACTGTCAAAAAGTCTAAGGTGGTGTTGGGGGAAAGGGGAGAGAGAGGTGCCGGTGGTGGAAAGGGAATAGCAGCCTATTTCAGCCAAAGCAGCAGATGGGAGTTCAGGGTACTCTGGGGTCCCTGGGTAAGTCATTCCTAGCCAGTAACACACACTCCCATCTTGTTTTTGGGACAGTTGTCTGGAAACTGGTTTGTCATCCCTTCCTCTTATGCCTGGTGGACTCTGAAGTCCCTGAGATGGAGGGAACCTCCTACCTTGGTGGAGATGGAGGCATAAGAAGAGTCTGGGAGTCCACACCCCTAAGCCTCATCTTGTTCTACTGCTAACTTTGGAGGGGGTTGCCTGTTCAGGGAAGGATGCCTGCCAGGTGCCCTGAGCTCTTTGTGGAGGAAGACTGTGTGTCTGTAGGCGGTGATCTCAAGTTTAGTCGTGGTGTTCATGATTTGAAGGGAAGAGGGAGCCAGGGCTCAGAGAGGTAGCACAGAGGCTTGCTTGTATAATTCACTTTTTTGTTTCCTCATCTTCCTTGGCAGATTTGCCTTTGGATCATCGCTTCCCAGCCCAATCCTCAGTTTCCCAGTGGGAAGTGGGGGGAGGGAGGGGAATCTTTGAGCCATCAGGAAGGCTCGGCAGGCGGGAAGGCTCTAGGAGTTCATCGGGGTCCTGAATGAGCAATCTTGATCTGAACCAGATGGTTCCCTGCTTTAGTACCCGCTCTCACATCCCTCCCCCTTGGCTGTGAATAGGAAGCCTTTAACCTTGTAACTTGAGAATGGAGGAAGGGAGGCTAGGGGGCCAACTGTCTGTGTGCTCACATGCAAGCTTGCTAGGGACCTGAGGAAGCGACCCTGCCCGGGAATGCAGTGTTGTGATACTGTGGCATGTTCACGGTCCTCTAGGTACTTTCTGAGCCCAAACCCCAGATAGTGCCACTTTCCAAGCTGCTAAGAACCACTGGGTGTGGCCGCATGGACCATTTCTCCATGAACCAAACCTCTGGACATGAAACATGCCTTAGGGTGAGACTTACTCTCTTCTTGAGAAAACTACTGCAACCATGAGAAATCCAAAATAGCAGCATGCGGAGCAGGTTTCCCAGAACTGCGGTTTCCTTTTCTCCAGTCATGGCAAGAGAAGATCTGAGGTGTGGGGTCTGGTAAGAGGGTGGAAAGCTGATTCCTTTGCTTTGTGTATTCATGTACTTGATTTTGGTCCCCTATAGACTGTGGAAGTTCTTCAGATGTGTCCTTATTTCCGAAATATCACCAGCTGGCCCATAGTAAATGTTCAGAAATTTAAGTTAAATTGGAGAGTCTTGCCAGTTAAATGTTTAGGGCAGATTTCTCATACTTGACCAGACATCAGAACCCCCTGGAGAGCTGTTTGAGGCACAGATTGCTGGGCTCCACTCCCAGAGTTTTCTGATTCAGGCAGTCTGGGTGAGGCCTAGAATTTGATTTCTACCCAGCTCCTTGGTGGTAATGCTTGAGAACCACTGGTTTGTGGCCATGACAGTTGCTTGGGAGATTAATCCTCCCACCTTTCTTCCCCATCCGGGCTTGTTCTGGCAGCTGCCCTGGATTGGTCTTTTCTTCTGTTCTCATGCTGCCTAGTGCTAGCTAGGTTAATGGTAGGGATGACTTATGGTGCCTGAGCTCTTAGTCCCTCTGTAACCACAAAGCCAAAACTGCCCCCACGGTTATTTGAAGAAAGGCCCCACAAAAGCAGGACATTTTGGCACCAAGGCCTTGGAAAAGGGGTGGCTGTGTGGACATGGGGAAGCAGACGCTGAACCAGGCCTTCATCTGCCTTATCCCTGTCCCTCTGACCAAGCAGGTTGGGATGCTGGCCATGGCTGCACACTGGACAGGATGCCTGAGAATCTCTGAAATTTAGAAAAACAGAAGGAATCACTTACATTGTGTTTTTACTTGCCAAGCATTTTCTACCTGTGGTTTTTGGGATGTTTATAAGGCAGATGTAGACCCAGGTGGGGTTACTGAGGAACAGAGAGGTGCACTGTGGGTCACACAGAGGCCAAGGACTCCTGATTCCAACCCTCCGATGGAGTATCTGCTAAAGCAGTAGCTCTGAATAGCTGGAATAACAGCTGCTGTCCCCTGAGTGCTTACTCCTAGCCCGACCCCATGCTAGATGTTCTCACATGTTAGACCCTCACAGTAATGGCTCAAGGTCGGCATATTGTCATTCTTTCATTGAAGAACTGAGGTTTACAGAACTTAGGAGACTTGCCCAAAAACAGCAAGTAAGTGGAGGATCCGGAAGTCAGACTCAGGTCTTTCTGACAGCACATGCTGTGCTTTTTGTCACTCACTGTCTGTCTTGCTCAGCAAACCTGTAATTGTCCTTTGGATTGTCTGCCCCCAGAGCCTGGTGAATTTTACTGAGCCTGGAACTATGCTGGATGTAGAGGAGACAATGTCCAAGTCGTTGTCCCCTGGGAGAAGGATAAGACACCAGTGTCTACAGTGGAAGGCAGAAGGGGCAGCCAGTTCTTGTAGGTTTAAAGGAGGTAGAAGTCATCCCAGTACAGAGTTCAAAAGAGGACTTTGCGTTGGGCCCTAAAGGGGCAGAGTTCCAGCAGCACCTGTGGGCTGGAGAGGTGTGCAGGCCAACAGGTGTGCAGGCCAACAGGTGCAGAGAGAGTCCACCATGGCACTTTGGGAAATTTTCCCTTTTAGTTGAAGCATAGGAGAGGTATTTCAAAAAATAATGAGAAGATCCAGCTTGGTTACAAGCAACAACTTGGCTGACTTTGGCAGGAAAGGACTTCCTTGGAGGGCTATGGAAACTCCCAAAATCAGAGGGATAACTCAGGACCCAGCTCCCCTCCAGGGTCTTGGAGTGGGTACAACAGGAGTCAAGGGCCAGCCTCTTCAGGGTACCACTGTCACCAGGATAAATCTGTTCCAGCTGTGCTCTGTAATTTTTCACCACAGCTTGGGAGTCACATTCTAAGGAGGAGATGTCTAGTTGGTCCAGCCTCAGGACATGCTTCCTCCCTTGGCTGGTGGAAGGGAAGGGCTGGTGGCATGGTATGCAGCCCCCTAGACTGTATGTGAAAGCTAATGTCCCTGGAAGAAGAGGAAGTGGACACTGCAAAAGATCAGTCCAGCAGGGTACTAGATGAGAACTTGAATTGGCAGGCAGCAAGGGGAGGACTTGGTTCTGACAAGTTTCTGAGCAGGCAGAGGGTGGACTGGCAGCAAGGTATGGCTGGGTCACAAGGGGACAAAGAAAGAAGGGAGGGAGAAAATGGAAAACTAGATAGGGTCCAGGTGAGACCTAATGAAGGCAGCAACTTGGCAGTAAAAATGGAAAAGAAGGGACTGATTCTAGAAAACTGTGAAAGTAGGTATCTTCTGGAACAGACACTTGATTGGCTGGGGTTTGACACTTCAGTGTCTGGGTGATGAGGTTGGTTCTTTTAGCTGAAATGGGGCAGTCAGGTGGAGGAAGCGTTTGCAGGAGATGATGTCCTTGCTTTGGAGAAGCTACATGCGGAATGCTGACAGGGTACCTGAAACCCTGGTAAGCTCATTACTCCTGACTCCATGCTCCCTGTTGTTTGGGGCCTTGGCCCTGAGGAGGTGGGGCCGCAAAGCTCTAGGGACCCAGTGTGTCCTGAAAGCAGCTGGGGCTTTGAGATCCAGGCTCAGCACGCCTGCATCTCTTCTGTCTCCACACTTCAGCCTGGGGTGGGTTTCTGTTTCTTCCTCTTCCCCTCCCCTACTCTCAGTTCCCATGGGCCAACTTCCCCCACCCCAACTTCCCCCCACTGCATGTTCCGCATACTTGAGCCCTTACTGACTAAAGGGCCTGGCCCAGCTTTCTGGACCTAGGTTTTCAGGTTTTCCTCCTTTTCTACTCAGAGTGGTTGTTAACAAGTCCTTGCTAACTATTTGGGCAAACATCTCCAAATGACCTTTTGCAAGGAGAGCATCTGAACTTTGCCTGCTCTCTGGGGATACAGGCTTTTCCTCCAGTTATGCTGTACTCACCAGAGACCCTCTGTGTGTCCCTAACCAGTCATTCTAGAGTGCTTCTTGTTGCTTATTTATAAATCATTATTGTAATTACAACATATTGTCAGTCACACTTTTGTGTTGCCATTGTCCATTTCTCCTAAGGCTCCAGGGCATATGCTGGGCTTTGGGCCCAACTTTCTACTTGAGAACTAGGGAAGTTTCCTCCTATAAGAATGGGAGGGAGGGAGCAGGGTCCTCTTTGGGTTGGAGCGGAGGGGCAACGCCACTTTTCCCCACAGATTCTCAGAGAGAAGAGAATGAAGAGGAATACCTTCCTGGGGTACTGTTCCCCTCAATTCCAGCTGTTCGCTTTCAAATATATGTGTTGTTTTGCCATCAATGAACACAGTGCGTACTACCTTACGCAATAAGGTGAACCAGGGACAAGGGAAATCTAGAGAAAAAAGTGATTTCTCTTAATTTTGATGTCAGTGCTAAATTTGTATTTGTGAAATAGTAATGTTAAAACAAACAAACAATTCTGTTATTACGTATTGAAAAATATCCTCAGACAGCATTTCTTTCAGGGGGATGTGACTTTGCAAATGAGAAAGCCCAGAGAGAGAAGGAGGTTGACTGACATCACTCCCCTGGCTGCTGAGGTGGGAGGGGAGCCAGCAGCACAGAGATCTCCTGCCTGGAGGGGCATCGTTCTCTGTGTGTAGTCCTCTGTTTCTCATCTCTTCCTGGATTGTAATTTTTGCCCATGAACAGTCTTTTCCCTTTTCTCTCCTCTTCCTCTCTAGGATCAGGGTGGGAAACATACCAGAGGGACACAGAAAGCTACCCTACTTCTGTGCAGTTGGGGCATGAGGCCTGTCCTGCTCCTGAAAGGGAGCTCAATAGAGGGCAGGAGACGCCAAGTTGTTGGGGCATGACCCAGGGACCCCAGAGAGCAATCCTCACCCTTTTCTCTCTGAATCCTTCAGCTGTAAAGTCCTAGCACAGTGGGCAGGCAACAACCTTCCAGCCTGAGCAGGTTTGCAGCCTTCTGAGGAAGAAAATCGGCAACAAATGCAAATAGCTAATTGATCTAGAGGGAACTGCTCTGGTGAGGAAGAATCAACAAGTTAGTTATTTGTGTGGCTGAAGAGAATTTGGAGGGGTTGAGGTGGGGGAGTGAAGAGGGGCAGGTGAGAGGTGGATTGTAGAAAGAGGCACAGATGAGGGAATGGGGGGGCGGAGTCACCTTCCTGGCCCTTGTCACCTCCACAGCTCCATCCTTCTCCACTCCTGCTCCCTCCTTCCTTCTTTTTTTTTTATTGAAGGGTAATTGGCATATAATGTTATATTAGTTTCAAGTGTACAACATAATAATTTGGTATTTTTATACACTACAAAATGTATACGAGTTAATTAACATCTATCACTATACATAGTTACAACCTCCTTCCTTCTTTGTGGGGGTTGCTTGGGGTTTGCCCTGACGTGTCAGTGGAATTCCCCCCAACCCTCATTCCCACCCAAGTTCAGTTAAAATACCAATCATTTGATACTGATGGTGAACTGCAACCAGAGTCAGGAGGAAATGAAAGTCTCTTTGGGCCTGTGCTGAGTCCTCTGACTGTATGCCCAAAAGGAATGAGGCTATGTGGGAAGGCAGGGTATGGGAGATAGCCCCTGAGCTCCCGGTTCCTATCTCTGTTGTGTTTTCGGGGGACCAGTCTAGGGCGGTCAGGCTGCAAGGGAGTTTCCAGGGGTTGGCCTTCTCTCTGTTCTGTCCTGTCCCAGATGTCCAGTTTCCCAGGACCCACACCTGTTCAGCTTCTGGCTGGTTCCTGGGGCCTCTGGCATAGCTCAGGAGGGGACCCCAAGTACCATGTGTAAAGGGAGATGGGAAAGCCCAAAGTGGGTTAGGAGAGGCATGGGGACCCCATTCAGGCTCTTCCAGTGTAGGGGAGCCTACACCAGCACTTCCTTAGACAGGAAGATGCTGTGAAAAGGGAGCAGGATAAACAGGGAGCCTGGTAAACAGTGCGTGTGAAGGAGGTCCAGCCCAAGGCCACAGTGGCAGCTGATAGGCGGAGGGATTTCCTCAGTGCCTGAAAAGCAATTCACGCTTGACCCTAAAGCAGCAAACTTTCTAGGATGGACAAACTTCTAGGATGAATGTGAGTTTAAGTCTCTCAAGTGGCATTTTCTGTGGTTAACACAGAAGATACCTCACCCCTCATCACACCTGGGTGAGGAATTTCAGAAGGTGTCTTCTTCCACTCATGCTGTCCACCCACCTTCCCAGCAATTCCTGCCCATCCCCTGCCATTCTTGTGCAAAACAGGAGGAAGAGCTAGCAGGCCCTCTGTTGGCAGCCAGTGAGGCCAAGGTGGATACCTAGGCTGGATGAGAGTCTCAGGGCAGGGCTGTTTGGCTCTCCAAAGGGGAAGCAGCTTGTTTGGTCAGGGGGCCCTCTTGATGATTTTCACAGTCCAGGGCCTAATCTGGTTGAGTGCATACAGGGTTCTCACTGTCTTACCTACTCATAGGAGGTTTGGTGCCGTGTGACTCAGGGTAAGTCTCTGCCCTTCTCTGGGCCTCAGAGTTCTCATCTGTGAGTAAAGAATTTGAAGACCTGCTCAGAGATTCTCTCTCAAACCATTGGTTGACCCAACAGAGGAACACTATATCCTGAGCAGGGAGACAGTACTGGGTGCTCTGGATGTTACCATGCCGAATTCACTTGACCTTTCCCCTCCTAACACGCTTGGATGTATAGAAAAGCAGCCAGCCTTCTCTGGCACTCTGGAGAACTTGGGCTCCTGCAGCCAAGGGAGCAGTCCCCAGGCCTCCCATTGGCCTCATACCACCTCCCAACCCTTGCTCTGGATCTGTCCTGGGTTCAGGCAGAAAAATCCATCTGATCTCTCATCATGTTCTTCCCTTCCTACACTGGCCACTGGTTAGGCCCTGGGGTGACTATAGGATTTTCATTTTTTTCTGCTCCCAGTCCCCTCACCCTCTTATGCCCTGGACTCTGTCCTAGCAAGGTTTTTTCCCCAAAGCCAGCATGGAAGGTTGGATCACAGGCTGATCATGGGAGGCACCAGGTCAGCAGCACAGGCACCTGGTGGGTCCACTGGGAGTTGAGAACATACCTGGAAGGGCTGGGGTAGGATTTCTTAGTAGAGGAGAGAAGGAAGGCATTGAGGCAAAGGCCGGAGCTGAAGGGACAAGGGACAACTGGGGCCCTGAGGAGACCAGTTTGGGCAGAGCATAACGTTTCTTGGGTCATTGCCCAAGAAGGAGGGGCAGGATGGAGAAGTCTGGCAGAGAGATGGGCCCCAAGACCCACCCTGGTTGAGGGGAGGGCTCAGGCTTTCCCAGGGCTGGCTGGTCACACAGGATTGTGCTTGGAGGAAGTGTGGGAAGGGTTGTTAACGACTGTTTGTTTTCCACAGGCTGCTAGGCTGCCATGGGTCAGTCTGATAAGAGAGAAGAGATAGACTCCTTGAGTTTTATCCTCCCGACAGCTGCCTTCTCTCTGCCAGCCCCACAGATACTGACAGTCTATTGTGGCCCTGCTCTTGCTCCATCTCTTCTTCCTAACATAGACAGTCCCTGGCTTCAGCCCAGCTGGGTTTCCTTTGCCTGGCCGCCAGCTCCCATTCCTGTCTGTGGTCAGATGAAGTCTGCACTGGGGGAGGGTCAGTCCTAGCAAGACTGAGCCAATTCTCAGTCTGACCTAGGAGTGGGAAGTCACCCCAGGGTACAGCCAGGACAGTGGGCTGAGCAGCTACTCCCAGACCTGCCTGGTCCATCTTTGTCCCAGGGTTACTCTGCCATTCAGCCAGCCAGACCTGGGGCCAAGGGTGTTGGGGAGTCCCACCTTTGCCCCAGAGCATTGGGAGGTATGGCTGTTTTGCTGGGAGGAATGGAGATGGAGATCTGATGGGATTTACATTTGGGAAGATCACTTTGGTCTCCTTGTAGAGATTGAATTGGAGGGTTCTCTTGAGTAGATCTGGGGCTTTAGCACTTAAGGGGTTACTGTAGGTGGAAGATGATATTCTTGCACTGAGTAATGGAGGTAGATGTGGAGGGAAGTAGAAATATGAGAGATTTAGGTGGTAAAAAGCAGGTGGACTTTGTAATAGGTTGGCTGAAGGATGTTGAAGGAAGGAAGGGGCATAGATGACTCCCAGGTTTCAGGTTGGATGGATAATGTCCTTTTCCCAGCATCTGGGAATATAGAAGGAGGTCAGTCTATGTTTGAAGCACTTAGAACATGTGTGAATTTGGTACTTTGGTGTACTTCTACAGTTTGTCATCAAAGTAGGCTTCCAGAAATGAGTGGGATAGACAGGTCTGGAGTTCAGGGGAGTCTCTGGCATCATTTAAGAAGCCAGACATGACTCTTAACAGGTTGAGAAACAGGTTTGCAAAATCTATTGCCAGACAAGGAATGGAATAGGGTCTTGACTTCCCCTTGCATTCCATGTCCAGGATCATCTTCTCTTTCTCTGACTACTTCAGCCAGTTCAGTTCCTGGCTGGGCAGCACCCTGCTGAGTTGTCCCCGTATTGGGGGGACTCTGGTGGTGGACAGTGCTGACCCCAGACCACCCAGGAAGGCTATGCACGTCGGTGCCTCTCTCACCATCTGCACATCTGTGCTGTGCCCCTGGCTGGAAAAAGACCTGGGTCCTGGCCAGAACTGAGACATTGCGGGGAATCCCAGAACCACTTCTGTTCCTGTGGGCCCCTGGGCCTCTGAGCTGGGTTGACCTACTTAGAGTGGGGTTTTAGGGCCAGATTCAGGCAGCCCTTCTGCATCAGATAGCAAGCGATACTGTAGTGGCTCTTAAAATTCTTTTAAATGAAATGAAAAATGGTTGTACGTGTGTGCAAGATTGTATCAGTTGGACTTGTTCAATTACAATGGCCAAAAATCCAACTCAAAGTGCCTTGATGAAAGTGCCTTGATGACTCTGTTGAGTCATACCTGAGGCTATGGCTGGCCACATGCAAGGAAGATGAGGGGCTCAAGCAACTCCCATCTCACCCTGCCCTTCTTCATGGTGATGCCACTTTCAGTTCCCACATGGTAGGAGGTGCCTGCCTGCAGTCTTCTCAGCATCCCATCCCAGGACTGCCACTTGGAATTGGGGCCCTTACCCAACCCTGGACTGGGTACTGTGGTTGGGTACATTTGGTGTTCTGATTGGCCAGGCACAGAGATGGGAATTTGGGGAGAGATGATTCCCCAAAGGAAAATGGGGCTGTTGTCCTTTCTAAAGACATCATGTATTGAGGCCATAGGCAGAGCTATGTGTGCATGTCAGAATCACTACTGTTGACAGACTAATAGGGATTTATTGTCATTTATTAATTTACCTTGTTCAAAACTGAATGCTGGCGTGTCGAATGGGACTTAGAGTCTTCAAGTCATTCCATTTTACAGATCAGGAAGTAGAGGTTGAGAAATTTGCCTGATGTTCTCAGATAAGTGTGTAAAAGAATGAAGACCAGAACCCAGGTCATCAGACTTGCAGGCTGAGGCTCTTTCCAGTAGGAAGTGGCATCTTTTAGGAAGGAGCTCCCTGGTGGCCCAGCTGCCCATCCACAAAAGTGATTCATGCCTGGACCACAGGACAAAGAGCTGACAGGTGGGTTATGGCAACTGGTCCCTTCCTCTTGGTGGCCAGGGGTATCTGCATGGTGGATGGTGTTAAGCAGGCATCTTTTTGAGATGAAGGAGACATCACTCAGTGTGAGTTCAACTAGGTCCCAGTAAATAGAGGCGGCACTGGCCCAGCTCTGGAGAACCTCTGCCCTGGTGCTGCCTCCATCCCCTCTCTATCACCCTTGTCCCCTCGGCTTCCTGCATGCTCACCCTCCTCTGTATTATTTCCTGCTGGGGCCTGGATAAGGATCTACCTCTAGGGCTGCTGTGCTTTCTGAATTACATTGGGTTATCTCCTGCTGGGAGGGTGGTACCCCTCCTTCTTTTCCCTTGGAAGGGAATGCCCAGGACAGTGGGGCCAGTTCCAGGTACAAATAGACAGATAGCACAATTTTGGCCTTAGTTCCTGTCAACTCCAATTTGTGAGGGTATAGATATTTGACCCAGCTTGGCAGAGCCAGGAATGGGGTGTTATATAGAAAGAGCTCTGGGCTTCAAGCCTCCAACTTAGCAAGAGGAGACCTCAAGTTCAGTCTAACAGGGTTCTTGCCTAGAGTGGGTCTCCCCTGGGGCCTCTGGTCAGAAAAGGAAGGCTGTCCCCGTGAGTGTGAGTTATATATTAACAAGATGCTGAGGTCCAGGGAGCTTGGGGGCTTCTCACTAGATCCTTGGTGCTCATTGAGTGAGGCAGGACTCTTCTGAGTTTGGGGCTAAATTCCTCTTTCATTCTGACCATCTCCTCATGCATCTTTCCTCCTGCCCTTCAGATATTTGCTGACAGCCAGTCTTCTCTTCTCAACTGTCTGCCAACCCAGACTGACCAGAGTGCTCTGTCTGCCCCGCATGCTTGGCTCCCAGAGGCTCCCCTGTCTGTCTGTCTTTGTCTGGGGCTGTGTTCTCGGTGATGCACCAGCCTGGGCCAGACCTTCTGTTCCCTCAGGTTTAGGCACAGTGTCTGCTCTTATCCCTGCTTCCCTCCTCTCTGTGAAGCTGAGACTCAATGATACCGCAGGTACATACTGCTCTGCAGCTTACGGTCATCGCTTGCTTCATCTTGACAGGGACTGAGATGAACAGGGCAGGCATCATTATGCCCACTTTACAGATGGAGGACCTGGGGCCCAGAGAGGTACGATTTGTCAAGACACAACAGCCGAATAGCAGAGCCAGTCCTGGAATTGAGGTCATCTGGGTTTAGTCCAGAGTTCGTTGTAAAATGCTAACTCATAGACATGCGTTAGGGTTGGGATGTCCCAGTCTCACAGGCAGGGGGCTTGAAAGGAGGCCCCTGGGCCCCACATCTTCATGGCCCTCAGGTCACCCCTGCATAGCTCAAGCCCCAAACAAGCACCATCATGTTGGCCATCCCCTTGTAACCCTAAGATACGTAATAAAGCCTGCCAACAGAGACCACTCCCTGGGTACCATTGTCTTGGACCCCAGTCTGTGCATTCCTCCCCTCCACATCCCTGCAAAGTTAACAGTAGTAATGCATGTCATGACAGATATCATCTTAGCAGGGAGTGTATAATTTAGGCTAGGTCCTTGAGGATGGGACTGGGGAGGGCCCCTTGCTCTCTCACCCTGGCTCCTCTCACCTGGGGTGGGGGGCAGAGGCAGGGCAAGGAGAAGGCTACCTTTGGCCTCCTCCTAGCAGCTGATATTGCTGCTTTCCTGGAATGGTGAAGCAGATTACCTACCTAACAACCTTGGGGATGTTCTTTCCTCCCAGGGGTCCTGCCTGAGTCCATTGCAGCTTATTATCAGCTCCTCAGTGAAAAGGAAGATGGCTTAGCCACAGCAAGGGAGGAATGAAAGCAAGTGTGCGCTAGGCTCTCCAGTTTACCAACCATCTGCTCTCTGCCTCCTGGAGCTGAATGTTCAGGATACAGGGAATAGTAGGGGCATAGGGCAGGGGTGTTTCCTGCAGGCTTGGTGCTGGAAGTTACCCTGTGGCACCAGACTGAGCATGATCTCAGGGCCTCTAACTGGAACTTCCAAGGTTCCTGTTGGAATGATGACTCCAGTGGCTGAGTAAGGGGCTCAGCTCTGGACTACTCTCTACATCCAGTCCTTGGGGAGAGAGGGGACATTGCTCCCTTTAATCTCCTGGTCCAGGCATGGATGCAAACACCTCCTTTGGGTTTCCATTAGCATAGCTGCCACAGGCTGACCTTTTCAAAAGACATTACTCAATATAAGAGGAAAACGAAAGAAAGCTAAATATAGGGTGTATGAAGAATGAAAACAGTCTGGCTCACAAAGTTCAGGTTACTGGTTTGTTTCCAGGGTTTTCGGGGCACTCTCCCTACTGGAGATACCCACTCCTAGGGCCAGCGCACCTCTTCATGCCTTTCTGCCAGAGTCTCTGGTCTCCAAGCTCTGATCTATCTCTCCATCTAAGGACCCTTAGGACTCAAAACACCGTGAGTCCTCTCCAGGGCAGCTGGGCCATCTACTAGCCAAGTGCCTGTCCCATCTTCCTCTCTACCCAGGGCTGACTGGCTCTGAGGGAATGACTACCTCCCTAGGACCACAGGGGCTTGGCACCTACATGATGGTACCTTTAAGAGTGCCACCTCATTTATTCTAAGTGAGCCCTGTAATAGGACCCATCTCTTGCCGTGCGCTCAGGCCCCAGCTTAGCCCAAAAGCGGCCATAAAGGGCTGGTGGTTCTCCAGCATCCAGTCTTGGCAGGAGTTGTACATGTCTCACCCTCTGGCTCCTACTTCCCAATGGGCCACAAGAATAGAAGCTGACAAGTTGGCCTGGTTGATGGAAGTTTTCATGTGGGTTGGGGGAAAGATTATTCTGGTTTAAAAATAAAACAAAAAGAACACTTTGAAGTCATCCAGTCTTGATGAAGGAAGAAGATAAGCGCCTGACCGCAAAGTGGTGCCTGCAGCACCACCTCTGCCTCCTGCCTGGCATGTGAATGGAGCCCAGGAGCTAGGCAGGTCTCCACACTCTAAACTGCCAGCACACCTGGTGCTCCCATTTCATACCTAAAGCTCAGATGAAGCCACAAGAAATCAAAAGAACCGCTGCTTCATAAGGAAATGTGGGGGCTGGGTGGGTAGGAAGAGGGAGGTTGTCTGCTGTCAGTTACAGCCCGCTGTCCCCACCCTGGTGGGGTGGGAACCCTTTAGAGAAATTTGCTCCATGCAAAGTAGGCTCCCCTGCCTGCAGCTGGGCTGTCACCTTCATGATACTGCCCAGTCCCAGAGGCTCTGGCAGACTTTCCACCTGGGTTGTTTGGGCCATGAGGACTGAAAAGTTCTAGCCAGAGGTCATACCAGCCAGAGAGAGGTTGGCACATTCCTGAGGCTGAGGACAGAGAGCCCTGTTCTCATTTGTACCTCCAAGTGTGACACTGGCCCTTGCAGAGTGAGTGTGCTGTTCCTGACTACCCCTCAAGCTGGGAGAGGGGAGAACCCCAGAACTGGGGCTGTTGTGCTTTCAGGGAGCATTGATTTTTCTGGGCCCTCTCATCCCATCAGCTCTGTCAGCATTCCTAGGGGCTGGAGCTTGTCCTGTGTTTTGGAGCTTTGGGCCAAGTCCATCCCAGGGTGCCACCCAGGAAGTGCTGGTGTCTGCCCTCTGGTTGCTGAAGGCCCAGAATCCTGCTGGGTCATTTGCTTGCAATGACTGCACAGACTCCAGGCCTGCAGCATTCCTGCCAGAGAAGCAGCAGTTACCCTGCTTCCTGGGCCCCTTTCCTGCAGGTTCACAGTGCCGGCGATTAGGTTATGACCTCTTCCTCGGCATTCTCTGTCCCATTGCCCCCATCCCACAGAAGATACAGGGATACATGCTCCTTGAGTTTTCAGCTGAATCCTTCAACTCGGGGCCTGGGCCATGGCCTGGCTAGAGTTTTGAGCTGCAGAGACTGGCCTGGAAGCTTCCAGAAGCACAGCTTCTCCCTTCCCTAGGTGTGCACTGGCAGGATTTGTATAGACCTTAGCTCAGCCCTTCTCCATCAGCTTTCTTCAGGGTGGACAACCTTCCAGTGCTTGCGGTGGAAGAAGGAGAACCCAGTCCAGAGCCCCGTGCCACCGTGTAGGATTGGGAAGGGGCAAGTGAGGGCAGTGGTGTTTAGCAGAAGCAGCAGTCCTGTTCCTTTCCCAGAGGTGAAGGCAAGGGTGATCAGATTCAGGAATTCCTGGTGTTGCTGAGAGGGCTGGTTGGGGGTTAGGGAGGGAACACCCTGACTCTTTTTGCCATCTGTATGAATCACAGCTCCTTTAGGAGAACCTTTGCCCCCAGTCCCTAAAGCTTCCTTCTCAGCCCCTGCCCAGGAGTGTTCCAGGAAGCTCTCTGGTTGTAATGGCCAAGTTTTTACTGGCTGGTTCCCTGCCACGTGGGTGTGTGGATTGGGGAAGATGAGGTTGAAGATTACCTGGAGAAACCATTTACTCTTCTTGCATTTCACCCCAGTTCTGGCGAGGGCAGTGGAATACAATGAGACTCTCTTCTGAACCTTCTGTTAAACCCGCACTAGTCCTCCCACACCAGAGTAGAGGATGTGTGTGTGTGTGTTTGGGGGAGCCAGTATTTGGGAGGATTGGATTAACCCATGTTTCTTTGATGAGCAAGGAGGGCTCCCTTTGATAAGAGTGAGTTGGATGGAAAGCATGATCCTTTTCCCCAAGGGGTCTGTAAGTTAAGGATTGACTCACCTCTTCCTTACGGAAGCCCTCGGCTCTGCCCTCCGCCAATGTTCTAGCTGGTGAGTACTGCTCTAGTTATACCCCTCCTAGGGCCTCTGGGATATGCCATGGAAATATGTTACCAGCTCCCTCTTTAGAGGAAGAGGCTGACAGTTGGTACCTTGGATACTGGTATCTGGGATCAGCTGCCCCTGGAAGGGCAGCCCTCATAGGGAGAGCTTGGATGACAAAACTAAGGAGCCCTGGCTGGTAGGCAGGCTGGAGGGGAGTCCTCAAAACAGAGGAGCTCCATTGCTCTGCTCCTTGACAGAGCAGGAGCTGCAAGGCTGGAGAAAGATGGGCTTCACTAAGGGGTCAGTGATGCGGTTATACAAGGAGGGAGAGGACGGGGGCTCTTCCTGTGTGATCTGCTGTTCCCTGGTGCAATGAATATCTGTTGAATGAATGCATCCTCTGATTTCCTCTTGAGATTCAAAACATCCCAGACATCCAGACAAGTACAGAAGGAAAAGGAGGGCCCAGCAGCTTCTCTGCAGCTCTTCATTATCCATCTCAGGTATGCCTGAGATCCAAATCATAAATAGTGATGAATAGCCAAGCCACCTGTTGCTTGAACCTTATCTCTAAAGGAAATCTGAGCAGACTATAAGCACCCTAGTCCCCTGACCCTGGAAGGCAGTGTGGTCAACTAATTGCCCTTGGGAGGCAGAGTTGAGCAATAAGGTCTAGACCTCAGTTCTCCAGACTCATCTCTGGCTTGCCCCAGTCTACCATTTATTTATTCATCTCACTCCCCACTTCCTTCAAAAGTCTTCAAAGAAATTTAGATTTTTTCCCAGTCTCCTATGTCGATTAACGTCTGTGGCTTTCAGCCCTGTGGAAGCTGCCACTGTGAGGGGTCAGTGGGGTTGGGCAGAGAAGGAAACTCTGGAGCAAGATCCTGGAGGTGCTGAGGAGGGGGTTTTGGAGTGGGGTGCTGAGGAACGTGTGATGCCTATCCTGGATCATGGGACTCCAGACCAGAGAGTTGGCCAAGCTGGATCTGGGGCTAACAGAACCATGACCCTCAACCTGCCCGACCCAGCAGCACAGGCACTGTGCTGGGAGTTTTCTGGCTCTCATCCTTTCAGAAACCTTCCAAGATGGGTGATACTCCCATTTTACAGATAAGACCACAGACCAGAGAAGTTAAATGGTTAATAGCCGGCAAGTGGCAAAACCAGAATGTGAAGCCAAGTTTTTCTAGGTGCTTTCTTCATTTTGGGAGGCTTGACTGGAAAGGGACTTTGAGTTGGGGTGAACAGTGGTGAGATCTGAGGAGTCTAAGCTAGGGAGGACTTAGCCAGGAGCCTGCGGTGCTAGGGAAGTGACCAGAGAGAGTCCCATTCTAGCAGCCCTGGTGTGTGTTTGCTGACTGAAACTTAAAAGCAGAAACTTGAATTGTTCCCACTGTCCAGGTAGCTTTTTTAGTTTTTATACACTCACCTTTCTCATTGCCTCTAATTTGATAAGTCTGGTTTATACCTGAGGCCTCGTGTTTCTTGGTGGTCCAAGAGAAGTTAGAGAAAGCTTTCACTTCTAGAATATCGGAGCTGGAAGAGTGGGGATTTAATATAATTATCACCTCTATCTCCATCCTTACATAATTTATAAAAATGGTTTCAAAGTATTTTTTCATTACAATTATTTCTTCTGTTTCTTATAACCTTAGGGTTATATATTGAGATGATACTCAGTTGGACAAATATTTATTTTTTGATTCCTACTATATGTAGGCCAGTGCTAGATAATAAATTAAATAACATGGTTTCTGTACACTTAGACTTTAAGTGAAGGGGATAATGTCTGTGTCTTTCTAGGTTTCGTGTAGGATCTTAATAAGTACGGGCCAGATTTAGACTGTGGTCCAAATTAGCTTATAATCCCTAGAGGATAGGGCACAGTGAGAGATGAGGCTTAGGAAGGTGTCCTGGTTTTAGGATCTCTGGATGCTGTGTTAAAGAGCCTGGCCACAGCCCCATGAATGAGTGCCATGTCTCTGTGTAATATGCTTTTGAATTCAGGAAGATGATGTATTTGTTAAGTCTGAAATGCTACATGGCTAAAGAGGCAGATGAGAATGTACATCCAGAATCCAGGTAAAAGGGCAGGCTCTTAGATTTGGAAGGGGATGAGGCACAGCAGAGAGGCAAAGGAGAAAAAGGGCTGAGGGCAGAACCTTCAGAATCTATTAGCCGCTGAAAGAAGCCAGTAAGGAAGGATCCGAGTCAAGAAAGTAGATTGCGGTGGCTTGGAAGTCAACAGGCTAGTGAGGAGGAAGAAGCAGGAGAATAAGCTGAGAGGAAGAGAGTCAGGGTGGGATAGCCTTCTGATTATTCAAGAACCTTGACCTGGGGGGAAAGAAGTGGCTAGCTGCCTAGTGACAGCCTGGACTAGAATTTGGCTCCTGAATCCACTGCTGTTCTGATGTAATTGAAAGTAAAGAGAGGCTGGGGACTTGAAGTGAGTCAGATGGGCCTTTCATCAAAGGTGTCCGTGTGGCCAGTGTGCATGTTTCCCTGGCCAGGTGAAACACTGGGAAATGCTCAAGTGGCGTGGAAGAGGGGCTGAAGGCGGGGGTGGACTTCCTCAGTGAAAGCCTGGCCAGACCACATCTGACAGATCCTGTTTGCCTGTCTGCTTGCTCCCGCCCCTACTCACCCCACTGTGGACTAGAACGAAGTTGGGGTGGGGATGGGAGAGCCGTTTTAATTGGGACTTTTGATCGCTTACCCCAGGCTGTCTCAGTGGCTTCCCTCTGTGTGCTGGCTGGAGTTCTGTGAATCTCGTTAGAGATGATTTGATAGGCCTTCTCAGGAGACTCATATTGGCAAGGATCCCCAGTTTCTGGGTACAAAGTTTAATCCAACTCATCCGGTCAAGATGGCACTGTAAATTTATGCTCTAAACACAGAGCAGGAATACATAAAAGACAAAATTCTAAAAACATAGCACTGTACTCCCTATCCCTCCCCATACATAAAATGATAAACATCCGTGTGAGGAGAAATGGAACAGGAACACACAGGGGAAAGCAGGGCAGAAGCTGCAGGGCTGCTGGCCTCTGAGTCTGGATGCAGGCAGAAGCAGCTAGAAATCTGGGGTGACAGAGCTATGTGCTGGACACAAAGCATGGAATTAAAGCTAGTACACTGCTGGAAACCAGGGGCTGGGAAAGTAGGCTGAAAACAGTTGTTGTCACCCATTCTTTGGGGCTGTGGCTTATTATGAATATGCTTACCCAGAAGGCAGAACCTCACAGCCTGGACTAACCTAAGCTACTGCTACAAGATTTGATTCTAGACCAAGAGACCCAGAGGACCTGGGGAGGCAAAGGTGAAAACCCCCCAGATCAGGGAGGGCTGAGCTTATACACTGACATTCAGAAACATGTGAGGAAAACTAATACAAGAAAAAGAACAAAAATCAAAGAAATTTACCCCAGAAGAAATGAAAATAACAGAGTAATCAGAAAATACCTTTGATAGAAGTAGGTTAAGGATCCTCGAAGAAATAGGGAAATTTGAAATTCATTAAAGAAAATAAAGGGAAGTTATGAAAGAAAAAAGAATATATAAATATGAAAATTTTAAATTAAAAGTTCTAGCAGTGAGAAATAGTGTAATTAGAATTTTAAACAATGGATAACTGTAGCCTGCACACAGAGAAGTCATGAATTGGAAGCTAATGCTGAGGAAGTCGTCTAGTATGTGGCACAGATGTGGAGGACAGAGTGACAGGCTTTCGCATGTGTCTAGTAGGAATTCCAGATATGAGTCAAGAAAATGGCAAAAAAAATTTTTTTTGATGAGATAACGGCTGAGAATTCCAGAATTGAAGAAACAACATGAATGCAAAATAGAATAAATATCTAGACATAATATAGTGAAACTGCAGATAAGAATAAAGAGAAAATATTAAAAACTACCAGAGGAAAAAAAGACAGAATTTGAGGAAATGACAGTCAGACTGGCAGACCACATCTCATCAACATTAGATGCCAGAGATGATCGAGGAATAGCTTAGGGAAGCCAGAATTCTATATCCAACTATCATTCAAGAATGAAGTGAAATAAAGATATTTCTAGGGGGGTATAGCTCAAGTGGTACAGCGCATGCTTACCATACACAAGGTCCTGGGTTCAATCCCCAGTACCTCCTCTACAGATAATTGAGTAAACCTAACTACCTCTACCCCCAACAACAACAACAACAAAAAGATATTTCTGGATGTGGTAAGACAATTTTATCACCTACAGATCCTTGCTAAAAGAACTACTAAAAGTATATTACTTTAGTAGGAAGAAATGTAGACTCTGGGGGAGGAGCAGGTTGCTAGCACCAACACTGAACACAAATTGACACATCATGTTGGTAAATTTAATAAACTATAGACAGTATATCAGGATGCCTAAGTCACCCACCTTGACTTAAACTCTAGAAAAATATTTAATTAGCTTATAATGAGAAGTGTGGAGGTAGGGAATTCAGGGTAGGGCAGTCCAGCATTGACATGAAAGATGCTGGGTCATTCCTTTGTTCTGCTCTGCCATCTTAAGGATATAAGATCGCTCTCCTCGTGGTTGTGAGATGGCTGCTGCACTCCAGGTATCATATTGTCCTATAGCATCCCAAGCAGGAAGGCAGGGAGATTCTAAGAGAAAGGAAGCTCTTTCTAATGTGCCTCTTTTTTGGCGAGGAGAATCTTTTCAAGAAGTCCCCAGCAGATATCTTATGTCTCGTTGGCCTGAGCTGGTTCATCCTTACACGAATTCCTGGTAAAAGGAAACAGGTTTAATGTGGTTGGCTTTGATGAGGCTTGCCTCATCTTCTGGGACTGAGTCCTTTGCTGCCTGAACAAAATCAGGATTCTGTTGGCAGGAAAGAAAGGGGAGTGGCTGCTGGTAGGCAACCAACAGTGTCTGCCACAGATGGCAAAACACACAAACAAATGCAGTAGCTAGTCTGTCTTTTAATTTTTAAAAAAGGAAAACTAAAGTTGTTGACCACATTATCAAGGAAGAATAAGGTAAAATAAAGAAGGGAATTTCATGGTTTAAATCACACCAAGTTTCTGCCTTGTCAAAGAGAATAGTGCTGCTGAAAACTAGACTTCATTAGGAAAATATATATATGCCAACAAGTTAACCACTAAACAAAGAAAGAAGAGGAATATAATTTCCAAGCCAGGAGGAAAAACAAGTGGTGGGAGTAAGGGTAGTGTGTCCATCCAACAGAAGTCAGGAAAAGGAAAAAGAACTAAAGAAAAATTAGTAAAGAGGAAACACAAAGATAGTAATATAAGTCCAAATACATAAAGGTTTATACTCATGTGTTAAATAGAAAAAACTACCTGGGGGAGGATGTAGTTCAGTGATAGAGTGCATGCCTAGCATGCACAAGGTCCTGGGTTCAATCCCCAGTGCCTCCTTTAAAAATAATAATAATGAATGAATGAATAAAACTAATCACCCCCACCCAAACTTAAAAAAAAAAAGAAAGAAAAGAAAAAACTACCAGACTGGATAAAATGCCTGGAGTGATGATCATAGGCTGGAAGAAATAGTTAGCTCTTGCTTTCTGCTTTCCTGGCTGCTAACTCTGGTCAATGGGACACAGAAACTTAACAGGAACAGCTCTGGCCTTCATCACATGGATGGTTCTGTTCTTTAAACAATTGTCTATTCCTTGCCCTATCTTTCCCCCTATCCCCAACTATTTCTGATTGGCTTTGTCTGCCTTGCTACTGAGATAGTGTTGTTTTTCTAGACTGCTTCCTGCCCACTGTAGATATGTATAACAAATTCCTGGGCTTCCCCCCCCCACCGCTTAAGACACCAACAAACCACACTGGGGCTCCTTTAGGGGGCAGGTGTGGAGTACAGCAGGGACCCCACATCTCAGCTGTCCCCCTGCCCTATCCCCTCCCCGTGCCTCACAGCCCAACATCCCTCCCCTTAGAACCTATTAGAGTTCAACATCCATTCTCTTGCGATGAAGACTGATGGTTTATTTCTCTGGGATTTCATTGAAAGTTAGCCAGAGTGATGATCATAGGCTGGAAGAAATTTGTTAGCTCTTGCTTTCTGCTTTCCTGGCTGCTCACTCTGGGCAGCATCAGAAGTACCGGAGCTGAGATCTCAGGCTGGACAGTAAATCAAAGTGAGGTATCCTGCAGGAAAGCGGGAGCTCCCAAGGCAGAGGCTGCCAGAGGGGTTGTAACTGGGAAGCGAGGAGGCCTTAGTCACTAGGATAGCTATGAGGGGTCTGTGCCAGAGGCTGGGCCAGCATGTTGCAATGCAGTGACTTCAGTTAGCCAGGCATGCAGAGGTGAAGCAGCCAGTTCTCAGACACATCATGGACTGCCTCTCTGGGCTTCAGCTGAATGTGAGGGAGGGGCTGTCAGGTCTCTTCCTCCAGATATTGACTGATGACCTAGGGCATCTTCTGCCAGGGTCAGCTGTTGCTGCACTCAGAAGGCAGGGAGTTTGCTGGGTTGCTCCGCTGGCAGGGTTCTGGGACACAGGGAACCCCAGTTAGTGAGAAAAGCCTCTCTGGAAGGCAGTGAGCACTTGTGGAAGGACCACTGGCCTTGGAGCCATCAGACCTGGAATAGTATTAAAGCTCCGTCACTTACCGCCTGGCTGACCTCATTCAGCTCATCATGGGACTTCTCTGCATACCAAATGAGAGGCTATGCCTGCAAGTGCTCAGAAGCTCATAAAGCATCATGCAATGTGAGTACTAATCTGTGGTTTGATGCCTTTATTGGGACACATCCTTAGGCTGTGTGTCAATGGGTGGAAAGAAGGTGCTTTATCAGCGTCTTGGGCTGGGATTTTTTTCTTTCTCCACACCCCTAGCAGATTCAAGCAATCTCCCTCCCCCCATCCTCTGAGCCTTATTTTGACATTTCTTTTCTCTGCCTGCCAAGAAGATTGTGTTCAGCTGTGCTGGTCTGAGGCTGTGCTATCCTGTGCTTCATTAGGTTAATTTAATGGCTTGTCTCCTGGGAATTGACCGGAGACTGGCTCTAAAACCACACTAGCCTCCAAAACCCAGCCCCTCCTCTCCTCCTTTGGGGCAAGATTTGCTGCTTAATCCCATATGCCTGCTTTTTCTCTCCTCCACCTACAAGCCAGCAAGGGTCTCCTTTAGCTTCCCTTGATTCCTTGTATCAGCGAAGTTGATCAAGCATGCATCCTCTGATTGGGAGAAGGCTCTACTGGAGGTAAATTACCATACATTCTTCAAGGCTGCCCCTTGACCTTCTGGATTCTTGTCTCCTATTCCTCTGTTCAGCCTCAGCATCTTGAGCTCGACTAGCCACTCAGGAGATCTTTATCGTTAAATGTTTCACCAAATTTGCTAAATTTGTGGCCACAGACCTCTGGAAAGTCCCTAGCATTGCCTTGCCTTCTGTTAAAATTTTCCTTGTTACTCCCCTTCTTTCTTAGAGGACTGTTTCACATCTGATCTCTGTAAAACTCCAACCCCAACAGTAGAGAGACCCTCCTCATTTTCCTGCCCCCGGATGCATCCCTCCCTGTGCCTATACCCATGGTCTGTTTCGCCTCCTGCTGCACAGGTTGACCCTGGTCATGTGGGCACTGGTTTCCCCCACCTCCCACCCTGCTCTTGCTGCTCAGGGACTTTACTCCTTAGTTATCTTCTCTTTTTCCTGAAGCATTAACTTCTCCCTCTACTGAACCATCCCCACCGTTATACAAACATTCTATAATATCTCCCTTTCTGCTTTGTCTTATTCTCTCTTTTTTTTTTGGTAGCACCTTTATTGAGATATTATTCACATACCGTACAGCTCACCCATTCCAAGCATGCAAGGCAGTAGGTTTTAGTGTATTTCCCATGGTTATGCAATTTTAGATCACAGACAGTTTTAGAACATTTCATCACCCCAAAAGGAAACTCCATATCCATTAGCAGTCACTCCCCATCTGTTCCAAACCCCAGCCGTAGGCAACCACTAATCTACTTTATGGATTTGCCTATTCTGGACAATTCATATAAATGAGTCACATCATATGACATAGTCTTTTGTGTCAGGCTTTCTTCACTAGGCACCATGTTTTCAAGGTTCATCCATGTAGCATGTTATCAGTGCTTCATTCCTCTTTAGGGCTGAATAAGAGTCCATTGTATAGATATACGACATATTGTTTACTTATCAGTTGATGTAACTTTGAGTCCACTTAATCATTTGTATATATGTTTTGTGTGTGTTTATGTTTTTGTGTGGATATATATTTTCATTTCTCTTGGGTGTAGACCTGGGATTAGAATTTATGAGTCATATGGTAACTCTGTATTTAACCTTTTGAATGCCAGACTGTCTTTGAAGGTAGCTACACCATTTCACCTTCCCGCCAGCAATGTATGAGGGTTACAATTTCTCCATATCCTCACTAACAGTTGTTATTATATGACTTTTTGATTATAGCCATCCTAGTGGGTGGGAAGTGGTATCTGATTGTGGTTTTGATTTGTATTTCCCTGATAGCTAATGATGTCGGGAATCTTTTCATCTACTTGTTGGACATTTCTCATCCACTCAGATTTTCACCCCCTCCATACCTCTGAACCAGCATTTATGAAGGTCACTGCTGACAGCTTCTCCTGCTCCTGTAGTTTTAAAAATGAACTGTGCTCTCATAACTCTCAGAGGCATTCCTCCAGCTCTGACCTCTTCCATGAACTTCAGATGTGTGTGTCCAGCTGCTTGTTGCCATTTTTGCATGGATGTCTAAAGGGCATCTCAGATTTAACCTGTCACAAACAGAAGTCTTGTTTTTTCTCATCCAAACTATCTCTTTCCTGACTTTTCTGTATAAATGAATGTCACCTCCGCCACCAGTTTGCTTGGGCCCCTGTGCCTCTGATTTGGTCTTCTTCTCCCACCCCTCACCCTCCATCTAACTCATCAGTTAAACCTTTCAGAATACATCCAGCTACTTCTCATAACCTCTACTGCCTGGGATATTGAAGTACCTCCTCTCTGGTCCCTTGCTAATCTTACATAGCAGCCAGAATGGTCCTTGAGTAAAAAAATGTTTTAATCTAAAAAGAAGATTAGATTTTATTATAAAATATCACGTCACATATTCAAAATAGTATATATCATATAAATTCTTTAAAGAATAAAAATTTGAAATACTCTGTTCCTACCACTTGAATTAAGGAGTAGTGCTTTCCCCAGCACTTCTGAAGTCCCTAAAGGACCTTATTCTTATCTAGCTTCCTCGCCGCTGGGAGAATTTCCTGTATTTTACAGTGTTTCCTAGATTCTATCTGTTTTTTTTTTTTCATCATCTATGTATAGAGGCCTAAACAATGTCTTGCTTCACTTTGCATACTTTTGAACCTTTTATGAACTCATACTATAGACATTTATCCCTGACTTATTCTTTTTACTCAACATAATAGTTTTTTTGGTCATATTCATCCCTGTTGATATCTGAAACTGGAGTTTATTAATTTTTATTATATGACATGAATGTATCACAATTTATCCATTTCTGATGGAAATTTGGGTTGTTTGCTGTTTTCAGCTATTACACAGTGCTGTTGAACATTCTTGTACATCTCTCGGTACACATGTTCAGGTGTACTTAGTAGTAGAAATACTAGAATTTACTGCACACCTACCCAGGTGCCTAAAATTACAAAGGTAGAAACTATTCAGGACATAGAACAAACGGAGCTCTCATAGGTTACTAGTGGAAACATAAAATCCTACAACCACTTTGGAAAACTATAATTTCTCATAAAGTTAAACACACACAGGCCCTATGACCCTGTAATTCCACTCCCAGATATTTACCCCAGAGAAGTGAGAATATGTGTCCATAAAACAACTTGTACAGGAAGGTCAAGGCAGTTTTACTCATAATAACCAAAAACTGGAAACAACTCAGATGTCCAAACATAGAAATGAACAATCTACTGATACACACAACATGGATGAATTTCCAAAACATTGCACTGAGCAAAGGAAGCCAGACACGCAGGAGTGTTTACATGAAGCTCAAGAGCAAATAAATCTAATCTATGGTGACAGGACTCAGTAAAGTGGTAGAGCAGTGAATGATTACTGGAAAAGAGCACAAGGGAACTTCCTGGGGTGATAGAAGTGCCCTGTATTTTATACTTGGTGGTTACACACTTGTACATACAGGTAAACATTCATTAAGCTTTACGTTAAAAGACTTCTGCATCCACTTATTCATGAATTAAACCTCAAAGGGAAAAAAAAACCTCAAAAAAAAAAAGGGAAAAAAAAAGATTGTCGCAAGTAGGGGCAAGATTTTGGGGGAAAATGAAACAGTCTATTCAACCAGTTGTAATGGTTGAACTTAAGCTTAAAATCTGCTTAATAGGACAAGCAGGCTGACTCACCAGCCTTGTACTTCATCAGTTCTTAGTCAACCTTTGGGTGAGAAACCATTTGTTCCCACCCAAACCTGAGGAGGATTACAGTCTCTGAGAATGTCTACTCACATGGGACATCATAAAATAAATTAGCCTAGGACAAATGGGGGAATTTTCTAATCTCTCATTCTGTTCCCACATCATATTTTCTGTGAGAAAGATGTTTTTAAATTTTTCTTTAAAAAAAATACTACTGGGATATACTGATGTCCATGTTTATTAAGTAATGCCCAGTTAACCTCCTAACCATTGTACTGATTTATTTTCCCACCAGTGGTGAGTGTGAGTGTTCTTAATACTCTTCATCCTCTCCAAACCCTTGGTACTGTTAGTTTTTAAAACTTTGCTCCAAGGGTCCATTTTAAAGTATAAATCAGATCATGACACATCCCTCCTCAAAACCTTCCCGTTAGATTCATCATAAATCCTAACCCCTTCAAAGCCTTCTGTGGTTGGGCCCTTTATACCTTCCTCACCAACACCTCCCCAGCTTCGCTGGCCTTCTTGCCATGTTTTTGACAGGTCAGGCTGTTTCCTCCTGAAGCCCTCTACACTGTTCCCTCTCACAGTGCCCTGAAATTTCCCTGTCAGGACACTTTGTAATCCCCATGCCGTTGTATTTGCTGCTGGACCAGAAGCTCCATGTGGACAGGATGTCTGTGTTCTGTCCCCCACCAGCCCCCTGGCCGCACGCCGGCCCGTTAAGTATCTGTCGAATAAATACACGAGCCCACACCAGCCAGGGGATCCCAGAAGGCTGGCCTGTTTCCCTCTGCAGGCACCACAGGTGGGGGTTGATGCCCAAGTGTGGCCCTCCTCCTGACTTATATTATGCTTTGCATGGGCTTAATGTGAATGATCAGAGCAGCTGTGAAGGGGAGAGATCAAACTGAGCTGTGCAACCGTAGGGCACAGGGATTTCCCAGAAGCAAATGAGGTGCATGGAAGGGCTCAACTAGGTGACTTCTGGGATTTTTGGTGCACGTCTGGGGCCCCTGATGGTTCTTGCTCCAGTGCCCTCAGCACAAGTGGAGCAGCTCACACTCCCAGAAATGGCCCAGCCTTGGGATCCCAAAGCCAGGACTTTTGCTCATGACTTCACTTCTCTGCTCTTCCCAAACACAGTGACGAACTGGGACTTCTCTCCCTGACAGGCAGCCGGTTACCGCAGATGCCCCTTTCATTGCATTAGACCCCAAGGAGTTACTGACTTCCCCATAGGGTAGATGTTTCCTTCAGAGCCTCCTGTGCCAGCTGCTGCCAACCTTGCCTTTGGGGGACACAGTGGGGTGCTCACCAGAAGCCATGTTTCCCCAGCGAGGCCCCTCACACCCATCCCTTGCTCGGCCTGAAAAGTCACCACCTCCTAGGCCCCTTGCCTCCTGCTGGCTCTCCTCAGGTCACAGGGCACTGAGAGCAGGACCCTGCAAAACCAAGTTCTTTTCCTTATGTTCGGGGGTGGATATGAGCAAAGAGGGACTGGAGGAGACAGTGACCTGGCTTCTATTTACAGATGACTCCACCGAAGGCTGTGTCTGGAGTCCGACCTGACAAGGGCGCAGTTGAACATTGGAGGGAGCTTATTGGACTGGTGCTGCCAGGCCTCTGGGTTAGAGCTGGGAGCCCCTGGTGAGGCATGTGGGCAAAGCTTCACTCGACCCTGGGAAGCCTGCTTTTGTGTCTCCTTGTCTCTCACTCGTGAGCCCCTGGGTAGTTGAAGGAACTCATGGGCTTCTTTCTACACCCTGGCCAGCTGCAGGCTTTGGAACCTGATAGACCCAGACTCAAATCTCACCCCCACTCAGGAGGTTATGACCTTAGGCAAGTTCCTTCATGTCTGTGAGCATTGTTTCTCCACTCAGAATAATGTCCTCCTTGTCAGAACGTGCTAGTTCCATTCCCTGGTGGCTTTGTGGTTTGGCTTGGCCCCAGAAATTTGAGCTGCCACGAAGGAGGGCGGGGTGGTGGAGGTTCTTGAATATAGAGCCTAAGAGGCCTTCTCTGCAGCTGCTGGCAGCAGCCAGAGGTCCCTGGAAGGGCTGGCTGGAGCTGGTGCTTTCAACAAGGGGTTATGAGGCCCAGGGGCCAGGTCAGAACTGGATCAGGCTGGGTTTGGAGTAGAGATGGTAGGGACAGGCAAGCAGTCAGGATTAAGTGCTCCTTGTGGTGTGGAGCCAGGGCTCGGGGGCTCCACCCTTAGCCCTGTCCCTGACTTTTGCCCTGATTCCCTAGTACATGGCATGGATTCAGGCTCCTTTCCTTAGGGCCAAGCCCTAGACCACCCTGATACATCTTCTCCTTCCTCTTGTCCAGGGTAGCACAGTGCCTCAGGCTGTCGTATCGCCAGGGACCCTGGCATTGATTTGTAACTTGCACATGAAAGCAGCTACACTGAGGGCTGAGAGGTGGTGCTGCTGAGCCCAGCACATCACTGACACAGTCAGGTTCTCTCCCTGACCCTAGGCTGGAAGGATTGTTAATGGTTCACCCAGCTAACCCAAGAATGCCTCATCTGTAGCCCACACCAGAGAGAGAAGCGGGCAAATCCCAGGGCCCAGGCCAACCACCCCATCTTTCACCCTTGGAGGGGCTTCTCTACCTCTTATTGGGGGTAGAGAGTGCCTGGGCTGGGAGTCATAGCTGCAGCCCCCTGCGATCTTTTCTCTGGGCCATTTTGTCTTAAGTTTCACCTAGAATTAACCTCACATAGCTGGACTCAGAACTTCCTAAACCTGGCTTTTCCAGTGACTCTCCCTATGACTCTAGGGAAATCACTTGTTTATGTTCTGACTAATAAGTAAGGACAGTGGGCTAATCTGGTCCTCTGAGGCCTGAAAGCAGAGCAACACTGTCTCTGGGTAGTTAGAGGAAAGAGCCCTTTCTTTTGTCCACCCTTTGGTTAATTGGGTATCTCCTCTCCTGCCAGCTCTGACCCCTCTGGGACTTGGGGGCGGGGCTGAGGGAGAGCCTGTGTGCACGTGTGATCTGTCTGCACATTATTTTTCCTCTCTGCAATTTCAGGGTCATGCTGCAGCAGCCTGGCGCCTGACTAGTGAGGGGAAACCGCCAGGGGATTATTGCTAGCTCGAGGCAGGACAGCAGCCTCACTGGAGCGGGGATGGGCAGAGCAGCCTCCGAGCCCAGACCAGCAGCACCAAGAAGAAGGCCTGGGCCTTGGCCGGGAGCTCTGCACACACTTGCTCAGCTGACCCAGATGGCATTCAAGGCAGCACCCTGCTGAGGAACGGCTGTTCCCAGGCCTTGGAGGACCTCACAGCAGGAGCCGGAGCTCCGCCACCCCTACGCACCTACAGATGGGGCTGTGACCCTCGGAGAAGGGGCCTGTGCCTTGGATGGGAAGCAGAAAGGTAGAACCTAACACAAGGAGGTTCCTGGTCTCTGCAGAGTTTTCAGACAACCCCGGAGCTTCCTGGGTTTCTTCTCTCTGGATTGGGACCTGGTTCCCTTCCCTCGCAGAGGGGTTGGGCCAACCAAGGTGGGGACGACTCTTGCGTGAATTCCAGGCTGCTTGAAGCCCACATGCTCTCTGCTGTGATTGGGGTTCAAGGGCTTCCCTGCTGCAGGGGACGAGGGGCTGCCTCGGCATCTGCTCATGAACCTCAAGGACCCCGAATGCTCCAGACTGGATCATTTCAAGCTGCCAAAGAGGGGGACCCCTGGAGCTGGCAGCCAGCAACCCCAAGGGACTAGAGGGCTGGGATGGACTGACCTCCCCGTCTCCAGGGCTCCAGGAGAAGCAGAGCCTCTGTGGCCCAGCTAGTGACGGAGAGACCCAATGAAGCCATAAGCAGGGCCTGGGTGGCTTAGGGACAGGCACTTTCTTGTGATATTGGGAGAGGGCGTGGCTTGGGACCCTTGCCACTGTCCCCTCCTCGGCACGTGCCCTTATGCCCTTTGCATGTGTTTCCAGAACAAGCAGGGTACACTGTGGCTGGCCCATCATCGGACTGGGAAAGGACTGGCCACGGTGACACCCGCCTGACTGCTGGGCTGGGGGCCCAGTTCCCCGGGGCGCCGAACCATGAAGTGCTCCCTGCGGGTGTGGTTCCTCTCCGTGGCCTTCCTGCTGGTGTTCATCATGTCCCTGCTCTTCACCTACTCCCACCACAGCATGGCCACCCTGCCCTACCTGGACTCAGGCGCCCTGGGCGGGACCCACCGGGTGAAGCTTGTGCCTGGCTATGCCGGCCTGCAGCGCCTCAGCAAGGAGGGGCTTGCAGGCAAGAGCTGTGCCTGCCCCCGCTGTATGGGCGATGCTGGCGCCTCCGACTGGTTTGATAGCCACTTCAACAGCAACATTTCCCCTGTCTGGACCCGAGAGAACATGGATCTGCCCCCGGATGTCCAGAGGTGGTGGATGGTGAGAAAGTTGTGGCCCCACCTGCCTCCCCTTTGCTGCCCCTTCTCCAGGACTCTGTCCCCCCTGTTCAGGTGTCACCCATAGAGCCCTCCCTCTTGGATTTGGGCTGTCTGTCCTCTGGCCCCCAAAGCCTTGAAAGAGTATGAGGTCCATTGGACCTGAGATAGCTACTATGGTCACAGATTCTGAAGGGCAAAGTGAGTTTTGGCCTAGAAGAAGCGAGAACTAACAATTTCTAGTGTCTTCAGGGGCCAAACATAGACCAGAAATGCCTACCGGGCCAGGAAGATAAAATAGACAGGAAAAGCAGGTCTCTAGGGAGAAGATGGCGGGAAGTGAGGACCATGACAACAGGAAGAAAGCCCGCCCTTCATAAGGGAGGCAGCCCCTCAGCTCCAGTGATTGTTGCTTTGCAGGGAGGCATCCCATCACTGCTGGATCCTCTGACCCTTTAAGGGAACCCAGGAGTCCTGATTTTTTTTTTAAATATCCTTATTTGTTGGGTGAAAATAATTTTTGAACACCGTGAGGACCACTCACTCGGTTCTTTACAATTGCTGGAAAAGTCTTTCTGAGTTAGGATAAGAAAGCATTGTCAGCTCCTCTGGAGGGTAAGGGAGGTGAAGGAGAGGGGATGAGGGGACAGGTGTGCCCAAGCCTCCCTGCTCTTCTGGATTCCGTCACCTTTCTGCTGCTCTAACTCCCTTCACCTCATCCCTGTCATCTCTGGACCATCACTCCCTAGGCTCTGCCAAGGCCATCTGGTTGCCACCCATGTCAGAGGTGGAGCAGTGTCAGTACTTAACCTTCCTGCATTCCCTGCTAGAGGACTTGGGAGGCAGTTCATGGTCTCTTGTTTTCCCAGCTGGCCAGTGGGGAGAATGATGATGCCCCTTTTTTCTCACATTCAGGGCAGCTGTGAGGATGAACTTGTGCGATCCAGCTTATCAGAGCAATTCACAGATTCTGCTTCCTGGCCCAGACTTGTCAGAGTCCCTAAGAATGGAGAGTCTATAGATCAGGGGTCACCAGGAGCCCCATAGGCCCTCCTGTGACATCCTGGAGCCCTTGAAGGGTCCTGCCCATTACTTGTAGTCACAGCCCTCATTTTATGGGAAAAATCAAGGTTCAGAGAGTGCTAAGTACTTGCCCAAGGACATAGACCACTGAGGGCCAGAACAGGCCTCTTGCAGGAATAGACCCAGAGGCAGGCTGGGCCCCCTGCCCACCGGGATGGAACTCAGGGCTATTTAAGAACTAGCATGTTTAAGCACCAGAAGCCACTTCTCTGCTGTTCCCCACAGTCACCCCCTTTTGCTGTGAACTTAGAAATTTTTGTCTCACAGCTAAGCTTCCTCTCTACACTGAGTTCATGTTCTTGTGCTCAGGGACCCTTCCTGTGCTCAGAGAAGAGGCAGAAAAGCAGGCCCACCCACCCTCTCCATGTATTCTGTTCCCTGAGCAGCTCCTGCTCGGCTGCAAACCCAGGGTGTTATAGCTTGAACCACAGAGCATTTTAAAGCCCTAGTTTCCACCCTACAGATTGGTGGCCTGGGGGCCAAGCCCAGCACACTCAATGCTTTTAAACTATTTTCATTGGTTACCATCATTTAGGAATTAAGATATTTCTCATGAAATCTGTGTTTTCAGCTTCTATTGAAAAACCAGAAAATCAGGTCCTTCTGGGCTCACAAGGCAACCATTGGCTGAAGTCACCCCTTTTTGATGGGGACTCCTTTGCTGTAGACCCCACCAGCGTCTTCACTTCTGTGTGTTTCCTGCCTGGCACTGTAGGCATTTAGTGCTGCCCTGGCCTCATTTCATGGTCTTTTGCAACACTGGTGGTGGGAGGTGCAGGGGACTAGCTTCATGTCAGCCATTCTGATTTTGAAAGAATAAGGGTGCCTCTCTGCCTTTTAAAGCTCCAGGGCTCAGGGCTCCAGGTACCCCACGGATCTTGCCTGGAGCCTTTGGGCTGTGTCCCAGGGGAGCCCCCTGCAGGTAGATTGGGAATGAGGCCTTGAAGCTCAGTGGGACTTTCCACATAACTGCACCTAAAAATGACTCTTCATGAGAATCAGAGCTGCTCCGACAGGACAGCAGAGTAGAGGCCTCTTCATGCATGACGAGCTCAGGAAGTTCCTCTGCTTCACAGCACAGGCCTGCAGAACCTACAGAATGCGTTGCATAGCGCCTTGACCCCTAAGCCCCATGCAGTGCCTCAGAGGGGCTCTGCTAGCAGGGCAAGGGAAGGGACACCACACTGTTGTTGAGGGGGAGGGTCCTCCCTGCTCAGAGAGGATTCCCTCTCCCTGACAGAGCCCCGTAGGGGGCTATGCCGCTTAGACCTTGGAGAGTGAGGGCAGGGAGGGGAAGCAGCAGAGCCACCCCTGCTCACACCCGCTCCCCTTCTGTCCCCCCTCCTTTTTTTCTCCTTCTCTCCACAGATGTTGCAGCCCCAGTTCAAGTCACACAACACCAACGAGGTGCTGGAGAAGCTATTCCAGATAGTACCAGGCGAGAACCCCTACCGTTTCCGGGACCCTCACCAGTGCCGGCGCTGTGCCGTGGTGGGGAACTCCGGCAACCTGCGAGGCTCTGGCTATGGGCCAGATGTGGATGGACACAACTTCATCATGAGGTGAGCCCCAGTGAGTTCAAGGCTGGGCTCAGGACAAGCCTCCAGGAAGGGGCCCTGGCCTCCTTAGCCTTATCTGGCAGCATGGGAGTTGCCAGCTGCTGGGGATGATGTGGGGCTCTGACACCCAGAACCTTCCATGACAGGCTCAAGTCTCTTGGCTTTTTTGTTGGGGTAGATGGGAAGGCAAAATTCCCATTCTAAACTTCGCTTGAGGCCCACACTCAGTTTCCAGCCCTGAATGCCTCTGAAAAGAGCTAAAACTAGATTCCTGGCTGATGTCTGGTGTAAATTCCCACCAGGAGCCCTTCCACCTGCCTGGTTCCCATAGCAGTAGGGCCAGGAGTGCAGGTCCTAGACTAGCATCTTGCTTAATAGCCACAGATAATTGATTCCTTCTGGCTGATTCACAGAAGACAGGTGTCCTGGGCAGAGAAAGGAGCTATTGATACCTACCCTGGGGGCTTTATCTCATAGAGTTTAGATTATATGGGGGCTCATTTATTCCACAGACATCTGTACCCAGCCCTGAAGAAAAGTGAAGGTTTGGAAGGGCATGCATGCCAGACAAAGGCACAGAGCAGGGACTAGAGCATAGTCTTGTGACCAAGACACGGTCTGCTGGTTCTGCTCCTGAACCTCTGTTTTCTGACTCCCTCCCTAGTCTTGGGGACAGGAAATGCCACAGTGGGGATCCTTCCATCCTACCCCTTGGTGGAGGAAGAGCCCTAAGAATAAAGATAGTGAAAATGCCCCGTTTTCACTAAGCATTTCTTAGGATGAGCATTGCAGAAAGACCAGGTTTCCCAGGAGGCGGAAGGCAGGGCTTTGTCTTAGAAACTGTTGCTGTCTCCATAGCAACACCAAGGCAGCTATATGTCTCTGAGGCTTTCAACATTCCTTGTGAAACCTTTCTTATGTTGAGAATGGTGGGGAGTGGGGGGAGAGGGGGATGCTAGGCCCCATCCAGGCACCCAGAACCACCTGAGGTTCTCCCCCAGCTTCCCATTGCTGGCACCCAGAATGCAAAGGAGGAAAGCTGGGAGCTGGAAAGGGGCCTCTCTCCCCAAGAGACAGTGGCTGAGATTGGGGAATGAGGCGGCCATTGTGTCAGTGTAGCCTTTGGGGAGTTGGGAAGCCCCAGGAAGTGCTTTCGAGTACCCAAAGCTACTGCCTCCCTTGCCCCACCACCTGCAGAGCTTTCACTAAGTGCCTTAGTGATGACTGGGAAGCTCTAGGGGAGGAGCGCTGCAGATAGAAAGGCTCGGCTGCTCTGACATCTGGTCAGGCTAGGCTGCAGAAAGGAATTCACAGATGTTCTCTCACAGGGACCAGACTAGGAGATGGGGTGTTTCTTGTTTGTTTTGAGATGACATGTTTGAGAGTGGACCCTAAAATTGCTTTGTGGAAGGAGTGACCCAGATGGTAATTGGCTTTTTGCTGATCTGTAGAAGCAGCCAGATGGTCATGGAAGTGACTGCCTATAAATGTGTCTTGGTTTCGAACCAGTGGAGGTGAGGTCTCCTTTCCTGGAAGCAGGGCTGAGCTGAGTTGCAGTGAGATGATGGCCCTACGCACTCCCCACTCACCTGCTCTCCCCTAGCTGCTTCCTCCCCTCTGTCTTCTAAGTCCTGCTGACAACTCCAAATGGAGTTGAGCTGGTCCTGCCTCCGCTGGCCAGCAGACAGATCCTAGACAGCGCCTAGCAGATTGTAGGCTCACCATAAATACAGGAATGAATGAAAGAGACTGACTAGGTGACCAAACACCAAACCCTAAACATGAATGTACGTCCATCCTGCTTGGGCCCCTGCCCTCAGGTGCATTCTTTGGAATTCTAGAATGCTTTTCTCCTGAGTCACAGAGCTCCAGCTCATCCTCTCCATCCTGCTCTGGTCCCTTTCCAGGGCTTGGATTCTCCAGAATGAATCAGAGCCTCAAAGCACAATTCTGTCTCAAGCAGCATGCATGCCATGTTCCTTCTCTTTTCTTGGAGGCTCTGAAACATCTTTTTGAACCTCTTATTCTGTTCATTCCCAGACTTTTGAAAGCTGGTGCCTGCCCAGCAAGCAGGTGGCAGCTGGAGGCAAGGGATAGAGGTTCTACAGCAGGGCTGACTGAAGGGTGGGAGGCAGTAATCCTGGGTGACAGGTTTAATAAGGGACTTTATGAAAGCTCTGGTCCCTGAGTCAGTGGAAAAGGCATATAGAGGGTGTCTTCAGAGGCCAGCCTGGGGCAGCTGCAGCCCTTAGATCTGTAGGACCAGCTTGACCTCTCCATCTTGGATGAGATGAGGTTTGTTTCTTGGGTCCTCATAAGAGTGAACCTTGACCTCAGTTCTTGCCCAGCCCAGGCCCCAGCCAACTTGAGTGTCACCAATCTCAGTCTTCTACCTCCTGCTACCGACTTCCATATCTCAGGCAGCTGAGAAACATCATCCCCCTTAAGGCTTCCTCTCCAGCTGCTCTGTTCCTGCTCTGTTCCTCACACACCCCAGGGCTGACATGGCAGAGGCAGATCCAGGCTGTGGATGCAGTGACAGTAGGACTGAGGCTGTGTGTGGAGCTGTAGCAGCCGCAACAAACTGTTATTAATAGATGAGAAAATACTTCTCAGCTCTTCTCATAGGCAGTGACTCTGAACCCTAAAGATCAAAAGATCAGAGGGACCCCCAGATACAGGCAAAGAGGAAGTTAATCTAAAGAATTGCATTTAGGGGAGTGAGGCAGGATCTGGATCCCTGTATGGGGGCCAGAGCACAGGTGGTCCTACAGGAAAGATTCTAGGCATCTGCTTGAACCAGACTGGAACTGAAGTGGTGAAGAACAAGGACTCACTCTAGTTCTAAATCAGGCCACTGTTGGGCTTTATGTCGTCCCAGCCCAAAGTACCCTCCAGTCCCTCAGGGGAAGAGAAACAGAGAGGCAAGTGGTACGGCAGTGTGACCAGTGGTGGTGGGGCATTCTGCACACCCTCTTGTTGCAATGGGCCATCAATAGGAGATGGGCAAGAGAAAAGCAGCACACCCAGCTAGGGGGCACTGGCCACTCAAAGGACAGGGAATGTTTGAACAGGCATAAAACACTGGGAGAGCATGTGGAGACTTTGCTCCCTCTCTCCCAAATCCCTGTGTCCTCAGCAGATGCCCAGGTTACAGTCACCCACCTGGGTGGTATGATTCTGCAGTGTGATCCACACAAGACAGGAATGTTCTCATAATCGGTCACAGCAGAAAAGGCCAACAAGTGGGGGAGGGTATAGCTCAAGTGGTAGAGCATATGCTTAGCATACACAAGGTCCTGGGTTCAATCCCCAGTACTTCCTCTAAAAATAAGTAAAGTAAGCCTAATTACTTCCCCCCAAAAAATAAAAAATAAAATTAAAAAAAAAAGAAAAGGCCAACACATATGTACTTAAAGCTAGATCACCTGTTTTAAGATGATTTTATTGAGCCTATGTTTTGCATCACCTGAAAGGAACTAGAAGCCTTCTTGGCTTGTCACACCCCCGGGGTGGGGAGCCTGCACTGCGGTTCTGGGTTCTTCCATGACAGCGTAGGATAGACAGCCCTGCACTGCACATCTGCCCAGGACAGCCGCAGGTGGGCATTGTCAGAACTCGGGGCATCCCTCTTGGCCTTGGAGTGGAAACAAGACAAGAGACAAGAGACAGACACTTAAACTATAGAGAAAGGGTGGCTGGAGCTGGTGGAATAGAACCATCTGCCCTGGGGCCGGGTGAATGCTTCAACTTCTTGCTTCTTATCTTGTCTTCTAGGAAAGAGGACAGAACAACCCAGTTAAGCTGTGAAAGACTTTTTCTTAAAAAAAAAAAAATCATAAAAGTAACATATGCTTGTTTATTGGGGAAAAAAAACAAACAAAGATGTATGCACTAAAAAGTGAATTATCCCTCCCTAGTCCCATTCCCCAAAAGTAGCCATTGTTAACAATTTTACTATTCTTCCAGATTTTTTCTATTCATATACAAAAGTTGGTTCTTTCTTTCCTTCTTCCTTCCTTCCTTCCTTCCTCTCTCTCTTACTCTCTCTCCTTCCATCCATCCTTCCTTTTTTCTTCTTTTAAAAAAATAGAATCACACTATCTAATTTCTTGTTTTGCTTTTCTGCTTTGCAATTCCCTCCTGCTGCACAGGCATTCAAAAGATAGGTGTTAAAAGGAAAGAAGTGAGATTTCTCACACCACTTGGTTTTTTTCATTGAATAGCTCTTGGCCTTATTTCTTACCAGCATGTGTAACTATACTTCATTCATTCTGATGGCTACATGCTACTCTTATATGAATGTGCCAAAATGTATTAACCAGTTCTTTACTGTTTGATTGATCCTCCTTTTCACTGTTGTAAATAATGCTGCCATGAATGTCCTTACACACATATCTTTGCACACTCATGCAACCATTTTTATAGGATAGATTTCTAGAAATGGAATTGCTGGTTAAGTGCACACCCATTTACATGTTTGATGGCCAGCACTGGACTGTCCTCTAAAGCTCTTTTACCAGTTTCCATGGCGGTGTCTTCTCACGTTACCCTCTTGTTCCTGCAGGATGAATCAGGCACCAACTGTGGGCTTTGAGCAGGATGTCGGCAGTCGAACCACCCACCATTTCATGTACCCTGAGAGTGCCAAGAACCTGCCCGCCAACGTCAGCTTTGTGCTGGTGCCCTTCAAAGCCCTGGACCTACTGTGGATCGCCAGTGCCCTGTCCACAGGGCAGATCCGATTGTGAGCCACTCTGCTGGCTGGGAGTGGAATATGGGTGACAGTTCCACCTTGGAAGGAGTCTTCCAGGGACAGGATCTTAGAATTCCTTTAATTTGAATATTTTGGCCAAGAGGGGCTGGTGAGGAGAGAGGCAACAGTAGGGAGGGACCAAAATGGTGGGTTAGCTGAGGCCACAGCTTGTTCTGGGTCACTTCCTGCATGGTGGCAGCTAGCATACTAGTGTAGCAAAGTGGGGAAAGACCAATCTGGTTTTGGTCTCCTTCCCAGGAGGTGGCTCCTGACTGTAGGAGCTCTGCCTGCTGAGAACTTTCTTTGGAGGCAGTTGCTCAGTCACAGCTAGGGGCCTCAGGAAATGCAGTTCACCAAGTATTTTTCTAACAGCTTTATTGAGATGTAATTCACACACCATAAAATTCACACATTTAAAATGTACATATAAATAGCTTTAGTATGTTCGCAGAGTTGTGTAACCATTACCACAATTAATTTTAGAGCACATTCATGTTCTAAAGATGAAGATCTTTAATCTAAAGATAACCCTGTAACCCTTAGTCATCACCCCCATTTCCTCCACCTCTACTCCCCAGCTCGAGGCAACCACTAATCCACTCTCTGTCGCACCAGTTTGTCTGTGTGTGTAAAAAATGTATACGTGTAACATAAAATATACCATTTTAACCACACAGTTCAGTAAATTAAGTACATTCATATTGCTGTGCAAACCTTACCATAGTCCAAGTCTAGAATTTTCCCATCATCTCAAATGGAAACTCTGTACCTATTAAACACTAACTAACTCCCCATTCTTCCCTCCTTCCAGCCCCTGATAACCACTTCTTTCTGTCTCTATGATTCAACTATTCTATGTATTTCATATAAGTGGAATCATACAGTGTTTGTCCTTTGGCATCTGGCTTATTTCACTAGCATAATGTTTTCAGGGTTCATCCATGTTGTAGCATGTGTCAGGATTTCACTCCTTTTAAAGGCTGAATAGTATTCCATTGTGTGGATATACCATATTTGTTTATCCATTTATCTTTCAATGGACAATTGGATTGTTTCCACCTTTTGCTTGTTGTCACCATGTGTTTTTTAAACACATAAGTGTAAGTTACAGTTTTCTGACTTTATCTTATGTTTGGGAGACATAAGGGCTAAAATAAATGCTGTAGAGTTTAAGTCCCATAAATACTCAGAAAGGGGCATGTAGGTTATAGGCACCATGGGTGCCTAAAACAGAAGGAGGGATTTATGCCAAATATGAGGAGAGTAGTGAGAGGGTTATTGTGAGCAGAGGTTAGAGCATAGACATGGTGGGTGTGAGAGGATTGGCTAACTCAAGTGGAGAGGTCACAGCAGAGAGCTGTTGGAAGAAAAGTTGGGGCTGGGTTATGGAAGACCCCAGTGCTTGTCTAAAACATCCTTATTTTATCCTGAAGGACATGGGGAGCCATTGAAGGTTTCTGAGCAAGGTATTGCAGTGATGTGCTGTGGGAGAGCAGTCTGGAAGCAGGGGAGCCTGATATGAGGCTGTCATCACTCAGGCCTGGGTGGGAAGAAGAGCATCCCTGAGTCCATGGGGCCATCTCAATGTTATTTTTCTTATTGCTTGCAGCACTTATGCCCCAGTGAAGTCCTTCCTTCGAGTGGACAAAGAAAAGGTAAGCTCCCTCCTCCTCCTCCTTCATTCCCACCTCAAGGGAAACAGTGCAAGCTTGACTTGTGATGTGCCTAGTCCTGTGGCTCAGGTATCTCCCAATACCCTTCTGTAAACTTCAGAGCCCCCATCTGCTGGTATACCTGACTCCCACAGAGGCCACAGGAACCAGGGAATCCTGGCTCAGTCTCCAAGTCCCAGAAGCCCTTATGTCCTCCTTACCTTTTCTCCTCTCAGGTCCAGATCTACAACCCAGCCTTCTTCAAGTACATCCACGACAGGTGGACAGAGCATCACGGGCGGTACCCTTCCACTGGGATGCTGGTACTCTTCTTTGCCCTGCATGTGTGTGATGAGGTGGGTAGCCCAGTCTGGCGGTAAAATAATGAGACCCATGGAACAGTGGGAGTCAGCCCTTCTCAAGGCTTAGCAGTGCCTCAAGAGGAATATGTTTTTGTAGGCAGAAACCAGGTGATTTTCATTCTCATTTCTAGGCTGCAAAGTATAGATATGCATTACCCAAACTTAATACTTTCATGATTTTACCAAATCTGGAATTACTTCACTGAAACGTTAAATTTATTTAAAAAGGAAATCGAATACTACAACCATAATTGATATTACTTGCCATAAAAGAATAACTATTAACATAAATGGAATAGAAACAATGTAGTTAAGCTTCAGCAGCTGGTGTGTCCCACATCTACTGTTAGAAATGTAGGTTAATCATTCAAGGAGCCACATCTCTATCAGGAAGGGCTCCTGTGTCTTAATAGGGCAGCGCTCACGCCCAGCACACCCACTTTTTTTTCCCTGTTTCAGTTTTATTACCAGTGTGCTCTTTAGTGTACAGTATTGGGTACTTGACTAGTTTTCAATAAAAGTACTCCATTAAGGAAGAAAAAAAAAGTTAGCAAGAGTTCGAGAGCCTTCAGACTAGCCCCAAACTGAGGCGTTCTTGATGTCACCGGACGGGTGGGTGGAAGGAGAACCGTAAGGGAGAAGTCTCCCTCCAGGTCAGTGTCCTTAGCGCCAGAGCTGGGTGTCCCGCCCTGGGCATTGATGAGCTCCAGGCCTTCGGCTATGGTCGGGTCGCTGTGGCTCCTTTCTCCTCCTCAACCACGACCAAGTCTCTCCCGCGCCCTGTGCTCCTGGTCCACTACGTGGGGTGACCTGCGCCGCCCTCCCCCGCAGGTGAATGTGTACGGGTTCGGGGCCGACAGCCGGGGCAACTGGCACCACTACTGGGAGAATAACCGGTACGCGGGCGAGTTCCGGAAGACTGGCGTGCACGACGCCGACTTCGAGGCCCACATCATCGACATGCTGGCCAAGGCCAGCAAGATCGAGGTCTACCGAGGCAACTGAGCCCAGCCTTGCCGCGACTCTTCAGGCCCCGTTGCGAGGCGCCGGCGAGCGCCCCAGCGGGAACTCCGGGCCAGCCCAGGGGGCTGCGGCCTCGGCGCAGGCGTGGCGCCCCGTTGGGCGTTGGCAGGCAATCGGGAGCGACGCCAGACGCGGTCTGGACCAATCAAGCTGCAGTCCAGTGAGCGCTGGCTGTCCCTCGCCAATCACAAGACTCTGGGGGCCAGCCTGGCACTAGCACCAATCAGCGCTGCCGTTGGGCGGAGCCTCTTCCTCAGCCAATTATGCGACTCAAGGAGAACTTCCGGCGCTGGGCTCCGTCTCCTCCAATCAATGGCCTTTAGAAGTGGGCTGGCGGCCACTCAGTCCCCATTCCACTATGCTTTTGGGTAGGGTTTAATTTCACGCTTTCTGAGGAGTAGGAGTTGGGTGTGGCCTCGAGAAGTACTTTCTTTAGACTTGGCAGCAGGCGTCTCAGTCGCTTGCCAGCCTGGCCCTCCGTGGGGCGCCGAAAAGGAAACGCTGGGGAAGGCGCGGGGCAGCGGCGCCTCGGCCTCCCCTTCCCGGGGGGGCCCTCGTGGCTTCGGGGCGGGCGGAGATTTGTTTGCAGAGGCTTTCTGGTGGTCGAGGGGAGGTCAGGTGGTTTCCAGGGAGCGCATTTTCCCCTAAGGGAAAAGCTAGAGCCTCCCAAACCGCCCCGGACCTTCGAGAGAACTAGACCCCTCATTTCCTTTCTCGGTCAGGCCCAGATGGGTAAGTGTAAACCCACCAAAGAAACGCGGTGACTCCAGAGGGCGCGTGGGTCCAGTTCTCCTCCACCTCCTCTCATTCCCCTCCCGTCTTTGGCCACCCTATGGAATGGCCTTTCTGACCATGGCATTTAGCGTCTCACCAGAAAACCAGAATTGTGTTCACCTCTTGCGGGGCAGGGGGGCCGGAATTTGCCTAGGGCTTAACTCCGGAACGCAGGTGTAAGGAACAGGGCAGGGGATGAGGAAGCCCTGTCACATCAAATGTAAGGTGCTTCTCACTCACGTGCACCTTTGGCCCTTACTGTTTCGCCCACAACCTTTCGAGTGTGCGTACACACACAAACAGTCCTTGGCTGGCTCTAAGGAGAGAGAGCAACACGTGGGAAAGAAGGCTGGCGATGTGGAGCCCAGCTGTTTAGTCCTTCATCCATTGTCCCAAAGAGGAGTAGGAAATCTCTTGGGAGTGAAATTTGCTTTGGGCTCATAATTTAGTTAACCTGAAATTACGAAGAGTGGTTGACCAATAAAAATTCTTTTCAAATTCTGAGCTGCCATGCAAATAGCGAAGGAGGAGTAGACTTGCCCCTGCATGCCTCTTCCCCTGCCCACACATCCCCTCCTCCATGCTCAGCTCCTGCCTTTTCCCTCTAACCCACTTTCCATTTCCAGCTCTAGAAGGGCTGGGAAGCTAACAACCAGAGGTTACAGCTGGCAGCTATTTGCATGACTGAACCCAGCTTAAGTCCCTAGAGGAAACTGTTGAAGGTATTCTCACCTTTCAAGCTTGGGGAAGTGTATGAGGTGGGAAAGTGCTTCTGTGAAGCTTCCAAACCACTAAAAAGGATCCCCCTTTCCAACAGTGATGAACACAAAAACCACCATTTTTCTTAGTTGATACTACCCAGCACCTTCCTGGCCATTGATGTAGTTCCTACAGCTGGCTGGGGAAACCAAAACCCGCAGGGGAATATATTGGAAGGTTAGGGTGGGGCAGTGGGCACCCCTAAATATTAATATATTGAGGACTTAGCATGAGGATGTTCCTTCCCAATTCCAAAAGTAGGAAGGGTAAAAAATGGGGGTGGATTTGGGGGCCTTTTAATGGAACGCCTCTCTCAGGGCCTCCCCCACCATTTCAGAGTCGAGGCCCCAACCATTCTTGCCAGCCTCATCTCAGTGCTTCCTGAAGAAGCTGTTTTGAGTGTTTAGAAGATGAAAAAAAAAAATGCAATTATGCCAAACAGTATTGAGCAGAATAATTTATTTCTTTTCTTTTCTTTTCTTTTCTTTTCTTTTTTTTTTTTTTTTTTGGTTTGGTTTTGTTTAAAACATTAATAAATCCCCATTCTGGAAGAGGTAGGTCCCAGCATCCAGCCCAAATCTCTTTTCTGCAATAGTTATTTAAACAACTGTTTTTTTATTTTCTTCCCTTTCTCTCTCTGAATTAAAAAGAACACAAAAACTATGTAGTCATTCGTCCATTCTGAAGTACATTTTATTGTGGAAAGAAGGTGTATATGTCAGTGGGGAGCTGTGACTAAGTAATGGCTAAGACCGTTGGGGGGATGTAAAGGGGGGAGGATGACTCCCAGACACCCTCCCCTTATACCTGAGGCCTCCCAACCCCCAGCTGCCAGCTATACCCTCCAGGAGGGTGGTTCTTCACCTCTGTTCTTCACGGGCCCCAAGTGTATCAGCAGGGCAGAGACTGTCCACTGTCAGGGCCAACACCGTGTGCAGATCCAGCAAACACCAGAATAGGGCTTTTCCCCTCCATTTCCAAGTTCTGTGGAACTTCATGATGCCATAGGTGTGGGTTGGCAGGGAATTGGCAAAATGATAGGAGCAGGTGCCACAGACCTCTGGGGCAGCTGCCTGTGCCTCTTCCTTGGGCTGCCTGGAGCCATTCAAGCCTGCAGTGGAATGCCATAAAACATACAGTTTTATAGTTTGGTGAATCAGATAACATTGGTCTCACGATGGACTTCTTAGGGTCTGTAGTCACTTGGTGTCTTACAACCCAGTTTCTGCCAGTGCTCAAGAGCAAGTCCGGAGTTGCTTTTCAAATGGAGAATACTTTTTGGTGGAGGAGGGAATTGATCTTTTTCTAAAACCATAGGACTCCATAAAACATCTCTCTCCACTACAGACAGTCTCCAAGAGCATTTGGTTGGCCGAGTCCTAAGGCCCAGGTCATGGTGTTCACATAGCCTGCACTGCTGAGAACTATTTCTTGTCTGGGTGCCACTCAGAGCCACTGCCTTATGGATTATAAGTCACTACACTTGGTTGGAGCAGCACTCCAGATGTTTTATCTGTTGCCTCCAGAATCAAGAGTCCCACCAAATCATGTGTCTTTTTTTTTTTTTTTCCCAAATGTTGGACAAGGACTGTGTTGGTTTGATCCAGCAAAGATGCCACATATGGAACCACAGGTTGGCATTACTACTTATTTACATTTGCAATAAACTACTGTTGTTCTCCATGATTCAGATGGTGAGTAAATGGGATAAGGAAGAAATCACGTACCCCTCCATAACTTAGGTTGGATGGCAGCACCAGTCTGCACATCCTGCTGGGATGTGGTATTGCATTTGACTTACTATGTTGGAGATAGTTCCAGGGACTTCTATTAGGCACATCTCATCATAACCATTATCCCTCCATGGGTCCAGTTGCCAATATGATGATTTTGCCAGGTGGTAAATATCTCTCCTTATGAAACTGAGGAAACAACCTTAAAATGGGTCTGTGGTCTCACTGGACCTACCATTAAATGGACTTAGACCAGAGCTCCATCTAAAAGATGATGAGCTTATAATAAGCTCTCATAATAAGCTCTGACTAACTGGTGAGCTGCATTGGCATTCGGGTCTCAGCCAGTGGCTGATAACTCCCAAAGGTCTAGGTACTTCCCTTTCCACAGTGCACTGTCACTCCAGGAAATGGGTTCCTCTGGAAAGTCTTGGGAGAAGAGTCACACTATATACCTGCTACGTCATAGGATCTCTCCTCAAAGGACACTGAGATCGCCTTGAAAAATGCTCCAGGTATGTGACGTGATTAGGTCTGGGAACTAGGTGAGAGGTTGTAAATCTCCAACTTTGTGACCCAGGTTTCCTCTCAGCACACCTAGAATTTTCCCTCCTATACCCATCAAGCAGTATTTTAGTAAGTTGCCCAACATCTCTTTCATTTCTGGGGAACTTAATGGTCGATTAACTATTGTCCCAAATCCTTATAGGTCAAAACTCTAATGGCCAAACTGGATTGTTGTACATGTGCCTCCCTACCTGAGCTAGCTTTCTGGTCTTTATCAGGCTTGGATCAAATTCTCTGACCTACACGTAACAGCCACCGCAGAGTTCTTTAAAGATGGTGCCCAAGTTGCTAATGCGATTAGTTTTTTTTTTAAAACCATTTTTGTTGTGGGATAAAATACATATATAGAAAAGAATATAAAAATAAATGTACAAAAATATATAGTTAATGAATTATTACTGGTTTTTAAAGCTCCGTAATGGAAATTTATTTGGTAAAGCAAAGAAAGGATAATATTGTCATATAATATATATTATAGATTATAAATAGATAGGATTGTATATTATAATTTCTATGATAAAGGAAAAACAATTTCCACTGCTATTTGGATACCAAAATGGACTGAAGAAAAAAAGAGGTGATTCAACATGTTATATAGAACAGTTTGAAAAGCTAGAATTTTATTTATTTTTCTGCCTTATTGAGAGATAATTGACATAGAATATTGTATATGTGTATATGGTGTAGAATGTAGTGATTGTATACATTGCAAAATGATTACCACAATAAGGTTAGTTAACACATCCATCATATATAGTTAAATTTTGTGTGTGTGTGTTGAGAACTTTCAAAATCTACTTTCTTAGCAACTTTCAAACATACATTACAATATTAACTACAACCACCATGCTGTTCATTACATCCCCAGAGCTTATTTATCTTATAACTGGAAGTTTATACCTTTGACCACCTTCACCCACTCCTATACCCTACTCCCTGGCAACCACCAATCTGCTGTTTATGAGTTTAATTTTTTTAGATCCACATATAAGTGAGATCACACAGTATTTGTCTTTCTCTGTCTGACTTACTTCACTTAGCATAATGCCCTCAAGGTCCATCCATGTAACAAATGGCAGAATTTACTTCCTTTTTATGGCCAAATAATACTCCACTGTATATATATACCATGTTTACTTCATCCATTCATTTGTTGATGAACACTTAGTTTGTTTCCATGTCTTGGCTATTGTAAATAATGCTCCAGTGAACATGGGGGGTGCAGATGTCTCTTCCAGGTGGTGATTTCATTCCTTTAAATTTGTACCCAGAAATAGAATTGTTGGATCATGTGGTAGTTCTATATTCACATGCAAAAGAATTAAACTGGACACCTATCTCACACCACTCACGAAAATTAACTACAAATGGATTAGACTTAAATATAAGACCTGAAAGTAAAATATGTAAAGGACTAACATAATAGGGAGAAAAACCAGTCTGGTTAAAAAAATGAGCAGATCTAAATAGACATTTTTCCAAAGAAGACACACAGATGGCCAACAGGTATGTGAAAAGATGTGCAACATCATTAATCATCAGAGAAATGCAAATCAAAACCACAGTGAGATAACACCTCACTCCCGTTAGACTGGCTACTGTCAAAAAGACAAGAGATAACCAGTGCTGGTGAGGATGTGGAGAAAAAGGAACACTTGTGCACTATTGGTTGGAGTGTAACTTGGTGCAGCTACTATGGAGAACAGTATGGAATTTCCTTAATGAATTATTTTAAGATGAACACTCATGTAACCACCACTCAGGTTGTGCAAGCTCCCCAGAAGCCTCCCTGCTCCATCTTCCTTGCCAAACACAACCCCCTACCTTCCCCTGAAGTCTGCCACTACCCTGACATTCCATATTCACTCGAGTGTTTCTGGATACTCTATTCTCTTTCATTAGTCTGATTGCCTAGACCGGAGTCCATGGGGAGATTTAGTTTACAATAAAGATGGTCTCTCAGATCACTTAGGAAAATGTCAATGTTTAAATAAAATTTATTGGGATAACTAGATAACCATTTGGGGAAAGATAAAATTAAATCCATACCTTAAATCATTCACCAAAATGCCAAATAAATCAGAACTAAGTGTAAAAAATAAAACTCTAAAAGTAGTAATTTTTTTATACATTAAAATAGCTTTGTAGGGGGGAGAGTATAGCTCTGTGACAGGGCACATGCTTAGCATGCAAGGGGTCCTGGGTTCAATCCCCAGTACCTCCACTAAAGTAAGTAAGTAAATAAATAAACCTAATCCCCCACCTGCCATAAAACAAAAACAAACAAAAAATAAAATAAATAAAATAAAATAGCTTTGTAGCTGGTTTTTGGATTGGGACATTTTTTCATGCTTTGGATAGTTCCCTGTATTGCTAAAAATGGGAGCTCTTTCTCTCTCCCTCCCTCCCTCCCTCCCTCTTTCTTTCTTTCTTTGATAGACTTTTTTTTTTTTTTAGAACAGTTTCAGGTTTACAGCAGAATTGAGCAGAAAACAGAGTTCCTACATAGCCCTCCCCACCCACACATATATATTCCCCTACCCTCAACATCCCTTATCAGTGTGGCATATTTGATTCAATCAATGAACCAACATGGGCACATTATTATCAACCAAAGTCCATAGTTTACATTAGGATTTACTCTTGATGTTGTACATTCTATGCATTTTGACAAATGCATAATGACATGTAGCCACCACTATAGTATCACACAGAATAATTTCATTGCCCTAAAAATCCCTTGTGCTCCATCTATTCATTCCTCCCTCCATCTCCCCAAACCCCTGGAAACCACGATCTTTTTATTGTTTCTGTAGCTGTGCCTTTTCCAGAATGTCATTTGGTTGGAATCGCACAGTTTGTAGCCTTTTCAGACTGGTTTCTTTCGTTTAGTAATATGTCTTTTTAAGTTTCTTCTATGTCTTTCATGGCTTGATAGATCTTTTTTTTTACTGCACATATATTTTTTAATTTACATATATGTACTGTTCATTGTAAGAACGTTTAGAGATTTAGCTTTTTAAACTTACATAGTTATCAGAGGAATAAAGCCAACCACAAAATAAGAATTAACTCAAAAAGATACATACACCCTGCTATTAACAGCAACATTATTTATAATTGCCAAGATATGGAAGCATCTTAAGTGCACATCAATAGTTGAATAGGTGGGAGCTTTTTCATTTTGTGTGTGTGTGTGTTTTCCTAACATTTGTCCATGTCAGTTTCATTTCTTACCTATGACTTCACTGAGCTCATGGAAAGCTAGGTAAGTGTGATATTTAGTCACATACTTTGCAGACACCTTCCTTGGTTTTCCTCTGTTTCCACAGAGTTGGTTTTGTGTGGTTGCTTATTTAACCTCTCTCTGTCACGATGGAGGCTTTTTAAATAATTGGAAATTGTAGATTGTTCTCTCTTCTGAAATAGTGGAACAAGAAACTGCTTGGGAATTTTGTGTACCTGGATGGATACATCTACTATCTGGATTGGCACTAGAGTGGCTGGACAGGTTTTCCAACAGCCGTTCCAAAGGAGGGGGTGAAGTGGGGATGGGGGTAGGGTTGTTGGGGGGAGTGGTATGGTGGTAAGGATAAGCTAGGTTATGTTACAGTAACAGACATCCTTCAAACGCCCAGAGGCTTGAAACAACAAAGTTTATTTCTCACTCAAACCACATTTCCATCATGGGCTGTGCACGTCACAGTCACTCAGGGACCTGGGCAGACAATGGCATTATCTGTGGTGGATCTGGGTTTCAAGGGCAGGAAAAGAGAATCTGGTCAATCACATGCTGGCTCGTAAAACTTCTGTCAAGAAGTTCCCATTTTCTTGTTGCCAAAGGAGTCCCATGGCCATGCCTCAGTCTAGCAAGGATCTGTATTCTTCTGGGAGAGGCACCATCTTTAAATGAGCAGTAATACAGTCTGAACACAGAGAGCTCTTTGGAAGGAAACACTGGAATTTATGGCCTGGCCAGGAGTGGATGGCTACTCACTTGGCTGGCACTCTGGCTGAATGCCAGGGGAAGAGCAGAATGCTATTAAGTATTTTACCGTTACAGGAACAGCTGAGGGCTGCCATTCAGGAGGCAAGGAGCTGCCTCCTGTGATGTATTTAGCAAGGTAAGAAAACATCATCCCTTGCTAGGTGAGGGGAAGGGTAAAATCCTAAACCTACATTTAAAAAAATCAAATTACTCCTTTCTGAATGTGCTTTAGGAATCAATGCTCCTTCTCACTACCGTTCCAGAAGAGTAACAGCCTCTGCAGTCTATGCCTGGGTGAAAACTAAGGTACAAAAATGCAAGAAGATGCCCCCTCCCCCAAAACTTGCTGAACTGTGGGTATCAGGATCAGCTTTTTCCTCTGAGAATATAGAAACAACACCTTTCCTCTAACAACTGTTTCTGTTCCTGAGAATAATGCAGGCTCTTTCTGGCAACATGGCTTCTCTCTAGGGAGAAGGCTTGAAGGAGAAAGAACATATGGTATCTGCATTCAGAGGGATCAGAGTTCAGTCCTCCTTTTGCTATGAAATAATTTTGCCTTTCTATAAATTTAAAACTGTTCTAAAATATAAAGTCTATAAAAAAAAAACAAACCCACATTTTTTAAACAGAAGGAGTTAGGGGAGGAGGGTAATGTCCAGAAGAGCCAACCAATCAGGACCCATTGGTTTAGAGCAAGAAAGTTTTATTGTGTGAATTTACTGACATTAGGGTTGTGGGTTTTTTTTTTCTCTTTATTCTTGTCCTTAAAATGAGAGTTTAATTAAGATTTAGAATCTAGTGTTCTCATTTATTGAGTTTATTTCAATAACTAACTTTCTCATTTCTAAAATTTCTGATCTTGGTTACTTCTACCCAGTAGGATGCTGGTAAACTGTCTCTCTGAAAACAAACTGAAATGCCTGATTTGTAGCGTTTACTGATTTCTGTGGTGTAAGTACTCCTAGCACTTCAAGCTATGAAGTGATTTAACAACCAGCTCTTGTGAGTTTCAATACACCACTGCTCTTGTCTAAATTTGCTTCATAATTCCTTGCTCTTGTTCAGTGAAATGTATTCTATTCTCTTTTTCTTTTATTATTATTTTTTTGGTGGGGGAAGGTAATTAGATTTATTTATTTTTAGAGCAGGTATTGGGGATTGACCCTAGAACCTCATGCATGCTAAGCATGCACTCTGTCACTTGAGCTATATCCTTCCCCCTGTTCTCGTCCTCTTTGAATATCCAAACATTCTTCAAGTCTTTTATAAGGACATTCTATACAATTAATTTTATTTGGGGTGAATTTTCTTTATATCATTTTTTGAAGTAAAGTTGTACAACACAGAGATTCAATATTTTTATAGATGATACTCCATTTCATTATTAGGAAACAATGGCTGTATTTCCCTGTACTGCACAATATATCCTTGTTTCTTATTTATTTTATATATAGTAGTTTGTATCTCCTAATTGTGTACCCCTCTTGCCCTTCCCCTCTTCCCTCTATTGTCTGCAGTCTTAGCATTTGATTTCTTCTCTCCCTACAATCCACAGTTGGGTTTAGCAATGGGCTCCATCCAGGTCCCCACCCCTTTGGGCCTTATTCTCGAACCAGGTGTGCTGATTCAGCCATCAGGGGATATCACAGACCAGGCAGGCAGTCGACAAGGTTGGGAGGGTGGGGATTGCTCCAAGTCCTCCCGCCGCCTCTCTGGGCCTGTGTCTTGATGAAAATCTCCTGTCCAACCAGCGTGCATGAAGCTCCCATCCAGCCGGCCCCTCCAAGCTGCGAGCCTGCCTTTGGTTCTTGTGTACAGCCCTTCCAGGCCCCTCAGTGCCTGGGACCTCACAGCCTTCAGCTTCAGGGAGCCCAGCAAGCTTTGGCTTCAGCCCTATTCACCACTTTGCCTTTTCGCTCCATTGCTCGTCCACAGAAATATTCACCTCATTTTTGGGTCAGGCGGTATGTTTCCTGTTTTCTAGTTGTATCTTTTCTGTATCACTGTTGTGTTTTGGGGTGAAAGTGGGTATCACGTAACTGGAATGCTGGCACTGCACGAGGCCTCCCTCCCCCATTTCACTCCCTCCCCCTTCCCAGGCCTTGCCAGAGCACACCTCACACTGCTCCCCCACCTCCCCACTTCCCCTTATCCCCAGCCTTTCTGGAGCCTTGCTCCCCTTCTCGCTCCCTTTTTTTCTCAGAACTCCCTCCCCACACTGTGGCTTGCATGCGCCCCTCACACCTGCAGTCACTTGGGTACCTGCTTCACTTCAGTCTCTCTCTCTGACACTTGATCCCATCTGGACCCTCTGTTGCTCAGTCTGGACTCTGGCCCGCACCCTACCCCACTCACCCTGAGGTACCTGTAATCACTCACAGCAAATAAGTTGGGAAAAAAAGATATTTTAAGACCTACAAAAATTTAGAAAACCTTCTGCCCAAGAATTGCCACTTCAGGAAACACAAGTAAATCATTTATAATACTGAGGAAAGCTTTTTTTTTGCCATGACGTGAAATCTAGATTTCTTAAAAAATAAAATCTGAGCAGTATTAAAATTAAATTTTTGTGCAGTATTAAGAAAAAATGATTTTGTAAAGACAAACTAGGAAAACATCTACCGCTCAAGACAAAGTCTAATTTCCCTAAAATAGAAAGGTAGGTAAAAATTGTTGAGGACTGGCAGTTCAATAGCAAAATGGTGTTGAGGGGAGGGTATAACTCAAGTGGTAGAGTGCTTGCTTAGCATCCACAAGGTCCTGGGTTCAATTCCCAACACCTCCTCTAAAAAATAAATAAGTAAGTTAAACCTAATTACCTCCCTACACACCATAGCAAAATAGTGAGACAAGAATGGGCAGCACCCCAAAAGAGAAAATACATAATACCAATAAATTGAAAAATTGCCAAACTTCACTAAATCAAAAATAAAAAAGCAGTTACATAATCTATTTTTGCTACTTAAACGGGCAGTTTTAAAAACTGGCAATGGAGTTGGCAAGCACGTAGTAGGTATTTTTGTTATTACTGCAACAGCGTAAGTTGGTAAAAACTTTTCAGCAGGCTACATCAGCAGTGTGTTAAAATGTTAAGTGTCTCCACTCTTTGACCCAACAACTCTACTTCTCGGAACACATCCTGAGTGAGTATCAGTGGGGCAGGGAGGAGCTGGATCCTGTGTTCACCGTGGGCAACACAGCACAGTGGAAGCCCCCAGATGCCTATCATTAGGAGCCATGAAGTAAATGCTGGGGCAGCTACACGCTGGAATGATGCCATTGTTGAGAGTGAGGTACATCCACATCACATTTGAGAGATACACTGGTAAGTGAAAAGGCAGGCTACACAAGAACAAATGTTCACATTTTTGTAAAAGGAAAGTAGGTTGATATATGCAAACAGAAGGCAAACAGTTCACCAAACTGTCAGCAATGATGATCCCAGAGAGGTAGGGACATAGAGCACTTGTATGTTTTTTTAATATATACACACACACACGCATCTTTTTTTAATGAGCATATATTAGTCTAATAAGCAGAAAAATACAAGTAAAAACAAATCATGATTAGTAAAGCGTTTCATAATTATTTTTAAATTTCTTAACATAATGAATATGGGTATAGCTCTAATTTATCCATCCTTATTCATACAGACAATGTATGAATTAAAGTAACCAATAGTGGTATTAAGGATGAACAGCATTAGTTTTCACTTGATCATAAATTCCTTTCCAAACTCTGCAGCTCACCTCCAGGCAGTGTGACACCCATGGGTGAGAATCAACTCACTGGGCCAGTTGCATCAGAAAACCACCTGAAGTCCTCTGGCTGCTGTGACTGACAACAGGTACTTGAGCAGACAGAGCAATTGCAGGTGGTGAAGGTAGGCCTGGATCATCTCCCTTGCAGGCCAGTCCCTCTGAAGATTCACTGAATTCCATGCTTCTCCCCAAATCTGAGGTTCACACAAGTAGCCAAGATGCTCAAACAGGGAGAAACAGGGATATCCTCTTGGCATAGAAAACAGTTAAAAGGGATGGGCTGGAACATCTCTGAATTTGAGAAGGAAGGTAGCCAGGGGCAAGAGACATTTGTGTCAAGTCTCTTGTCACAAAGGACAGAGAAGGGGGGCTACTCCCCATGCTCCATCCATGCATGGGGCTCATACAGCTGTGCTGCCCGGGCCACTCCTGCCCTCTGCCCACACCACTCTCATTCTTCAGGGGCTGGAGGCTGGTCCCAACACCCCTGGCCAGAAAACAGGCAGGGGATCCTAGGGCCAGCAATTACTAGCAGTGACCACATTATTATAAAGCTGGGGGAAACTGTGTCTTTCTTCCCTCTCCTTTTAAAGGGAGAGGGAAGAAAGACTAAACTTTTCAAAATGCATTTTTTCCTACCTTCCCCCATCATTTGCACAATTTTTGTCAAGTCCAAACGTAATTTAAAATGAGGTAGGTAGTTTCTCTCTACTCGTGCCTTCATCTCTGTGGTGACTGTCAAGGGCTAGGCCGTGAAAGCACTAGTGTCCACGCAGGGGGAGCGCCAAGGGCGGGCACCACTGACTGCTGCAGCTTCTCAGTTGGCTATTTTCTCAATCTCGTCCAAATCATCCGTATCCAGTCTTTCTATTTTTTTATCTGGGGGAGAAATGGAATTCAAAGAGAGATCAACATGGGGTTACACAGAGACAACCACCAGGGAAGGGGCCACACAGCAGGGAGAGAGGAAACTCAGGTCTCCGCCCCCTAGGAACTTCTGTGCCTCTGGCCACAGGGATCCTTCACGGAACCCCAGAGGCTTCCGGTGACTGAGCGAGGGACACTGACAACAGTCAGAGCACTGGGCCCTGCAGCCTGGCCAAGGGGGACTGTCATTCAAGTCCCCGAGCCCCAAACTCTCCAGGTGTGCTCTTTGAGAACTTCCGCGTTGTAGGGAAGGAGGAAAATGGGACGGAAACAAAGGCCTCTCTCAGGGACACAGGAAAACCTCCCCTTCCCCCTGACTTGCCCCTGTAAGGCAAGGGCGGGGCAGGGATCCTCCAGAGGACTCACTGAAGTGCTCCTGGATTCTGTTCAGGATGTTCATGCTGTGCTTGCTGTCCACCATGTTCACTGCCAGGCCCCTCTTGCCAAAGCGGCCGGTGCGCCCGATCCGGTGCAGGTAGGTCTCATTGTCCGGGTTCCCATCCTTGTCCACGGGGAGGTCAAAGTTGATGACGACAGACACCTGTTCAACGTCGATGCCTGCAGGGAGGAGAGGTGGAGAGGAGTAAGGCAGGATGTAACTCACTGTCACCCACACTCGGGCCTGCACACACCAACCTCAGGTGGAAGAAGAGTCTGGGACGGGCCAGCTCTGGGATTTGGACAGAGGGGCAGATGGCAGAACCCAGAGGGGAAAAACAGAACTTCCACAGATGCTGGCCAAATTACAAGATCAGTCAAAGCCTCTGCTGGATACAAGTATGTGGAGAAGCAGCTAAAGCCTCACTGGGGACCCCAAGAAGAGCAGGCGCCATTCTAAACCACTAAGTCAGGACTCCTGGTTTCTGCAAAAGTTATCATCTGCTGAGGGAATCTAAACAGGCTCTCCTAGCAAACAGTGTCGCTACCAAGCGCACCTGCTCTCCCCCACACCACCAGAGTGTCTCCCACACGAGGATTTCTCTTGCTCCCTTGAGCCTAGCATACTGAGGTATGTTCTGTGCTCACCGCGGGCACACACATTGGTGGTGACCAGAACCTTCTCTTTGCCCTCTCGGAAGCGCTCAATCACGGCAGCCCTCTGCTCCACCACCATCTCACCGCTCAGCAGAGCCACCTGGTGGCCTTCTTTTGAGAGCTCTGCTGCCAGCCAGCTAGCTGTTTTACGGGTCTGAAAGGAAGACAACAGTTGAAAAATGAAGTAACTTAAGAGAATATTTTTGATCTGGAAGACTACTTTAGCAGCTAAGCGTTACAATTCCTACAATTCTTAACATGATATAGTGTGAAAGTAACAATGTCACTTGTGTGGTAATCGTAAAAAAATATTAATTTTAATATAATTACAAGGGGAAAAAAAATCAGAGAAATTCTAAAAACTAGTTAGTAGCCTGGCCTCTTCAAGATGTCCATGTCATGAAAGGTGGAGAAACTGTTCGAGATTAAGGGAGTCTTAACAGACATGACACTAAATGCAACAAACAATCTCTAATTGGCTCTAAGGTTTAACAGCAGGAGCCAAAAGCAATGAAGAACATTTTGGTACATACGGGGAAAGTGGCACGTGAATGGGCTGCAGAGGGGACACTAACGCTGCCATCATCGTGAAAAGTGCGACAATATATTGTGCTCATGCAGGAGTAGTCTCATTCTTAGGAAGCATCTGAAGTGTCCTGATGTCCACCACTCACCTTAAAATGCTTCAGCAAAAAAGAAAAAGTCCAGATATCCCACACACACAAGCTTATGGGTAAAGCAAATATGGCTAAGTGTTGACAATAGGTGACAGGTCTAACTGTGCTTATTTTATTTTTTTTCATCTTTTCTGTAGGTTTAAAAGTTTCAATCTGATGACTGAAAAATTGTGCTGAACACTGGAATTTGACACAACATTGTAAAATGATTATAAATCAACAAAAAATGTTAAAAAAAAAGGAAATAATACACAAAATGTTATGATAAATCAGAGAAAAAAATGTGACAGTGAGTGTGTATATGTCCATGAATGACTAAAAGTTTCAATCTGAGTTTGGGGGAGGGATGCCAGTCCTCAAAAAAATTTTTTTTTAATTTACAAGTCTTCCATTAACAGAGTAAGAGCTGTCTTATTTTTATATCCCTTAACAGCATTTTGATGTTTTCTTCAGAGATCTTATTCCTGAAAAAATTTTTTGGATCCTCAGTTTAATGGGATCCATCCATCCTTCCATTTTCTAAGTGTTTGTGTTTGAGACTGAAAAACTACTTATTTTCTATTAATTTTGTAACCATTTTGTTTAGTTTCTTATTTTTCCTGTAAGTATCAGTTAATTTTTTTGGGTTTTCTAATGTATCATCTTCAAATATTAAAGTTCAGGGAGCTCTACGCTCTGACTATGGATACCTCGGGATACTAAGAAGAAATTGTTTCTTGCATCTTCACAAACCACCTCCTTTCTAGCCACGGAGAGGGAACCTGGCCCCAGCACTAAGGTGGAGCTGGCTGAGAGGGAGGGGTGGGGCCACACCCTCCAGGGAGCTCCTCCCCCACAGGCCGCCGCCTCCGCCTCCTCCTCCTCCTCCTCCCCCTGCTCCTGCTGCTGCTGCTACTCACATGACAGAAGATCATCGCTTGAGCGATGGTGATGGCCCCATACAGGTTGCACAGGGCCTGGAACTTCTCGTCTCTGTTATTGCACAGGACGTAATACTGCTTGATGGTGTCCAGCGTCTCCTCCTCGCGCTTCAGTTTGATGATATTTGGGTCTGGAACCACTTTCTGGGCAAATTTCCATACAGAGTCTTCAAAGGTGGCAGAGAAAAGCAGCATCTGGCAGTTCCTGGGCAGCATCCTGCAAGGGAAGGCCCAGGTGTTCGGCATGACCCGCCCAAATGTTTCACTGGGAGGGACAGAAGCACGGCCTCCCAGGCCAGGGTGACCTACACCCCCAGGAAGGCAGCAGAGAGGAGACGAACACTGCAGGAAGGAGGTGCGAGCAGACACAGGGCAGGGACGGGGTGCCAGTAGTTCCCTAAGTCTCCTTCCTCAGCGCAGGCTGGGAGTGTGGTCCATGCTGACACGGAAATGGCCCATCAGACAAATGCTCCTGGAGCAGTGGAGGAAAGAACCTGGCAGGGGCAAAATGGAGTCTGGAGAGTTCCTCCTGCCTCAAGTGTCCCTACCTCTGGATGCGGATGCTCTGATCTTGGTGGCCCTGAGTAGCTATCATCACGTCAGCCTCGTCCAGAACAAACACCTTAATCCTCTTGGGGTCAATGAACTTGAGCTTGGAGCACCAGTCCAGAACGGTCCCAGGAGTGCCAATGACAATGTGCTCACTGATCTTCTGACCTCTTTCCACTGCGGAGACAAGATGTGTCTGTGGGTATTTTCATGGCTAAACCAGCTTTAGAAATCAAAGCCTTGCCCATCCTTCCAAATCTAGTAGAACAAGTTAACTCAAGATTTCAAAATATACAGAAGTATTATCCAAAATTCCTGGGTTCTTCCACTACAAGATGGGCATCGTGACACCCGTCTCACTGCACTGTCGGGATTAAATCCTCCACACTGAACCCTCCATAAGTATTAGTTTCCCTTTTCCTACTTTCTCCTGTAATTCACCATCATCGAACTCTCTCTCTGGCATTACTCATCCTTTTCATACCATCCTTCACTCATGGTTCATTAATTTCCTCATAAATTGGTAGTTTAGACTCCAAGGATCTTGGCCCGATGGTTTCTTGCTTTGTTAGATATTGTAATTGTGTAGATAATTTTCCTCAGTACAAATTCTCTTTAAAACACACATTACTCTCAAATTATACCTGGTGGGAGTAGAGGGATACAGCCAAGTATAAAATTACTAATGCACTGTAGCCTTTGACCAATACTTCCACTATTAGGAATCAATCCTATACGTATATGAATATGTGTGAAGTAACATATCCAAGGATATGCATGTATCAAAACATAGCTAATCAGGCAAAATGATACACCCAATGTAAGATACCAATAAAAGTATAAAACTGTTTAGGAACTGATATTGAGCAATCTCCAAAATACATTATTAAATGTGAAAAAAAATTGCAGAGCAATTTGCATACCAAAAAGGGCAAAAAAGAATACAGATAATATACGTACGTGTATGTGAATGTACATGTTATATATTTACACACACATGATTATTTGCCTGTAGCCGCACAGACTATCTCTGTAGGACACATGAGAATTAGTTAGTACTAGGTACCTTTAGGAAAGAGAACTAGGTGGTTGAAAGGTATGAGAGAAAGAAAAGTTTCTTCCATACATCCTTTCAATTTTGAAACATGTGAGTATCTTTATTTTAAAAATAAAGTTTAAGATTTGAGAAGGGGAGTTTGGAAGTCATCAACTATCTATTGGAAAAGTTTTAAATGAAGTCTTACATACAATGGTTCTCATTGTCCATTGCCCATCAGTCTAAACTGAACTTTTAAAAAATGATACATTAGTTAATATATTAATTCTTTATACACAGTGAAGTCCCCTGCTATTTATTATAAAACAATCTAGAGAAGATACATGTTGTCACAAGATTCTGGTACACTACATTTGTGTGCACCCATCAGTTTGAGACATTAATACAAAAATATCCAACTTAATAACTATTAGTTAAAGTGTTCTTGCTGCATGCTGAAATATGACGGTTTTCTCCAGGAAAAGCTCATTTGTGATTATTCATGTGGTAAACTGCACTAGTCATTTTCATTTGTTGACTGACAAACTACAGAAAATCAAGGAGGGAATCTGATAAACACTTTCTTGAAAATTAGCAAAGAGAGCCTGTCTCTTCAATGAAAATAATCAGCTGTTATTTGCTGTCATGGTAACATTTAAGCTTAAGAGAAAATTAGAATTCAAATTTTGAAAAAACCTGTAGGTGCAGTTATAAGAAGGCTGAGCATTTCTCCATGTATAAACCCCTCTGAGGAGTTTGGTGGTGATTATTAGTGCATTTTAAATGCTATTTAAAATTTTGTATAATGAAACATGTCAGCATTTGGAAGATCAGCATAACTCAGTAAGACAGGATTTTCCAAATGACTAAGGTATGATATTAAAAAATCATTCTTGGGAAAAGATGCATTCAAAGTGCAAGAGAGAGACCAAGGAATTTTAATGTAAAAGCACCAAGAGTTTATTAATATGATTTCAGATGTCACATTGCAACTAACTTTTAAGTAATTACCCCTTGTTAAGTTTTGGTGAGGCATCGAAAAAAAAAGAGTATCTGTAATTATCTGAAAGGTCAGATTTTCTTCTTTTCTTCCAAAGTAAGTACTTAAAAAATTTCTCAATTTTTGGCTTCCGATAAGGCAGAAATCAAGAGATAACCTGCAGAAACAAAAATGCTTTGGGGTCCTAAACAATGTTTAAAGCAGTGTAAGAGACCACAAAGTTGAAGAACTTTTGGAATTCTAAACTGCTGGGTGGAAGGGATGTCTCTCTTCCATTTCTTCTAGGTAATGCCAACTACTTCCTGAAGTGATCGTGCCAGTGTATACTCCCCACTGGAGCATATGAGTGTTCCAATTCTTCCACATCCTTGCCAACACTTGGTGGTGTCAGACTCCCTCATTTCTACCCCTTGAGAGGCATATAGTGGTTTCAACTGATGCTTCCTTGATGACTAGTGAGGCTCATCAATTTTTCATATTTACTGACCATCTGAATTCCTTCTTTTGTGACGCATCTATTCATCTGGGACTCTTCTGTCCATTTTCCTATGAAAATGTTTACTTTTTTCTTATTGATTTGTAGTTTTATATACTTTGACAACTTCCCTATCACCCCTAATCTACCTGCTCCTCCCCCTACTCTAACGCACACTCCCTACACACTGCAGACAAGGAAGAAAGACTCGTTGGAAGGATTTCTGATTTTGATAAGACCAAGTTAACTGTCTGTGCTCTTAGATTACTCTTAACTAATGCTGTGCTTAACTTTTAGAGAAAGGGATCTGACCCAACCTACCATCCTCAGTGCTAAGCCCTCCCTAGTAAGCAGCTTCCAGAACTCTGGATGCCAAATCCAAAACCCTGTCTCTTCAGTGGAAAAGTTCACACTTTAAGAACTCCATGACCCATGTGATTTAAAAAAAAAAAACTTCAAATCTTATTTTAAGAGTGGAGAGGATTAATAACAAGTCAGCAAGTATTTAAATAGATTTGCTAAAAGCAGTGGATCTGGGCTCCAAGATCAGACTGAATCAGAAAGTTGAATATGGTCATCACATCTTCAAAATTCAAACATCCAGCCACCCACCCCGACTCACGGCATAGGTCTTGTCCCTTCATACTCACATTTATTGCCTCGAACAGCATAAGCAAGCTTTAGTTCTGGATGAAATTTGCCCATCTGCTCAATCACTTTTCCTGTTTGGAGCGCCAGCTCATATGTTGGGGAGAGGCACAGACACTGACAGGCAGATCATAGAGGATGAGTTTAGAAGAGCCTTGCAGTAACAGACAACAGGCTCTAAAGCAGCAAGTACACTGCTGTCATTACCACTTGAACACTACAGGGAACCACATCCTTGTCAACCAGGTCCACCTCTTAGCTATAGATGGAAGCCTTCAGTAGAGAGCCCTGGCTTGGTGGATGCCTTCAGAAGCCACTGTTTCAGGTTGCTGATTCCGACTCAACTCTACCCAGGTCAGGGCCTGGTGTGCTACGGAGCTTTGCCTGAGCCACAATCTGAGGCATCAGAAACATTCAGGCTCCACCAGGAGCACTCTCGTTAATCTCCTACCAGATGGTGCCACCCTTCCCAGGACAAGCAAGCCAGAGCCCCCAGGATTCCCCAGCCCTCACCTGGGGGTATCTCTCTGCTGGTTCCACTCGGCTGAGCATGGCTAGGACGAAGGCAGCTGTTTTACCAGTACCAGACTGAGACTGGGCAATCAGGTTTTGTGGACTGGATTAAGGGAGAACCGAGATGAAGATAATATTAGGTAAAACAATCAAGTGTCCAAATGTTCTTTTTGGGTGGTAGGAATATGGATATTCCCCCTTCATGCTCCTATTACCCAGGTTTTCTGCACTGAGCACAAAGATAATTTCTTTATATGTTGTTTAAAAAACTGCTTAAATATTAAGGGAAATAATGATTCTTTTAGATGGGCTCACACTAAGAAATCCTCACTCTAGACTCTAGCACAGCTAGAGTGCCCTCATTTTGTACCCCAAGGGCCCATGGAAATTAAGACTGCAGAGTAAGATCTGTGCTGAGACAAGTCCCCGGGGACATTTTCTGTTGAGCCATATGTGTCTCCAGGACTTGGCTCCTTCTGTGTGCTCCTGTTTCTCATCTTTATGGAAAATTTATAATACCAAATCAGATGCTTTAGAGGGAACTTTCACATTTCACTTCACGTTTGTTGTGGAAATAGGTGGCATTTTTATCATTAAAAAAAGAGAAATAATAATAGAGTTGAATAAAAAAAAAGTTGCTACAAAAAGTATGATAACATTTATCTAAGGTTTAAAAATATGCAAACTCCTCTTTAGATTCTTAGGGACACATAGATATTTGGTAAAAGGATAAAGAAATTAGAGAATGATGACCCACGTCAGGATGAGGTTCACTTGGGTGGAAGACAGAGCTGTGAACAGAGAGGAGTACATGGGGGCTTCAGTTGTCAACTAGATTAATAACACTTCACTTTTTGGCAGGATGGGGTTGCAGAGATGTTCCTGGTTATTGCTCATGATACCTTTTTGTAGGTCTCAAAAATTTCAAAAACTTAAAAACCCAGCTTTTAGAATTGCATAGATTAACAGCACCAATTTTCTCTATCAGTTTTCATTAAGTAGAAAAAGCAGAAACTGTACTGAATTGCATCTGAGTCTCTCTGCACTTGTCCAAGCTGTTTCCCTGAAAGAAGCATGCTGCCCTCAATGGCCCATCTTGTGCTCAGGAACACTATGGCTCTTGGTGGGAGAGGTTAAACCAAATTCTTAAGAGGTGCACTGGGGTCTGTGATACTTACGGCTCAGCAAGCATCATGGGTAACGCGTTCTCTTGTATCTTGGATGGTCGATTGAAGCCCATGGCATAGACTCCCTGGAGAAGCTGTGGTTTCCTAGGAGGCCAAGGAGAGATAGGATGGATTCCTAGTCGTTGAAATTGTTTTAAAGGCCTAGAATTTTATTTTCCCATATATCTAGCAAAGAATGGTACTTCCCATCTGTCAGACGTATTTCCCTATGCCTTAAGAGATACTATCTAAAACAAAACCAACATCTTTCCATACTAAATCTTAATCTGAAACAATTATGCAATTTATAAAATTCAGGCTAGTTTCCTTCTTTTCTTTCTTGGAAAAATTCATCCTTTCAGCAGACCTACAAATCTGGTTGGCCTTGAATAACAAATGTTCTCTGGATACTGCAAGAATGCTATTTATTAATTTACAGTATAAAATAAATTATAAAGGACATAGCTAAAAAATAAACACTGCTTACTATACCGCTAAGATACAGAAGTCCCTTTAGAGACTGGGATTTCACTATACATTTCTCAGTGCAGATACTCCACTGAACCACAGTTCATTTTGTGTTCATGGATCTTACAAAGCCAGCTGCGCAAGAACTCGGGGCAATCAAGAGGTAAGAAAATTGATTCAGCCAGTTTCTAGTAAACAGATAAGGGGAGTTCAGTTATACTGAACTTTACATATGCTCAGATTTACTCACTATGTCTGGTTAAAAATCAAGACTAGAAAAGCAACAACTTCTTATCTAAGTAGCCACACCTCAAGTATCAATTAAAGTTGCTCTTACAGTGCATTTATAATAAGCTCTCTGCTACATCTAAATTGACAAGGTGTTTAACAAAAATCACACCAGATTATTTTTAAAGAAAAATTAAACCAAGTCAAGACTGTTCTCTAAGCCTTCCATAGAATTTAACAGACTCCCTAAAAGGCAGTTCTTCTGGTATATGCTGATTCTTTGGTTCAGAATCAAAGAACTTTGAAAAGTAACGTACTTCCATTTGGAAGAAAAGGCTATGAAGCTTAATAGATTCTGACTTGGTTGCCAAGGAAACAGAGTCACTACTGAACAAGGACTCAAGTGATCTAGGAGCTATCAGTGGCTCATTATTTCTCTTTTATTTTGCAGATTCAAATATTTTCAGTACAAGGTAGACCAAATATATTAGGTGACTTAGGTTTTATTCTTTGTTTCCTTTGGCTACTAATAACTAAATCAGAGAGAATTTAACTTTTCAAAGAGGAAAATTCAGCAATACTTGGTCTGAGAGCTCCAGTCCTTTCAATGAAAGGAACTTAAAAAAAAATACTGATATTTGGAAAAGCAAACTGTCAGTTCAAGAAACAATAGAGCACATCCAGCTGCCCTGACAGTTATGAACAAAAGCAGAGATGGCAGGTTTGCTGAAAAAAGCCCTTGACAGAGGAAATATACACAGGAAAGTATAACTTCCTGAAAACACTGAAAAGGCCACATTTAAAAAAAACTTGTTCTTAGCGGGAGGGTGTAGCTCAGTGGTAGAGCGCCTGCCTAGCATACACAAGGTCCTAGGTTCGATCCCCAGTACCTCTATTAAAAAAGATAAATAAATTAAAGAACCTAATTATCCCCCCCAAAAAATAAAAAACTTGTTCTTAGCTACTGCTTCATTAACAACTTGATTTGGTTCTAGTTAGCTCTCTTATTTTAAATGTCTCTTACTCTACAATGGTGGCAACAGTTGGAAGGAATGTGGCCTCTACTTGCCCACAGTGGGCATATGATAGATTCTGCTGAACAAAGACAAAGAATCCATTTATTCCACGACTTTCTTATTTACCACCTATTTTCTGTCTGGGATTTTGGTCCTGGCAGGCAGCAAGAGGTAGTTATGTCTTATGTTACTCATAACACCCAGCACAGTGGCATGTACCTAAACCAATGACCCCTAAACACCCCTTTACTAACTTACTGAAGGAAACAAAACGCTTGGTATGACATTTCATAATTCTCTGCCTTTAAAATAAGGACGCAGTAGAAGTTATTCTTAGCACAATGCCATAAATTTCCACCCTTAATGCTTAATTCAGGGCTCTGAATTTTTAAAAAAATTCTGGAACGTTGAAGGCTGCTTTCCACTGTAGGTATTGGGAATTCTGAACAGGCTTTTCTTTTTTTTTGACAGATTTTATAAAAGCAGATAAACTGTTCTTAAGACTGTAAACCCTATAGTCTAACAAAAGGGCTTACCTAATAAGAAATGTTCCTGACATCCAGAAATCACCTGTCAGCCAATATTTTATTGAAAGTTCTAAGAGCATAAAAGAAAAAAGACTTTCAGCTATGATGAATAAATCTGTGGCATTTAAAAATCCCTACCTAGAGGAAGAGAACTAGGTAGCCAAGAGACAAGAGTGGGAAGGAGACCGTCACTGTAAACATTTTCATACTTTTTAACTTTTGAATCATGGTTAGTCAAAGAAGTAAATACATTAAGATTTTTGAAAAATAAAAGTGGAAAGTAAATTTCCACAAGATCTCGGATGCTAAGTGTTATAAAGTAGGGACTGGCAAAGAACAACTGTTCCAAGAAACGAACACTCACAGGCGTAGCTCCTCAAAGGACTTCACTGAGTAGAGCGGGGAGTTTGGATCCCGCTGCAGGACTTCCACCTGGTTGGTGTTATCGACAAGGTTGCTTCTGATCAGCTTGTTGAGTAAGGACTGGGCAGCTCTGTCCTCTGTCAGGAAAAAAAAACCAGTAGATCTTCATATTCATCAGGCAAACCTCACCCTCGTGAAACCCCTCTCTCCACGTCTGTAATCACACTGAGGTGCCAGCAAGGTGTGAGAAAGACACAATCACACCAAAAGGTCTCACTTTAAACTCCTGACTGCTAAACTCCAGTGGGCTGAGATGCCTTTCTATACTCCACTCCTCACCCCCACCTGCGTTTGTACGCGTGTTCTCCACCTTCACCCCTATAACTTGGACATCTGTGCCTGGAGGCTAACCCCTGACTTGTACAACAGGCCCCATCCCTTCTTGCTGAAAGGGCATTTCTCCCAGCACTGACCTTCTCTCTCGCATTATCAGATTCCCCCTCCAATGGATCATTCCCACCAGCACATGTACACGTTTTAACATCTCTCACCGTAAATCTGCTTCCTCCTTTACCCCACATCCTGATCCAGTTACTGCCCCGATTCTCTGCTTCCCTTTGTGGAACACTCCCTGACAAGGCTGTCTGTACTCATAGCTCCACTTCCTCTTCTCCCCTTCCCTGTGAAATGTACACTGAATAGACTTTAAATATAACCTCCCCACTTGACCTTAACAGCCCTTGTCAAGTTCACCAATGACTTCTACACTCTAAATCAACTGAACAGAACAATTTTTAGTTCTTAACCAACCTAGTACCTACCTATAGATGATTCCCTACTTTTGAAACATTTCCTTCTTCTGGTTTCTGGGATACTACTCTCTTTTGATTCTCCTTCTATCTGACTTGACTGTTCTCAATATCCTTTGCTGATTCTCCCTCATCTCCTTGATCATATAACTAAGAGTACCTCTGGCTCCAGAGAGGCATGTCTTGGGTGATATAACATCTCTTGCTACAGGGTTTCAAAGAGTAGTTACCTTTCTCTTCTTCATCTGTTTTCTCTGGAGTGGCATTGGCTTTGATAACACCTACACAAGAAAACAGTTGTCATAATCAGAAAGGCAAATATTAAATCCACTCAAAAGGTGGGACAATATAAATATCAAACCTTATTTAAGTGGTCAAAATGTAAATAGTTGGTATTTCTTTATGTTTAATGGATTTTTATTCCTAGGAAATTTAATGCATAAGAAAATTTCAAATTTCTAGAAATCCTGGCTGACTTTAAAGTGATCAGAATAGGTTACCTCTGATTTACTTATCCTAATTTAAAATATAGCATTGTATTAGCACACACGATTAGACATGAGAAAGAAAATAAAGGTATTAAAAATTAAAAGAAAGTAAAATGACCACTTGTAGAATATATGATTGTAAACTTACAGGACTTTGAGTATCAACTTAAAAATGACTACAAAATAAGATATCTCAGCAAAAGATTAAAAGAGCTATGTACAAAATAAAAAGAAATCAATGGCTTTTATAGATATAAACAGATATAATTAAAAAGATTCTACTTATAATAGCACCTAGAAATATAAAATACTGCACCCAGAAATAAAGTTAACAAAAAATATGAGACTTACATGAAAAAACCTTTAAAACATTCATAAAATAATGCAAAGAGATAAAGCTAAAAAGTCCATAAACTAAAATGGAATTCTAAGATATTCAATTAACTGAAAAGGCAGGAAAAGAGGCAGAGAAATAAAATATGAAGGGACAAACAGGACAGTAAAATAGTAAACAGCAAATAGTAAAACTGTTAACCTAAACCCAATCACATCAATAATTCCATTAAATGTAAATAGATAAAACACTCTAACTAAAAGTTAGAAATTATTAGAATGGATTAAAAAGCAAGATTCAACTGTCAGCTGTCTACAAGAGCAGGTGGCAATACAGCTCCATGGTAGAGCACTTGCTTAGTATGCACAAGGTCCTGGGTTCAATTCCCAGTACCTCCATTAAAAACAAACAACAACAGAAAATACCTCTGAAAAGAAGAGTAAAGTAAACCCAAAGTAAGTAGAAAGGAAAAAAATAGAGTAGAAACCTATGAAATAAAAGACAAATGTTCAAGGAAACTAACATTGTCAAAAGCTGGCTCTTTGAAAAGATAAAAAAACTGATAAGCCTCTAGATAGACTCCTCAATAAAAAGAGTAGAACACATATTCCCACTTTTAGAAATGGAAGTAGAACAACAAGTTCACACTGTATAGCACAGGGAACTGTATTCAATATCTTTAGTACCTTACAGTGAAAAAGAATATGAAAATGTATATTATGTATGACTGAAGCATTATGCTGCACCAGAAATTGACAAAATTGTAAATTGATTATACTTCAAAAAAATATATATATACACACAAAAAAAGGTGGGGGACATCATATATCCTACAGTCATTAAAATATTCCTAAAGGGCACAAAAAGGGATTTGAAAAAATGGAAAGACATTTGGTTTCTGTAAAGACTCAACAGCATATAGATGTTAAGTTATAAATGTATCATGTCTCAAGAGAAATACCAAAAGATCCTTTTTCTTCTTAGAACTAGTCAAGTTGATTCTAAAAGGACATGTATGGAAAATAAGCAAGAACAGCCAAGAAAACTCTAAAAAAGATCAATGAATGGAGACCAGCACTCACAGATATTAAAGCATGTCATAATGCTCCAGCAATGAGAAATATGATACTGATACATGAATATGCAAAAGAAACTTGATAGATGAGAAAATGCTGAGTTTAGTATATTATACAAGTGTATCCCAAACTAGAGAGGAAAAATGTACTAATACAAAAGTAGTACCGAAACAAATCTGTAGCCATCTTGAAATTTAAAAGGTGAAACACACTAGAGAAAACAATTTAGATCCATATCTCACAAAGCATACCAGGAAAAATTCCAAAAGGATCAAAGACTAACTATGAAAACTGACTCAAATTTCAGAAACAATAATGTAAAACACTGATACATTTGACTATATAAAAATGTTTGTAGAGCAAAAATACACAAGAAATAAAGTCTAAAGACAAATAAAACTGGCAAAAGTATTAAAACTTCTATCACAGTTAAAATATGAAGTTCTTCATAATTAGAAGAGAAAAAGCTCAATAGAAAAGGAAATACAAATTCTTTTAAACTTATGAAAATTTTCAACCTTACTCATGAAATACAAATTAAAATGCTGATCCACCTATCAGATCAACTTCAAGGTTTTGACTAAAAATTCTGTGGTGAGGCTATAGGGAAGCACACATTCTTACGCTTTATTGATAGAAATGTAAATTATATAATACTATGGAGGGTACCTTGAAAATACTACTAAAAATTGCAAATGCATATACTTTTGACCATGGAATATCCATTTTGGGAGAATTTATCCTACAAACATATTTGCATACATGTAAAAAGAATTAAGTTCATCGTTATTCCACGAAGCAGTGTTTACAAGAGAAAAAGAATATGGCTGGAAAAAAAGAAAAAAATAGAATATAACCAATCCAAGTATCTATCAAAAGATAACTGGTGGCGGGGAACATATAGCTCAAGTGGTAGAGTGCATGCTTAGCATGCATGAGGTCCTGGGTTCAATCCCCAGGACCTCCATTAAAAAAACAAACAAACAAAAAACCCCCAAAAAACTTAAAGAAAGCTTCTTTCCACATTGCAGCTATGAGTGCAAAGTGAATCACACACATAGCTTATAGTTACTAGTGACTTACCATTGGTATCTGGTTTGACTTTCTCTTCCTTGATCTGCAAACTACTCATCTGAAGGGGAATAAAAAGAAACACTTAAGAGCAGAGCTATGTAATAACCAAATACCATGAATTACAAATGACCCTTAAAAACCAGAGTTTAAACTTTTAAGGGTCCACTTATCCATGGATAAACAGTACGGTACTACACAGCCCCTGGTTGGTTGAATCTGATGATGCAGAACCACATATATGGAGGGGTAATTTCAACAAATTCAGAGATTTTCAACTACAGGAAGGATTAGGGGCTCATAACCCCCATATTATTCAAGAGTCAACTGTATTTATTAAGCTAATGTACACAAGACTATATGGTTAAAAAAAATGGGGAGAGAGTCCTCCCCAACTATTAGGAAGCAATGTTTTAACACATTTAATTATACCAGCCACCCAATAAGCAGAGTGGTTAAAATCAGATACCAAGTATGTTTGGGTCTGTATTTGTGCTATTCATATCACACCTAGACTAGGGTCATAGGTTTAAAAAGATTTGAAATCAATTCTCAGTAACTGTCATTCAGGGAAGATCTGATGCTAAATACTAGATTTAAACTCTAGAGTACAGAACCATATCCTTTATAATACTTTGTGATTTGAGGATAACTGACAATTTTATACCTCTGACCTAATTCCTCCAGAACTCCAGTGCCACATTTCCAAGTGGGTACTGTACAGAAAGGAGTTAACATAGCAAGTCTGACTGCTATCCTTAGGCAAGTCAGCTTGCAAAGCTAGCCCCTGGCTGGCATCCGGGGAACCTGGATTTTGAGAGGGTTCCCACTATCCCCAGAACTACTGAGGGGTTCACTAATTATGTTTATGAAAACTTGTGGTTTATGTTAACACCTGCTTTCCTTCTAGGAGTCTGAAATTTTGGTACCTGTTAGGCAGAGATGACTATGTGCTAGGTCTCCAACAGAACCCCCAAGCACCGAGTCTCTAACGAGCTCCACTGAAAACACCTCATCCATGGCTAGAGGAATTAAACATGAATTCAACATGAATTAAACTGGGAGAGGATTCTTGGAAGCTTGTGCCTGCTTTCCTCTCGACTTTGCAACATGGGCCTTTTCCTTCTGATGATTTTGCTTTTCATTGTAATAAATCATAGCTGTGAATACAATTAATTATATCCTGAGTCCTGTGAATCCTCATCAGTGATCATCGAATCTGGACACTTCTTGAAGACTCTCAACACAGATAGCTTACCAAACTGTACTCCTTTCCTCAAATTCGGAGCAGCCAAACCTGAACTCTTCATCCTAAATATCAGATCTGCCTTTCCTCCCACTCCCTTAGTCCTGTTATTAGCACTTTTATTAATAACACCTTGTAAGATCCAGAATGAAAGCAGTAATCTTTGCCTTTATCTCCCTTCTCTTCTTTTTCCTAAATCTTTGTACCTCCATAGTTATCTCCTGAATCCCTCATCTCCACTTTCACCATTCAACATAGGCCCTCTACCTCTGGACTATTAGAGTAACTTCCACACACATCTCCTCTTCTTTAGACATCACTCCTAATATATTCTGTTCTCTGCAGTCCAATAAAACTTGCCAGCTCTAGATCTAATCTTGTCAGTATCCTTAAAAATCCCCAAACCAACCAAGTAAGGCCTCTCCTCTTTAAGTACTTAAGTCCAAAGTACACTCCCTACAATATTTTCTATACTGCTTCTACTACAACCCAATAATCTTAAGCTGCAGCAGAAATGAGTTCTGATTCCTGTTCTCTAGGCAAGTCCAGCACTTCTGTGCATTCTGTTCTTTTAAAATGCCATTCATCTTCATTTCTATCTTAAATGACTATTCTCTAATATCCAGCACAAATGTAAAATAAACCTTAATCTGTTATTCTGCAAAGAGCTACAAACTGCCAACCATGTTAAGCATGCATCTAAAAAAATGTTAAGAACAAACAAACAAACAACAACAAAGCATAAATACAGGACAGAAACAGACTCATGGACAGAGAATACAGACTTGTGGTTACCAGGGGGGTAGAGGGTGGGAAGGGATAGACTGGGATTTCAAAATTGTAGAATAGATAAACAAGATTACACTGTATAGCACAGGGAAATATACACAAAATGTTATGATAAATCACAGAGAAAAAAATGTGACAATGAGTGTGTATATGTCCATGAATGAAAAATTGTGCTGAACACTGGAATTTGACACAACATTGTAAAATGATTATAAATCAATAAAAAATGTTAAAAAAATAAATAAAAAATGTTAAGAGTAACACAGATTCACCCAGAAAACAGAGAAATCAGAAAAAGAGAATCAGCATCTGAATATGTCTTTCCTTACAATCGCCACTGAGAAGCGGGGGTGCAAGGCAAGACAGACAGAATACATAGCGGGGACGGATTTGCCATAGGATAAAAGTCTTTAAATGGCCCAGATCAAGAGATAAAGGCTCCAGATTGGTTTCTTCAGCTTTAGGCACAAATAAGGGTTAAATGATTCCCTGAGGCAAACCTTAAAGGTGTGTGGGCCACCGCTTTCCCAACCCGGGCAGTTCCCTGGACTCCCAGCAGGGTCCGCTTGGGCCCTCCTAGTATGTTTCCCCCGCACGGAACTGAAGCAACTAACCGATTTAACAGCCGCTTCCTGCTCGTCCACTGCCAGAGCCCACGAGTCAGTGGCCATGGTCCCGGGGAAGGGAGGCTGACTCGCGAAAAAAGGACCACACGCGCGGCAACAGCTGCCGTGAGCCCGCCGCAGGCGCGAGAACAACACTCACGCAGGCCGGAAGCGACGGTGCGCAAAGATGACGTCATTTCCCGCCCCGCGCCATAAGACGTCACTATTCCGTGCCGTGCCGCAACGGGCCTGTCCTCCAGTCTCGCCCCAACCCCTCCTTCGCAAACACTCTTTTCCGCCGACTTCCTGGGGAAGAGCCTCATCGTGCCTTAAAATTCCTAAGCTCTATTGAGTGAAATTCCTAGCCCATACTTCTTTGTTTCACGTCACACTGAGGTAATCTAAATTTTATTTTTAAGTCTGCCACGTCTCATGATGAATCTGTAAGTCTGTGAACTGTAAAGCTTTACAGAAAGGAAAATCTTAGGGCGTTACTATATAATACCAGTTTATACTGTTACGAGCGAGATAACGTGTAAGACGGGGGTGGGGGACAAACAGAAAAACAAAAAACCCTAGCATTTTCTTTTTCTTCTGGGTCCTTCCAATTTTTGTCCGTATGCGTCGTAGCACAGGTGTTTTACATAGTGTTAAAGTACATATACAATTTTAAATTTGACTTTCTATACGGCTAAGTATTTTTTAATGTCATAATTATCAATGTAATGGCTTTATAATAGTCCATCAAGCTCATATCACATAAATCACCTAAGTACCCGTCCTCCTCCCCCGCTTAGGAATATAGGTTGTTTCCCATGTTTTATGGATAATTGATGAGACTTAAGTAAGCCTCTCCATACCATCAAAAATCATCTTGTTTCTAGTTTACTTTGTGTCTCTCCCTACTAAAATATTAACTCTTCAACAGCAAAGAGCTTAACCTTAGTCACAGCTGATTGATGAACCTAGAAAATTGCGTGGCATATGGTAGATTTTCAATAAATACTTTTCAATGTATGGCTGAATTGACTAATATAAATTTTAGTTCAAAACGTATTACTCTAGGACACATTCCTAATCATTCCAACATTTATGTCAAAGTGTGTGAATGAACTGAACACTTTATAAGGATAGATGGTCAGTAAGCATAAGAAAAGGAACTCGAAATTATTTGTTATTAAGGAAATGCAAATCAAAGTCACAGTGAGGTATCACTGCATCCTGGCAAGATCCACCTGCGTTGGTAAGGATGTGGAATGTTAAGGAAAAAAATCTTGAATGACATTTGTTAAAGATGATAAGGCAAACTTCATTCAGGACCATTACCATAGTTACAGGGATCACTGCAATGGGGTTTTGTACTGGGGAGAAATATTGGGTTCAATTCCAAATACAGCATGGGAAAGCGGGAATTTATAGCCAAGGAGCAGAAAGGTGGGTGGAAACTTAAGAGGAAATATCAGGGGCAAGGAGAGTTTTGGTTAAACCAATTTAACAGGATTATTGCTAAAGACAGGCCAGGGTGATCAGACATCACCTGGGTGGTGGTAGAGGATGAAGAACTTGATATGGAGGGTGGTCCAGTTCTTACTAAAACTAGATTTTACAGGAAAGTGCACAGATGGGCCAAGAAGTTTCAGGAGCCTGACTAAACTAAACTGGTTAAGGAATGAACCTTGGTCAGGAGCTACTGGAACTCTCCGTAGTAGAGCCGCTGCTTAGCATGCAAGAAGTCCTGGGTTCAATCCCTATAATACTGCCACAAAAAAAGAAAAAAGAAAACAAACAGCCCACCCCAAGAAAACTGGAGCAGGGGACCAGCTAATGGGGTAGACAGGGTGGGAGAGGTTGAAAATGAATCAATGGAGCAAGTCCTTACAAAGCTGCAGCAGAGGGCCTTTGGTGCACTGGTAGAGAAATTTAGAAAATAGGGATATCTCTCCCATTGTAATAGGAGGGCAGGAAGGATAATGTGCTTGGAGGAAGGTCTGGGACAGAAGGTTGAGGGAGTTTCCTTTTGTTGGCCATTACTGGGAATAGGGAGATTATTTGTTGACAGTTGAGGGGACAATGGGGTTGGATTTTCAAGGTGAGTGAAAGTCTTGAAATGGTAACTGGACAGAGTAGGGTAATTAACCAGAAAGGACTAATCTATGAGGCTAGAGACACTGCAACTTTTTCTGAAGTTGTTCCTTCTGCTGATGTTAAATATGAAATCAGGTGAATTGGACAATATTTAATTTGTCCCTCTAGCATAATTCTACTTGTTTTAGAAATTAACAAAGCAAAGCCAAAACACTGGGACCTGTTTTGTTATTAAACCTGGACTCAAAATGGCATTGGTTTTCAGGACAATTTCTGTGCAAATTTAGAAGCTGCTAGTGACTTGAGACAAACAAAGACCAGAGAACAATATGCCTAACACACTCGGCCACACAACCTGATCAGGGGCTAACTCAGATCTTTTCAAGTCTAAGTGTAGGGACGTTTGCTCATAGGGATAAGCTAACCTAAAACTATTTGGCATTTCTCCAATTGCAGAATTCCGAGGATGCTGGAAGCATATGGATGAGGATGTAACAGCTGTAAAGACTCACAAAATGTGTACTAGTACTTCCAGAAGAGTTCCATCTAAACAGCCCCCTCCCCTACCCCACTTCCTCTTGGAGAAGCTGGCTGTAGCCCTGGGCTGTAGGATGGCATAAAAGAAAGATCTGCCACCCAAGCACCTCTGCCTATGACATATTGATAAAGCAGAGGCTGTGTCTCATCTGAGCACCTGATATCTTAGACAGCCACCATTCTCAGGCTTCATCTAGTATTTTCCTCCACCTACCCCACTCCCCATTTTACAATTAGTATTACTATGGAGAAACCTCTTGCTCTGCTGATACGAATGCCAGAACTGTTTCTAAGCCAAGGCAGAAGCATCCAATGGGCTGGAGAAAGAGAGGGCATGAGGTTAAGAGTGTGACGAACGTCCTCCAAGCAGATTCCCATCTGCCTGTAACTTCCCACTAGGTGTTTGAAGCTGTTCTGGGAGAGCCCTGTTCCAGATTTAGGATTTGGAGAGCAGGGTACTGGAGCCTCCTAGCATCAGCCCTTCAGGTTCCCTCACCTCTACTGTCATTTTTGGAAGATCCTGCAATCTGAGTCAATCAACAGAATAGGGAAATTAATTCTCAGCCAGAAAAGCAAAGTCAGGTAAAACTGCAGGCAGTTCCTAAGAACCTGTTATCTATGTCCAAGACCAAGAGAAAACTGAAGAGGGGCCTTGAAATCTGTAAGGGCTTGGGGGTGTTGGTGAAGAGAGGCTAGTCTCTTCTTGCAAAGGGAATGGGCCTGACTTCATGAGTCATTCCCTCATGACTCAACCCTGATGTCATTTGTTCTTTCCAAACCTTCCCTTTGGGTTTCTCCCCAGAATTATTTTTAGATAGTTTAAGTTTTAAGAGCCACACAATCTTCTTGGAATAACAGCATTAAGTGGGTATAAAAGCCTACCATTCCTCTTCTGTAATATCCCTCTGGTCTACTTCTGTGCTCTCAATGCAACCAATGTTGTCCTGGCACTTGCTCTGTGATGGGACTGATGTAATAATCTTCTAACTGTGTTCTCAGACGCCAGCCTTTTCCAGTTCCAATATATCCTGAGTATCTCTGGTAGACCTATTCCCCCACCCTCAAAACTACATCATCACTTCCTATGACTTAAGAATCTATGACAATTTACTACTGAATCCAAATACTGTTGAAATAATCAAATCTTCATTTTCTACCTAACAAGACTTCTCTACTCACATGGCAAGGCTGCTCCCCTCACTGCCCTTCCAGTACACTGCATTTATCCTGGTGAAGGTGCCTTGGTCTTAATAGGGCCTCATCTGCCTAGGGCACACTTCTTATCACTTGGAATCCCACTATTCTCTCATCAGCAAATACCACTCCTTCATGAGGTCTTCTCTAACCTCAGAAATCCTTACCTTCTGAATACCAAAGACATCTGGAATGAAACAGCCTTCGTGTTAAATAATAAATGAAATGGGAACAACAAAGGGAGAAGACCTCTTTCCAAGCTCTATTTTGTTCATTTCCTAGGACTAGAAAATAGGTTGTGAGAACTCTGTGTTGCTGGCATCTACCTTCTTTCTGACTAGTCAGCCAGCATCCTCTGGTTTACCAACAGGGAAAAAAGGAACATGAGGAGCCCTCTGGCAACTGAGTAGGGCCCTTGGCCTATGGAGACATCCCAACTGTTCATGCTGGAGCAATGTCAACTCTGAAATGGAACAGCAATATCAGGTGATGACTAGTCTATGGAATAATACGTAAATCTTCACTCAAGTACTTATGATCACCAATACTAGCAACCAAAAACATGCTACTGTTTTCTTCTTGTACTCATGAATATCTCAGTAACGTGAACATTACAATTACGTTCCATTAACCTCAATAAAGAATACATTAACTGATTAGTTTTTATGCATACAGTCAATGAACATTCAACAAAACCAGTGAAATCCATTGTTTATGGATACTGAACATATCCAGAATTTTCCATTGGACCCAAATCTCCTTTTCTCAAGTGAGTTTCTCTGTTCTATGGACAGTTCCATACAGAGGAACTTACTGAAAACAGTAAAAGAAACTGACGACTGAAGCTCTGCAAGGGCTCAGTACATGTCACATCACTGATGTCTCAATACGGCACAAGGTTGCAGAGGAAGCTGTGGACCAGAGCACCCTAGGAGCCAAGCGCTGGCAGGAATGAAGTTGGACTGTGCAGGAATATAGACTGCAGGGACATTGGGGTGACATTCCAGAGCCATCCATACAGTGAGTCTTACCTGTTTAAAAGGCATATACTCCTTTGGGAGTTTCTCCCCAGGAAAATGCATTTAAACTCAAAATATTGTATATACTTCATAAACTCCATGAAACCCATCCAGTGAATTCTTAGGGGTCCAAGCACCCAGGTTAGGAAGTGCTGATCCAAATTTCTACCAGATACCATTTACTCCCACTGCCGAAGAGTCTGAAGCACATCCCTTCCCATTTTCCTGCTTGGTTACAGGGCTACTTAGTGGGTAGGTTACTCATGTTGTGAGAAGCTGGGGGATATACTCAGCCGGCAGCCTCGAGAGGAGTCTATATTGTTTTAATTATTGCCTTTGTTATAAGTCATTTCAGGGTTCATCCACAGAATTTGGGGGGAGGGGGAAGTATAAAATTTCTTCTTTTCTTACAAGACTCCCAAGGCAGATCAGAGCTGGCCAGAAGTACAAACAAGATTCAACACAGTCAAGTGCCCATAGGGAATGTGGCAGGATTGGGAGTCTGTTGTTCTCTGCAGGACCTGTAATGTCAGATGAAGGACACCACCTGGAGGCTGACATTGGTCCTCTCCCTTCCCAGGAGACAAATCTGGCCTTAAAATACAAAAATGCCTACAAGGAGGTCTAGAATTGGAATAGTTCTCATCACAAAAATCCCTCTTCCAGATCTGGTCCTAAATAAAGTGGCCTTGCTGTGTCAAAGTCACAGAGCTGAAGAGGACTCCTTTTGGCTGGGGTTTCATACTGCTCTTGCAGCTGTTTTCGTCTCATCTTTGCTCTGTCACTCTGTGGGTACCAACAGCCTTGGCCAGGTGTCAGAAAGTGTCCACTACTATTATTTGCTCTGACTGTTCTGCACAAGGATGTCAAATAAAGATGGGGCAAAGGCCTTGGCAGTTACTCTTGCCTTGGACAGATGAATGGCTGCAGCCCACCTTGTCCCTTAGTCGTACCTGTTTGTATTCCAAACACTGTGAACGCAGATGTTCAGATTCCCTTTAGAATCAAGATGCCAAATTTCTGAAGTTATTCCTCAGTTCTGACAAAAAACTTGACTTCTGGAATCGAGACAAAGCAAGGATTTGTGACTATGTCTGATGACTTCTGGAGGTGACTTAAGACTGGCCATTAGCAACTTGACACCACAATTTTCACTGAGGATCCAAACCTCAGATCACCTTTTATATGCTTGGGGCTACCAAAGGGTCAAGGTGATGTTAGGGAAGTAAAAAAAAATGCTGCAAGTGCCCACAAAACCAGGTTTTGTGGCAAGCTAGGACCACCACTCATTCTCCACCATGACTTCTCCACAGGACTTGCTCAAGCACAAGCAAGGGACCCACCAGTAATCAGATGTGCTCTCTACACAGACCATACCTGCTAAGAACAGGTCATGGTCTGCAACACAGACATGCATTCACCACAGCTCCCAGGCTGGCATTTTGGTCCATGCTTAGCAAATCCCTTCCTGCTGTGGGCCTCAGGACAGAGGGGGCTGACAACGCTCAGAGGAGCTGTCCCAACTCAAATTCAAAGCAGCAGCTCACAGGTCTCCTCCAAACATGATGGCAGACTTACACACCTGTCCTACTTGGGGTCTCTCCCTGTGTCCCCTCTTCACCTCTATTCTGTCAGTTCCACAAGGGCAAGAAGCTGGCCTCAACATGCCCATGCAGAGAACCAGGCAGGGGCTGCCTCAGAGGATCCTGAGCAAGTAATTAGCCACAACATCAAGACTGATGTAATGATGGGGAAAACGCTGGCCAAGAAAGACGACGGAATTTCCAAAAGGTAAATTTCTGTGTATTCACGCCTAATCTTCAAAGTTGTGTAAACAGTTTTTCTACCTTTCCCCATCATCTGCACAATTTTTGTCAAGTCCAAACGTAATTTAAAATGAGGTAGGTAGTTTCTCTCTACTCGTGCCTTCATCTCTGTGGTGACTGTCAAAGGCTAAGCCGTGAAAGCACTAGTGTCCACGCAGGGGGAGCGCCAAGGGCGGGCACCACTGACTGCTGCAGCTTCTCAGTTGGCTATTTTCTCAATCTCGTCCAAATCATCCGTATCCAGTCTTTCTATTTTTTTATCTGGGGGAGAAATGGAATTCAAAGAGAGATCAACATGGGGTTACACAGAGACAACCACCAGGGAAGGGGCCACACAGCAGGGAGAGAGGAAACTCAGGTCTCCGCCCCCTAGGAACTTCTGTGCCTCTGGCCACAGGGATCCTTCACGGAACCCCAGAGGCTTCCGGTGACTGAGCGAGGGACACTGACAACAGTCAGAGCACTGGGCCCTGCAGCCTGGCCAAGGGGGACTGTCATTCAAGTCCCCGAGCCCCAAACTCTCCAGGTGTGCTCTTTGAGAACTTCCGCGTTGTAGGGAAGGAGGAAAATGGGACGGAAACAAAGGCCTCTCTCAGGGACACAGGAAAACCTCCCCTTCCCCCTGACTCGCCCCTGTAAGGCAAGGGCGGGGCAGGGACCCTCCAGAGGACTCACTGAAGTGCTCCTGGATTCTGTTCAGGATGTTCATGCTGTGCTTGCTGTCCACCATGTTCACTGCCAGGCCCCTCTTGCCAAAGCGGCCAGTGCGCCCGATCCGGTGCAGGTAGGTCTCATTGTCCGGGTTCCCATCCTTGTCCACGGGGAGGTCAAAGTTGATGACGACAGACACCTGTTCAACGTCGATGCCTGCAGGGAGGAGAGGTGGAGAGGAGTAAGGCAGGATGTAACTCACTGTCACCCACACTCGGGCCTGCACACACCAACCTCAGGTGGAAGAAGAGTCTGGGACGGGCCAGCTCTGGGATTTGGACAGAGGGGCAGGTGACAGAACCCAGAGGGGAAAAACAGAACTTCCACAGATGCTGGCCAAATTACAAGATCAGTCAAAGCCTCTGCTGGATACAAGTATGTGGAGAAGCAGCTAAAGCCTCACTGGGGACCCCAAGAAGAGCAGGCGCCATTCTAAACCACTAAGTCAGGACTCCTGGTTTCTGCAAAAGTTATCATCTGCTGAGGGAATCTAAACAGGCTCTCCTAGCAAACAGTGTCGCTACCAAGCGTACCTGCTCTCCCCCACACCACCAGAGTGTCCCCCACACGAGGATTTCTCTTGCTCCCTTGAGCCTAGCATACTGAGGTATGTTCTGTGCTCACCGCGGGCACACACATTGGTGGTGACCAGAACCTTCTCTTTGCCCTCTCGGAAGCGCTCAATCACGGCAGCCCTCTGCTCCACCACCATCTCACCGCTCAGCAGAGCCACCTGGTGGCCTTCTTTTGAGAGCTCTGCTGCCAGCCAGCTAGCTGTTTTACGGGTCTGGAGTGAAAAGAATTGTTTTAAATGAAGATACCTGTAAAAAAAAAAAAATGAAGACCCCTGCAGAAAAGTGGCTTATTGCCATTAACATGCATAAACGCTCAGCTGAGTTCAGTCAGGAGATCAGGCTTAAATTTTCTCTATTTTTTTAGCCACGATTTTTCTAGTATGAATAACTTAATGATCTTAGTGTTCATCTAGGAAGACTGTGGTTTGAGCCAAATGTTTTCATTCCTAAATACTCTATAGTCTTAATACTTTAATTTGGGGGGGGGTGGTAATTAGGTTTATTTATTTTTGGAGCAGGTACTGGGGATTGAACTCAGGACCTAATGCATGCTAAGCATGCGCTCTACCACTTGAGCTATACCTTCCGCCCTATAGTCTTAATACTTTAAAATTATTTCCTTAGATGTTACTTGGAGTTTTTTCCAAGTTATCTCTAAGAAGTGGGATCAAAGAAGGTTTAGCTCTTCAGTCTTCATCTTACAACTCATTACAATCTGAGAGAATCTGTCCTGGGCCAGATGTAGGGGATTCATTTCCTTTCCAGCTGTGTGGAGGGAACCTGGCCCCAGCACTAAGGTGGAGCTGGCTGAGAGGGAGGGGTGGGGCCACACCCTCCAGGGAGCTCCTCCCCTACAGGCCGCCGCCGCCTCCTCCTCCTCCTCCTCCTCCTCCTCCTCCTCCTCCTCCTCCTCCTCCTCCTCCTCCTCCCCCTGCTCCTGCTGCTGCTGCTACTCACATGACAGAAGATCATCGCTTGAGCGATGGTGATGGCCCCATACAGGTTGCACAGGGCCTGGAACTTCTCGTCTCTGTTATTGCACAGGACGTAATACTGCTTGATGGTGTCCAGCGTCTCCTCCTCGCGCTTCAGTTTGATGATATTTGGGTCTGGAACCACTTTCTGGGCAAATTTCCATACAGAGTCTTCAAAGGTGGCAGAGAAAAGCAGCATCTGGCAGTTCCTGGGCAGCATCCTGCAAGGGAAGGCCCAGGTGTTCGGCATGACCCGCCCAAATGTTTCACTGGGAGGGACAGAAGCCCAGCCTCCCAGGCCAGGGTGACCTACACCCCCAGGAAGGCAGCAGAGAGGAGAGGAGCACTGCAGGAAGGAGGTGCGAGCAGACACAGGGCAGGGACGGGGTGCCAGTAGTTCCCTAAGTCTCCTTCCTCAGCGCAGGCTGGGAGTGTGGTCCATGCTGACACGGAAATGGCCCATCAGACAAATGCTCCTGGAGCAGTGGAGGAAAGAACCTGGCAGGGGCAAAATGGAGTCTGGAGAGTTCCTCCTGCCTCAAGTGTCCCTACCTCTGGATGCGGATGCTCTGATCTTGGTGGCCCTGAGTAGCTATCATCACGTCAGCCTCGTCCAGAACAAACACCTTAATCTTCTTGGGGTCAATGAACTTGAGCTTGGAGCACCAGTCCAGAACGGTCCCAGGAGTGCCAATGACAATGTGCTCACTGATCTTCTGACCTCTTTCCACTGTGGAGACAAGATGTGTCTGTGGGTATTTCCTTGGCAAAGCCAGCTCCCCTCTGTGAGACATTTTAAAGCTATGATGTATTTTAATGCAGTTGTTTTGATATTTGCATTAATACTTTAAGGGAAGGTTAGGATAGCACTATAGTATTTAATGGGCATACATACAAAAAACAGGTAGTAATGCTGAAAAGATACAGTAAGGGTATAAAGAATGAGATGGAAACCTCTTCAGTGGTATTCTTTACATTGTCTACAATCATCAATCCTCTTTCAAGGATCTGTTATCTTTATTTCTTCTCCGCCAACCTTCTCCCCAGCCTAGGTTTGCATTTCCTCACAGGTAGACTTTTTCAGAGTTCTTCTTACTCCAATTGTACTCTGCCCCTCGGCTCTCCCAGCATCTATACTGAATAAGTCAGTTGCCTTTACATGCCCCTTGCCCAGCTCAGTAAATAGGACTCATTATAAAAGGTGTTGTCTCCTCAAAGAAACAAACTGCCTCTCTTAGATAGAGTGCTTCCTCCCTCTAGGCCTGGCAGACCACGGCACATCCTTGAGAATTTGGCTTATTTTGAGTTAGGTGGTACTTACTGATTCAATTTTTAGTCCTGTAATTACAGTGCAGCCTTGACCAGATACGTATAATACATACATATATCTGGCTCCAGTCACAGCCAAAGTTTTGCCCAAATGTCAATGTTGAGTCAATTCAAAGTTAACAAATGCTGCCTCTCACCAGTTAACAAACCAATTACTGCCCGCCACAAACAAATATTCAGAATCCTCTGCCATCCTGATTCAAATCCAAATTTCAATATTTTAAATGTCTTATGATGATTTTCCACTAAGTTTTATTATTTTATTAACTTTTCTCCTCAGAACTGACTTAAGTTGGCTTTAGGACACTCTAGGCAGATTTCTGACAGTCATAAAGTCACAGGTTTGTGTTAAAGATCCACAAGACAACCAAGATTCCCACAAATTTTAAAATACTTAAATATTGTTAGTTTGTTGTAAAACAAGCAAAAATAGAAAGGATGGATAAAGAAAATAATATAAATAGCTCCCATAGTTAATCACCATGAACATTTTAGAACACTTTTGTTCTTCTAATGACATTAAAAAGAAATTAAGCTATTAAACAAATCCAGAATTTGGAAGATTTTATATGAAACTTGTTTGGTCTGTTGAAAAAGTCAAATGCAACGGTGGGGGGAAGTGTGAGGGACTATTCCAGACTGAAACTTAACGAGATGCAACAACCAATATGCAATGCATATACGTTACTCGATCTTGGTTCAAAAACAAAAAAGCCATAAAGAAACACTTCTGGAACAACTAGGGTAAAATGGAAATGGACTAGATGTTAGTTATTAGAGAATCTATTAATTTTCTTGGTTGTGATAAGGGTACTGTGGGTATGTTGAAGACTGTTATTATGAAATGCATACTGAAGTATTTAGGAATAAAGAGCCACATTGTCTACAATCTACTTCCAAATGGTTCACCAAAAATACACATATACGTGTACAGATAAAGCAAATATGGCAAAATGTTAACTTTTCGAATCTAGGCAGAAGGCACATGTTCATTGTATTATTTCAACTATGGCGTACATTTTGAAAATTTTCAAAATGAAAAGTTATTAGCTTAATTCACTAGGACCACATATTCATACTCACATTTATTGCCACGAACAGCATATGCTAGCTTCAGTTCAGGATAAAATTTGCCCATCTGCTCAATCACTTTTCCAGTTTGAAGAGCGAGCTCATATGTTGGGGAGAGGCACAGACACTGGCAGGGAAAGAGTGCAGGGTGAGAATTCAAGACACTAGCTCTTTTGCAATGGGGAATTATCATTAGGATTTAATTATTCCTCCAGCTGAGGCTGAAGGATAGGATGTATAAAGTGCACACCATTCAATTCTTTAAGCTGCATAAGCTAGAATTTTTAAGGGTCAGAACTCTGGCTGGGTAAAGATGCTGAAAACAGCTATTGGTCACTGGAGTACCAAAACCTACAAGTAAGCAGGGATCTGAAATTCCAGTTGGAGATCAGCTTCCTTTCTACTTACTCAGAAGGTTCTCAGAACTTTCTAATGGATGATAGTTGTAGATGAAGGAGGTTTTTCCTGAAACTAAAGGAGTCAGAACTATCAGCAGTATCCCAAGGCTGGAAAATCATCAAAAGGGGAAGAGGATTTTTGTTGTTACTGGAAGATTGACCATGTTGTTTATGCTCAACCTAAGGAGTTCTAGTTTATATGAAGAGTAATTCATAGCTTGGCTTTTAATCCATCAAGTGGCATTTCCCTTCTAGCTATGGGTTAGAAAACCCAAATTCACCAAGGCCTTACCTGAGGGTATCTGTTTGCAGGTTCTACTTGGCTGAGCATGGCCAACACAAAGGCAGCTGTTTTACCAGTACCAGACTGAGACTGGGCAATTAAGTTCTGTGGGCTGCACAAGAAAACAAACTGTTTAGGAGTTTAAATCGCAAGTATTCTTCCCGTGAATAAAAGTAAAGAATAAAGCTTAATTAAAGAATGAGTATTCAAACTTAATTTACAGAAGGAGGCCTTGGATTCTGTAGCAGAGTTACACATGCTACCTTCACAAACAGAAGATTTTATGGTGAGATTTGAAGCAGTCCTTATCTTTTATCTATTCTTTACACAGCAGTCAGTGATTCTCTTAAAATATGTCAGCTGATATCATGTTTCTGCTCAAAAACCTTCCATTTGCTCCAGATTTCATTCAGAGTAAAAGCTGAAGTTCTCATAATGCCCTCCCAGGTCCTACCTGATCTGGATCTCTACACTTTCTCTCTGTTCTCATCCACCACCCTCTCCCTTACTCACTCCACTCCACCACAACGGCTGCTCTGAAAACATGCCAGCCACACTCTTGTCTTAGGGCTTGGGCACTGGGTATTCTCTGCCTGGGACAATTGTTCCCATATGACAACATGTCAACTCCCTCCTCTCCTTCAAGTCTCTGCTCAGGTATCACCTTCTTGATGAGATTCTACCCTATTTGATTTAAAATTGCAGTGGGGAGGGTATAGCTCAGTGGTAGAGTGTGTGCTTAGCATGCAGAAGGTCCTGGGTTCAATCCCCAGTACCTCCATAATAAACCGAATTTATCCCCCACCCCCCAAAAAAACACAAACCTACTTTGAAATGCCTTAAAAAACAAGATGTATTGGATACATACATGATAAAGCATAATAAAATGTTAATGAAAGAATCTGGGGGAGAGGAGGGTATAGCTCAGTGCTAGAGTGCATGCTTAGCATGCATAGGTCCTAGGTTCAATTCCCAGTATGTCCATTAAAAATAAATCTAAAAAAATACCTAATTACCCACCCCAAATTAACTTAAAAAAAAAAGAATCTAGGAGGTGGGTATATAGGTGTTCACTATAAAATCCTTTCAACTTTATGTTTGAACAAATTTTCTTAAAATGTTGGGGGTAAAACCGCAATCAGGTCCTTGGTATTCCCGATCTCCCCTATTATGCTCTGTTTATTGTTCTCCTTAGCATTTATCACCTTTTTAAAAAATAACTTTATTGAGATAATAATTCATGTATCATACAATTCACCCTTTTAAAGTATACAAGTCAGGGCTTTATGCTATATTACATTTTTTATTTTTTAAAATTATGGTAAAATATATAACATAAAAATTTGCCATTTTTAAGTGTACAATTCAGTGGCATTAATTATAATCTATCACCTTTTAACATACCACATATTTTATTTGTTTTTAATAAAAATAAATCAACTATACTCCAAACTAGAATATAAGCATCTTGTGGGCAAGAGTTTTGGTCTGCTTTGTTCATTAACGTATCCAAGTGCCTAGGATAGTATCTGTTACAAACCAAGCCCTCAGTAAATATTTGTTAATGAAGAAAAAGTACTAGATAATTCTCTCAAGTCTCTTCTAACATTGATAATGTAACAATGAGCATCTATGAAAGCATCAAAATCCATTAAGTAAAAATGACTAAAGTGAAACAATCTACTAAACATTCCATTTATTCACTTTTAAGTTTGCTCAAAGTGACAAGTAAAAAGAAGAAATTACCCATCTTGAAAAAGATGTCACTTTTATGACACAGAACAAAGAAAACTTTGAAGAAAATAAGACCTAAAATATCTATTTTCAGACAAATAAGGAAAGGGCTTTTAGGATTTAGGATTATATGCAGTACAATTTTACATAATCATATATAATGTAGGGATCAATTTCTATCAAATATTCCTATGCCCCGGAACTTTGTTACTCAGAAAGTTGCCTGACACTAGCAGTATCAGAGTCATCCAGAGCTTATTAGAAATGGTGGACCTCAGTCCCCACCTCCTACCTACTGAAATCAGAATCTGCATTTTAATTCATTCCTATGAGATTCACATACCTATGAAAGTGCAAGAAGCACTGCACCAGAAAACCACCTCAGTAACTGTACTATTCTGGTGTCCTAGAACCCTGTTTGGTTTCTGCCTACTACATTTGACACATAAATTTTACATATCCATACACTGAAATCACGTTGTATATAAATGACATAAATGTATATATATTTACCAACATAGATTATCTTATAATTAAGTTTTTAAAAAGCATTTAAATATTCTATATGGTTCCATTAAGAAGAAAATATACATATGTAAGTTTACACAGAAAGACATCTAGAAGTCTCTACTCCAAATATTAAGAGTGTGTTGGAGGGAGATCACAAGTTTTTTTCTTACTTTTCATTGTTTTCTAACTTTTTTAAAAGAAGCACAAATTACTAGTTTAGTTTTTAAAATAATAAAAGTTTAAAAAAAACATGGAAAATTGAATATGGGATAGAGTTGCATCAGGACACATACGGCTCAGCAAGCATCAAAGGCAATGCATTCTCTTGTATCTTGGATGGACGGTTGAAGCCCATGGCATAGACTCCCTGGAGAAGCTGTGGTTTCCTAGAAAAACAGTTAAAGATGAAAGTCACAGTCTTTTGGCTGAAGAAAGAAGCCAGATATCTAGCTAACAATACGTTAATTGTAAACTGAGCACAATGTGTGAGTGCAACTAAAGCTTTTACAAATTACCTGGAAATTTTACTTACTAGCCTAAAGCAGCTAAATTCTTTTATTAAACGTGTGTTAGCTCAAAATGTTCTGCTGTGATTAAAAAAAAAAAACATATTAACAAGCCTAGGAGTTCTACCTAAACACAAAGGGGAGAGTCAAAGTAAGTACTCACAGGCGTAGCTCCTCGAAGGACTTCACTGAGTAGAGAGGGGAGTTTGGATCCCGCTGCAGGACTTCCACTTGGTTGGTGTTATCAACAAGGTTGCTTCTGATCAGCTTGTTGAGTAAGGATTGGGCGGCTCTGTCCTCTGTCAGGAAAGACAGCATGAAGATTTTTAAAAGTCTGTGAAATCCACACAACATTGTAAACTGACTATAACTCAATGAAAAAAAAAAGTCTGTGAAATCTAATGTGAGCTCATCTGAATTCAATTGCCTTTGGTATTTTAAGTAATAACATTTATTTGTACTGGGACTTCTGATTCAAGGTATATTTTAGTTTTGATTTGTAAATATAAATAAATTAAAGTCTGTATCTTGACATCATATAAGCTGTTTGCATCTTTTTATTCATGTTAAGTGTGTCAAAGTATCATTAAATATAATTTTATTAGAAAGTGGAGATGCATCCTAGAATTTCTTTTATAAAGACCTGTACATGATAATCATTCAGGGGTATTTCGTGCTGCTGCTGAAATTTATCAGTTGTTCAAAGGAAAACTTCTCTAGTATGTAAACAATTAGAATTGTTTTACCAATGACTAGGTCAAACTTTTACTAGCACTGTGGTTCCCATTAAAGTCCAACCAAGTAGCGTGTAAAAATGAAACCTTATAATATTTCATTCTCTTAGTGTGTAGAACTTCATGTATATATGACTCTAGGCTGTGTTACCTTTCTCTTCTTCATCTGTCTTCTCTGCATTAGCATTGGTCTTGACAACAGCACCTTTATCAGACACAAAGTGGCCGTCATTCAAAATCACATCCCATACCCAACAGCTGAGACAATTCAAATTCTATGAGACACTAGAAATGTAAAGGCCTGGGGAGCAAAAAAATAAGTGAGGAAACCAAGCCACAGATAAAAACATTTTATTGTTCCTACATAAACAAAGGTATGCAAACTGTTACTTGTATTTCAGTTCTTTCCTGTTCCAAGTCCTCTCACTATACCCAAAACCTAGTATTAATTTCCTTCACAGCATCAACATTTCTCAAATGTTACAGAAAGATCATTACAGCAATGATCAGAAACCACCCTGATGCTCAACAGAGGAATATCTATGCAAATCATATTTCATCAAAATATGAACACAATACCATTAAGAGACTATGAATATAAGCTGTTAACAGAAACACATATTCAGCATTGTAGTTATGTAAAAATATACAGAGAAAGATAATTCAGAATGAGATAAATGTTACAATTTCTCCCCTATAATTTTAAATACATCAACAAAAATTTAATGGAAATCTTAGATTTTTAGTAGATATGATTTCAGAATAATTACAATAGGTTAACTCTCAGGTTGCTCATACTTTGTCCATCTCATCTCAAATTGAGGAATATTTTTAAAAACAACAAATAATCTTTGGCAGTGTATTTTCATGATTAGTAATAAATTCAGTAATTTATAAACCAATTAACCATCCTCATGCTTATATTAAGCCCAGTATAAAACAATCCAGTTTGTTGATTCCCAAACTAAATGACTTCTAGTATCTGCCAGCCTCCTTTCTAGCACATATATAATTTTTTCCCAGATAGTTACTATGCTAAAACATAAATACTATAGGAGATCATGTTGGTTTTCAAACTAGCTTTTAGTTACTCACCATTGGCATCTGGCTTGATTTTCTCTTCCTTAAGATTCAAGTTGCTCAGCTAAATGGAGAATACAGGGGGGAAAGTGTCAGGAAAATCACTGAAAAGACTTTGTATCAACAGAGCCTACCCTAGTGAAGCTGGGGGGAAATGAACCACTCTCACAACCTATTCATTAGGACATATTCATTAGGATGTTCTGCTGGACTCCTTTTGTTTACTAAGTGTTAGGGCGAGAATAAACAAAATATCCCCTAAGTACAGCAATAGAAAAAAATTGATTACACAACAGCTCAAAATCCACATTACCTAATTACAATCCTTAGAGACAATTACAATTCATGAATTTGCTTAATGCCCTGATTACAAAGACCTCTCTACAGAATACCATTTGAGTTGTCACTCTCAATTTCCAAACAAGAAGAAATTTAAAGAGACCCTGGAAAATACAGTCATTCTTCAGAGAACACTGAGGTGGAGGACTACAATGAAAAGCATCTGTGGGTGGGAAACTGATTTCCTTGTATTAAATTTCTAATAAGATGACTTTCCAGAGAGTGACATTTGTTATGTTCTGGCTTTTAAAAGGTGAAATATAAATAAATTTCATAATTTATCCAAAAAAAAAAGGCCTCCCCCCGCTCCAGCTGGCCTCGAGCCCTGCCCCCTCAGGTTCCCCCTTCTGTGGGTGGGAATCAGCTATGCTGTGGGTTATGTTTGAGCCACAGGCAACAGCACACTGCTATGCATGCAACCTTAAATTTGGGTTGCCTTGTGCTGGATGTGTTATATTTTAAACTGGGAACAGCCTGGAGCATCATGGCACACTATATAATCAAAATACCCAGCAGGCTGAATTGGGAATAGAAACGAAGGGACAGAGCAAAGACATTTCGAAGAAAGATTTATTTGGATTTTGATCAAACACTGTAAATTATGGATTTCCTGGCAGGACATCCCTCCTCTATTACAACGAATATACCCTTTTATTTATCAATTATACCTCAGTAAAGTGGGGGGAAAAGAAAAACTTAAAGACAGGATATTTTTACTTTTAGTTGACCTTTGGATCTAGCACAAAGCAGATTAATAATAAAATATTAAGTGGGGCTTAAAACATCATATAGTGAGGGGGGAAGAATGAAAATCACCACAATCAAATGGCTATTTCTTAAAGCACCACCTACACAAGTTTTTTATGTTTTGGGGTTTATTTCTGTTTTTCTTCTAAGTTTAAGACAGAGGAAAGTAGAGGGAAGAATGTAAAAACTGTTTTAATGGGTAGTTAGTTGGGGGTGGAGGAATCTCACTTCTACTGGTGGAAACTGAAAAGGGAGTTTCTGGTGTCTCTGGCTACTTTGGTGTTGGGGTGGAGGAAGGGGAAACCAGGGAGAAATACACTGGAGAGATTGACAAGAAAGGAAACTGGCCAAAAAGAAAATCATTATAAAGCAGTAACAACCCGTTATTAATTCCAAAAAACAGATAATGAATATGAGGCAACCAGTATAAGATATGATATATAATAGATGTTCCATATAGTCTAGCCTTCACTACAGCACTCCTCCTCCACATCCTGCCACTGAACCTAGTTTAAGTGTGATATTAAAATCAGAGAGACTGACTTACCAGCAATATTTACAAGAGTAGGGTTAACAGTATTCACTCCTAGGGTGATAACTGCTACCTAAAATGAATGTTATGGCTGAGATATAAAAGAGTTAATGAGGTACCAATGAGTTAGAAATATCCTTTATTGTAAAGCATTTTAATATTCAATGATAAAAGACAACCTTTTTTGTTGTTGTTGATACAGTGTTAAAATTGAAGCTAACAAAGTAAATAAATAGTTAAAATAACTAAAATGCAATGTGTAGGAAAAGTTGATAGCAACAATGTAAATGAAATCAATAGGTATTATTTTGGTTACCATGTATCAGATTCTGGAGAAGTTACAGCAGATTCTGAAAACATACTCAGCCCTCATTTGGCTTTAAGTATCTCAAAGCCTATACAGCAAAAGCAACAGGACAGTGAAGTTTGTATCACCTACTGTGGTGTCAGTAAACCAAATGCTGAAATATACATTGAAAAGTCCAGTTAGTTCAGATTCCTTCCTTTGCTGTTTATTTAGACCAAAATGGAGAAACTGATTTCTCTTGCAAATTCTTTGGAAACCATTTTGAAATCCAGAAAATTAACTGAAAGGCACAAAAGCAAACCCACCCATCTTATAATATCTACATGTTTCAATGTTTTAATTAATATTTTAGTTTTTAAGATATGTTAAAATAATTGAAAACTACACCATTACACACTGCACTTTATTTAAAAACTACCTGAGAAAGGATTCTCGAGACATAAGGAGGAAGATTTAATGATGGGGGGTTATACTGAATAAAGACTGCCTTAGACATGATGGTGAAGTAGGAGACTTAGAGTCTTACCCATCAGAATTTCCTACTCCCTTTGCCCACCTCTAAATCGAAAAGAAATTTCCCAAGGAACCAGGAGGACAAAGAAAAACTACAGGGGAATGAGAAAATAAATATAAATAGGGTCTAATACTGTCTTATCTAAAATGAGTAAGAAACAAAGCTTGATGAGATATTAAAATACAGTAACTTTGCACTGTAGATGTCACAGTCACCTGTGTCACGCAATTCCTGTGGGGATCCTCAGTGGGAGTTCCACAAGCAGAGGTGAACAGTTGTCTCTGCTCATTTGCTCAGTTTTAGAATGCTATGATCTATTATAATTTACCTGTGCATGATTAAGTAGATTCATAAAACTTAACCAAGTTCAGCAAATCAGTACAATATGGACAAGTAATTTAAAAGATTCCTGTAAGCAAATTGTGAATTATAAATAGCAACAACAACAACTATAATAATAGCTATCACTTATATAGCACTTATTTTAGGCATGTCCATCACTCAATGAGTTATGTACTATGATTATCCCCATTTTACAAATATGGAGACTGAGGCACAGGATAGTTAAGCAATTTGCCCAAGATCATATAACTAGTCAGTGATGGGCCCAGAATACAAATCCAAGTCTGTCTGGCTACAAAGTTTTAGGTCTTAACTTCTACACAACAGTGCCTCTCATAGATGATACTAATCTCAAATAGAATAATACACTTAAAGATGATACAATGATGCAGTCACTCTGGAAAACAGTCTGGCAATTCCTCAAAAGTTAAAAACAGAGTTACTATATAATCCAGCAATACTACTTTTAGATATAAACCCAAGAGAATGGAAAATATATGTCCATACAAAAACTTGTATATGAATGATCATAGCAACATTATTCATAATATCTAAAAAGTAGAAAACTATAAATGTCCATCAATGGACACTGATGAATAGATAAATTATGGTATATCTATACAATGGAATATTATTTGGCAATAAAAATGAATAAAATACTGATCAGTTGCACAACATGGATGAACCTTGAAAATACTATGCTAAGTGAAAGAAAGCTATGAAAGATCATGTATTATATGACTAGTTTATATGAAATTTTCCTGAATAGGCAAATCTAAAGCAACAGAAAGTAGATTAGTGGTTGCAAGGAGCTGGGGTAGGAGGTTGAAGAGAAAAAGGGGTGAATGCTGATGGGTTCAGGTTTCTTTTCAGGGTGATGAAAATGTTATAAAATTGACTGTGGTAATGTTGATCCAATCTTCCTACTACATTAAAAAAAATAACTCAAAATGGATCATAGGCATAAATGTGACATTTAAAGCTGTAAATCTTCTAGAAGAAAATACAGATGAAAAGTTTTGTCCTTGGGTACGGTATATTTCTTAGAGCACAAAAAGAACTAATCATGAAAAAAACCTGACAAGTAGAATTAGCCAAAATTGAAAATGTCTGCTCTTCTAAAAGTACTGTTAAGAAATAAAAAAGCAAGTTTCAGTCTGGGAGACTATGCAAAGGGCATATCTGATGGGGAGAGGGTATATCTCAGTGGTTAAGTATGTGCTCAGCATGCACGAGGTCCTGGGTTCAATCCCCAGCACCTTCATTAAAACAACACATAAATAAATCTAATTACCTACCACCAAAAAAAATTTTTTTAAAGGACGTATCTGATTAAAGACTTGTATCCAGAATATATAAAGAATTCTCCCAACTCAAGAAAACAACCTGAATTTTCAAATGGACAAAAGATCTGAAAAGCCACTTCAAAGGAGTTATATGGGTGGCAAATAAGCACACGCAAAGATTCTCAATATCATTATTCATTAGGGAAATGTAAATTAAAACCTCAGTGAGACACCACTATACACCTACTAGAATGGACGAAAAGAACTGCCATGCTGTGCTGATGAGGATATGTAGCAACCAGAGCTCCCAGACATCACTGGTGGGAACACAAAATGGTACAGCCACTTTGAAAACAGTTTGGCATATAATTTATAAAGTTAAACATATACTTAACGTATAACTCAGCAAATCACCCTCTTAGGTATTTACCCAAGAGAAATGTAAACATAAGTCCATACAAAAATTTGTATCCTAATATATATAATAGCTTTATTCATAATTGTCAAAGACTAGAAAATATCTGAATGTTCAACAGAAGATGGTACATCCATATATGGAACACTAAAAAGACAAACTATTGATTCATGTAACTACGTCGTTGAATCCCAAATGTATTATGCTAAGTGAAAGCCAAATTTTTCAAAAGGTTACATATTATATCATTTGACTTATACCACATTTTGGAAACTAAATGACAGAAAACAAATCAGCAGTTGCTAAAGAAGGGCAGGGAGAAGGAACTGAATGCAAAACGTTTGATGGAACTTTTTGGAGTGGTGGAAATGTTCTATATCTTGATTGTGGTGGTAGCTACACAATTGTATGCCTCTGTCAAAATTCACAGAACTGTAGTACTAACAAGGGTGAATTTTACTTTATATAAACTGTATCTCAATAAACTTGACTTTAAAAAATTAAAAGGCAGTCTAAGAGATTCAACATTCAACTAATAAGAGTCTGGAAAGATGGAATAAAAAAAGGTGAAGAAATTAAAAACGAAAAATTTCAAGATTTCCCATAATTCAAGGACAAAAGTATTCCAGATTGAAGTTCCCACCAAGTGCCTAGTAAAATGAATGAAAATAGACCCATACCAAGACATATCATCATGAATTTTCTGAATACTGAAGACACATAGAAGATTCTTCAAGCTTAGAAAAGTAAAAAAAAAAAAAAAAAGTCACATCAGGAATCTGAACAGTCTCAGACATCTCAAAACAAATACAGACATCCAGAAGGCAATAGAACAATTCCTTTAAAATTTGGCAGAAAAAAATAATTTCTATCCTACAATTCTACTGCCAGCCATATTATTATTCAGATAGGGCAAAAGAAGCTAATTTTGGAAAGGCAATGTATCTTAAGGAACTTACTTCCCATACATATGCAGAAAGCTGATGAATGGCTCCACCAAATTAATAAAGACAAAGAGAGGGGATACAGAAAGAAGGGGATCCAATATAAAACAGAAGGAGATCTGCCCAGAATGAGGGCAGAAATTAGCCCTATTCCCCTCCAGTACCCAAAATTAACTGTGCTCTAAACATAGGGACTACTAGCACAGCTTGAAAAAGGCTAAAAGACCAGGCAGAAATGGAATTGATAGAATACTTGATGTGTCTGAACATCCTGCAATAAACTTAGACAATTAGCAAAGAGCTTGGGGTTGAATTGGTGATAAGCACAAAGAGCACAATGCAAAAACACAAGGCAATGATAAATTCCAAGGAAAAGTTGTACAGGAAATAAAAGAATTCACAAATTGACTAATATAAATACACAATACTGGTCTAATTAAGATGACAATAAAATGAAGAAATGGGGAATGGGAAGGTGTGCTTTTGTGGCGGGGAAAGGAGAATGGCGGAAAGTGTCAAAATCAATAAACATCTAAAACGGAAAATTCAAGAAGTAGCAAAGCATGCATGTTATCCAGGGAATAAGGAGGTCAATATTGTAAATCGATTCCAAGAGAAATGGTTATATTAGGAGTTCGAGATTTGCGGACACTAACTACTACTTGTTGCAGATACAAATGTATACCGTATAGAGCACAGGGAACTATATTCAGCATCTTATAGTAGTAATCTATAATGAAAAAGAATATGAAAAGGAATGTATGTATATATATGTATGACTGAAACATTATGCTGTACATCAGAAATTGACAGAACATTGTAAACCATACTTCAATTTTTTAAAAAGGTTTAAAAAGTTTTAAAAAAGAAAAAAGAAATAGTTTTCTCTGGAAAGGAAAGAAATGGGCGGGAACTAGTTTTTAAAACTATTTGACTCGAACTATGTGTACATGAAACATTTTTTAATCATTTGTAAAAAATAAGACTAAGAACTTGTTCTCGAGAAGTTCATAGGAACAAGTATTAACAAAGCGGGTCCTATGCACTATCAGAATTTAAGAGCGTTTCGCAGGGAAAAATTAATCCCACGTTGTAACGTTTAACACGCATGTTGCTTACTGTGTGTCAGGTCCAGCACAAAGTTAAGCGGATCAGGAGAGGATTTACTGACTGCCAGGCCTACAGTCTATCATTCATCATCACTGAGCAAGCTGAACCGCACAAATATGTATAAGCCATGGTCCCTGAGCCCAAGCAGCTCAGAATCGGGATATGGAAAATGACAGCTACAAAGGCGATTACTACAATTCAGGGTGGTGAGTGCAGTCAATACTGACTCTAGGAAGACAGACGGATGACTGGTCTCTTTACAGATGGGAGCGCTCACCTGAGCTTACATAACCGGGAGGCAGGTGGGTAAAGGAAGCCAAGGGCCAGGCTCCTTCCCCCCGACACCCTATTCCGGCCCAGACCAAGCTAGGGATTTTTTCCCAGGGATCTGACCCCCAGCCAAAACTGGCCCCCTGACCCTTTTACGGCTGAAGCCAACTCACCGACTCGGCCGCCGCTTCCTGCTCGTCCACCGCCAGGGCCCACGAGTCAGTGGCCATGGTGCCGGGCGCAGCTGAGACGCTGGTGCTGGCGAACTCGCCGGCTAGCGCGGCGCGATGAGCGATCCGCGATCCCGGGTAACTCCGGCCCCACCAAGGGGGAAGTCTTTCGCGCCCGCGCTGGGGACCGGAAAGCGGCGCGCCGCAGTGACGTAGGAGTCCGCGCCGGCCCGGCAGCCCCTCGCCCCCTTCGGACTGTCACATTTGTCGCCTTCAGACCCCCACCCTCACCTCTACATTGCTCATTCTTTCTTATCCAACGTCCAGGACCGCAGACTGAGGTAGTATCTTAAAGTGCCCAAGTTCATGTCAATCGTCTTTCCAACCAAAGAGCAAAACCACATTGTCGCCCTGCACAGCGGCATAGAAGATGCTCACATAGATTTAATATACCAGTACACAAACCCATTACAGCTAATAGGCAAAATGAGTTGGAAACAGGTTTTTCCTTCACTTTTAAGGCTGGTAATTTTAAATGCCCAAGTGTTGAGCAGGGTGTTGGGAATCAGCCCTGTCAAACACCGTTTGGTTAAAAATTTGTCCCACAGACACTATTTAACAGGAATTTAACCTCGAAAAATACTCGAAGAGGGTGCTAGGGAACTTTATTCCAGGCAGAGGCTCACAGGCGAAGAGAAAATCGTTTTGTGGAACTGAACAGTTTCTGGAATGATTAACAACCAGGGAGGAAGAAATTGGTAGGAAGTTCATGAAGAGGGCAGAGCAGAGCAGCTTAATGAGCAAATGAGTTCACTCCAGCGAACTCCTCCCTCTCTGGTGTGACTTTTGGAGTTAGCTGTGCCTGGGCTAAAATCCCAGCCCTCCCATGTAATGTTCTGTGATTGGGAGAAATTTTTTAAAGGGGGGAAAAATGGGCTTTTAGAAAAGGTAAAATAAGGACATTTTACCTTAACTGGGATCAAACAAGCTTATCGTTGTTACTTCACTAGAAAGAAGCTGGGAATTTCCCTGCAACCTGAGAAATGAATCCCCATGTCTCTCACTTCGCCAATATTCCACTACAACAAATTAATTTTAGGTAATAGTGGGCTCTATGTAGAATTTTACTTGTAGAGTACTAGTAAAAATGTTTGGGAAAGGGTAAAGCAGTTCCTGCAATCTTCTTGCCACAATTCTTTTTCTCTTGCACTCTTTACAAGGTTAATTTGGGGAAGTTTTTTTGGACCCTATAGGTGGGGATATGCAAAAAGAAAAAGGCAATTATGCAGTCTGACAAACCAAGACCTATATCTAATGTCAAAAGCAACCCTGAGGATGTTTTGCCAAATTACACTGATCACAGGGCTAGAAGAGGTTAAAGAGCTTTTAAGTTTAATGAGGTTAAAAAAAAATCATCAAAGGTGCAGGACCGTATACAAGAGGATCCACCTGAGCAAACAAAACTCATATATGCTTGTAGATACTACAGAAAATGTATAAGGTACACACAAAACTGGTTATCAGTGGCTGCTTCTAGTTAGGGGCTCTAGAAGTCTAGGGTGGGAGACTTCCTTTTCATTGTGTACAATTTAGCCTCTGAAGATTTTTTTTTCATGTGTGTGTTGTCCTTTTATAATTGTATTTCAGGCAAACAAGAAAGGTAATACTGTAACAGATATCTTGAGTCCGACCTTAAGGCTTAATAAAACGAGATTCAAATGAAGCCCCTGCATTGCCAATGCAAGAGGCAGTCTCTCTCCTGAATTTAGTGCTTATCTTTCCCATAAATGCTTTTAGCATATATAACTTTTTCTTTTAAAAAAATGCCTCAGGATTCTAGACTTTCCTACGTCCATCCCCCACACCTGCACAATGTGAGACTCCTGCTAAGAAGGAACCTGGTTTCCCAAGTGGGGCATGGAGAGAATTAGAAGAGTAAGAGTACCTATATTTGAATTCAGCTTTCTGCATTTACTCCCACGTGACCTTAGGCAGCCTCCGTCTCCCACCTCAAGGTTCAAGGATTCAACAAGATCACAAAGTTAAGACTACCGGCCCAGTGCCTCGCCTATGGCGAAGGCTTGATAAATATAAGCTATTAGTAATCCTGCCCCGTCCCCCAGGGTCGGAGCGAGAGAGACGCCTAAATATGGAAAATAGGGGTCTCGTTTCTAGCCTCAGAGATACGTCGCCGACAGGCAGGGCGAGCGGAAAGAGCCTTAGGGCGCGGCCTCGAAAGCGGCCAGCAGCCCCAGCCATCGCCCTTCAGCATGGCGGTTACCTCGGCCAACGGCCGCTCACACCCTGAGCCTCATGGTCTTAGGCTTGGATGCCGATCCTGCCAGCCAATCAACAGAGGGGACATCAAATCTCGGGCAGGCAAGCCCAGGAGCCTACGGGCAAAAGGCCAGGTCGAGGCTCCAGCAGGGGGCGCCTTTGTGTAGTGAGCTTTTCTTTTTCCCCCTGGAGCTTTTTAATTTGAGTCATTTTTTGCTGAATGTCTGGCTCCCTCGTCAGGTTGGGAACTCCATAAGGGCAGGACAGGGCAGTGCCTGCTCTCCTTAATGTTGATCTCTAGGGTTTAATGCATAATAGACACTCATTTTGTGAAAAACTAGATGAGGACTGCACCCCTGACTACCCCACCTGCAGATCAAACTTTTTAATCTTTGCCTCTGAGCAAATAGGTAAGGAAGCGCATTCTCCAGTTTGGACCCTTGTTACTCCAAGTTTGATCCCTCAGCAGCAGCATAGATAACATCTAGGAGCCTATTGGAAATGCAGAATCTGAGGCTTCACTCCAGACTTATTAATTCAGGATCTGCATTTTAAGAGCCCAGGTGATTCCTACAGCATTTTATGGTCTGAAAACAACTATTCAGTTACACCCATTTGACCTTACAGCAAGTAAATGAACATTCAAAGTCCATTTTATATATCATAAAAGTAGCTTAGGTGCCATGGGAGAGTTAGAATCTAAGACCACATCCTTCCAAAACTAAGTATTTTAGTTGTACTATCTTGAGCCCCTGTTATCTTCCTCATGTCCCAGGTGACGTTCAACCAATATTCCACTGCAAAGCAAGTCATGTGCACAGCATTCAGTCTTACCTACAGACTTATTTGCTTAGTCTAGAATAAGTTAGAAGTTTCATAAAATAGATAATTTGTAAGTTGCATTAAGATAGCTTTCCTTTAACTATATTGTTGACATTATCTACAAGAGAAAAATATCATAGAGAACTGGGTAATTATCTGAATAATTTATGTAGAAAATTCATGTTTAGAAGAATGTGACCTTTGGGTTTCAATGACAATTTTTCTTCATGTGTATTGACCCAGTCATTGGGTGAATAAAAAAAATTTTTTTTAATCCATCTCTGATTGTTTTGTTAGCAAATGTGCTATCCGAACAGCAACAACTTTGGCAACGTAGTTAAGTTATTGGGACTACAACCAATATTACTTTTTGAAAGTACAATTTGTATGATTTTGGCTTTCCATTTTAATTATGGTAGCACGAAAGTCTGACCATTTCTTACATTGTTTAGACTAAATATGCTATTTTGGGCCAGTTTGGATCAGAACAAACAGTTGTCTGTCTAGGTTTTGACCTTAGCTGTCTTAACCTCTGGGTGCCTAAGTTTCCATAGCTGTTAATAGCAGGTTTTAATTGTCATTCATTATAAAGTTGTTCTAAGGATCAGTGTCTGCTGCATATGAAGAGCTCAACAAATGTTAGGTGTGATGATTATTATTAATGAGTCACTGTGAACTGGGAAGTTAACTCAAGTATTTGTTACTAGCTTTTGAGCTTGACCTTCTGTTTGTATAGTATGCTCTTTTACATAAAAAGAGTACGATTTTTCTGCAATATCTTTAACTCAGTTACGACCTGCAGCTCTATTTTATACCCTTTTATTTAGATATATGAGATGGTGTAGATAATAGTGGAGAGATTAAGAGCATGGACTTCGGAGTTAAACGTCTAGACAAGAGTTTGGATCTTGGCTCTTCAATTTACTCTTCAGAGTGAACTTTGGCAAGGCAGTTACTTTATCTGTAAAAGGGATGCCAGTTGACCTGCCTCATAGGGTTTAAAAATTAAATGATCTATGAAATGTTTAATATAATGCCTTGCATATAAATATTAAATAGTATTTTTCAAAGGCAAATCAAGAACCAGATGCCAATTCAATGATCTCTCAACGAGTAAGTTATTTCTTCCACATCATGTCCGAAAAGATCTGACAAGGACAAATGTATCGATGGACACAACATATCCAGAATCTCTGAGGTCTGCATGCTATTCTGCAACTATTTAACGAACATGACAATTTACTAAGAGCTGTGACCTCTACAAAACACGTCACCGTTTCCCCTCATTAACCATGTCAACAATTAGGACTTTGCGTAAGGATACCAACATGTCGGTCTCTGGCGGTCTGCAGCCTAACTTGTCATGTGACATGCCCCGTCCCCTCTTTACCCGCCATTGCATCAGCCGAGTTAGAGCCACCTTCCCAGGAACCAACTAATAAGCTGACTTGTGCTCGGCGTGATTGGCATGCTGGTCGGCCAATAATATCTAGGGAAGGTAAGGTGCAGCGGATCACTTTCCATCGGCGCGCTCTGATTGGACGAGGCGGTGCGTGCTGCGGCGGGTCGTGGACTGGGGTCCGTGCATCTGCGTGTCTGCGGGAACAGGTAAGTATGGGCTCCCGGCGGTGGGCTCTGAGGGGAGAGTTAGGAACTGCGACCCTCGGGAGAAGCAGGCGGGCCTCTGAGAGAGTTCTGTGATGCTGCGACAACGGCGGAGCCCGGCCAGGCACCGTGAGGCCTACGGAACCGCGGCCTGGGCTGGAACCGGGGCTGGGGCAGTCGCTTGGCGACACCGTAGGCGAAGAGTGGCCTTTGTCAGACCCCAGGAACACTGAGGGTGGGGTGGCTTTGGATGGTCTTCCTGAAGACCAAGATCTTGGGAGGATCACCGTTGTTACTGATTACTCTCCCAAAGCTGAGGTTTTAATCTGTGGTTTTAATTCTCTAGGGGCGGCCGGTCCAGTCAGGTGAAATCTGGCTGTGAGCCATTCTCAATTCTTAAAATTAGCTAAGTAACTGATACTAGTCCAGGTCCGTCTAGAGATGCTCTCCGTGCTCCATCGCGTTCAGCTATTACTTATTCAGACAGCCTGCGTTTCCGGTGTGTTTTAGGGTCATTCATAGTTTGCTGTTAAAGGATTATTATACCCAGTCGTGTAATAATACTTATTTGGCAACCATTGTACTAGATGCTGAGGATATGCCCATACAGGTGAGCAAAAACCAGTCATGATTCCCACTGTGCTGATACTTGAGGCCTGATGGGAAGGTGGACGTTAAACAAGCCCTCAAATGCATGTGGAAATTATAAAGGAAGACCCCTGGGGTTATGAGAATAAACTAGGGAGAATCTGATCAAGAAACTGAAGACTTCCTTAAATAAGGCTCTTTGGAATTGAGATACCAACGATGAGAAATTAACTAGGAAAAGGGAAAGAGTGTGAGTAGAGTTGACAGCAGACCTGACAAATGAAAAGTGTGTTGAAAGCTCCTCTGGCTGGAGCCTTTGTGTAAAGGCCACTGTGATATAAGATATTCAGACCTTTACAGCTTCTGCTAGGAAGTGGACTCAGAGATCTCTCCTTTGTGCTACCTCTGTGTCCCCTACAGCCATCCAGTATATTTATATTGAATAAATGAGTGAGTGGTGATAGTGATACAGCTTTTTCCTTTTTTAAACTTAATTTTCTTTATTTTTATTTTTTGAGGCAGAGGTAATTCGTTTTTTTGTCTGTTTGTTTTACTTACTTATTTTAATGGACATACTGGGGATTAGAACCCAGGACCTTGTGCATACTAGGCATGTGCTTTACCGCTTAAGCTATCTCTCCACCACATAACAAGGCTTTTAATAGTCCCAGCCTCCATAGGGCTTAACGTTAACATATTGGATCCTTTTACACCTTACTATAGTTATTTCTGCATATGACTGTCTCCCCATTAAGGTATAGATGCTCATTCATCTTGGTTCTCAGCATATTGTATGTATTTCCATATGATGAGTGAATAAGCAAAAATGGAAAATTCATGTCTCTTTTGGAATGGAACTTATTTACCTCAGTAGCACATTTAGAGGAGGAGCAGTGAACATTCTGAAACAGTTCTTTTTTTTTTTAACATTTTTTGTTGATTTATAATCATTTTACAATGTTGTGTCAAATTCCAGTGTTCAGTACAATTTTTCAGTCATTCATGGACATATACACTCTCATTGTCACATTTTTTTCTCTGTGAGTTATCATAACATTTTGTGTATATTTCCCTGTGCTATACAGTGTAATCTTGTTTATCTATTCTACAATTTTGAAATCCCAGTCTATCCCTTCCCACCCTCCACCCCCCTGAAACAGTTCTGATGTTGCTGTTCAGCCAGAGTTAGCACTGTGCATTCGTTTTTGCTGCTATTATTAAGATTCATTGAAAAAAAAAAAGGATTCATTGAGAGCCATGATGAGGAGGGACAAGGAAGACTGTGATGTGACAATGTTTATGGAAACCCTAGGCTTGAGTCCTTCGCAGGGACAAAAAGTTCTCAGCTATGGGGGTTTTAGTCAGCTCTTTGGCTCTTTCAGACATTGTTCCACCATCTTTTTGCCCAAAGGGCTTTTGTTTGAACAATGAGTTAATTGGGTTGTGGATAAATCAGTTGAAATTGTGGTTAAACATAAATCTGAGGGCCACAGTCTCATGTTCACAGTGTACATTTTTTCACATCATGTTCACTTTGTATCTCTGTATCTTCCTCCTAAAAAGGAAGAAAACATTGAGCTGTGACTTAAAGTAATAGTATTCCATTTGTTCCGGGTTACGAATTGCTTCCAAATACAGGATGGCATTTGAGCCTCACAACACCCACAGTGAAGTAGGCAGAGTAGATACTACGTTTTTACAAAAAAAGGAAACAAACCAAGAACAAAGTGACTTTTTTAAGGTTAGAGCTAGGTCTAGAATTCTAGAGACTTTTAGGTCATGTTGTAAATGAGATGGTTCCTATTTTTCTAGATGCCCAGTGCTACATAGCACTACAGCTCCATGCCAGTGATTGGTACCCTCCACCAAGGCCTGTCACCTCTCTCTGAACTGCCCCTCAGAGAAATCGTGTAATATACGTGAAAGCGCTTTGACATTATAAAGTTTAATTTCCTAATCTCCCTCTCTTTTGATTCCCCTTCTCTTTCACTCATTCTGAGTTCTACCTCCTCAGTGTGGCTACAGCATCCTCACTCCCCAGTAATCTAATAGCTGGGAAGGCAGCAGTTTACCAGTTGAGTTCTGGAGGTGCTTAGGCTAAGTGGAGGCTGGCACATACATTCCTGCTACTGGTGGGCAGTCCCTTGTACAGATGGACCCATCCCCAGGTCCACTGCTGCTGGCAACAGCCTCCCCAAGATGGTCAGCCCAAACCTAGAGACATTGCCTTTAGTGATATTGGAACTTTGTGTGGTTCTGGGCATGTGGGTTAACACACAGCTGAAAGAGCTCTTAGAGTTCATCCAGCATGGGCCTCTCCTTTTGGTGGTGAAGTGAAGTAACCCCCTTAAGGACTTGAAGCTAGGACTGGAACCCAGGTCTCCTTAGCCTCCCCCATCTCCAGTGCGCTTCTCTCCTACGATGAACGTGAGGTTTTTATTCCTATTTCCTAATTCCTGTCTGAGGGCCTGGCATAGTGGATGCTCTGTACATTTCTTGCAGTGAATGAATACGTGAAACCACCTCCTGTTCCAGTTGATGTGTTGGTGTATTGAACCTACTGAGGTTGGCATGGGAAGGAATAGCACATGGGGCTGTTGTCTGCTGGTGCTGCAGGTTTTGCTTCAATGATGATTCTAGCCTTGGACATTATAGCATAGAGGTTTTAGGATCAACCAGCTTACCCGGGTCCTGCTTTGACTTGGCTTGAGAGCTCGGAGTCTTGTGTAATGCTTTTTATCTCTCAGTTTCAATTCCCCTAATTTTCCTTCATTTTTTCTTTGGTTAGTTCCGTAGGGTTATTTTCAAGATGGACTCAACCCTAACAGCAAGTGAGATCCGTCAGCGATTTATAGATTTCTTCAAGAGAAATGAACACACCTATGTTCACTCTTCTGCCACCATTCCATTGGATGATCCCACTTTGCTCTTTGCCAATGCAGGCATGAACCAGGTAAGGGTGTTTTCCCTTCCTTTTTGGCTATTTGTCCACACTGGAGGCAGTAGAATCCCAGTTCTGCCCCTTACTGTGTGATCTTGCAGAGTTTATGTCATTGAACCTCTGTTTCTTTGCCCAGGAAATGGGGAATAATAATATTGCCTGCCTTTAGGTTGCAGTGAACATTAAAAATGTTTAGCACAGTGTTTGAGTAGCTGCTCAGACATGGTTATAATTATGATGAAAGACTCTGATACCCATGGATTAAACTTGTGTGCCTCTCAAGAAAAACAGAGCCTGTATCTAGTCTGTGAAGTTTTGCCTTCTCCCTAAGGAAGAAGCTGTATTTATTAGAATCAGAGGCTGGGTTAATCTTGCTGAGCCCTGACAAGACTTGTTATCTCAGCTGTTGTGGTTCTTCATCTTTTTGTTGCCTTTTTTTTTCTCTTTAAGTAAGTCAGTTCTTCAGGATTCTTTTAAAGCTTTGCTTTCATTCCTATTCTAGGCCATGCACAGTTTTATTGATTTTTTTTTTAACTTCTTTCTGGAAGCTACAGCCACTAATGCCGATTTGGATCCCCTGCTGAAGAAACTTTATTAGTAGGATTTGTGTTTGGGGCAGCTGAATTATAAAAGATATTTGAAAGTTTTGTTGTTGGAGAAAAGAATTTTCTCTTGAAATAATGGGAGCATCACAAGTTTATAAAGGCGTTTAAAAAGAGTTTTTCACATTATGCTGTACACCAGAAATTGATATAACGTTCTAAACTGACTATACTTCAATAAAAATATATATTAAAAAAAATAAAAGGAGTTCCTTTCAATATGCCTATGGCACTGAAAGCTATTTAATTGACTGGACGTGGTTTCAGGATAGATGGTGCCCTCAGGACTTTGCTTTGGAGGTTGTATGGGATTCCTGCTTAGCCCAGAGGACCCACCAGCATTTAGGATGTGCCTCACTCTGGGATAAGTTGACATTTTCTTTTCTCTCAGGTCTCTTCTCTGGCATGGAAAATTAGAGGCAGCAGGAACATTTTCCACCTTGTATAACATTAACTATGAAATTATAAAAATATTTTTAGTTGTATGTATGAGTCCTCTGCATACACCTGGAATTGGGGACACTCATTTTAGGGGGAGTCTTTCAAGATAGTGGGTTTTCTGGTACATCGGAACGATTCTGTTCTACTCAAATATACCTAGGCATGGGCTTTGTCTTCTCCATATGAGCTGTTGTACTTGGTGGAAAGACCACACACAGGGTCCAGTGTTTATAGTCTCTGAATAACAGTAACTAGTAGCCTGCATAGAGCACTTGCTATAGCCAGGCGCTCTTCTGTGTCTTATGTACATTAACTCATTAATCTTCACTCTGTACTATCCTACTGAGGCATGGAAGACTCGTAAACTGCCCAAGCTCACGAAACTGGTAAATGCTGGCACATGAATTTGAAGCCAGATGGTCATCTGCTTAACTTATGTGCTCTACTGCCTCTTAATAAGAAATACCTTGACTTTTTTTGTTTTTCTGCTTCTTTGTTTTTTTTTTTTTTTTTTTGAGTTAGTATATATTGGTCATCTGCTCTTTTTCAGGTACTATTCTAGGTGCTACAGAGCTGAGTAAGAGAGTTTTTGCTTTTAAGGAGTTTACGGTCTAGCACAGGGCTGTCCAATAGAACTTTCTGTGGTGATGGTAATATTCTATATCTAATCACACACCAGCTTAGTGTGACATAGTGTGACCAAGCTGTGCTGATTTTACTCCTTTAAAAGGTTTCAAAAAAATTTTTTTTTCCTTGGCACCTTTACTACTAAGCCAGCACATCAGTTTTAGAATAAATTCTTCCAGAAAGATGGGATAAGCCCTGTCAGAGCCTTGCGAGGAAGCACAGGTTTTACTGCATCAACTTTAGCTGTTATCTCAGCTCTGCCAGGGCTTTCCTTTGTGCAGGTGGTGTTACTGACAGTGGTGGGATCATTAGAGAATTTGGACCAAGGAGGAGTTGCTCCAAGATAGGCTACTTCTTTTGCAGCCCCAGCAGGCCACCTGCCTCTGATAAGTTTCTGTATTGCAGGCTAATCAAATCCAGAACTGAACAGTTTATATGTGGTCTCTTCCTGCCAGCATGTGACCATCTGATATATCTGTAGCTCTTTAAGAGTTGAAATGTTTCCCTTCTTTTTTAGTTCAAACCCATCTTTCTGAATACTATTGACCCATCTCACCCCATGGCAAAGCTGAGCAGAGCTGCCAATACACAGAAATGCATCCGGGCTGGGGGCAAACACAATGACCTGGATGACGTGGGCAAGGATGTCTATCATCACACCTTCTTTGAGATGTTGGGTTCCTGGTCTTTTGGAGATTACTTCAAGGTAAGTTCAAAGAGGAGATCTGTTTGGATTTTGAGCAAAATGTTCATTTCTACTGAGGGAAGTGGGTTCTAATTTTGCTTGTTTCAAAATACAGAATATCATGTAGGAGATTCAGAAATGAAAGGCATTAATTCTAAGAATTCTTGGAAGCTGTACTTGTAATTTGATGATTTCAGTTTACATTTGGATTTCTTGTGTAAATTGATCCTGAATGTGGCTGTTTATGGTGAAGATACTGTATTTTTATATCTGTGTTTCCAGGAACTGGCCTTTTCATACTCAACACTAAATAGATTTTGGTTTGGCCATGTTCCACATCTTTTTTGTTTGTTTGTTTGTTTTTTCGGTAGGAACTGGCATGTAAGATGGCTCTAGAACTTCTCACCCAAGAGTTTGGCATTCCAATTGAAAGACTCTATGTTACTTACTTTGGTGGAGATGAAGCAGCAGGCTTAGAACCAGACCTGGAGTGCAAACAGATCTGGCAAAATTTGGGGTAAGAATGCGGCTCACATGTTGAGAGTATGGAAGAGTAAATTGATTCCTACACTCAGTACCAGAGTGAGGTCTTAAAACTTGGGGCACGTTTGAGGTGGAGTTGGAGGTGACTGAGAGTAATTATCCTTTGGTGCATCCATCGCTTCTTAGTAGGTTTAATTGATCATTCTGTTGTTGAAAGCCAACATAAAGAGTCTCTCATTTTTGTCCTTTTCGTATGTTTGTTAGAAATTGTACATATAGTGCATATGTTATGAAATATCAAACTATACGGAAATGTAAAAAATAGGAAATGGAAGATCCCTGTGATTAGTCTATGTTAATAGTTTAATATCCCAGATATAGTCTTCCAGGCTTTTTTCCCTGTTTCTGTAGCCCTGCATGTACATGTGTGTCTTTTTCAATGGAGTGTACTCTTCATGTGAAACAGTTTATTTCTTATGGAAATGTAATGGCATCAAACATGTCTAGGACAAAGGAAGTTTTGGGTTTTTTTTTTTAAACATAATATAATCCTAAAATAAAATAATATGGCATAAAAGTTAGCATGATAGATGAGCAGTGTGTGCTCTGTGTCTTGAACCTAAGACAATTTATGAAGTGCTGCCTCGGGGAATGCAGGTGGGGTGATGTTCCCCTGTGGATAGATGGGATTCCCATGATGTCTTTGTCTCATTTTTTTGTTCTTTTTACTTAAACTCTCTTTTCCTTTAGTGCATAGCCTTTTAGTACGCTTAAGCAGTGTTGCTTCTGTTGTTTTTTTTTTTAACTTTTAGTCCAGGTATATTATTCCAATCCAGCTTCCCCTTGTACTTCGTCTGAAACCCCTACTTGATTAGACTCTATAGTCTAAATGTACTTGGATATTTTGGGTAGTGACGCATGTGAAATTTAAATACTGATCTTGACTTTTTGAATCCACTTTACTTGGTTTATGTATATCTGTACTTTGTTTTCAAGCAAGCATAATCTTTTTGGAGTGCTCTGTTTTCTAGCAACTCTCAGCAGAATCAAATATTTTGGAAATGTTTTAATCTTATTAAATTCTGGGTATCATTTTAAGATAAAAAAGATGACAAATTGGGGCATAGTGAGGTGACTTTAAATAATCAACAGCTTTTTAACACTTATACTGTCATACAATATAATTGTTTTCATTTATAAAAATGAAGGAACATTTGCAAAGAAATGTGGAAAGAGATTTGTTTAAATTCTGTTCATATTCAGCATAAAAGTTTTCATTTTTATGTGTTCCTTTCTAGGCTTTATCTGTATCTTGGCATATTTTTATTTAGTTATGTCCATAGCACATGTATATTTTGTATTTTATTGTAGTCTCTCTTGAGAAGAATCATGTCCTGTTTCTTGATCAGGATTTGTATGCAGACTCAGGATTAATAATCACCAAAGAGTGAGCCTTCTTTCTAGAAATGCATAAGGATCTCCTTTTGTGGTGGCTGCACGTCCGGTTGGAATCCTGTCAGCGGCTGTAACTGGGCTTATCTTCCCTACTACGTGTAGGCTGGATGACGCCAAAATCCTCCCCGGCAACATGAAGGATAACTTCTGGGAGATGGGTGACACGGGCCCATGTGGTCCCTGTAGTGAGATCCACTATGACCGGATTGGTGGTCGGGATGCTGCACACCTCGTCAACCAGGATGACCCCAATGTGCTGGAGATCTGGAACCTTGTGTTCATCCAATATAACAGGTGGCCGTGGGGTCCTGAACAGCTAGGAGCGGGACCTTTCCTCAAACCAAGTAGAGAAAGAGGAACTCAGACACATGGCTGTCTCCTTATTCTCATCTTTGGGGACAGTGGAGCAGTACTACAGCAGGCACTGAAGGCATCATGGGATCTTGGGGACATTCTTTAAATTTTATTTCTCAGATTTTTCCTCTGATCTCTGGGACAAGGCTGGGCTTATTTTATTAACTAGTTTTATTCTCCATAATATCTGCTTAAGTGATATTCCTGTAAGGTCATTTTTGCTGTAATTTCGACTGCTCTTTTAAAGCCCATTTCCTTGAAACTTGCCTCACTCTTTAATGATCCCCAGAGTATTTCTTCCCTTTTTCCCTCCATTCCCTTCTCCCACCAAAATGGGCAGAGGCAAATGGCAGACAGTCACAGCCTGCAAACTATGCTAAGTGAGTTTACCTGGCAGGGAGAGGTGGCAGCCTGTGTCCTTGTTTCATCTTCCTCTTTCTCTGGATCATGCAGGGAAAACGATGGCGTTCTGAAACCTCTTCCCAAGAAAAGCATTGACACAGGAATGGGCCTGGAGCGACTGGTGTCTGTGCTGCAGAATAAGATGTCAAACTATGACACTGACCTTTTTGTCCCATACTTTGAAGCCATTCAGAAGGTACTGGTCCTATTGCAAACTTCTGTGGAGGTTTCTAGGCTGGACTCTCTCATTAGTACTGTCAAGTATAAAAGTCATATGCTTTGCCATCTGAGGGTACTTGTGACCATCTGCCAACCTAACACAAGGTCTCAGCCCAAGGCACTGTAATTTAGTGTCTGCAGGGGCCTGGCTGGAGGCTCTTCACTCCTGCTGCTGTTGCATTTCTTGGAGTTATAGGATCTGGCAAGAGGGTCATTCTTTTTCCTAATGCCCCCACAGTCCTCTCAGAATCTCCCAGGGTAAGACAATGCCAGAAGGACTGATTCCTGATGAGCTACTTCCTGGTTTTTAATCTGTAGGGCACAGGTGCCCGGCCATACACTGGGAAGGTGGGTGCTGATGATGCTGATGGAATCGACATGGCCTACCGGGTGCTGGCTGACCATGCTCGGACCATCACTGTGGCCCTGGCCGATGGCGGCCGACCTGACAACACTGGGCGAGGGTAAGTGTGCTATACGTGGAACAGGGTTAGGACTGACACTGACGCTGTGAGTATTTTGACTCTCTCTGGAACTTAAAGTCACACTTCATCATTGTTTCCTTTGTCTTCTAGTTAGTTGGAGGGATCCCTTTATTTTTTTTAAAGATAAAAGGAGTTTCAGCTCACTTCAAAGAGTCATCACTATATTAAATCTTTGCTGCTAAGTACGAGATGATAAGGACTGTATTTAAAGTTATCTGATAAGATATTGGCAGGGGCAGGGTAGATAGTAATCCCATTACTGACCGGCAGGACCTGGGATTGTGGGCATCAAGTCAGCTATCTGGTCTATACTTCTGGCCTCCATCTCTGGTTCTGCAGAACAAGGTTGGAAAATAAACCAAAGTTACCCCAGCTCATCCTTGATGTGTATTTGTGGGTATGTTACTGAGTTTTATGCTGGAATTAAAGTTAATGACCTTAGGGGAATGCAGAAAGCAGCAGGCTTAAGAAAAAAGGAAGTCTCTGAAAGAGAAAGACTAAAAAGTTGGCCATATTGCTTTGGATGGAACTCCAAAGGACCCACTGCAAAACTCTTGGTTGGGAGTGTTGTCTAGCAGGGGACTGGGTTCTGCCTCTTACAGGTATGTGTTGAGACGGATTCTCCGCCGGGCTGTTCGATACTCCCATGAAAAACTCAACGCCAGCAGGGGTTTCTTTGCTACATTAGTAGATGTTGTCGTCCAGTCCCTGGTAGGTATATTTCCTGCTTACCTCGTCTGTACTAGAGCACATACCTTAAGAGGGGTAGGGTAGGGAATAGCATAGTGTTAATGAGAATTTTTAGAGGGGTCATGGCATAGGTCCTGGCTTTATTGGGCCCACATCTCTGTTTCCCATTTGCCAGGGAGATGCATTTCCTGAGCTAAAGAAGGACCCAGATATGGTGAAGGACATCATTAATGAAGAAGAAGTGCAATTTCTCAAGACTCTCAGTAGAGGGCGCCGCATCCTGGATCGGAAGATTCAGAGCCTAGGAGACAACAGAACCATTCCCGGTAAGGACCAGTCTGTTCCTTTCTTCATCAGCCTGATTCATTCTGGAAGGGACAAGCCCATTTTTCACAAACTGACATTGGCTCCTGTGGCTCCAAAGGCTCAGCATCACTTGGTTAAACTGTTTTTTGTGTAAAATGGGGTTTGTAGTAAGATTATAAAAGTAATATATTATCGTGGCAAAGTATTCAAACAGTAGAAGTAAAAAGTGAAAATCCTCTTTCCCAAGCTCACTTCTCAAGAGGTAACAACTCTTAAGAATTTGGTATATAACTATTTAGGACTTTTCTCTATTTGTATACAAATGTGTATATGTAGTGGTGTATCTGTGTGTGTACATGTGTGTACACAAACAAAAATGGGAACATATAGTATACACTTCTGCAAGTTGCTTTATTTTTTACCAGACAGGAAAATTAATTCCAAAAGATTATAATTTTTATTGAAGTATAATAGAAAGTACAAGGGGAAAGCCTGATGAATTTCCACAAACTGAACATACTTGTGTTCAGATTAAGAAACAGAACTTTTTCAGGGACCTCTTGTGCTTTTTCCAGGTCAATTTCAAAAGATTTGATGGATTTTCTGACAGATACACAGAACCAATACTAACTTGCCTGCTTTATAATCCTTTCTGTCACTGCTAGTGTCCTCCTGGGAAGGGCTTGGGCTGGAAAAGAAAGGGGCCGTCTCTGCCATTCTTACACAATTCCTTTGTGCTGTGTAGGGGACACTGCTTGGCTCCTCTATGACACCTATGGGTTTCCAGTGGATCTCACCGGACTGATTGCTGAGGAGAAGGGCCTGGTGGTAGATATGGATGGCTTTGAAGAGGAGAGGAAACTGGCCCAGGTAAAGCATCTGGGGAGTGAGGAAGAAACTCAGCACCAAGCAAGCTGGCACTTTTGCTACAAAGCAAGAGTTTCCTTCCATTCATGTCTTAGAAATTCTGTTTTTCCCAAGGCTAGTGAATCTCAAGTTGGGGCAGTTTGGCCCTCCAGGAGCTGTTTGGCAGTAACATGTGAGGACATTTTTTAGTTTTCACAGCTAGTGGCAGATCATCTAGTGGGTAGAGGCTGGGAATGCTGCTCAACATCCTACAGTCAACAGCCCCCCAGAACAAAGAATTAGTTGGCCCCAAATGTCAGTAGTGCCGAGATTGAAAAACTGTTTTAGAGCTTTACATTGAGCATTGTTTAGCAATTTGGGGCCCTTCAGAGTTCTTTTTCTCTGACATTAAGGTAACTTGTGCTTATTTCTCTTACTGGCAGCTGAAATCACAAGGCAAGGGAGCCAGTGGGGAAGACCTCATTATGCTGGACATATATGCTATTGAAGAGCTCCGGGAAAGGGGTCTGGAGGCAACAGACGATTCCCCGAAGTATAATTACCATTCAGACTCCAGTGGGAGCTACGGTATGTTACTGTGCTCATCTGGAGTGGTTTTCAAGAGAAGCGTGTAGATTAGGAACCCAAGACATCCATGGTAGCCACTCCTGTGGTACTGTGTAGTCAAGCTAAGTGATTTTATAGTCATGGAGATCCTTGGCAATTGATCTTCTTACTCGTTATTTTGGAATAATTATAGATTCACAGGAAGTTGTAAAAAAGACATTACCAGGAAATTACTAACATCTTGCAGGAAACAGGGAAGTTAACATGGATACAGTCCACAGTGGCTGTTGAATTTTGCATCATGATAGTAGCATCCCAAAGTTAAGATGACTTAAAGAAATATACAGGCGGTACACATTTTTGCTTTTTTTGTTCCAGCAGAGACCTAAATCTATCCAAAGAAGCCCACAAAATGAATACATTCTTTGTGAATTGACCTTGGAGCAGGGAATTTATTACTATCAAATACCTACTAATCAAATTCACCAGGTTTCTGCTCAGTAGCTCAGAGTTAGGGTGGCCAGCTGTCCCATTTTCCCAGAACTGTCCCAGTGTTGACACTGAAAAAGTGTCACATCCTGGGAAACCCCTTGGTCCCAAGCAAACCAGAACAGTTGGTCACCCTACTGAGTGTTGTGTTCTCCCGCAGAAAACCAGCACATTAAGTCCTTTTGTGGAAACTTGCTTCCAAAATAAAATTAGACAATTAGGGCCTACAGAAAATCTGAGAAATAGAATCCAACAAAAGCCAGATAAGAATATGTGAATTAAGTCATCGACACTGTTTTTCCTCTTCTGTGCAGCGTTTGAGAGCGCAGTGGCTACAGTGATGGCTCTGCGCAGAGACAAGATGTTCGTGGAAGAAGTGTCCACGGGACAGGAGTGTGGAGTGGTGCTGGACAAGACCTGTTTCTATGCCGAGCAAGGAGGGCAGATCTATGATGAAGGCTACCTGGTGAAGGTTGATGACAGCAGCGAAGATGTGAGCCAACAGTTCTTCCTTGTTAGCAGGGGCGGGGGTCCAACAAAGGACGGGGCTGGGACCCAGGCAGCTTTTCTGGCTCCTCAGTGCTCCCAGCTTTGAGGGGCACATACTACCTGTCTTTGGGTTGCATTTCATGGTATTTCTGAAGCTGAGGGAGCTGCTTCTTGTACTGTGTTGTCTTCGTCACTGTTAGGTCCCCTAGGAGTAGGATCCTTGCAGCCTGGCTGCTTAGGTTGATCCTCTGTTCTCTACGCTTTCCTCATAAATGAAGAGAGGCAGCTCTCTGGAGGGCAGATGTCCTTGTAGAAGACTCGGCCTCTTGTGCTGCCACTGCTGACTTTATGGGCTTGAGGCTCCTCATGGTGGCTTTAATTCTGTAAGATGCTCCTTAATGGAGTATGTGTGTGTGTGTGTCCGTGTCTGTGTATATATATACACATACATGTGTGTACATGTAGAAAGTACTGTGTGTATACAATGGTCTGTAGGTTTATAGTGGTGCATATGTGTATATAAATAATTATATATTAGGTAATAATGGTATATACGTAAATTTACACACACACACCAGTAAGAAGAGTCTTAGAGTCTTAGTGTGTGTGAGTATAATTTGTATATATAAAGGGAGAATTTACATATGATACATTTATATATCTTTTTATATGTACACGTATGTATATATTTGGATTTATTTATTTATTGGTCTCCTCCTTGACTCCTCTTAGAAAACCGAGTTTACAGTGAAGAACGCTCAGGTCCGAGGAGGGTATGTGCTACACATAGGGATGGTCTATGGCAGCCTGAAAGTGGGGGATCAAGTCCGGCTGTTTATTGATGAGGTGAGTTGCTTGATGCTGGTTAGTAATCATCTCCCCTTTTTAAAAAAATAAATTTCAGCTTTATTGAGGCCTAAAGGGCCCAAATGATATTTAAGGTGTACACTAAGGTGATCTGATACACGTTATGAAAAGAATTCAACCCCTCCCTTGGATTCAGATTGGTCCATCATTATTGCCCCTCCTAAGTGAAATTGTAAGTAGGCTATTATAAGTAAGGTACAGGAGTGAGTTTTGTGAGGGACGTGACTGAGAGTTAAGTCTGTGTGTTCCCAAGTCAGACCACAGTGATTTCAGTTGAGATCCTATAGACTCATTTTCATGGATTGCCTTTCTCCAATTTAACCTCAAATACTTCTTCAGGAGCTAAGGATCTTGTATTAATGAGGAAATGGGTTCTGCTGCATGTGACAGAGCTCTAATAATGGTAGCTTAAAACAAGATGGAAATGTGTTTCTCACCTGAAAGTGTAAGCTGATGCAGAGGTCTTGCTCCACGAAGTCATAGGGCCCAGCTCTTCCTTGCTTTTTGTTCCACCATCTTTCCTGGGGTGCTGTCCTTGAGTTCATGGTCCAAGAAGACAGCTATCAGATCTGTTTTCTAGGCCAGGGGTTGGTGAACTTTTTTGTAAATTTCCAGATAGTAAATATTTTTGGCTTTCTGAACCATACGGTCCCCATCACAACTACTCAACTCTGCTGTTGTGGCGCAAAAGCACCATGGATGATGTGTAAACACTCACATGTGGCTGTGTTCCAGTAAACCTAGTTATAAAAATGGACTGCTGGACAGATTTGGCCCACAGGCCATAATTTGCCAACTCTTGTTCTAGACAGTGAGAAAGAGGAGTGGGGCGGCATGTTCCTTCCCTTTGAGGGTGTTCACTTCTGCTCATAGCCCACTAACCAGAATTTAGTCACATGGCCACAATTAGCTGCAAGGTAACCTGGGAAATGTAGTTTTTATTCTGGGTAGCCTTATGTCCAACTAAAAACTCTAGTACTTGGGAAAAAGTGGGCAGCAGGGGCTGGGGGCTGACCAGCAGTCCATTGTAGACCTTTCCACCAGCCGGCTCTGCCCCTTACAGCCCCGACGGAGGCCTGTCATGAGTAACCACACAGCCACCCACATCCTGAACTTCGCCCTGCGCTCGGTGCTTGGGGAGGCTGACCAGAGAGGCTCCCTGGTTGCTCCTGACCGCCTTCGGTTTGACTTCACTGCCAAGGGAGCCATGTCTACTCAACAGATCAAGAAGGCTGAGGAGATTGCTAATGAGATGATTGAGGCAGCCAAGGTAGGTTGTATTACATGTGAGTTCTTGGGTCATGAACTTCACACCTTCCTGCACCATCGCTTTCTATCCATGGAGCCTCAGCAGCCCAAATGCTCTTACTCTGTCAAACCATATTCTGTCCTGCACACAGATTTGCTTAAAGCAGTGATTCTCAACTCTGCTGAGTAGTGGGTAGTGGTGGTGTTCAGTGGAGGGGCTTAAGGGGAGGTCTTTGCTTCACGCCCTCCTTAGAACAATCAGAGCTTTTATAGTTAGGTCTGTTTTACATATAGCACATCCATTTATGATTTGGTTCACGGCTTAACAAAATAGTTAGAAATTCCTATTTTGATCCCCTTGGCTTTATATGTAGGGCCTTATTTCAAGAGGCTCAGGGCACATTATATGCAGAACTGGGATTAGAAATCCAGAGCCCTGCCTGTTTCTATCCCTACTGCTTCCTACTGCACCTCAAGAGAAGATCTTTTCCCATCCTTTTCTCTGTCTTCTATCCATGGCAGCCCGTCTACACCCAGGATTGTCCTCTGGCAGCAGCTAAAGCCATCCAGGGCCTGCGGGCTGTGTTTGATGAGACTTATCCTGACCCAGTGCGAGTCGTCTCCATTGGGGTCCCGGTGTCTGAGCTGTTGGATGACCCTTCTGGTCCTGCTGGCTCACTCACTTCTGTTGAGTTCTGTGGGGGAACGTGAGTACCTTAGGGAGCAGTGGGTGGATCTGCCTCTTATTCATTTGCATTACCCTTGGAGGATGTAGGTAGTAGCTAGACCAGCTATCATTTGAGGTTGAAGTAAAGACCTCAGAAATATAGTTGCCAAACAGCGTTCCCAAGAATCAGCATCCTCAGGCTTCCATCAGAAGTCTGATGTTGACATTTACGGGGTTTGTGATTAAATGTTCTTCCTAGAAGGGGAAGGTGAAAAATGTTATCTTAACACTTACCTCACAATTGCTTGCTCTTGGTCTCTGAACTGATGCTGACAAGAAGGCCGGTGAATTCGGATTCAGCAAGGACATGGAGCTTCTGACCTGGTCTGAGTCCCTCTTCCTTCCTGGAGCCTCCCTTAGTTCCCTTTGCCAGCTTGAGCAGCATCTAGGGAATTAACCTCATTGTCTCAGAGCCCCTGAATCAGGCCCTGTGGTAGAACCAGCTCAGTTTGGCTATTGGACGAGCCCCTTGTTCTGCCAACTTGGACTCCTCCTTGGCCCTTGGGGTCTTTCTGTGATGGACTGCTGGACTGGGAAATTCCTGCTTCCCAAGGAATCTTGGTGAAAAGAACATTCTCAGGCCATGGTAGAGCCCATCCATGGCCTCCTGTGGGCCTCAGGGAGGCAGAGACAGGTGGACGTGTGGAGGGTGGGGCAGGGGTCTGGGAGGTCACATTCCAGGCTCCCTTCTGTGCAGTTGAATTGGGGCCTTTGAATGAGTCCCACTTCTGCCATAATAATACCTCTTTATATGACACTCTCTAGAGCACAGGAAACAGCTTTCAGAGACTTTACATCATCCTCGCAGGATGACTGAGAGTTAATGAGCATTTGAGGTTCTCTGAGCAAACGGGGACTAAAACCTATGCGTTTAAAGGGGTTGTGGTAAGATTTTAAAGGTGACCCTCTGATACTTCTAGCTATTGAGCAGGGATAGAAGAATGTAGCTTACTTTCCACCAAAGAGTACAGAAAATCTGAAGAAGCAGAGCTCACGAGCAGTGACGTTTTACGTACTAGAAATTACGAAGCACTTTCATTTGATCTCATTTGATTTTCACAACAGTTCTGTTGGGGAGTGTTATCCCCATTCTATACATAAGAAAACTGAGGCTCAGCAAGGTTATGTCTTGCTCATTGTTACAAAACAATGCTCAGCCCCAGCCAGGCCTTCTCTGACTGCCTTTCCCTTCCCAGCCAGAGCTGTATTCTGAAATGCAAATGAAGGGCCTCTTCCCACTTTCCCCTTGATGGAGCTTCCCTGGGAGCAACTACCTCATATAGGGCTCATGTCCCCAAGCCAAGGGCTCCCTGGGTGCGTTGAGGACCGGGGTGCCCAGTCTTCCTCATCGCCATGGACTTTGCTTTCTGCCATTCAGTCACCTGCAAAATTCGAGTCATGCGGGAGCTTTTGTGATTGTGAGTGAAGAAGCCATTGCCAAGGGCATCCGGAGGATTGTTGCTGTCACAGGTGCTGAAGCCCAGAAGGTGAGCGGGTCAGGCTGGTTTGTGGCTCATGTGAACAAGGCAAGAGAAGTCTAGACTCTGAATCCACAGTGCACATGGTCCTGTGGCTGCTGCGGTCAGAATTGGAGGTGCAGTGCTGCCTCCAAAATACCCTCCAGATACCCCTGCCTGGCAGGAGAAAGCCACCGCCACACAAGGCTTTCTAGCTACCTTATGTTTAATCTTTAAAATATATGTAAATTCTGTGCCACAACATATCTGTGTTTAGGAGGGTAAGCCATAGTTTCTGTGCCCCCAGCACTTAGCTGTGTCTCCCTAAGAGTACGTACCTAGTTTGAGAGGCATGGACCACGGGGACAGTTGCTCTGGGGATGGGGATGTGCCCTATGTGTGCCGAAGCTTGGGGAGTGATCATTTCGTGGGGTGTGACAGGATGTGTGAGTTCTCTGTCAGACCCTGAACCTGAGTTCCGCTGTCGTGGTGTGTGAGGAAAGTGCTCCTTTCTGGGGCATGAGGTTGCAAACGCTTGGTCCTTGAAGGAAGAGAAAGTTCTGGCGTCTTGGGGTTGTGTTGTTCCATGACCTGCCGTCAGTGTTTGCCACAGTTGTTTATAGATAGAATCATGAAGCTGAAAGTTACCTGACCTGGAGTTTACAGCTCTGACTGTCCTCCCAGGCCCTCAGGAAAGCGGAAAGCTTGAAGAACTCTCTCTCTCTCATGGAGGCCAAAGTGAAGGCCCAGACTGCGCCAAATAAGGACGTGCAGAGGGAGATTGCTGACCTTGGTGAGGTAGGGACAGCCTCCCTCCTCGGGTCCTGGTTCTTAGCACACAGGGCCTTTGGACTGACTTCTATTGTCTGGCATTCTTGTAAGGGGGACTCCATGGCTCTTGGTTCTACAGACCCCTGGAGCCTGCCAGATGCCCCCATTGCCAATGGCAGAAGAGCCCATTCCAACTCAGTGGGCACTGGTGTGGAGGGAGTTGGGGGAGCGCCAAGTGCCCACTGTCTCCAGGCCTCCCATGTTTGTTGGTTTTCAGGGTCCTCCCATTAGCCCTTCACAGGCTTTGTTCACTGCCTTGTAGGAACCAGGTCTAACAGAGGGTCCAGCTCTCTCTAGTCTGCTCCTTTCTCTCCAGCCCTACTCGCTACAGCTGATGCAGTTGTTCATAAAAGGGTGGGTCTCAGGCCCAGTGGATGCCTTTTTGTTTTTGTGTTCTCTCTCCTCTGGACGCTACGGGGGGACTTTGCTGTTCAAAGCCAGAAGGGTGGGATGGGCTCACATCCTAGCTCCTCATGGTCGAGATCCCAGCGGTGTTCTGTTCTGGTTCTAGGCCCTGGCTACCGCAGTCATCCCCCAGTGGCAGAAGGATGAATTCCGGGAGAACCTCAGGTCCCTGAAGAAGATCATGGATGATCTAGACCGGGCTAGCAAAGCTGACGTCCAGAAGCGAGTGAGTCCTGGCAGTGCTGGTGGCTGGAAGGGAACCAGGACAATTTCCCTAGCCGAGGCTGTGCAGACTGCTGGGTAAACGTCTGGGCCTTTGACCTGAGGCTACTCTTCTGGACTTGCCTCCTTGCAGGTGTTGGAGAAGACAAAGCAGCTCATTGACAGCAACCCCAACCAGCCCCTTGTCATCTTGGAGATGGAGAGCGGCGCCTCGGCCAAGGCAACCCAGGGGCTGGGGCTCCACATGCTGCTCTGTGCCTGTCCACTGCTTGTCTCCTTCTCTTGGGATCTCAGCCCTTTGGTGGCTGAAGTGTGAACTCTGTGGCCCTAGCAGAGTAGTTGCCTGAGGACCCACTCTCTGGGACTGAGGTTAGGCTGAGCCATGGAGAGGTCTGGTGGCTGGAAAGCTGTGGCTCCTGGAGGTGGAAGGCAAACCTCAGAGCCAGAGGGTGGGTGAGGCACTGTGCTTGAGTCCTTCATCCAGGCTCCTGGGACCAGAACCTGCTCTTAAAAGGGGTCGGGGGTGGGGGGCTCTGAAATGAGCTCTGCAAACCCACTGCACTTGTGGAGAGCATGGTCCCCTTTCCCAGGGCCATGGCCTGATGCCAGGTTTTCCTCATAGGCCCTGAACGAAGCCTTGAAACTCTTCAAGACACATTCCCCTCAAACGTCTGCCATGCTCTTCACAGTGGATAATGAGGCTGGCAAGATCACGTGCTTGTGTCAAGTCCCCCAGGTCAGAATGCCCTGCAGTAATGCTCACAGCACTTCTGTGCCAGTGGGAAGTGATGTTTTCAAGGAACTAAGTGCTTATAGTTGTTTGCCAAGACCCATGTTTGTGTACCCCCTGTTAGAAATGGTTATTCTCTTGCCCACCTGTTTGTCACCTCCCCAACAGCCCTTACCCTCATGCCCTCCCTTCCCTGGTGGATATGTTTGCCTCTGCTGGATGATCCCTGGCTTTGTTACTCAGTATGCCCACCCTGGCTGTCTCAACACCCGCAACGTCACTCAGGGCAGTGTCACTCAGGGCAGGTCTGCTCCCCCATCCTTTTTCTTTCCCTTGGGTCTCTTGTCTCCCTCAATCCCATCCTCTGTCCTGACTTCCACTTCTCTTTCCTGTCTTCTAGAATGCAGCCAACCGGGGCCTGAAAGCCAGCGAGTGGGTACAGCAGGTGTCAGGCCTAATGGACGGCAAAGGTGGTGGCAAAGACGTGTCTGCTCAGGCCACAGGCAAGAATGTGGGCTGCCTGCAGGAGGCGCTGCAGCTGGCCACTTCCTTTGCCCAGCTCCACCTGGGAGATGTGAAGAACTGAGGGGCAAAAGTGGCTTCCACTAGGAGGCATCTCCCCTCATCCGGATGCATCCATCCAGCCAAGAGCTCTCCATCCACCACAAGGACATTTTAATCTTGGGACTGTTAAACAGCCCTCTGTGTCCTCCTAACCCAGCAGTAATTGGAACTTAACCCGGGAGCCAGCCTGACTCAATGCCCACGTTACATTTCTGCCCTCAGCACGTCAGTGCCGTCTATTTAGAACCACTACCCCAGGTTTTCTATTTATCGTTGTTACGCTTATGTCTATAGAAAGAGTTCTCTGTAGACCCAAAGTTCTGGGTCTGCAGGGAGAAATCATTTTTGCTGCAGAGAATAAAAAGGACCATGTGCAATAATACTTGATAATGCTATGTGATCTCTTACCTTCCCTCCCCTCCTTAGGCATCCCCAGGGTGACAGCCCGAGGTTCTCTGGGTGTCTGTAGAATAACTGTTGTGGCTCCAGCTGGCTTCTGGTTGCAGTCCTTACTGAGTCCAGCCCCAGACCCCAGGACTTTGGAAATAATGGGTCCTGGGATTGCCTAAAGACTTTGGTGGAGGTGGCTCACAGAATAGGAGGGTGAGCTGGAAAGAGGCATTAATCATTCAATGAAACATGATCTACGGGGTTACTAGAAAGAGAGAGAGGCTCCTTTCTTGGAACCTCTTATAGAAGAACCTCTCCCATTTCTTAGGCCCATGTCCCTCTTCCTTTCTTGATGTGCAGGTTGGGTGTGAGGTCAGAGGTGTTCTTTAGTATAGGAGGTGTTAGGATACAGTTGCTTCCCCCTACTCCTTAAACTGCTTAAACATCATTGCTGGTTCCTGGGCCTGAGTTGGACAGTGAGGATAGAGAATCTGACCTGGTTCTTTGTCCACCCAAGTCTGAAGATAGCTGGGTTTGGAAGCAGTGGTGTATGGTACTGGATTGTGCTCGCTATGGCTGATTTCTGTCCCCTGGGTACAGCAGGCTGGCTCTGGAGCCCAGGGTCAATCTCAGCCCTGCTAACTCAGAGGGAGGAGGAAAAGCAGATCTATGCTGGGAGGAGAAGCAGAGGCCGGCTGTCACAGGCCTGGCGTTGAGGGGCTGGCCTCACTTGGAGGATGAGAAGCAGACAGAGGGTGCTGAGGCCCTGGCAGCAACAAGTGCTAGGGGTACAAAGAGCTTACACAATCCAATGCAGGAGAGACACACTTACGTTCATTCACTTGACGAGCATTTATGCCAGCCAGGGCACTGATGTACAGAATGACTAAGACAAAAAAGTCACTGCCCTCTTGGGCCAGGCAGTGGGGAACATACATAAAATAGTCACACAATTAAGTGCAAAATTAAAATAATTACAAACTTCACAAGTGAAAGGAAGAAGACGTAAGCCCTGGACTTCCCTGGTCCTGTGGCTAGAGGTCATTTGGGCCTGTCCAGGTCCCACTTCTGCAGGCCAGCCCGGTCCATCTATGCACCCATCCACTCAGAACTGGACGTCCTGGCTGCGGCCCCCGGGCTCTGCAGCGCTCGCCGTTCTCCCTCCGAGACGGCAGGGGGCAGAACGGCGCCGCCCGCCGCTATCCCGACAATCTTCGCGCGGGCGCGGAGCTTTAAGCGGGCGGAAGCGGCTAGCACACCAGGCGTCGTCATGCCTGGGGACCACCGCCGCATCCGCGGGCCTGAAGAGTCGCAGCCGCCTCAGCTGTACGCGGCTGACGAAGACGAGGCGCCAGTCGCTCGCGACTCGACACGGCTGCGTCCCGTGTACGCGCGTGCGGGGCTGCTGAGCCAGGCGAAGGGCTCCGCCTACCTGGAGGCGGGAGGCACCAAGGTTCTGTGCGCCGTGTCTGGCCCGCGCCAGGTCGAGGGCGGCGAGCGCGGCAGCGGCCCGGCCGGAGCGGGCGGTGAGGCCCCGGCCGCGTTGCGCGGCCGGCTGCTTTGCGACTTCCGCCGTGCTCCCTTCTCGGGCCGTCGGCGCCGGGCTCCCCCAGGCGGCGGCGAAGAGCGCGAGCTGGCACTGGCGCTGCAAGAGGCACTGGAGCCGGCGGTGCGCCTGGGCCGCTACCCACGCGCACAGCTCGAGGTGTCCGCACTACTGCTAGAAGATGGCGGCTCTGCGCTGGCTGCTGCGCTCACTGCCGCCTCGCTCGCCCTGGCCGATGCGGGCATCGAGATGTACGATCTGGTAGTGGGCTGCGGCCTAAGCCGCGCGCCGGGGCCTGCGCCTATCTGGCTGCTGGACCCCACGCTGCTCGAGGAGGAACGCGCCGCCGCCAGCCTCACTGTGGCGCTCATGCCCGTCCTCAACCAGGTGGCCGGGCTGCTGGGCAGCGGGGAGGGTGGCCCTACCGAAAGCTGGGCGGAGGCCGTGCGCCTGGGTCTCGAGGGCTGCCAGCGCCTCTACCCCGTTCTGCAGCAGTGCTTGGTGCGGGCCGCCCGCCGAAGGGGCACCGCCGCGCCGCCCTGAACTGGAAGCCTGGGCCACGATGGACGCCCAGGACCAAGCTGCCACTGTCACCGAAAGGACCCGCGCTGTCGACTTGCACTGTGGGGAGCTGAGAACTCGGAGCACGGGAGAGAATCTGGGGAGGCGCGCTTGGAATTGATGCACCTGGACACCTCTGTTGGAACGATTTTTTACAAACTGTTATGTTGAAACTTTTGTACTTGAGTTGGCTCCCAGCCACGACCGTTGAAAGAAACCTGCGAATGCAGCCTGACTCCCAAGTTGGAAAGGACTTCATCTGGACTTGCCTGGAAAGCGGAACCTGGAGCTGATGTCTTGTAAAGGATGGACCCTATACAGGCCAGCCAGTGACTCCTTATATAATTGGGCTGCTTTTGAGAGAACAGTCGGTCAAGGGGGCTGTGCCTTCTTATATCTGAAAAGGTCTTCTGTTGTTCTTGGTACAGGATTTAAAAAGCTCTTCTAAGCTGGGTAGTGTGTTCTTGGACTCTTGGTGTCAAGGCCTTGAGACAGCATTGTCTTAAACATGTCAGCATTGTCTTAAAACGGTTCAGTCTTGGCTCCTGGGAGAGGGCATTTGAACTGCTAGGAGTGAGAGTTTCTGGATGTTGGGAAACTAGATGCAGTCTGGCCATTCTTTAGGGCAGAACTGGCTAGTCTGACCACAAAGGTGGAATCTTCCTTGTGGGTTTGTGCTTAGGTCTGGAATGGAGGAAGGAAGGGCAGCTTGGTCCCCTCTCTGGCGTGGCTTGGTATGAGCTTCTGAGCTTGTGTGTCTCAGGGGCCTGCTCAGCTTCTCTGGCAAGGGCTGGCCTGGGGCAGCTGAAGGACCACACCAAGAACCCTTGACCAGGGGAAAAAAATACAAGTTTTATTTTCCTCCAGTGACATAATACATTTCTAAAGCAGACCTGAAATACATAATACCTCACCAGCAAGAAACAAGATAGGAGTGACATAAAAATGATAATACCCTATTGACACCCAGACAGGTGTCAAAGCCCTGGTGGGGCTTTGAGAGGGGAAAAGAGCAGCTGAAGCACTAGCAGCAGTCAGAGGGCTGTTGGGGCTCTGGGGCGGGGTGGGGGTGGGGGCTGTCCAGCTGTTCTTGCAAGAGTGAGCCTCAGCTTTATGAGGATAGTGAGCTGGTGCTAGGCAGTTGCAGACCTCCTCTCTCCCATCCCTGCCAGTCCCCAGACTGTCATCTGGAAACGACCTTCAAAACTAAAGCCAGCACTGGGGGGAGGCTTCCTGGCTGGTCTGGCAGAGCTGTGCCTCCACTTCATTGCCCTTGCTCCAGAATGGATTGCATGGGTGCCACCGGGAGGCCTTTGAAAAACCACTCAAGTCAAGAAATGAACCATCAGGAAGGTGCCTAGAGCTGAGGAGACTGGCAGGGCAGGGGTGAGTGGTGTGAGGGTGTTTCCAACCTTCTACTGGCTGCCTTCCTGATCTGATGTATGGTTCTTCACCTGTAGGAGAAGCAGAAGCAGGACTGTAGCCCAGAGGGCTGAAAGGCATGGCCTGGGTAGGAAAGGGAGGGCCATCTGCTAACATCTCCCAGTCTCCCACCCCCACCTCCCTTTCTTGGCAACTTTGGCAGCTCAGTGCTACTCTAGATTCTTCCTGACACCTGGGAACCCAGAACCACGAGACAAAAGGCACTTTCTCTACCTAGCCTAGTCTTCTAGATGTGACTCAATCTTGGAGCCCAGCAGGCCAAGGGATAGCAGAGCTGGGCAGGTGAAGGAAGGGAGACTGCTCACTGCCAACCCCCAGCAGCCCCAGCCTTGCTAGGATGGCACAAACAACAACGGCGGGGCTTAGCCCACCTCAGGGATCACCAATAGGGAAGGAGGATATGGTAGGGCAGGGAATGCTGAAGCCTTTTCAAGCTGCACAAAGGGCTATCATCAGGTTCAGTTTTGGATATTCTTAATCCAGGAAGATCAGTGTGCTCCAGCTTCTCTGGGGAGCATAGTACAATGCAAGACAGCCCAAAGCCCCTGGGGTAGCAAGTGGGGGCAGGGGCAGGCTTACCAAGTGGTTCTCAAGCAAAGGGTCTGGGGCTCTGAGGAACACTTGTGATATTCCCTCTATAGTGTTCAAAGCCCCCTCTCCACCCACATTCCAGGAGGAGATAGTGTTTCAGGCCAGAACTGGCTCCGCTCCCAGCATGAGCTCCTGGCCCAGCTGAGCTAAGCCTGAGTTGGGAGGGGATAAAAGAAATAGGACAGAGCCCCATCTTCCAGGCATTGCCTGTGATGGAAGTCATATGCCTCCCCACAACCACTATGGTGGGCTCCTGCACAAACCCTGTCCCTCCCTTGCTCATAGAGAGGCCTCAAGGACCCAAACAAGAGGATGAGGATAAGGGGAGGTGCAAGACCACTCACTACATCCTTGGGGTCCATGTTCTACTGAGCGCTGTCCGCCTCTGGATGGGCCTTCTGACTCCTGGGCTCCTGCTGGGGTTCAGTGGTTCTGAATGAGGAACCCTCACTCTCGGAGCCCCTGTTCTCTTCACAGCCCTCTGTCCCTGTACCGGGAGAGTCACTGGTCAGTGGCTGGGTTTGGAGGCCACTTGATGCCTATCACTGATCTAGGGTGTCTAGAGCCGGGAAGGGCAAGAAGGGGATAAGCTGGGACACTGCTCTGGCTCCAGACAGATGCTGAGTGGGTGAGGGGTTGTAGTACAACCTAGAATCCACAAGAATAGCCAGAGGGAGGGAAATGGGGTGGGAAGGAGCCCTGCAGACAGGGAAAGCCCGAGGCAGGACCCCAGGTGTCCCTGTTACCTTCAGGAGTGGGAAAACCTGGAGCCTGCTGAGCACGTGGACTAGGCCCACACTTGCGGGTGCCTGACCTGGAAGCCGGTCCCTTTGCTGGTCCATGCGCTCCACACTCTCCAGTAGGCGGTCCACCTGGGCTTTGATCTGGCTCAGCTCTCCTCTGATGGAGTGCAGCTCCTCAGTCTGGACTGCTGGGAGAGGGGCCAGAGTTGGTGTCTCCCAGGCTCAGGGGGCAGAGGGCAGTGCTGCCAGGATTCCTGAGCCTGCCCTCACTGCTAAGGGCCACCCAGCTTCCCCCAACCCTGCAGATGAGGGCTGTGCCCACTCACGCTTTATCTGCCCTGTGTGCAGGTGGCTGTTCCTGGGGGCTTTGTGGGGACTAAAGTTGCTCCTGAGCCCCATGCCCACATGGGTTCTCCGGATCTTGATAGGCACGCCGTTGATTAGTGGAGGGATCCTCTGGTACTCATACACCCTACTGAGACAGGACAGACAGGGAGTCAGGCCAACTTGCCCCACCTGCTTGCCCAGAGGATCAAGGGGGCAGGGGACCTACCTATAGGGGATGTCTTCCCTGTACAGCTCATAGTCCAGGTCATAGTTCCTGCTGTGATAGAGATAAATGGGAATGGGCCAGGGCCAGGGCCAGAGTCCTTGCGCAGACGGCAGTTTAATTTGCAGGAGCTGAGGTATGCAGCTTTTCCTTGGAATCCCAAGAATCTCCACCAGAAGAGCTCCTGTATAGAGACTTGACCAAGGTCACTTTGGAGACCACAGCAAACCAGCTTCCCCATAGCTGGCCTCTGATACAGGCACCTTCTGGGTGGCTCCAGGTGGCAGGAGGGGCAATTGGCAGCCAGATCTGGGCCCTCCAAAGGCTCCTCTGCCTGACCCAGGCACTACTGATCTTAGTCTGGTTCTTAGTCTGGCAAAGGATGAAAAGGAAGAATTAAGTCAGGGCCTAAAGCCATGGAGAGGGTGTGAGAGCCTTTAATCCTTGTGTGGGAATTCCCAGGATGCAAGTTCAGCCATGGTTAGTGTCTTGCCAGGCCACTTTCCCCTTCGCTCCAGGCAGTGGGAGAGAGGCTGAACCTGGAAGGTCCCAAGAAGTTCTTACTGCCTGGTCTCATCCCTGTTCTCAGGCACCTCCAGGGAACTGGTGCCCAGAAGGGAAGGGGAAACAGGTGCAGAGAGAGAACTGGCTTTGGCCTGGGCAGGAAGGCCCCATGGGGATACAGCTGCAGGAGGTTCAGGTAAAGCCTGCAGCTTGGGCTGAGGCAAGTGAGGAGTTAAGGGGGAGGAGAGGGACTGCATGCTGGGGGCGGTAAAGTTTTTTAAGTAACTTCCTGGTACTGGGCACCCACACCCCCAGCTCAGGCCCAGCCCACGAGGGGCTAGGTCTATGGAGGGCACTGAGGGGAAATGGAGGACATTCAGGGTCGCTTCTCTTTCATCTCGAGAGATCCCCAGGCTTGCTGATGAGATTTCCGGCCACCCTCGTCCCTGCTTTCCGCCTCAGGAAGTCTGGGTGGGCGGCCCCGGAGCAGCAGGGATGCTGATTCCGGTGGTGGGAGGATCATCCTTGGAGAAAGGGAAGCAAGCCAGCAGAGCGTTGGGTGAGCCTATACCCACCCCTTTGGCGCTGCAGGGTCCGGGTCCGGGTCCGGGGCCTGGGGATCAGGGCGCAGTGCAGGAAACAGGCAGCCCTCTGAGGACCAGGGCAAACCAAGACAGGAGGGCTGGGGGCAGGACAAAACTCAAGGTGATGAGTCTCAGCTGGACACAACCACTCGAGAAAATTTTCACTTGTTCAGGCCCCCTTGGAGGCCCCTCTCTTGGACTGGGCTTGAAACTTTGGCAGAGATTAGACACAGCCTGGGAGCCAATAGCTGACAGCCTTACCTGCTGTGGTGAGACACCGTATGCCAGAGCATTGGTGGTTCAGTGGTAGAATTCTCGCCTGCCACGTGGGAGGCCCAGGTTCGATTACCGGCCAATTCCCGAGGTGTATCTTTTCTTTGCCCCTTTATATTTTTCCCTAAAATGACTTTTTAAAGTACCCAAAAATTAACGGTAAAGAAATGGTAAATCACTGATCGATGAGCACAGACTTGGGAGCTACCTGAGTTGAGACGAGGGCAGGATGGAGTTAGGAGGAAGAGGTTAGGCCATATTCGCTGCTACAGCTTGCTGCATTTAGGGGGAACCTCCCGGCCTGAGGTCCTCCCTGCTCTGCCCCTGTCCCCAGTCATCAGCTAGGTCTGATGCCTGTGCCCTGGCAGTGTGGCCTTGACCCTCTTTTCCCATGGGGCAGCTGCCTGGTTGCCCAGGATTCGCAGCCACATTCATTCCCTGGTCTGGGCTAATTACAGTCTGCAAACTGGGGCTTCCCACAAAAAGAGAAATAAAACACACCAAGTGCTGTGGGCAGAGGTCAAGCCACCTTCTCCAGTGTCCTCAGGGCCAAGGGTGAGGGTGGTGGGGAAGGGGACCTAGGGCAATCCTTCCATCACAAACCTTTCCTTCCAGGTTGACAAATGCCATTTTGAGACCCAAGGCACATGGCCTGGATGTGACCAGTTCTTATGGAGAAGTCATCCAGCAGCTCAGGAACCACAAGAACCCCACCCCCGACCTTCAGGACACCATCCCAAGGGTTCAGAGCCACAGCTACAGCCTGCTGCCCCAGACATGCTGCCCTAGCCTCCAGGGAAGGGCTTCATTTTCCCCAGTGGGGTCCCCTGAGGACACATGGGTCTTAAGGAGGCCACCTCTGCCCTGGGCCTTGAATGTCAGGTGCCCCTTTGAATAGAGTCAGAGCTCCTGCAACACAGCTGCCATTACTCCCCATTGCTTCCCTGTTCCCCTACCTGTACCTACAGGATTGGGTCCAAGCCTGCTAGGCAAGAGGGTGTTGTGGGGGTTGGGTAGACATGAACTCTGAAGAAGGCAACTGGAAATGAAGAACTGAGGAGGGGTTCACCCAGCCTCAAAGTGGCCATGTGAAGAAACAGGAGAGTATGATGGGAAGGAACCACTTTGCTCATATCTGACTATTATTTACAGAACCCTATCAACCTCCAGATAAGAAGCTACCACAGGAGACGTGAGGCAAACCAACACACTGCATGTGCAGTTCTGCATCACTAAAGAAACCCAAGTTTAAAAAACTAGGAGTTACCTATGAGTACACATCTACCATCAGCCCAAAACAATGAAAAAGCCGTCGACAAGCTGCCACTTTGAGGGAGAGATTTGGCCTAATCTCTTTCCAGGTCAACCTGGAGGTGCAGAGGTTTCTCACAGCAGCCCCCATCCAGCCTTGCCATCCCACCTCTGGGGTATGAGACCCAAGAGAAATCAGAACCTTTGCCACCAGGGTGTTTACACAATGCTTTTCCTAACAGCAACCACCTGCCACACTGCCTCCTTGCCTCCATTGCTGGTGAAGACAGAACCCACCCAAATGCCCACAGATGGGGCCAGGAGCTGAGTGCAACTATCACACATGCCTCGCTGAGGGGATGAAGGAGCTGCTGGGGTTACACACACCCTCGTTACGCCTGTGAAAATGGCACGTTGGCTGGCAGAGGTTGGTAAGCTCCTTTCTGAAAACGTTTGAAGGTTTCTTTAAAATTTCTTTAAGCTTCCCAAGTAAGAGACAAGATTTCATCCAGAAAGTTTCCCATTTGCTACTTCCCAAACACCTTTACTCAGAAAAAGCCCCAAGGACCCAACAGGTGAGGCTCTCCTTGGAGGACCCACAACCCAGGGTCCAGGCCAGGGGTGGGGACACCACCAGCAGGATGGTGGCTGGGTTACATCAGCTAGAAGGGGCTTGGAGTGAATTGGATGGACCCCTCCTGCATTTACAGACAAAACTTGTGGCAGAGGGAGTCAGGACCTCCTTTGGTACCACAGTGAGTAGGACTGGCAGTCTGAGTTGGCTGGGGGTACAACTCAGTGAACAAGTCTCCTGGGGTCCTTGTTCTGCCCCAGGAGAGCCCAGGGCCCCAAACAAGCTAGCGATCAGTCTCCATCCCCAGCAGGCAACCCCAGACAGACTCACCAGGAGATGACTGTGTCCCATGGCCTCTTCTGGCCTGGCGGGGCAGGGCTGGGCTTCGGCTCCTGAGCCATGGCTAAATCTGAAGAGAGCCAGAGAGTGGGGCAGAGCTGGAGGGAGGGAGGGGTGCAGGAGGAAGGGGCCAAGAGCACATGGACCCCATTTGCCTCCTGGCTGGCTCTTCCCTGCTTTTCAGCTCTGAGGCAGTGGGCAGTGACCCCTGAGAGGCATCACAGCAGAGCGCCTGTCCCTGGTCAGTGGGCAGCCTGGCCTGGCCTCTGGACCCTGGGCCCACCTATTCAGGGCTGGGCTCCCGCTCAGAGGGGCCACCTCCATCCTGAGGGGACCATGACGCTGAGACAAACAGTCCCTTTGGCTCACCTCACAACAACAACAAAACCCAGGGGTGGGGAGGGCGCTTTACTGTTTCCTCAAACTGACTATGAGACTCAACCCCATTGCCCAGGCCTTGAAATTTGGGGGTGGTACCGTCAAAAGTCAGGAGGGGGTATGTCCGTGATCCTCTGAGGAGACTTCCAGCCCTGGTCCAGGTTAATTCTTGAGTGTTCTGCTGCCTGTCTGCCCGCCCACAGGCCTGCCTGCTGCCTGGCCCACGCCCCACAGCTGCCTCTGGTCTAAGCCCCTGGGTTGGCTGTGTCTGAAAAGGCCAGGGTGGCTCTGAGTGAGAAACAAAGCAAACAGTCCACTTGGGCTGGGAAGAAGATGCCCCACTGCCCACTCTCTTGGAGGTGGAGGAGTCAAGAGTCACTGAACTCGATTTAGGGGAGGGCTGAGAAGTCAAGCCCGGCAGCCATCTGCACCAGTTCCCGGCCACCGAATGGTCTCCTTTCTCGGCTCCTTCAGTGTTCACCCTCTGAGCACATAGCTCTATGCTCTCTCAGGAGACAAGACGGAGGGGAATCCTGCTCATTGCTGTATACCCACAGCTCACTTAGGGCCTGGCCACTCAGTAAGTGCTCAGTTGATATCTGCTAAATAAATGAATGGAACTGCATTAAATCAATTCTGTGGGTTCGAATCAGACCACAGAGTTTCACCTGTGACTCGGAGGCACCTCCTTGAGCCCACCCCTTTTCTTCCTGAATCTATGATCATCATCCATGGCCCACTTTTAGCTGTCATACAGTAACAACTGTGAGCCGTCTCATTTTCCTTTTCACAAGACTTCCTGCAACACAGTCACCAGGAGCATTTATCCAGCACCTGCTTGCTCGTGGTGAGGAACAAGGAGACCAACAACGATGCCCCTGAGGGTTTGACAATCCAGATCAAGGGTTCAATTGAGAGGAAGTTGGCGATTCTGTACCCCCACCCTTGGACCTTCTCTTCCATTTGTGACCCTGATATATCCACTCAAGGACACATTAAACAAATACCCATGCACCAAGAAAACACCTATACTTCCACGTCGTCTGGCTTTCTGTGTCTGTTCCTTTGACTTTCGTACTTGCAATGTCCAGAGGGGACAGAAAATCACAGCCATGTCCAACATGTAGGGCAATAGTCCATGAGGACTGTAAAGATAAAGGAAACCTTAGTTAAAATGGAGTCGAGAAGCCCTGAAAGGGGAACTCACACGTGTACCACTCGTTTTAGCTTGCATAACCAGCAGGAAGAATGAAGAATGATTTTGTCAAGAGAGGACATTAATCACATGCAGATTTTATCTTTTGCTTTTTCAGAAAAGAAGGAAGATCCTTCTTACCCCAGCAACAATTCTCTAACCACCACTTGCAACCAATGAGGAACTGCCACAACTTCAAAGTCTCATCCTTCTGCAATGAGCTTTTATTCAAAAAAGTTCCCAATTTCCCTCTAAAACCTAGTAAAAGCAAGCCCCTCTCCTTTATTCTCCAGGCTTGCCTATGATTCACCATAGCTAGCCTGTCCTAAGTGGCAATTCTCTGCTATTCCCAAATAAACCCACTTTGCTGGTAAAATAACTGGCTGTTTTATTTTTAAGGTTGACATTGCATGGTATCAGAAGTGGGATCCAGAGTACCATCTAATGACTTGGAGGCTGGTGAGCAAGCAGGTGTTGGTACTGACAGAGTTCACTGAGCTCACTGCTTTCTTGCTAACCCTGGAGTTTGAGGGTAAGTTTTCTCCTGGGTCTGAGCTCTGTTCTCTTTGTGTTTTGAGTTCCCTAGCTTTATAGAGATCTGTTTTCATGAAGCTTCCTGGTAAGTCACCCATCTTGTTCCAAATGGGAAACACGTGAGTCCTAGTGTTTTAAAACAGCTATTGGGAAACATAATTTTTAAAATTATGACACAATTAAGACATTTTAGGAAATCCAAAGGCAAGATAGGTTCCACGTAATCCTTCAACCAGCATCTTATGCCTTTCTGGAAAAATGGGTGAACTTTTAGATAACTTGGAGTTATAATGGCCATTTCAGGGAAACTTTGTTTTAGATAAGTCCACCTAAAGGGAACCCTTAAAAGAGAGGATTCTAAATTTCTTAGAGACAGCATAATGCATTTTTTGATTGGTATGCAGAATTTTCTAAAAGATAAAATAAGTTTTAAAAAAACTCTAAGAGATTCTTACAGCATGCAAATAAAAAGATCTTTCAGATGCTCAATATCACTAATTATCAGAGAAATGCAATTCAAAACTACAAGGTATCACCTCACACCAGTCAGGATGGCCATCATGAAAAAGTCTACAAATAATAAATCCTAGGAACGGTGTGAAGAAAAGCTAACCCTCCTGCACTGTTGATGGGAATTTAAATTGGTACAGTCACTATGGAGGACAGTATGGAGGTTCCCTAAAAAACTAAAAAGAGACTTACCATATGATCTAGCAGTCCCACTCCTGGGCATATATACGGAAAAGACAAAAACTCTAATTCAAAAAGTTACATGCACCCTGATGTTCAAAGCAGCACTGTTTACAACAGCCAAGACATGGAAGAAAGCTAAGGGTCCATCAACAGATGAATGGATAAAGTAGATGTGGTGTATATATAGACAATGAAATATTACTCAGCTATAAAAAATGAGTGAAATAATGCCATTTGCAGCAACATGGATGGACCTAGAGATTATCATACTAAGTGCAGTAAGTCAGAGAAAGACAAATATCCTAATGTCACTTATACGTGGGATCTAAAAAAATGGCACAAAGGAACTTATTTACAAAACAGAAAGAGACTCTCAGATATAGAAAACAAACTTATGGTTACCAAAGAGGAAATAGTGGGGAAGAGAGGGAGGGATAAATTAGGACTTTGGGATTAGCAGATACAAACTACTATATATAAAATAAACAAGGTCCCAATGTATATCACAGGGAATGGCATTCAGTATCTTCTAATAATTTATAATGAAAAAGAATATGAAAAAGAATATATACATGTATATAACTGAATCATTGTACACCAGAAAAAACACACCATTGTAAATCAACTAAACTTCAATTAAAAACAGACCAAAAAAAAACCCCAAAACAAACAGACAAAAACTTGTGCCCATCTGATCAGATAACCTTAACTCCATCTGCCAGAAAAGTAATTTGGATTTGAATTTATACCTGGGACATGGCTAAAATTTTTTTTTAAAAGCTGTAAAATCTTTATGTCTGTTGGTATATTATGTATGTCTGTGTGTATATGTTATAGGTATGTGATATTTTTCTACCTTCACATGGTGTTGCCAAAATTAATTTGTAAGGAGCTGTATTTAGTTGGCTTAAAAGAAAATTAAGAATTTATAAATCAAGTATACTCTCAGAAATATAGAAATTAACTCAAATGTTTTTCAAGTTCGTATGACCTGGAATAATTGTTGATAGATAAAAGCTAGTTGAAGTTTTTTGGCAAATAAAAACAAGCATATCTTCAGAGTTGTCAGTATTGAGTATAATGCAAATATGCAACTTTTTCTGCCTGGGTTTACTAATTAAAAAGGCTCATGCATTTTTTGTTTCAAAATCTGTCAGCAAGAAAATAACTTAAGGGGGAGGATATAGCTCAGTGGTAGAGCACATGCTTAGCATGCACAAGGTTGTGGGTTCAATCCCTGGTACCTCATCAAAAATCTTAAAAAATTAAGATAAATAAATGAACAACCTAATTACCCTCCAAATAAATTTTTAAAAAAGAAAAATTAAAAAAAAAGAAAAGAACTTAAGATTATGGTTAGCTATTTAGTGTCTACTCCAAACATAATTGTCAAAAACAAGTATTTTTTCTTCCAGTTTTAGTGATAATAATTGACATTCATCACTGTATAAGTTTGTGGACCGCATAATGATTTGACGTACATGCATCATGAAATGATTACCACAGTAAGTTTACTGAATATCCATCATCTCACATTAAAGAAATAGAAAAAAATTTTTTTCCTTTGGATGAGAACTCTTAGGATTTACTCTCTTAACAACTTTCATTTATAACATAACAGCAGTGTTAATTATATTTATCCTATTGTACATTACCAAGAAAAACCAAGGTTTTAAAATAAATATAAGATCAAAATTTATACTAATTTAAATTAAATAAAGGATATTCATTGAATCTAAATCATTTTCAAGTAAGGTAAATGTTAAATGCTAAACATAGTTTATCTATTTTTGTCTTTTTAATTTTTACAAAGAGACAAAAGTTATTTGAATCTCTTAATAAACATGTTTTGTGCCACATTACAAAATTTTACAGTTAAGAAAATACTTCTGGAAATTATGAAGTGTATTTATAAGTATACTAGCTTTCCGCAGGATGCTAATACATGACAGACAGTTCACAACTTCCTGCTTCCTAGTTTTCACTAGAAAATAAAGATTACAAATAGTTTTAAAAGTTAGAAGAAGAGCTGAAAAGACGAAGCACAGAGAACTATCACAACACTTAGAGTAATACAGCCATAAAAAATGATAAAATAATGTCATTTGCAGCAACATGGATGTCCCTGGAGAATGTCATTTTAAGTGAAGTAAGCCAGAAAGAGAAAGAAAAATACCATATGATATCACTCATATGTGGAATCTAAAAAAAAAAAATACAAATGAACTTATATATAAAACAGGAACAGACTCACAGACAGAATACAGACTTGTGGTTGCCAGGGGCGAGAAGGGTGGGAAGGGGTAAACTGGGAATTTGAGATTTGCAGATACTGACTGGTATATATAAAATAGATAAACAAGTTTATTTATACTGTATAGCACAGGGAAATATATTAAATATCTTGTAGTAGCTTACGGTGAAAAAGAATATGAAAATGAATATATGTATGTTCATGTATGACTGAAGAATTGTGCTGTACACCAGAAATTGACACAACATTGTAAACTGACTATACCTCAATTTAAAAAAAGCACTTAGAGTAATAAATGTAAATTAACTCTACACAAACTGTATATTGACTCTGAGAGGATGCAGGCAAAGCAGTCACCCCTTTGGAAGATGAGAAACAATGAAGCTCCCATAAGAGCTTTCTCCTACTGTGGAAAGACTTACTGTAACTTCTTGATTTTCAAACTGTGATCACAGACCATTGATGAATTATGATTGACATTTATTTAAATAGAAAATATACATATTGTCTGTGTGGATATAGATAAATGAATAATATAGATCTTCAATTTTATCTATAATTTATAGATAACTTTATTATAGATTTGTTTATTATCTATAAATAGAAGAGAATAATTTCATAAAATGCAAAATAGAGTGCATGCATGGCATACATGGAAAATAGGAGATACATGTCAGTTTATTAAACTTCTATTTCAGTTACTTATATGTTTTTTATGTGTAAGTATTTGCTGGGCCATAGTATTTCTTACTGTGGAATAATCCAACACATCTGAGAGCAAGTGCTCTTATACCACAGTAAATGGAGCAACAAAAGGGTCTCTGCAGGACAAGAGCAGCCACCCTTTCCACCCTGGACACACACAATGATATCTCCTCAAGGCCAGGCTGTAACCACTCTCTGATAGGTTCATATTTTGTTGTCTTGTCTTTTCAGATTTACAGTCAGGCAGCAATATTTATTTAAAAGAATGTCTCCCATTTCTTTTTTTTTTAATTCTTTTTTAAAAATGGAAGTACCATAGTTGATGTACGCAGCCCCCATTAAAAAAAAATGGAAGCATATTTGACTTACCATATTATGTTACTTTCAGGTGTACAGCAAAGTGATTTGGTTATGTATGTATAACCTATATGTATTCTTTCTTTTTGATTCTTTTCCATTATAGATTATTACAAGATACTGACTATAGTTCCCTGCGCTATGTGATAAATTCTATTTTATGTATGGTAGTATGTATATGTTAATTCCATACTCCTAATTTATCCCTTCCCTCTCTTCCCCTTTGGTAACCATAAGTTTGTTTTCTATATCTGAGAGTCTCTTTCTGTTTTGTAAATAAGTTCCTTTGTGCCATTTTTTTAGATCCCACATATAAGTGACATTAGGATATTTGTCTTTCTCTGACTTACTTCACTTAGTATGATAATCTCTAGGTCCATCCATGTTGCTGCAAATGGCATTATTTCACTCATTTTTTATAGCTGAGTAATATTTCATTGTCTATATATACACCACATCTACTTTATCCATTCATCTGTTGATGGACCCTTAGCTTGCTTCCATGTCTTGGCTGTTGTAAACAGTGCTGCTTTGAATATCAGGGTGCATGTAACTTTTTGAATTAGAGTTTTTGTCTTTTCCATGTATATGCCCAGGAGTGGGATTGCTAGATCATATGGTAAGTCTCTTTTTAGTTTTTTAGGGAACCTCCATACTGTCCTCCATAGTGACTGTACCAATTTAAATTCCCATCAACAGTGCAGGAGGGTTAGCTTTTCTTCACATCCTCCCTAGCATTTATTATTTGTAGACTTTGATGACAGCCATTCTGACTGTTGTGAAGTGATACCTCATTGTAATTTTGATTCGCATTTCTCTAACAATTAGTGATGTTAAACATCTTTTCATGTACCTGTTGGCCACCTGTATGTCTTCATTGGAGAAATGTCTGTTTAGGTCTTCTGACCATTTTTGGTTGTTTCTTTTTTTGGTATTGAGTTGTATGAGCTGTTTGTATATTTTGGAAATTAACCCCTTTTTGGATGCATTGTTTGCAAATATTTTCTCCGAATGCATAGCTTGTCTTTTCTTTTTGTTTATGCTTTTCTTTGCTGTGCAAAAGCTTTTAAATGTGATTAGGTCCCAGTTGTTTATTTTTGCATTTATTTCTTTTGCCTTGGGAGACTGATCTAAGTAAATATTGGTATAACTTACATCAGAGAATATTTTGCCTATGTTCTCTTCTAGGAGTTTTGTGGTGTTCTGTCTTAGGTTTAAGTCTTTAAGCCATTTTGAGTTTATTTATGTGTATGGTGTGAAGGAGTATTCTAACTTCATTGATTTACATATGGCTGTCCAGCTTTCCCACTACCTCTTGCAGAAGAGACTTTCTTTTCTCCATTGTATATTCTTGCCTCCTTTTTGGAAGATTAATTGACCATAGTTATTACCGGGTTTATTGGCTAAAGTAGTTTTGAATAATCACGTGGCCCTTGATTATCTACTTGCTGAGCAAGATGGCATTTGTACAATTGCAAGTAACACCTGCTTCATATGGGTAAATACCTTTGGAGAAACAGAAACTTAATTACACAAGATCAGGGAATAAGCCCATTGGTTAAAACAAATTTCACCTGATAAGCCCTGGTCTTTTGACCTATTTAGCTGGTTACTTTCAGGTTTGGGCTCCTGGTTTAGAACTATCATACAAAGTAAACTTGTCATATTAGTTTTAACTTTGCTTTGCATCATCATTTTAAAACTTTGTACCTGTTGCTTGTCAAGTTTTTGTAAAAATGATGTACCCAATAGGTTGATGCTAGCTTAATGCTTTAAGGTGATCTCCAATACTTACAACCTTGATAAGATACAGACTTTAGATGGGAAATGCCTGTGAGTTCTCCCTTCTACCTTCCTTGTTACTCAGTTGTGGCCTCAACAGTTTCCAATCTGCACATTCCCTCTGATGTGGGACTTGACTAGGTGCCAGATTTTACATCTATAATCTCACTTAATCCCCACAACAGCTTCCCCATCTTACAGAAAGGCTACTGAATGTGTCCAGGGTCATGTGAAAAGCAAGTTGTGAGGAATGATGAGATCTCAGTCACCTGCCTGGCAACCACTGCAGTATTCCAGGAAGTTAGAGAACGTACTGGAAGGCACCATTGGGCTCAGCTATAAGCAGGGCCTGATTCTGTCAGCACCTCCAGGCCACGGTGCCTTTGCATAGGAATGCTCCATTACCCGCTTTACTCTGTACAGAATCCAGTGGCTGGTGAGGTCCCTGGTTACAGCATGGGGTGACAAGGCCAGCTCTTGCAGGCCAGGGTCTCGGGTGCACCAGGTAGCTTCTTGCAATGGACCTGAGTCATTCTTTTGGCCACCACACATTTGAGCCCCCTTCCTGTGTTAGAGGTATCCCCCAGCTTTGAGACAGAACTTGCCTCCCATGAAAGAAGCTGAAAATGCCCCTTTCTGCCTCCCTTTTCCAGCCACCCTGTCAGCAAGGACCTCGGCACATGACTTGGCTCCTCCAATCAGACCCATGTGCCCAACTTTAAGTAAAGCTGCCAATGGAAGAAGCCCATCTCAGTAATTGACGGCGGCAGCCATAGCAGCTACATCCAGCTTTCAAAGGTGGTGCCACCTCCGTCCCTCGCTGGTGGTGCCAATTATGGCATCTGTGCCCAAGAGAGACAGTAGGGTCTCTTGCAGATCTGATCCTCTGATCTTCTAGAACTCTTGAGAACTAACTAGTATCTTGGGAAAATTCTTTTTCTAATTAGAGTCACCAGAATCAGTTTATGTTGCTTAAAGTTAAGAACCTTGATTGATAGAAAAATAGGACTAAAAGTGGATAGAGCAAGAAGCCCTGTGGGAAATAGGGATGACGTAAGGCTGGCAAGTGGCCAGAGGACAGTGAAAATCCATCTCGTATGAAGGGACAGGACAGCAATAGCCGGTGGCATGCCATGGTGAGACACTTAATCCTGTGGTTCCCCCAGAACAAAGTGCCCATCAAACGCAAGGCTTTTGAGACCTGGTATCTCTTGCCAGAGAAGAAAATAAAGATTACCCTGAAATCAAGAGCTGCTGGGCAGAGTGTTGTGCTATTGTCACCAATAGTTTAAAGGAAAGAAAGACAAACTCAAAGTCCAAATTCTTGGCTCAAGACATGTTTACAAAGTCAGGGAATTTTTATATCTTGTAGCTGCAAGGCTAAGAGTTAAAATACAAACTTAAGGCTTCATCAGTGGTTATAAAGTGATACCACCAGGTGGCCTCACACCTTCTCTAGGTCTTTAATTGGGAAAAAGTGGAGAGTGGAGAAGAGAGGCTGTTAGAATGGGGTTCTGCGGAGAGCTGTGGAAAGCTCAGTACCCCCACCCCTGCTGAGGCTCCCCAGCCAGCCAAAGGGACTCTTCTTGGTCATTCTGAAGGTCCTGGTGGCAGAAACTCACTAGCTCTTTGCCAAACCCATATCCCTTTCCTTCTGAGCACACATCTAGGTGGAGTTTCCCACCCTCCCTTGCAGTTAATGAGTTGCATGGCTGACATGTGGCCTGTGGTGATGGGTGGACAGGATGTGCACTACTTCCAGGCCTGGCCCCTAGCATCCTCTGAATGACTGTCCACCCTCCTGCTTCCCAAGTTGGCCACCTGAGTTTCAATGCCCTGGGTGAGCTGGGAAGCAGTGTGCTGCAGGTGCCAGGGCCTCACTCAGTGTGGGTTCCCCTCCCCCATTGTACATGTGCAACCAGGCCAGCAGCTTAAGTTTCCTTAAATAAGACGCCCTTGCACTGAAGGAGTCCGCTTGTGTGGCCTACCCCACCACCCCTCATTGTCTCCAGACTTTAAGTCAGATCCCTGCAGGCCCCAGGGGCCAAAAACTTCATATCTGGGAGGAAGATATTGAAACACTGAAAGAACCATGAGATTTTGCTCATTTATATTGGCAAAAACCTACAAAGTGATCTTGAAATGGATTTTGAGGGTGGAGAGCGGGGAAAGAAGAAAATGTTAGATGGGGTTAAATGTCTTCATATTTAGGATTTTATGAGGCTAGTTTAAGTAGCTGAGATGGTTCTAGTTGTGCTGATGGTTGCTTAACATGTGGACTCACTTGTGGCCAAATAATATTAGCTAATAGCGGATAAGAGTAAGAATAGCTAAGACTAGTAAGAGTAGTAATAGCTGAGCATTTACTATCTGCCAGGGACAGTTTTAAGCACTTTATTTATTTAACAAATTTACTTAGCTAACAAATGAGTTTTAGATGGTGTCATGTTGATGACGGAGTTGAGAATGAGCACGCTGGCTCAGCCGAGCTAACATTCATCAGTGTTTACTCTCCCTAGGCTCTGTTTCATACACTTTAACATATTAACTCATTTTTTTATCCTTATTTTACAGAAGAGGATCATGAGATATTTTCGGGTGACCAACTGTCCCGGTTTGTCAGGGATGGAGGGATTTCCCAGCATGTGGGAATTTGAGTGCTAAAACCAGGACAGTTCCAGGTAAACTGGGATAAAGTCACATAGTAAGTGGCAGAGCCTGCAGATAAGGATATTGAAATGGCCTTTTCAGGTAGGACCTGCACACTGCCATCCCCACCCACGAACCCTGAGATGGCCCCAAAGACACGTCTTTTGCTGAGGAATTGAGAAATATTTTGGTGAAGGAAGTGCCATAGTGTCAGGAACGCTGATGGGAAAGGCAGCTGAATGGGACTCTCGTATTTGGGGTGTCAGAGCCTCAGAGGGCATTGGATTGTCAGCTTTAGTTGCCATTAAGGTGGCTCCCATGTGGCTGCTGTCAGCGTACACTCTGCCGTTCTCCGGCCTGGAAGCAGTACCTCTCCAGACTGGCTTTGCAGCAGAATTAGGGGCACTATTTCTTGGCCACATAGCCCCTCCACCTCGTTCTCTCACTCTCCCCAGGATCCTGTGACCAAATATTGTCCTTTAAAAAGAAAATTGAAGTGAAATTTGCACAACATGAAATTAACCAATTCAGTGGCATTTGATGCTTTTACAATGTTGTGTAACCACCAGCTCTACCTAAGTTCCAAAACATTTTTTATCATTCCAAAATAAAACCCATACCCATTGAGCAGTTACTCCGTGTTCTCCTGTTTCCCCTGGAAACCACCCATCTGCGTCTGTGGATTTACCTATTCTGAATAGTTTACATAAATGGAGTCATGCCATATGGGATCTTTTATGACTAGCTTCTTTCACTTAAAATAATGTTATCATGTTCATCCACTTTGTAGCATGTATCAGTACTTCATTCCTTCTAATGGTTGAAAATATTCCGTTGCTTGTATACACCACAGTTTGTTATCCACTCATTCACTGATGGACATTTGGCTTGTTTCTACCTTTTGGCTATTGTGAGTAATGCTGGTCTGAACTTTGTGTTTAAGGATTTGTTTGAGAACTTGTGTTCATTTCTCTTGGGTACATACCTAGGAGTGGAATTGCTGGGTCATATGGTAGTTGTGTTTCACTTTTTGGGAGTCGCCAAACTGTTTTCCACAGTAGTTGCGTTGTTTTACCACCAGCAATGCATGAGGGTTCCAACTGGTCCATGCCCTCACCAGCACTTGTTAATTGTCTGTTTCTTTGACCACATCTGAATGGGTGTGAAGTGATGTCTCATTGTGGTTTTGATTTTGATTTTTTTTTTTGGTTGGGAGGAGGTAATTAGGATTACTTACTCTTTTAAAGGAGGTAATGGGAATTGAACCCAGGACCTCATGAGTATGTACTCTACCACTGAGCTATACCCTCTCCCCTGCTTGGATTTCTTAATGACTAGTGATGTTGAACATCCTTTCATGTACTTGTTGGCTATTTGTATATCTTCTTTGGAGAACTGTCTATTCAAGTTCTTTACCCGTTTTGAAATCATTGTCCTTCTCATAAATTCCTTTTCTGCCATGACTAGCCAGAGCTATTTCTGTATTTCTGTTGGTTGCAACTAAGAACCGTGATTGATACGCTTCTCCCCATTCTGTGGTCCCAGGCCACACTTCTGCTTCCAACCAGCAAAGTAACTTGATGTTCACATGTAATAGTGTGCAACCCAGCTATGGTGCATTCTGGACACTACTGGTAGCAACTCCCAGTCTCTCACCTGCCTGGATGCACCCTCTCACCACTGTAGAGAGAGGAAGGAGAAGGGGCCATAACACACCCCAGTTCAGATAATCACAAAGAAAGAAGAAACATGTAGAAGTAGGCATAATGAATGAAAAGAGAGGGTGTGAACGGAAACTAGTTGAGAGAGGCAGTGGTGAGAGGAGCTGGAAATTAGGGATGCAAAAGAGAATTGTAAATCTGCATTACTCAGGAATGAGAGTCTGAAAACCTCCAGTGGGTGGCGTGGGTCATGTGGGTAAACAGGGAAGGGACTGCGGTGGGTAGGAGTCTCCCTGGAAGTGATGCCTTGGGGGCCGTCTGGTCTTCCCAGGATCGTTCTGGGTTCCCCTTCACAATGAACATTCACAAGTCTGTTTGATCCATAACTTAGTTTAATCCTTTGCGTGGTGCACCCTGGGCAGTAAGGAACCTCCATCTGCCCCAGAGGGCCCAGCCCAGTTGGAGGAGAATGGCCTCTTCTGACCGCTGGCCCAGACTCCTATTTCAGTGCCTAATTAAGATCCCTCTTCCCAATCAAAAGCAGGCTGTGGGGGACCCAGGCTCCCCTCCCCCTATGTCAGGCTCTCTGTCAACCTCACATGTCCCCTTGCCCCACTCCCTGAAAGGTCTGAGACTTCTTTGGCTTTTGGGCCTGCAGTCACAGTCCGGCCCTTGTTTCAGACAGGTGGGCAGACAGGCAAGCAGGGCTGTGCACTCAGGCACTGGCAGAGGGGAGGCCTGGCTGAGCCTCAGGGCCCAGGGTCCCACCGGGAAATGTGCTCCTGAGCTGGAAAGGAAGAGAACAGAAAGAAGGTCAGCGACTGCCCAGGGTCCAGAAATGGCCAAGGTCACATGCCAAGCTCCAGACCCTTACAGCAGGTGCTGCTGGGGTCCAGTTCTGGGCTAGGTTTCACCTCTGCTCCAAACACAGTTCACAGGGCTGTAGGGAATCAGTGAATACTGAGGAGCTCAACAGGTCCCTGTGTGGCAGCTTTAGAGATGGGAGGAAAGCAATCTTGGAGAAATTCCTGGCCAGGCTGTAGTTCTGGTCCTGCTACTGCGTGGACGTGCTACGTGAAGCCGGCCTCACCTACCCCCTGGGCTTCAGGGGCCTATAGGTTCAGCAAAGCCCTGAGCAGGACGTCCTCATGGCCCTGTGTGATCAGACACTCTCCAAGCCTGTCACCTGGATATCCTAGCAGCCTGGAGTGGGCCAGCAGGTACCCCAGGGGACAGGGACCAGAGGAGGGGAGCCGTGGGGAGGCCCTCACCAAATTGGCAGATATAACGGTTTCGCGTTTTACAGCGTTGGTCGTTCCAGTTGAAGGCGGCCGATGCCTGCAGCTCCACACAGTTGCCAAACCTGCCAGGCCAAGATGTTGAGGGCTCAGGGTGGAGGAATGAAATTGGGAATCTGGGAGAGGCTTAAATCCTCCACCCTAGCAGGCCAACTGCATCTAGGGAGGTGACTCCTAGGTGCCCCCATCCCACTTTTGGGGCTTCTGGGAGCCAGACCCACCCCCAAGCTCCATGCCTGCTCCTCAGACCACTGCACTCTTCTGGGGTAACAGCTCCACTTACCATGGCCAGCACTCAGCCACACTAGCCACCAGGGGTGGGGGAGAAGGTTGGAACAGACCTAGCATCACACCGAGGGAGTCCTGGGAGGGGGCCCGGCTTGTCAGGGGGCTAAGGGGCATGGCTGCCATCAAGGAGGTAGAGGGAAGTCTAGGTGAGATTTCTGGAGCCCTTAGTGGCCACACAGCCTGACCACCTCCATGCCTGCCCTGGGCATTCCTGGGCTTTGAGGACCAGGGCTGGGCGATGTAACCAGAACGCCCTCAGTACAGGCTGGCTGGTGGGCAGATGTGTGGGTGTGTGGATGCAGGTGGGTGGCCAGCTAGAGAGGGCCAGGACCAGTGTCCTGATACAGGCAGAGTGGGCACGGGAGGAGGGATGGACAGACACTAGAGGGATGGGGAGACAGCTGAGGGGACGATGGGGACGGTGGCTGGGTGAAAACTTGGGTTTCCTCTCTTTTATATGAGTCCCTCGACACCAAGGGTATACTTCATCTTAGCACTGGGCCCACACCCAGCTGTGCCCAGACTTCCTGGCACCTGGGCATCAGGAAAGGCCCAGACTCTAGGGTACTCCACCAGGCAGCAGGCTCAGTGGAGGTTGTTCATTGGTGTCTGAGGGCTCATCAAGCAGGCCTAGATTAGAAGATGGGCCCTGGGGAGGGAGGGCAGCTCAGACTCACCCCTGGTTGTCAGGCTGCCCAAAGGCGAAACTGGTGAAGGACTGGTGCTCCCCAGTGGTCCAGCGAAAGGAGTCTTTAGCCATCTTATAGGTGAGCCCTGTGAGCCCACAGCAGCCAGGGTTGGCCCCACACCTGAAATCCCTGGGCTCCACTGGCAGCCCAGGCTCCCTGAGATGAGAATCCAAGCCCAGAGCCTGCTGCCTAATGCCTGTCTGGCCCCCTACCCTCAAACCCTCTTCCCAGCACTTCCAGCACCCCTGGTGGCTCTCTCTTCAGCTCTCTCCCCAGGAAACAGGGCCACCAGCCTGACTACTGGCTCTACTCTGCCCAGCCCTCACCACATGCTTACTATCTGCTGAAGAATACTGTGGGTTTATACAGCTCAGATTCCTGGAGCACCCCAGCCCCAGCACTCACCACATCCCCCGATCAGCCAGGCACTTACCGATCCAGAAGTTCCTGGTCTCAAAGTCACTGTTGGTCACTTCGTTGGTGGTCTCCAGGCGGCCCAGGTAGAAGGCGAGGATGTCCTGCACTTTCTGGCTCTCAATCTGGGCTAGCATCCCGCCCTTTCCCTGTAACCCCGACTCTGGGTCATGCTGGCAGGGCCCCAGAGCTCAGGCCAACCTTTCCTTTCCATCCTGCCACCCACCATGGCCATGGATGTCAAATCTGTGTACTGGCCAGGCTGTCATCAACCCCCCTGCCACACACACACACACACAGCCTCCTGCCTCTTAGAGCAGGGGTCCCCCTTCCTCTTCCCTGCCCACATCTCCTCTCTCTGTGCACAGGGGCCCAGACTGGCAGCATCTCACCTTTGGAGGGGTTTTGCTTCATCTGCTCAGTGTCTTAAATGCATTTGAATTGGTTGCCAACATTAATAAATCAAGAGATGCCAGTGAAAATCTGAATTCCTGGTTCTCTTGAAAATTCCCAGGTTTTGGCTTTCTTGAACTCAAATTCCTGCCTGGCAGCCCGCAGCTCAGGCTGAGTCAACATCCTGACTTAGATGGGGGTTGGAGGGGTCCCTCAGCTCATTAAGTGACCTCCTGGCTTCCATGGGCCTCTGACTTGTGATCCCTACTTTATACTAAAGGTGAGAGTCAGGTTAGGAGAAGTAAAAGGAGTTTGTCTTTTGGTCCAGGGTTCCTCCATTAAGACCCTCGCTTGAACCCTGGGAAGTGGTCCTTGGGAAGGCAGGGGTTGACCGTCACCTGGCACTTCATCTTGGCTCCGTAATAGGTGTCTGCCTCTGAGGACACCATGAAGCAGTCGCCATCAATCCTCAGGTCACAGGTGTGGAAGGGAAAGTGCACCTGGGCTGGGGGGAGGGGAGCCTGATTTTGTGTGTGTGGATCTCCGAATCATTACCCTTCCTGCCCTGCCAGGGAGTTAAGCTCAAGGTGCCCCTTCCTCTGGCCACCTGCTCCAAACTGGAGGGTGGGTTGGGGTCAGTGATGTGCTGGTAAATGTGTAACAACCATCTCTCTTGCTGTCTCAAAAAAAAAAACTATGAATTTAGCATTTGCCATTTCTGTGGTAGAAAGACCCCCACAGTGGCCAAATTGAAGCTACCACTGTGATGACACTGAGCGGGCATGGGGAAGAGGTGCCCATGATGTGTTCCTGTGATATGGTCGGAGCCAGACCCCGCATCACACCGAGGGGGTCCTGGGAGGGGTCCGGCTCGTCAAGGGGCTTAGGGGCAAGACTCACTGGCACACTGGGCTCCTCCATAGCCGACATCGCAGACGCAGGAACACTCCTCTTCCCGGAACCGGCCGTGCACGCACTGCACACTGCACCGCACTGCCAGGACGGGATGGGAGGGGACAACAGTCAGCTCACAGCCCTTGGACCCTGGACTGCCCCCCACAGGCTGCGGATGTGCGGGGAACCACAGCAAGAAAACCCCTCTCAGGAATGGAACCACTGCCACATTTGGCATCTTGGGTTTGATCTTCTTGTAAAGAAAAGCAGATTGGGGTTTGGGAGCAGAACTGCTCATGGTCACAGAGCTGGGGAGGGTGGATGGTGGGAAAGGAATCCGCTTCTGGGTCCTAATACTGTCCTCTCCTCACCATCCCAGAACCTAAGGGGCCAGATCTGATTTCACTTTGATTCCCCTGCACCGCTCAGGTTGTGGCAGACAGTCAGTGCTCAGTAAATGCTTGTTGAGTGACTATATGCAGTGTGCAGACAACTCACTGGGTCCCCCAGGGAGTCATCATCTGGAACTCCAAGTGCCCCTCACCTTGGCAGTATCTGCCTGTGTAGCCAGGGGGACAGTGGCAGTGGCAGGTGCTGACGTTGAGATGTCCATGGTTCCGGCAGCTCACGCGACATGGGTTCCTGGGAACCTCTGGTCAGACAAGAAGGAAACTCTGAGAGGGGGCCTCCTCTAGGCAGGCTAGGCAGGTGCCTCCCTGGGTGCTGAGTGAGGGCCAGGGCTTTTGGGGCAGCCACCCTCCTTTTGGATCACAGATCAAGCTCTCATGTATCTGCTGGCCTGGCCAGAGGCAGGTAGGGTGGGGCACTTACCACAGAGCCCCCCTGCGTGGTCCCAGGCCTTGAAGCAGCCTGAGACGCTAGCTGTGCAGAGTGAACACCAGGCGCCCTTCTTATAGGGGATGATGGTCTTCCCATTGACCTCCCAGTTGCCTCTGTGAGAGCAAGTAGCAGGGAGCTGGAAGGGCTTGGCCTTGGGCATGGCAGGGGCAGGGCTTACTGCCTGCCTCACTGGCCCCTTCAGTTCCTTCTGGCCCAGCCAGGAAGTCAGGGAGCTGGGTGAGACAGGGAGATTTCCTAGGAAAGAAAAGACCTCCAAACGAATTCTGGGCAAATTCCCTGAACGCAGGGTAGGAATAGTGCTTCCAGGAAGGGGCGTCTGAGGAGAAGCCACATTCTGCTTGGTGCTGCGCCCCTCTGCATCCTCTCCCTTTCTCCCACCTTCCCTCTCCCACCCAGGGTGCAAACCAAGGAGTAAAGGCCTGTGGGTGGGTGAGTGTCTCAACCTGGGTGAAAGCATGCCACTCACAGACCAGCAGGGGATGGTGGGGCAGCTGTCACGGAGGGGGCTTACCCGGGAGAGTAGGCACAGACAAAGGCTTCCATCCCAGCCTGGGCCCCAGAGCAGGGATGCCGCCCACAGCCCAGCTGGCTTGAGGTGGCCCACACCAGCTGCAGGAGACACAGTGGCTCAGAAACCCATGAGCTCCCCCCAACTCCCAGTCTGGGGGCCAGCAGCACAGATGATGCCTACCTGGGGAAGGGGGACCCAGCTTTTACCCCAGACCAGGCAGACAGACAGCTCCCTCACCTCCCTGGGGGCCCCAGGAGAGCAGCCGTGCTGGGCAGGGCTATAAAGATGGATGGGAGTAGTCTAAAAGGCCTTCTGGGTGGGGAGGTGAGGGTCAGGTGACACCTGAAGGGAGTGAGGATTGTGGATGGGTAGAGGACAGTGATGAAGGAGGACTTGGACATCAATGGCTTTGTGATGACTGCAAAAAAATGGCCACAACCCTTCACTTCTCCCTACCGCCTGCTCTTTGAAATGTGCCTCTGCAGTTCTTTGCATCAAGAGGAGGAGTTTCTCTCTGACACATTGAATCTGGGGGCCCTATGGCTTGTGTTGCTGACAGAATGCAGCAGAAGTGATACTGAACCTTTTTGAATCTAGGCCTCAGGAGACCCTGCAATTTCCACTCACTCTCTTAGAGCTTTGGTGCTCAGCCACCATGTGAACAAGCCTGTTGGAGGTTTAGCCACCTCAAAGGGCAGAGATGAACCAGTTGATGCTGCTCTTGACAGCCAGCTCCCAGCCCACCCAGCAGCCGACTGCAGTTGCAGGAATGGGCCCAGCCAAGATCAGAAGAACCTCCCAGCTAAGTCCAAGCCAAACTGCCCACCTGCAGAATCCTCAGATTTTCAACTTCAGGGTAATGTGTCATTCAGCAACAGCTAACAGACATAAGTTTCATAGTATTCAAAATGTAGATTTACAGTCTTAAAATCAATGAATAGGTAAGCCAACTCTGGCAGCCACTAAAAATGGCCAGCATGAAGCAGGGAGGTGTGCACATGGAGTCTTACAAATGTATCCAACACTTAGAGAATATGCATTCTTTTTAGGAGAGCAGGGAACTTCTGCAATCATTGACCTTCACTAAACCACAAAGCAAGATTCAATGAATATCAAATAACCAATATCCTACAGGCCACATTCTGTGAATTCAATGCAATAGAATCTAAAATAAATAACTTAGAAGTAAGTAAAGGAGAAAACATAGTTTGGATATTTAAATATATATTTCAAAATCAAAGACAACATCATAAAGGAAAATAGGAAACTCACAGACCTAAATGACAATGAAATCACTAAATATCAAAACTTATGGGATGAAGCCAACAAAGTTGAAAGGGAAATTTATAGCTGTAAAGGCGTATAGCAGAAGTGAAAAAAAGTTAAAATTAATGAGTTAAGAACCCATATCAAGAATATTAAAAAGAATCATAGAGTAAATAAAGAAAAAAAAATAAGAGCAAAAATTAGTAAACAGAATAGAAAAAAAGAATAAAAACAAACAAAAATTTGGTTAAAATAGACAAACCTCTGGGAAGACGGATGAAGAATAAAAGAGAGAGGAGGCACAAATAAACAAAATGGAGAATGTTGAACATAGCTACAGACACAGGAAATAGTTTTGAAATCTATTTAACTCTAGTTTTAAATCTCTGTTAAGTAATGAACAATTATAACCAACAAACTGGAAAGCATACAGTGGACAATTTCCTAGAAAAAAGAACATGGCAAAACTGACTCAAGAAGAAATAGCGAATCTGACTGACATGATCTATGGCCATTTCTAAAAGTTGAACCAGTAGTTAAACATCTATGGATACATATACATACACAAAACAACTGAAAAATAGAACAAAGCCCAAATAGTTTTACAGAATAGTTACAGCAAATATTATAGAAACTATTCTAGGAAATAGAAAATGAGGTAAAGCTTCCAACTCATTTTATGAGGTTAGTAGAACATTGGTATAATCTAGCTAAGGGCAGTATGAGAAAAGAAAATCAGAGGTCAACTTCACTATCAAGTAATATTTAGCAAACCAAATGTAGCAATTAGTTAAAAATAATACATACACACACACCAGCATTACATTATTTCACATCACATGACATGCCAAGTAGGCAGATATTCCAAATATGTAACAACTAGTAGGCATGCATACTTGCCAATCAGAACAGATGCTGGCCTGGAGCAGGATCCTGGAGACCTACTACTGTGCCAAACATTCACCCTTTGGTTCTAGATAGTAGGAGAGGCCCCAGGTGTCCCAGGGAAGAGGCTAGGTCAGGTGCATTCTGGGAACTTGAGGTAGCAGCTGTTTACTAACATGTAAGTATTTTAACATTTGAATAACTGTTAGAGCATATGATACACAGATGAATTACAGCCCTTCAAGTAGGAAGGCAAGGAAGAGTTAACATTAAAAATATATATTAATGTTGGTATTGTGATTATTTTTAGAGATGCATGCTTATTTACGGATAAAATTATATGATATCTGAAGTTTGCTTCAAAATAACATGGGAAGAGAGGGAAATAGGTAGGGATACAGATGAAACAAAGTGAGCCATAACAAGAATATACAATGGAGAAAACTCAGTCTCTTCAATAAGTGGTGTTGGGAAAACTGGACAACTACATGTAGAAGAATAAAATTACAACATTCTCTAACACCATACACAAAAATAAACTTAAAATGGATTAAAGACCTGAATGTAAGACCAGATACTATAAAACTCCTAAAGGAAAAGAGAACACTCTTTGACATAAATAGCAATTTTGGGGGCAATCTGTCTCCTAATGTAAAGAAAGTAAAGGCAAAAGTAAACAAATAGGACCTAATTTAACTTAAAAGCTTTTGCAAGCAAATGAAACCATAAACAAAACAAGAAGATGACCTACTGAATGGGAGAAAATATATGTAAATGGTAAGACTGATAAGGGATTAATATCCCACATATATAAACAGCTCATATAACTCACATCAGAAAACCTGATTAAAAATTGGGCAGAAGAACTGAATAGACATTTTTCAAAGAGGAAATGCAGATGGCTAACAGGCACATGAAAAGATGCTCAATATCATTAATCATCAGGGAAATACAAATCAAAACCACAATGAGTTACTACTTCACCCCTGTCAGAATGACTATCATGAAAAAGAACACAAGTAACAAATGTTGGTGAGGATGTGGAGAAAAAGGAACCCTTGTACACTGTTGATGGGAATATAAATTGGTGCAACCACTATGGAAAATAGCATATAGGTTTCTCAAAAAATTAAAAATAGAACTACCATATGACCTAGCAATTCCACTCCTGGGTATACATCTGAAAACAGCCAAAACAATAGTTTGAAAAGATACACACACCCCAATGCTTACAACAGCATTATGTACAATTGCCAAGATACAGAATCAACCTAAGTGTCCACCAACTGATGAATGCATAAAGAAGATGTGGTATGTATATTGCAACAGAATACTACTCAGTCATAAAAAAGAATGAAATTTTGCCATTTGCAGCAACACAGATGGAGTTGGAGGGCATTATGCTAAGTGCAGTAAGTCAGAGAAAGACAAATATTGTCTGCTGGCACTTACATGAGAAATTTAAAAAAAAGACAATAAACTAGTGAATATAACAAAAAGGAAGCAGATTCACAGATACAGGGAACAGACTAGCGATTACCAGTAGGGAGAGGGAAGCAAGGAGAGATCAATGGAAATAAATCCTATAAATGTGATCTAGAGTGATAAACACAAATTGCAAAAGGAGACACACAGAGAGAGCACTTAGGTAGGATTTAATAACACACCACCCACTTGGACAAGTAGAAAAGGTATCAAAACACTTCCATGTGTAGTAAAGGCTTAAAACATGCTTGGGATTTTGTGTTTTTCACTGCTGTTCCTTAACACCTAAACAATGCCAGTTATAGAGAAGACACATTTTGTTGAGGGAAAAAAACCAGGAAACATGCTTGAAAGTGAAAAACCTGGACTTCAGGAAGGTTACCTCTGGGAAGGGATAGAGGGAGGGAGGGCAGGAGGAGGCCTTAGTTTAGTTATTTGTTTTAAAGAAATGAGAAACAAGTATAGTTGACATTTTCTAAATCTCGGTAATGGGTAAGAGGGAGTCCATTATTTGATTTAGTTTTGAAATATTTCGTATTTAGAGCTGAAAAAAGTAAAACTAAACAAATGGGAGGAAAAGCAACCACCAATCTGAGGACAAACTGTAGCCCTTCTGAGCTGGCCCAGCAGGGCAGGGGTCTCAGAGCTGGTACCCTGGCCTTACCTGAGTGTAGTGGGTGCAGGTGGCGTTGGGGGTACACTCGGCTGCCACATGGCTGTACTGCTGCCCCTCTGAGAACCACAGGCCTACTACATGGATGAAGGATGCTGAGCCCGCGGGCAGCAGCTGCACATTCCAGCCCACTTGCAGGGTGGCCCGGGGGACAGAGGCCGGGCTCGGGGCCGGGGCGCCACAGAGGGCTGCCCTGGTCTGAGCCTGTCGGGCCAGGTTCTCGCTCCAGTCCTGGGGGAATGGGCACAAACAGCAACATCAGCAGGGATCCCTGAGCCAGCCCTTAGTGATCTGACCCCCCACTGGCTCCTGCGCCTCCAGGGGTACTGGTCATGCAGAGAAGAGAGCCCTGGACTGGGAGCCCTGCTTGGCTGCCTGAGTGCTCTGAGTGAGTTTCACCTACTTCACTGAGGCCAGGGAAGGTCAGACGGGACCTGCAAAGGATGCTTGAAGGTGTTGGAAAAGCACCTGTCCTGTCTGGACCTGCCACCCAGAGCCCAGCTCCGCCCAGGACTGAGAACCTCAGTCCTCCTGACTCCCTCAGTGGGTACCTTCAGGCCCCACCCAGGGCTCCCCCCACTAAGGGGGATGGGGGTTCCTGGGGGTGTGATGCCAGCCCAGGTGATGGGATGCGCTTCTGCTGTGTAATTTTTCTTGTCTGGTAATGCGAGCCCTGGGCAGTGCCCAAGCCTTTCAAACAGAGACCTCTGTTAGCTAAAGCTAGCCCTGGCCATTGTCAGAAAGGCTTGTCAACTCCCTCTTGGCTTCCCCTCTGTGACACAAAGAGCCACAGCAGCCAGGCCTCTGTGTCCTATTCCCCAATCCTGGCTTTGGAGTATGTAGGGGCACCAGCTGGGAAGCAGGACCAGAGACGGTGTGAGAGGTCTCCAAGGCTTCAGCACTTTGAGCCCAGCAACCCAACTTCTCTGGAGCGGCCTAATCTGCTCTCCCCACCTACGCACCAGCTGCCCTGCCCCTCCCCTGAAACAAGGGCTCAGCAACCAGGATGACATGTCACTCCACCATTATGCCCTGGTCTAGCCCAGCTACCTCATGCCAGCTGTGTGACCTACAGAGGTCCCCTAATCTCCATAAGACTCAACATACTCTTCTGTACAATGGAAATAGTGAGGTACCTATATGATAAGATTGTGAGGATTAAATGGATGCAGGGAGGAAAGGGTTGCACTTGATAGATGGTGGTTGTGATTTTACTGTTAATGGGGTCTAGAGCTGGGAGCACCGGAGACTGCCTGGGGCGTCTCAACAGCTCAGCACCACCCCAAGGACCTCAGCCTCTACTAGGTAAAAGGCCTAAAGGCCCAGAGGGGTGCCCAGGGCCAAAACTGTGGATGTGACTGAGGCTGAGCGGTGGTGCTTCACTTGCATTTTTTATGAAATGCTGTTAAGAGCCATGGAAAATACAGAAAGTGGCTGGGAGCACACCCTCACCAGTGTAGGAGATGGGAGCCAGGACCTGGGCCTGAGGAGGGGCAGAGCCACTGCAAAGCAGGGAAAGGGGGAGAAGCGACCCCCTCCTGCCAGACCGCCCCACCCCCACCTCCTGGGAACCTGACCCGGGAGCTCTCAAGGTCGCCAGACTTGGAGGAGTTTATGGGAAGCAGCCATGGGGAACCCTGCCCGCCCCCATGCTGTCCCGCCCTCGCTCCCTGGACTCTTACCGTGAGCTGGGGCAGCTGGGGTTCCATACTACTGGGGCAGCATTTCTGGGCCCCAGGGTGACACCTTCAACCCTGAAGCCCCCAGGGAGTGGTGGGAAACCCAGTGAATGAGCAGGGAACTTGGGAGGGGCCCCTCCTAGTCGTCTAGACAAACTGCTGGAAAAGCAGCAGATTTGGTCGCACACAAGCCTCCTCCCCTCCCACCCCTGGCAGGATACTTCTCCCTCCCCCCAACTCCCCCATCCTGCTGGGACTCCTTTGTGATGCTCCTCTTCCCTGGAAGAGGGGACCCCAGCTCTTTCCATGTCTCCTGGTCTCCGAGACAACAGGAAGGGATGCAATGAAAGGTCAAAGGGCTGCCTTTTAGGGGTGGAGGAAGCATTGTCTCCCCCACACCACTCCCCTGGCAACCAGGCACAGTCCCTGAAGTGTGCAGTTGACTGGCGCCCCTCCTGCCCTGCCAGGTGGAACCGGTAAGACCTCCTCAGCCTTCTTCAGGGGTCCCCTCCAGCCGTCCCCCGGGTGAGTTGGGGGTTGGGGGTACTCACCATTCTCTGCATGTTGGCTGCAGGGGGGTGGACCCGGCTGCGCAGGCGGTTGTGCAGGGAGAGGAGCAGGAAGCTCTCCTTCCTGCTCAGGGCTGGGGCGGGAGAAAAGTTCAGACCACCTGAGCAGTGGGACTTGGGCCTGTCCTCTGGGTGATGGGGTGGGGGTCACCATGGCGAGATGAGAGTACAAACTTGCACTTAGATACAAGACTTGAGATGGGACTGGATGATGGTGGGTGTGTGGGAGGATCTGGAGCAGGGGGATGGGGGAGACTGAGAGAGATGCAGAAAAGAGTGGGGCTGAGACAGAGACAGGTGGAGGTGTAAAGGAGCCTTGGGTTGAGAGCTGGGGGTGGGGTGATAGAAGGGTATGGGGGCTCGATGTGAGGAGGGGGCCAGCCCTAGGCTCGCAGCAGCCTCTTTGGCTGGGAGTCCTCTCCGCCACTGGGCCTCTCCTGGGCCCCGCTGCAGGCTCCCGGTATTCCTCCTTCACTCCCAAGCCTGGTCCCACTCCCCTTCATTCTTCAGCCCCAAGCCTCTTCCATCCATCTCAGACCCCTGGACTGTTTAAGGGTGGCTCTTTAAATCACACCAGCATGCCCAGGGCTCAGGCCTGGGAACTGGCTTCTAGAAGCCCCCTGGGACCCTTCTGCAGGGCTCATGGCTCCTCTACTTCTTTTCTCACCCAGAGCCCCTTACCTCCAGACGTTGGAACCTGCTTCACCTGCAGCTGGAGTGGCCATACCTCTGCCCAGGTCATGCCAAGGAGAGCCAGGAACATGGGCAGGAGGCCAGGCCGGTGGCCCCGCAGCCTGGGGGAGAGCTCCAGCCTCAGCATGGGCCTGTTGGGCGCTCAGCTGTCCAGCTCGCTTCCCAAGTTGGATGGAGCTATTCACAATCTCGAGGAGTCAGGCTGGGCTGCCAGACAAAAGGGGGAGGCTGGTGAGTAATCGGTGTGTCCAAACAGCCTCTGTCAGCGTTGGCATGAAAGGAGATAGACAGCTTCAATCCTGGGCTCCCTCCCTCCTCTGGCCGCTGGTCAGCCAGCCCACCAAACTAGTGAGTGGTTCACAATGACCCCGTGGCCCCTGCTAATCATTGCAGGATTATTAGAGCCCTTGGGGAGCCCTCTGAGACCCTGCTGATTGGCCCGTAGACATTCCAGGGCTGCGGATTAACGAATAATGGCTGTGCCCTTGCTGGGACAGGGTCCTTGGGGCCCATCGGGAGCTTCTCCTCTCAGCCCCAGGCCTGGGGAGGCTGGGGCCCTGTGCCCTGTGGGCAGGCAGGAACTGGGCAAGATCCTAAGGAAGTTCTTTACTTTCTTGGGAAGCTCATCCCATCCCCCAGCCATGAATTAAACATAGGCAGGTGGTAACCGCACACTAGTCAGGTGCCACCAGTGGGGGCACTGGGGTGCTGGGTTTGCAGGGGAGTGAGCTGGGGCTGAAACTGGTACCTTAGGACAATCTGTCTGGGTGGTGTAGGGGGCTGGGACCCAGCCTTGGTGCCCCTACCCCCACTCACATGACTACAGGCCAGGAGAGGACCAGCCCAGGAGGAGAGCACGTGATGCCCTTGGCTGACTGGAGCCCCTGCTGGGAACAAGTTGGCCTCCAGACAAACAGACAGTGTAGCAGGAGGGCAGAAAACTGCCATGATGCCCCAGGGCCTGGCCGAGACTTGCACAATCCCAGTAGAATAAGCTGAAGCAGATCTGTATCATGGCCCACATTTCTTAGAAAAAGGAATCTGTCCTGCAGGCCACAGTCAAATGCCCGCATTCCCCTCAGGGCAGATCAAAGGTTTTTCACCCATCCCAAAAGACAGTCTTGCAAGCCAGCTACATCCTCCTTCTAGAATGCGTGTGACCCCTGGCCCCTAGGCCTGCACCCACTCAGAGCCAGGTGTCCACTCCCTGGAAGCTCTGCTGAGATGCAAGTGGGCTTAGCTTGCTGGAGTGGGAGTGGGGAACACCGATGGACTGTGGATACCTTCATGGGTGTTGGGGAGTTGGGGCAGAGCTGGCATAAGGACCTCTAAGCTGGCCTTCAGTTGCGTGCCCCGTTAAAATACCCAGGGCCTCGGGCCTTTCTCTCCCTCTAACTGATAACCAGACAACCTCAAATTCACCATCTGGATCCCAGAAGTGCTTAATAAAATAGTGACCTTTTTCTATAGAGCTTACAAAGCACCTTTACAGATGAGTTCACTTAATTGTTGCAGCAACCCTGGGCAGTGGCAGACGCAGTACCCATTTTGTAGATAAGGAAGCTGGGCTCAATGTGTCTAAGGAACTTTTCCCGGGTCACCCGGCAAGCACATGGTGCAACCCAGCTAATCCAGGGTCTGTCTGCACACTCCCAGACACTGGTGCTTTCAGTTACTTCATGGCCCTTTGAGTTCAGTTCCCATGGCCCTGCTCTATGCCGGGTAACAGAAGACCCAAGTCCTGCTCCTGGGCTTTGGAGATAAAAGTGGCTAGTTTTCCTGTAACACAAAGCTGGGCATGTAGCACAGGTGGGAGGAAAATATACTTTGGGACCTGAGTGGAATGAGTTTGGAGGGGCCCTGTTTCACTGTAAGAGGAGACCAGGGTGAGCCTGACTTCAGAAGCCAGAGGGGGAGAAACTGAGCAGAGAAAAGAGCAGACTGGACATTGGAAGCCCTAGGTTCTAACCCAGGTTCTCTGTATGACCCAGGGATTATCACTTCCACCCTGGGTCTCAATGTCCAGTGGTGTAAAGCAGGGGCGACAACCTTGCTGGACTCCTTAACCAGGGCACTGCAAAGTAATGTATGCAATATTTCCTCCTGGGTCCAGACTTTGCAAGAGCCTGCTGAGTGCTTGGGGTGGGTTTTGAGAATGAGCATCCCCTTTCTTGCAAGACAGAGTTCCCCAATAAGCAACCTCTAATCTGATTTCTATCAGAAATCATAAGTTAATTTTATTTATTCAGAATTTCGTATAAATAGAGAATAGACATACATTGAGGGCTAGAGTCCTTAGCTCCATGAAATGTCTGTAAGATTAATCCGTGTTGTTGCCTATATCAGTAGGTTGTTTTGTTGTTGTTGTTATTTTACTTGATATTTAGTGTTTCATTGTATTTTCACTCTCATTGATGGATATTTGGGTTGTTTTTAGCTTTTGTTTATTGCAAGTAAAATTTCTATGAAGATGATTGTACAATTAAAATTTTTCTTTTAATAAACACTTATAAAAGAAAGAAAAGACAAAATTACCTAAATCAGGAAAGAAAGAAGGGACATCATCACAACTGATCCTACAGAAATCAGAAAGGTTGTAAGGGACTATTAAGAACAACTTATGTCAACAAAATAAACAATATAAGTACAATAAACAGATTCCTAGAAAGACAAATTACCAAAAGGGACTCAAGAAAAAATAGAAAATCTTAAAAAAAGAAAAAAAAGAAAATCTGAATAGACCTATTGCAGTAAAAGAAATTGAATGAGTGCTTAAAAATCTTCCCACAAAGGAAAGCTTAGGTGCACATGGCTTCATTGGTGAATTCTATCAAATATTTAAGGAAGGAATAATACCAATCATATGTAAACATTTTCAGAAAGCAGAAGAGGAGGATTTTCCAACTCATAAGTTCAGTATTATCCTACTACCAAAGCCCCAAAACATCACAAGAAAAGAAAATTATAGATCAACATCAGGCATGAGTAGAGACACAAAAATCCTCAATGAAATATTATGATACATAATCTAGCACCATATAGAAGGATTAAACACCATGACCAGATAGTGTTTATTCTAAGAATGCCGGGTTGGTTTAACATTTAAAAATTAATTAATGTGGTTTTCCAGTCAAGATGGCGGAGCAGTAGAACCATGACCTTGCCTCTCCTTGTGACTACAACAAAACCACAACTCACTGCTAAACAACCATTGAAAAAAAGACTAGAACCTAGCAAAAAAGACTTTCTTCAACTGGAAACATATAGAGGGAACCACAGCAGGATGGTAGGAGGGGTGATCTCATGATATCATTACCCCCCAGGTGGGTGACCCACAGCTGAAGAATAATTAAGTTGCAGAGGCCCTCCCACAGGAGTGAGAGTTCTGAGCCCCACATCAGTCTCCTCAGACCAGGGTTCTGGCATTGGGAGGAGGAGACCCCAAGACATCTGGTTTTGAAGGCCAGTGAGACTTAACTCCAGGAGCCCCATGGGACTGGGGGAAAACAGAGACTTCATTCTCTTGGGAAGCAGACATAGACTCTCACTTGTACCAGGTCCAGGGGCAGAAACAGTGATTTCATAGGAACCTGGGCCAGACCTGCCTGCTGGTTTTGGAACGTCTCCTGCGGAAGTAGGATACAGCTGTGAAACACCCAGGGGACGTAAAAGCTGATGGCAGACATTCCAGGAGTGTTCATCTACATGCGCTTTCCTGGATACTGACATCTTGACTGGATCATTATCACCAAGACCTAGCCCCACCCAACAGCCTGTAGGCTTAAAGTCTGGAAAGACTCAGGTCAAACAACATACTGGGTAGGAACACAGCCCCACCCATCGGCAGACCTCCTGAGCCACAAACACCTCTAGACAGGGCCCTACCCACCAGAGGTCCAAGACCAAGCTTCACCCAGCAGTGGGCAGGCACCAGCTCCTCCTGCCTGGAAACCTGCATAAACTTCTAATCCAGCCTCATCCACCAGGGGCAAATACTAGAAATAAGAAAACAACAATCCCAAAGCCTGTGGAAGGAATTCACAAACACAGGCCAGACTCTGCACTGGGACCAGCTGGACTCTGGCCCTTGGATGACAAGAGAGGAGTGCACTGCTGGGACGCATAGGACATCTCCCACAGAGGGCCACTGCTCCAAGGTCAAGGAACGTTACCTAACCTACCTAAAAATACAAACAGAAAGATAGACAATATGAAGTGGCAGAGGAATATCTTACAAGATACAATCCCAGAAGAAATAAGTGATGAGATAGGCAATATCTGAGAAAGAGTTTAAAGTAATGATGACAAAGATGTTCAGAGAACTCAAGAGGAGTATAAATGCACAGAATGAAGATTTTAGCAAAGAACTGGAAAATATCAAGAATACCCAAACAGAGTTGAAGAATAAAATCACTGAAATGAAGACTACACTAGAGGGAACCAAGAACAGACTAAATGAGGCAGAAGAACAGATCAGTGAGGTAGAAGATAGATTAGTGGAAATCACTGTGGCAGAACAGAAAACAAAATGAAAAGAAATGAAAAGAAATGAGGATAGTTGAAGAGAACTCTGGGACAACATGAAGTGCACAAATATTTGCATTACAGGGGTCTCAGAAAGAGAAGAGAGAGAGCAAGAACCTGAGAAAATTTTTGGAGAGAAAATAACTGAAAACTTCCCTAACTTGGGAAAGGAAACAGTCACCCAAGTCCAGGAAATGCAAAGAGTTCCACACAGGATCAACCCAAAGAGGAAAACAATAAGGCACATAGTAATCAAGTTGACAAAAATTAAGGATAAGGATAAAATATTAAAATCAGCAAGAGAAAAGCAACAAATAACATAAAAGGGAACTCCCGTAAGGTTATCAGCTGATTTTTCAACAGAAACCCTACAGGCCAGAAGGGAGTGGCACGATATATTTAAAGTGATGAAAGGGAAAAACTTACAAACAAGAATAGTCTATCCAGCAAGGCTCTCGTTCAGATTTGATGGAGAAATCAAAAGCTTCACAGATAAATGCTAAAAGAATTCAGCACCACCAAGCCAGCTTTACAACAAATGTTAAAGGAACTTCTGTAGTCATCAAACCACAAGAAAAGAGAACAAAAAGAAGAAAGAAAAAAAAAGACCAACAAAAGATTGCTTTAGCAATTCAGGGTCTTTTATGGTTCCATATAAATTTTGGAATTGTTTGTTCTAATTCTATGAAAAATGTCATGGGTATTTTGACAGGGGTTGCACTGAATCTGTAGATTGCTTTGGGTAGTGTGGCCATTTTGATAATGTTGATTCCTCCAATCCAAGAGTATCTTTCCATTTCTTTATATCATCTTCAATTTCCTTCATCAGTGTTTTACAGTTTTCGGAGTATAGGTAACCTCCTTGGTTAAGTTTTTTTGTAGGTATTTTGTTGTTTTTGATGCAATGGAAATGTTTATGCCAGTTATAAAATTCTGGGTTTTGAAGTGCAAAACAAAAAAAAAGTGAATTAAGGGCCGCAAATGGCAAAATATCCTTTTTTGTGGGTGTGTGCTACATCTTCTTTATCCATTCATCTATTGATGTGCACTTAGGATGCTTCCATATCTTGGAGATTGTAAGTGGTGCTGCTGTTAATAGTGCGGTAGATGTATCTTTTAAATTAATGTTTTTGTTTTTTTTTGGATATATGTCCAGGAGTGGACTTGCTGGGCCATGTAGTGGTTCTTTTTTGGGTTTTTGAGAAACCTCCATATTGTCTTCCATGGTGGCTGCACCAGTTTGCACTCCCAGCAGCAGAGTAGAAAGGTTCCCATTTCTCCACATCCTTGCCAGCATTTGTTATTTGTGTTCTTTTTGATGATGACCATTCTGACAGGTGTGAGATGGTACAAATTAAAATCAGCAAGAGAAAAGCAACAAATATCATACAAGGGAACTCCCTTTGTATGTCATTGTGATTTTGATTTGTGTTTCCCTAATATTAGTGATGTTGAGCAGCTTTTCATGTTCTTGTTGGCCATCTGCATTTCTTCTTTTGGAAAAATGTCTATTCAGTTCTTCTGCTGATATTTTAAATGGGTTGGTTGGTTGCTTTTTAATTGAAGTATAGTTGATTTAAAATGTTGTATTATTTTCTGGTGTACAGCATGGATGGGCACGGAGGGCATTATGCTAAATGAAATAAGTCAGACAGAAAAAGACACATACTATAAAATATCACTTACATGTGTAATCTAAAAAAATACAACAAACTAGTGAATATAACAGAAAAGAAACAGACTCCCAGATGTAGAAAAGAAACTAGTGGTTACCAGTGGGGAGAGAGAAAGGGGAAGGGCGAGATGGAGGTGGGGATTAAGAGGTACAAACCATCAGGTATAAAATAAGCTACAAGGGTGTATGTACAACACGGGGAACATAGCCAATATTTTATAATAATTATAAATGGAGTATAAACTTTTGCATGTGGGATGAGGTGTGGCACCAGGTCACATGGAGAGGGTCTGTGCCTACCCCTTTCTGAGCAAAGTATGGGGACCAGATATTGAGAAAGTGTTTGAGGAGAAAATGTGCAGCCTGGAACAAGCAAATATGCTGTTGGTCCCAGAGCTCTGCACTAAGCGGGCTTGGAGAGGAGACTGGGACCCTGTCCTTCATGCCCAAGTCCAACAGGCTTGTTGCCACGGGGATGTCTTCCTCCCGTGATTCTGCTGTGCTTCGGTTTAAATTGCTGCCCTGAGAAGGGTAACAAGTCCCAGGCAGGGGCTCACTGCCTGGGTGAAACTCTGGCCAAGCTCCCCTGACTCCAAACTTTCCTCTGTGGCCAAGGATCCAGGCTGCCTTTGCTTCTCAAGGCCGCAGGAGTTGGTCCCCATGGTGATGGGATGAGAGGCAGGACACAAGCTTCCCAGGAGGCTGCTGTGACGTTCCACCCAAAGCCTGTAGGAGCAGAGGTTGGGCGTCCGAACTGGTCACCCAGGGGAGGTGGCCCAGGACACAGCCAGCAGACCAGGGCTAGAAGTTCTCAGGGGAACGAAGGGCAAACATTCAGCAAGAAGCAGTGGCTCGTAGATAATGGAAAGCTAAGAGGCCAAGTCAGCCAAGATCACCTGAGGCCCGGGGATAGCACTGCTCATAGGTCATCCACACACAGCAGCCCTGGGCCTGGAAAGAGCTCCCTGAGCTCAGACAAGCGCCCAGGATTCCCAGGTGCCTCCTGAGTGCACCTCCACCAAGCCCAGGTAGTTCTTACTGAAGTCACAGTGAGGTCAAAGTATCCGCCTCAGTGGCACCTGGGGACTCCCACCCAGCTCCCACCACAAGCTGCAGGGTAACAGCCTGGGCACAGGCTCTGCGCCTCAGCTGCGTGTCTCCAGCCTCCGCCATCATTCATTCTGGCTCAACTCCCCGTATCCCACAGCCCAGAGCCTCAGTGCCCGGCCGTGCAGCTCACTTTGCAACAATCATAACAAGAGTAGCTGTTGTGCCCTGAAAAATTTTGCAGTGGACCAAGTGTTCTATGTTCCTTATTTGAGTCTTGCAAAAACAAAAACAAAGGGAGGAAAAGTATCATTGCCCACGTTACAAGCAAATAAATGGAGGTTGTGATGATTAATTGTATGTGCCAACCTGTCAAGCAAGAGTCTAGATATTGATGCAGAGGTATTTTCTAGCTACGAATACCATTTAAATCAGTAGACTTTGAGGAAAGCAGATCACCCTCCATGATGTGAGTGGACCTCATCCATTCAGCTGAAGGTCTTAAGAGAGAAGACAGAGGCCCCGCGGAGGGAGGAGGAATGGGTGGGACCGCCTACCGCCTGGGAACTGGAGACCCCACATCAGCTCTGCCCTGGGTCTCCAGCCTGCCGGCCTGCCTCGCGCACTTCAGGCCTGCAGCCCATAGTCCTGTGAATCAGTCTTCAAGACAAATCTCTCCCTCTACATATATACACGTCCTGCTGGTTCTCTCTCTCTCTCGTCTCTGTTGGTGACTAGCACAGAGGCCCCAGAAAGGGTCACACACCAAGGAAGAGTCAGTGCTGGCATCCATACCCAGGCCAGCTCAGCTCCAAAGTCCTGCTCTTCCCCAACCACCACACCCACCCTTTCAGCTCAGACTCAACATGCTGCCGGGCCCAAGTGTCTAGGGGTCTCTGCTCTACAGCGCCTGTCGTGGGAAGGTTAGCGGGAGGGAAAGGGCACAGCCCTCCTTGGGAGGCTGCACCAAAGCAGCTGCACCTCGGGCCCTCCTGTGCGATAAGGGGCCATGTTGGGTTATCACCTCTCGGGGAGGGAGATTTTATTAGTCTGACTTGGGTTTCTAACTAATCTCCCTGTGAGGGGCTGTGCAACCCAGGAAACCTCAGTTCGTAGGCCACAGTGCCACCTCCTGCTTTATACGACCAAAGAGCATGACTGAATCACTGTGATCTGTGAGGCCACTGCGGCATTAGCCCCATTTCACAGATTGGCAAACAGAGCTTCGTTAAGAACCCGCTCAAGTCCTGTCTCACCCACACAGCGTTACACAACTACCGTTTCTCCTCCAGACTCTTCAATAGTCGGCATCCAGTGGATTCTAGATACAGAGAAGTTCCTGGAAAGCCCTTCAGAGGAACTGATGTGTCCTTCAGCCTTGTTGATTCCAGTTCATTCAGAGGTACGGGTTTAGATTTCCCAGGTGATTCTAAGCACCACCACTGTCTCCGGCACATGACTTAGCACTCACTTGAATAGGTCACTACTTCATGTGTTAAAGACTTGGACGTGAGGTCTGGTTTTATTTTCTGTAACTTGAGAATGTGTTTCTCCAAGGCTCACTGTCCTCATAGGTGAAGCAGGGACACTGTCCTCTGATTTACACAGTTTTGGTGGAGTGTCGTTGTGGTGAGGCAGGTAGGGCACTGCACAGTGCCTGGCACATGAGCCAGTTTTACCATTACCTCACAGGGGCTCAGAAATGGCGCCACTGCAGCCAGCACAGCGCTAAGCCCAGAGCAGGTGTTTTACTGCAACACGACACTGTGATTTGTGGCTGGAAGTTGGTGAAGTGAGAACACTGGCTGCTTCTCTCCCCACAGGTGTGAACGGGAATGCACACACACGGGCTCCCAGCACACGGGGAAACACCACGTGCCACGTTCTTACCGGGAAATCAAGGTAAGGCTGGGTGTCAAGTCCAGTGACAGCGACAGTGACTTCTGGTGGTGGAACGGGGCTTTCTCCCAACAGCCACGCCCCCACTGCGGAGGGAAACGTTTACAAATGCCTGTATCTTCATTTCCTCGGTTCCCAAATTCTCTTTTATACTTTGGTAAAGGCAGGTACAGATGGTTTTATGTACAGTGTTCAGTGCCAGTGATGGCAAATGCATATACCTGGTTACTACAGATGCAGACCATTTCACAAATAGACATGGCAAGAGTAGTTCAAATGTCTGTTTATTTATTCGCAAACTTAGTAACATGAAAAGATTCTCAATTGAAACCTGGCTTGATAGAAATACACTGCACAATGTTAATACCGCATTCACGGAGGGCAGAGATGCTCGGTCACCCTGTGTGCCTATTGTCACCAGGGCTCGGGAGAAAGAACCATTTACTAAAGTGCCTCAAACATCCTCTGAACCACAGGCTGATGCTACACAGGGACAGAAAATGCTGAGTTGAACTGCACATTTACAAATGCAAAGAATGAGTGGTAGCACTTTACAATAATTACACTGGCATTTTCACACATCCCAAGAGTAAACCAGAGAGTAAAGTGATAACCGTGCTGCTAGAAGACCCTTCACTGAAACAAGGTGCAGAGCTTTCTACCCGACACTCCCTAGTTCTGAGGAAGGAGAAGCTATGTGGGTTGGATGGGTCTCCTCAGACAAAATGAAGGTACTTTTGTTTTCATGCTTCCCATCTCCAGCCACCATGTGGCATTCTGGAATGTAAGGCACTAGAACCTGGCTTGGGGGAAAGAGGTGCTCCGAGCTCCAGTTCTTGGTGTGTGAAGCAAATCCTGGCACAGATCTTTTGAAACAGGTGCTAAATGTATCCTCCCCATGTCTTGCAATTCTTGTCCTTAAAGAGTGAAAAATGAGAAGGCAGAAGGTTTGCAAAGCATAAAATTGATGCACCTAATGTTGTGAAAATCATGGCCCATGAAGAAATATGTAATTCTCTAAGGGTTGCAGATACTATGCTCAGAGAAGTCAAGAACCATACAAGAAATAACTCTGGTCTTTAACAGAAAAGGAGAAGCCAAGACAACAAAAACAATCCTCTTGAAAAACACTGCATCGGTGCTTATGAGAGCCTACAAAGTACAAGACTCAATATTGACAATGAAGGGAGCCCCAGGGCTTAGCATTTAAAGCAGAGGCTTAAAAAGGGCATGGGTGAGGGGAGCTTGGAGAAATCTATACAGCTTGTTCACTGCTTACTGCATGAAACCAGAATGTACTGAAACAGGTTAAACAGCACTTTATATTTCAGCCACCATTTCCTATAGACAACTTGGTTTCTGCCAAATTCACATGCCGGGCAATGGCATCAGCAGGATGGCTCATCACAAAAACTTGTGGTTTTTCTCCCCCAGTTGCCACAGTTAGGTATCAGGAAAGGCTCACCCGAGAATATGCCCCAGCTGTGTTAGCCTGTGCCCTCTTCTTTTTTAGGCAGCTGGTGACCCTAAGCTTTAAGCCAAGAGCTAAAATATTAAAGTATGTATCTAGCATGGAGGCCCAGAATGCCCTGAACTTCCATGCATCAGAGTAGCAAACGGCAGTATTGGTTCTCAGGAAACCAGACCTCCTATGGGCTATCTTGTGTGAGTTAACTGGCAAGTGAGGGTGTACAAAGTATGCAGGTTGTGGGCTGGCCCAGTCACACAGGGGTCCCTGGAATTATATGATCACTCCTTCATGGCAGAAGCCCTTTCTTTCCTGCGCACTGCTGAGTCCCATCACCTAGCACGGTGCCCGGCCACAAGAGGCCCTCCATCAAACAACATTGGCTTGTGTGGTGAGATGGGTTTGAATCCAATGGATGGAATTGGCCAGTGTGGTCCAACAAGCAGGGGAGGCTGTACTATTAGTTCGCTCTCCATTCAGAGGATATTTACTGGACGTTGTGCCAAGCACTGTTCTAAATGCTGAGAACATACCCCTGTATGTGATTTAGGTACTGTGGTCAGAGGGCAGAGCTTGCAACCAGTGGGAAAGGCTGTCAACAAGCACTCATCTACTGCAGTGACAAGTTCTCTAAAGGAAAGAACACAGGGCGATGTGATAGTAGGTGAGGTGGGGGAGTGGATGGGCAACTTCTCAGAGGTTGGAGTGAATGATTCCTTCTCCTCTGGTCCAGACAAGCAGGCAAGGTGCAAAGAGTAAGATCCCGCCCACAGCTCAGGTCCTCTAATCCTGCCTCTGAAGTCGGGACAGGCCAGCCGGCCGGATTTCCGATCCTCTCTGCTAGAGATTCGCCCAAGAAGACCCGAGCGATTCCAAAGAAGAAAGTGGCTGTCGGTCGAGAAGTCATTTTTACCCCCTGGACTAGAGTGTCTTTGGGAGGCGGACCCACGTAGGTCCGGATGTGGCAAGACGCCTCGAGGGAAGAGGGAACCTTCTCCCCCGCCGCCAACGCTCCCCACACTCCAGCGGGGCTGCCGCCATCTCCGCCGTCCCGGCTCCTCCTGCAGAAATCGACAGGATCCGAGACAGGGGCTGCAAAGTAGCCCTGAAAGACCAGGCCTCCAGCTGGCCTCCATCTTGGTGGAGTGGAGAGCCCCAGGGGAGTGGCCTCGCGAGACCCAAACAAGCCCACGTGCCAGGGGGCGGGGCCCTAACGTGACGTCACGGCGCGCGCGGGCGCGCTTTATATCACGCGCCGGCGTCCCCTTGCTAGGGACCGTAAAGCGCGGAAGGTCGCGGGCTCAGTTTTCCCCGGAACTTTTTTCCTCCCGCCGCCTCGTTCCCTCCCCATTCCTTGTGCCCCCTTTCCGGCCTCCGCGATCCCCCGCGACTGCTGTGGCGGCTGCTGCTATGCGTCAGCCCGGGTGTTGCTGAGCGCGGAGCCCGTGGGGGCACGTGAGGTAAGGAGAAGCCGCGGGGCCGCTGTGGCCTCCCCGTCCGCGCGGGCCTTAGCCTCCCCGGGACCCCCAGGGCCCCCTCTTTCCGCTGTGGTCTCGCTCAGGAGGGTCCCGGCCGTCCCTCGCTTCCCGGCGGATCTGCCCGGTCCTCCGGAAGGCGGACAGTGGGTCGGCTGAACTCCCTCAGCCTCTGCGGCTGTGGCGTCTCGGGGACCCTTGTCCAGCTGCCCCGGGGTCCGCGCACCGGCTCTGCCAGGCGCCCGCAGCTCAGCCTGGATGCCCACGCTCTTGTAGGCCCGCCTCGGGCAGGCACCCCTTCCCCCACTCCCACCCCGCAGCGCGGCTCAGGCTTGTTCAGCTGGGACAACTCTGCAGGTGGAGTTGTTTTCCCGCGTGGAAACGCGCGGTCCGCTTGTGCTTAAGTAACTGGTAAAACTTGCGGCCGAGTCTGGCAGTGAGGTTACTTGGAAACGTCCAGGCCAGGGCAGTGAGCCCTCTTCTTAAAGACTGACCCTCTCGGGACTGACTTGTATGACACTGATTTGATTCAGACATCTTCAAGTCTGTTTCGCCTCGCATGTCAGCATGTTGTAGGGGGATGCTGGGCGGGGAGGTGGCAGGAACTTTTCCACGGATAGGGGTTCGTATTAATTTCTTAAAGTTGCCGGATCGCCTGGTGTCCCAGGTGGCTCCAATGCTGAGGCAGGTGTGGGAAATGTGTTACTCTTAACTGTTCTCACCCAGTCTTCCTTGTGACCAGCTGCGGGTTTGCACACGATGCTGTGAGCATTCAGAGGAACAGTTGAGAGAGAGTTGGAGCTGTCCTCTTGCTCTTGTTGACGTGTAGGCAGATCTGAGCATAACCAGGCCCAGTATTGAGGGGTTTCTTAGCAGAAATTGTTTTTCTTAGAGAATGTTATACAGTCATTTTCTTTTTAAGAACTATGATTTATTTTCAGTCATGTACATGATTTACTTCTTTGGTTTTTTCCTACTCCTTTGCACTCTTGCTTTGCTTTAGTTCTTCTGCCAAACCTTCTTGAATACTCTGATGCCTTCCTTTCTTCATTGTTTGCGTCCACTGTGAATCCTTTTTATTTATTTATTTATTTTTTGCCCTCACCATGTCACTAACTCTTTTGAAGGTCATGAGCACAAGGTCAAAAATTATTTTTTTGGTTATCACCCTGGCCTTTTAGCATTGTTTATTCAGTGGCTTGAAACTCATCTGTTACTATGTTTCTAACGCCACCTTTGCAGTTCCCTTTATCTGCTAGGGAAAGTGCCGCCTTGTGGTTTTGTTCTCACAGCGATCCTTTTTTACCTCATCTCGTCTTAGTTTAAAGATACTCATCTAATCTTAATTTAAAGGTTGCATGGAGTAATGATTCAATGGCAGACTCTAGGCCAGACTGCTTAGCTTTGAATTCGTGCTCTGCCACTCACCAGTGTTACAGGACCTTGGGTGCCACAGAGAAGTGTCACATCACTTCTGTGTGCCACTGTTTCTTCTGGGGTAGAATAGAAATTATAGTATCTGCCTTACAGAGTTGTGAGGATTAAATTAGTTGTATCTATAAAACAGTGTCTGGCATATTGTAACTGCTTACAAGAATTTTGCCTTTTTAAACTTCTTTCAGGTTATTTAGGTAGTCCCTCAAATCTGGGGGCCTAGCCGTGAGATCTGAGTCATCATTAAGTTTTTTCCCCATCTCGTTTGTTCTCTGTTCTCATCACTCGTCGGCTTGTATTTCCTAGGTGCCCACGCTGAATGCTAGGAAAACCCTGATGCAGTTGTAATCATTCCCTGCTCTCAGAGAACTCCCTCATAACAGTAAGTAAACTACCACTTAGTGAGTGCTGCTTCGGCGCCACTTGCCCTGTTCTTCCTGCACTGTCTGCTTTAGTCTTGGAGCCGCCGGGTGTAGTAGGTGTTCTAGCCCATGTTACAGATAAGGAGCCCAGAGACTGAGGGACTTGCTCCAAGTCATACACCTGAGGTGGGGGACATTTTCAAACCCAGATCTGTCTGCTTCTGAAGTCTGAATTCTCAGCTTGATTGCCGTTTTGCTTCCCTGGCTGGCAAACAGACCATTATGTGGTGTGACTGGCTCTGTGCTGGAGGAAGTAGTGCAGGGTGTTTGGGGGCCAGGGAAGAGTCACCTGACCAAGTGTCAGGGGAGAGAGGGGACAAATGAGATGTCAAACAGGCTGAGAGCTGAGGGGATTATCTTTATTTCGCGGGGAGGGTTGGCAGGAACCACACCAGTTAGCAGGAACGTTCCGCACAGACCTGGAGGTGAATGAAAAACTAAACGTCTGCCGTGTTTGAGGAGTTTCAAGTGATGCAGTCTGACTTGGTTAGAATGTGAAAGGAGAGGAAAGAAATGAGCAGATAGTGAAGGGTCTTACCCTTTGGATCAAGGAATTGGACTTTTTCTGAGGGCATCAGACAGTCGTTGACAGGTTTTAAGCTGGGGCATGAAATAGGATTTTCATTTTAGAAGACTGGCCCAGACCTGTGTGTGAGAGCTGGGGGTGGGGTGAGAATGATGTGCAGCGTAGAGGCTGGAAGCCCCATAGGGGAGCTTCTGCCTAAACTAGGTGAGAGGGGATGGCAGTCTGTGCTCAGGTAAGGGCAGTGGAGATGGAGAGAAGTCCGTCTCTCAGAGGGAAACGTACAGTGTGGAATTGTTAGGCGCTAATGATTGACTGGAGAGCAGAAGTGCACCCAGGAGTGGGATTGCTGGATCATCTGGTAAGTCTGTTTTTAGTTTCTTGGGGAAATCTCCATACTGTTTTCCGTAACGGCTGCATGAAACTACATTCCCACCAACAGTGGAGGAGGGTTCCGTTTTCTCCACACCCTCTCCAGCATTTATCCTTTGTGGACTTTTGCATGATGGCCATTCTGACTGGTGTGAGGTGATAGCTCATTGTAGTTTTGATTTGCATTTCTTTGATAGTTAGCGATGTTGAGCATTTTCCCCTGTGCCTATTGGCCATTTGTATGTCTTCACTGGAGAATTGCTTGCTCAGGTCTTCTGCCCATTTTTGAATTGGGATGTTTGTTTTTTCTTTTTAAGTTGTGTGAGCTGTTTATATGTTCTGGAGATTAAGCCCTTGTCAGTCTCATCTTTTGCAAATATTTTCTCCCATTCCGTAGGTTGTGTTTTTGCTTTCCTGTGGTTTCCTTTGCTGTGCAAAAGCTTATAAGTTTAATGAGGTCCCGTTTGTTTACTTTTGCTTTTATTTCTGTTGCCTGGGTAGACTGCCCCGGGAGAACATTGCTGACATTTATGTCAGGTAATGTTTTGCCTATGTTTTCTCCTAGGAGGTTTATAGCGTCTTGTCTTATGTTAAATTTTGAGTTTATGTTTGTGTCTGGTGTGAGGGCCAGTTCTAACTTCACTGATTTACATGTAGCTGTCCAGTTTTCCCAACACCATTTGCTGAAGAGACTGTGTTTACCTCCATTGTATGTTCTTGCCTCCTGTGTCAAAGATTAACTGACCAAAAGTTAGTGGATTTATTTGTGGGCTCTCTGTTCTGTTCCATTGCTCCGTATGTTTGTTGTTATACCAATACCATGCTGTTTTGATTGCTGTAGCTGTGTAGTATTGTCTGAAGTCTGGGAGGTTTATTCCTCCCTCTTCACTGTTTTTCTTCAGTATTGCTTTTGCAATTCTGGGTCTGTTGTGATTCCATATGTATTTGAGGACTATTTGTTCTAGATCTGTGAAAAATGTCCTGGGTCACTTAATAGGGATGGCATTAAATCTGTAGATTGCTTTGGGTGGTATGGCCATTTTAACGACATTAATTCTTGCAATCCAAGAACATGGGCTATCTTTCCATTTCTTTAAGTCATCTTTAATTTCCTTAGTCAGTGTTTTGTAGTTCTGCTTGTGTAAGTCTTTCACTTCCTGGGTCATATTTATCCCTAACTGTTTTATTTTTTTTAATGGAATTTAAGCAGGACTGTCTCTTTACTTTCCTTTTCTGACATTTCAGTATTAGTGTAAAGAAATGCCACTGATTTCTGTGTTAATCTTGTATCCTGCTACCTTTCCATATTCTTTTTACAGCTCTAGTATTTTTTGTGTGGAGCCTTAAGAATTTTCTATATATGGTATCATGTCATCCACGTGTAATGACAATTTTACCTCTTCTCTTCCAATTTGGATCTTTTTTATTTCTTCTTCTTTTTTTTTCCCCCCGAATTGCTGTGCCTAGGAGTTCCAGTACTATATTTAATGGAAGTGGTGAGAGTGGGCATCCTTGTCTTGGTCCAGATGTTAATGGGAAGGCTTTCAGATTTTCACTGTTGCATAGTATGCTGGCTCTAGGTGGATTTTCATTATAGAAGAGTGGCCCAGAGCCCTGTGTGGGGGCTGGGGGGTGAGAATGGTGTGCAGAGTAGAGGCTGTAGAGGCTGGAAGCCCCGTAGGGGAGCTTCTGCCTAAATTGAGTGAGGGGATGGCAGCTTGTGCTCAGGAAAGGGAAGGGAGATGGAGAGAAGTCCGTCCGTCAGAGGGAAACGTACAGTGTGGAATTGTTAGGTCCTGATGATTGACTGGAGAGCGGAGGGGAGAGAAAGGGAGAATGCAGGCTGACACCCAGGGTTGTAGTATGTGGTGTCCCTGGGGGACACAGGAAGTGGACAGAGTTGGAGACTGAGGAAGGCGGCTTCACCTTCTGTGCTCAGTTTGACCTGTGGGGGTCCAAGTGGCTGTGGCGGTTCTTCAACTAGACGTGCTGGCCTGAGGCTCAGGGTAGCTGTCAGGGGTTAGGCCGTGAGTCATAGGAGAGGGAGTCGCCTGGATGATAATGGACGGGGGAGAGGAGCTGGTCAGGGAGCCCTTTAGGGTCGTCAGCACATAGAGAAGGCAGAGGAGAGAGGCCGGCGAGTCGTGATCCGGGCAGTGGGTGTCACACAAAACAAGGAAAGAGTGTGTGAGCAGGAAGGAGGCGTCCATGGGCGAGTGAGCTGGTGCCAGAAAATGCCCCTGGACTAATAGCAGCATTAGTGTTCCTCTGAGAGTGGTGTCGGTGGCCTGTGGGGTGGGCAGAAGGCCGCCTGCTTTTGGTTCAGGAGAAAGTAGGATGGGGGTAAAGTGGGGGCGGGGGAGTAGAAGTAGGTCTTTCCGTGTATTGTTTATTGAGTGAAAAAGATAGGTTGTGAAGCACATGTTAAGAAATTTTTGCTTAAAAATTCCACTGGCAGACCGTGCCATCACCAAGGTAAAGAAAAGCGGGACTCACGACAAAGGTGGTGGCAAACAAGTGGACATCAGGGCAGTTCACTGCTGCAGAAATAATCTGGGAAGTTATCATGAACACTGGTGTTGGTGAGCTTTGCGTCTTGGGAAATCTTAATTGCCTCGGGTGGAGGTGTTTGAGTTTTTGCAAAGACCATCATTTTATAATTTATAATTTGTAGAATTAAAAATTGCTGACTGAAGAAGGTTATGGAGCTTTGTTTTATTTCTTAAATCTGCTGGGTGGGGGGGTGGGGTACTTGAGCGTACCTAAATGGCAGAGGAGGAGGAGGGAAACCAGAAGGTGTCTGACAGAGGAGGACAGTTGATGGAGCTTGGTTCTTGGGAAGGAAGCAGAAGCGGGATCCAGGCGCCTGTGAGAGAACTAGGTTTTGACCCTGTGCAGGACGGCAGAGGTGGCTGCAGATGATGCAAGGAGGTTTACAGGTGGAGTTTCAGGGGTCAAGATGAGACAGGTTATCTGCTTAGATGAAGGAAGACAGGAGGGTGGGGTCCAAGGTCGGGAGAGGAGCAGCGTTATGGGTTCAGAACCCGGATGTAGACAAGAGGTGTGCCTGGGGCTTTACAGGAGGTAGCCTGGAGCTAGGAACGAGGTGCCTGCCAGCACAGCCACAGTGGAACGGGGTCTTTTTTAAGCATGACCAGGTGGTAATGGTGCAGAAGGATGAGGATGCCGACCCTGACCCTACCTCTCGATGGTGAGGTCAGGGGAACAGGGCTGGCCATGTGCCAGAGGAGACTTGCATTTCTGTTGAGGCACAGGTGGAGAGGACATCAGTGAAGGGATGGGCATATAACTTTGGAAAGGATGTTCTGAGGGGCACAGTGGAGAAGTCTGAAGGAGAGGAAAGCAGAGAGGGATTGGATCTGGAGAGAGAAATTGTTTACGTGGAGATGAGCTTACAGCAAGACTAGCTGTGTGGAGAAGCTTGTGTCTTGAGACAGAGTTTGGCAGGGACACGAGGCATGATGGCACCCCCAGAGTGGCCCAAATAGTTAGTCCCTCGTTGGTTGGGATTTCTCTCGGAATACAATCTGTACCCGCGTTGGTCACGGTTGTGAGAGTCCTGTCTGATGGATGGGCGTGGATACTTTGGCCTTAGATGACTGGGGCTGATGGTGGAGCCCACTGGGTCCCGGGGCTGGTAGTGGAGGTGCCGGTGATACTAGCGGTGTGCTGCCCTGATGTCTGCTGTTGCCACCCCTCTGATCTGAAGTCCTCATCTTCCTGTACTTCAGTGACTGCACAGTCAGCCAGCAGGTCTTTCTTCAGTTTCTTGAAACTTGAACAGTCCTCTCTTTTGCTGTTAGATAAGTTTTTCTAAAACTCTGCCTTTCTCATTTTCAATTTGTGGTACTGGGCCACGTCAGACCAAATATCCACCGTCTTCCCCGGTCTGGCTCCATCTGACTTCAGTTTCTGCTCCCAGGACTCAGAGACACTGAGGCCTCCGAGCCAGATCCCTTCCTGTCCTCCACCAGCCCGCAGGGTCAGACTTGTTCTGCAGCTTGACTGTGTGTGCTTTCTGTCTCTCTTTGTCCCAGTTTTATCCTCCCAGGCTCAGCTTAGGTCTTATTCTCTATATGATCCCTTTCCCGATAGGCATGGCCTGCGTTCTTTTTCTTCTCTAAGCTACGACATTTACTGTCTGGTAGAGACGTTGCAGCCGGTGGCTCGTGTGTGAGTGGTGAGCCTGAGGAGACGAGTCATCCCTCCTTTCTGGAGCAGACATCCAGTACCTTCAACTCTACCGCATTGCCGTGGAAGCGCGAGGCACGCCTCCTTTGCTATGGCTTTGCATCCCGTCTCTCTGTCTTTCTCTGGGACCGCATCCTTTCTTATTCCCTCTCCTTCCTCACCCACCTCTTTCCCTTTTCCTGGCTCATCCTGGCAGCGGTGAAACATTCTTAATAGTCCCCGGTTAAAAAACAGACCTTGCTGTACTCCATGTTTTCCCTTCCCCTTCCGAGCTCAGTGTCACAGTCGCCTGCGCCCCCCCCCCCCCCGCTCACTTACTCTTCAGTTTGCTCTGGCGTGTATTCCATTCCTCCATCCCCTGAAAATGTTCTTTTTTAGGACACCTGGGCCTCTGTGTTGTGAAATTCTGGTGGACACGCGGCCGCCTTGCTCCTTCCTCGGCACCCTCCGTAGTGACTGCTTCTTCACACACGTCCCTCCCTGGGCTTCGGTGACACCTCTGCCTGGTGTTCTTCCGCCTCCCTAGCCACTCCTTCTTCATCTCTTCAGCCGCTTCTCTTTCTCTGGATGCTCTGTGAGTCTGCCCCAGCATTCAGTCCTGCCTCTAGTCCTTCTCTTCCTCGTGTGTATGTGCGGGGAGCCTCAGAAGTCTTGGTGTTCGAAATGCTGGGGCTTCAGGAATTGTATACATGCTGATGACCTCCGAATCACACTCCAAGTTTCAGGCTCGCATGTCTGGGTGCTGCTCGATGTTTCCACATGGATGCCTGACGGGTCCCTCGCACTTGACATCAGGGAGTGGAATATTTCATTGTACACACACGTGCACACCGTCACAGCCTCCTTCCTGCTCGCTATCCTTCCCTGCCTCCCTCCCTATTATTTCTGATCCTTCTCATAGAGTAAGTGGCCCCAGTTGCTTAGCCCAGAAACTTAGCCATCATCCTTATTTCTCCCTTTTCCCCATTTTAACATCTGGCTTGTTGGCACATAAGTACTGTCATTTCTGCTTCCCCAACGATCCAGTCACTTCTCTGAGTCTGCTGCCATCATCCTTTCTGAGCCCCCACGGCACCCTCTTGGACACCTACAGTAGTAGCACCTGACTCACCTCTGTGTTCCCCTCCTCCAATCCACTCTGCACCGTGGAGCCAGCCTGACCTTAGGAAAACACACCCCATCATTTCATTCCCCTGCTGCAGTATTTTCCTTCGCACTTAGAATCAGTCCTGCTGCTCGTGGTGGTGTCTGAGAGCCATGTACGGTTGCTCTCCGCCGCCTCTCCAGCCTTGTCTCAGGTCGTCTCCCCTCGCTCACATGCTGTGGACACGCCGGCCTCCTTTCTGTGCTTGGACTCATCCAGGTCTGTCTCACTTCATGGCCTATGCACGTGCTCGTTCTTCTGTCTGGCACACTTGTAGCTCGTTCTTTTCCATCCATCAGGTCTTCTCAAATGTCACCTTCTTTCTGACATACATACATACATACATACATACATACATACATACATTTATTTATTTATTTATTTATTTATTTATTTATTTGAATTATAGTCAGTTTACAGTGTTGTGTCAATTTCCGGTGTACAGCACAATTTTTCAGTCATACATGAACATACACATATTTATTTTCATGTTCTTTTTCACCGTGAGCTACTACAAGATCTTGAATATATTTCCCTGTGCTATACAGTATAAAGTTGTTTATCTATTCTGCGTATACCTGTCAGTATCTACAAATCTCGAACTCCCAGTCTGTCCCTTCCAACCCCCCTCTCCCCTCCTCCCTGGCAACCACAAGTTTGTATTCTATGTCTGTGAGTCTGTTTCTGTTTTATATTTAAGTTCATTTGTCGTCGTCTTTTTTTTTTTTTTTAGATTCCACATATGAGTGATATCATATGGTATTTTTCTTTCTCTTTCTGGCTTACTTCACTTAGAATGACATTCTCCAGGGACAACCGTGTTGCTGCAAATGGCATTATGTTGTCCTTTTTATAGCTGAATAGTATTCCATTGTATAAATATACCACAACTTCTTTATCCAGTCATCTGTCGATGGACATTTATGTTGTTTCCATGTCTTGGCTATTGTACATAGTGCTGCTGTGAACATCGGGGTGCAGGTGTCTTTTTGAAGCAGGGTTCCTTCTGGATATATGCCCAGGAGTGGGATTGCTGGCTCATCTGGTAAGTCTATTTTTAGTTTCTTGAGGAATCTCCATACTGTTTTCCACAGTGGCTGCGCCATACTGCATTCCCACCAACAGTGTAGGAGGGTTCCCTTTTCTCCACAGCCTCTCCAGCATTTGTCCTTTGTGGACTTTTGCATGATGGCCATTCTGACTGGTGTGAGGTGGTACTTCATTGTAGTTTTGATTTGCATTTCTCTGATAATTAGTGATATTGAGCATTTTTTCATGTGCCTATTCTGACTATCGTATTTTGACTGTGCCCCTAATGACTCCATCATGCTAGCTTTGTTACTTGTTTCATTTGTGTATTGGCTTCTTGTCTCTCTCAAGAACGTAAGTTGTGTAAAGGCAGGGGCCTCGTCTTCCGTGTTCACTGCTGTATCTACAGCTAGCAGTGTGTCTGGAACTCAGTAAGTTCTCAGACTTTTGCTGAATGAACAATTACTACTCTCTGTTTCAGCCCTTTCTTATTAATTCTATGCACTGAATACAGTGGTATGAAATATGTTTGGTTTTTCTCTGTCTAGTTGGAATTCTGGGGATCTCCTTCTTAGCTGAGTGAGAGCACATCTCCCAGTTGCTGGCAGACGTGATGTTTCACCGGTTGCTATCAGTGGTCCGAAGACAAAGAAACGGCCGAGGATGGCAGAAGTGGTCCTCAGTCAGAAGCGGTGCATTCGTCGCCGAAGCGCATTCCGTTGCCCTGCCTGCCGAGGCACACGTGGTCATCTGTGGGGGTGGAATCATGGGCACATCTGTGGCCTATCATCTCTCTAAGATGGGATGGAAGGATATTGTCCTTTTGGAGCAGGGCAGGTAAGGATCAAACTGGACCTGGCTTGGCTTGTGGCTCCCCTTCACTGATTGGATGGGCTTCCCTCATCCCTTTTGGTAACACTGACCCACCGATAGCTAATCTAAGTATTGCGAAGTGGCATTAAGAAGAATCACAGAAAAATGAAATCTCCAGTACATTGTTTTGTGATGCCCAATACTCATGTTTTTTGGTTTTCAGAGAAGTGGCAGGCTCCAGCATAACAAGTAGCTAAGGGATGTATTTCTGTCAGGCTCGCAGCACATCTTACCATCCTGCTCTCTCTGTTGTAGTAAAACAGCAGTGAATCCTGTGACTCGGGTGCTTCGTCTTTGAGCTGCTTTCTGCCTTATTCCTGTTCCTCTTCATTTAATTAACTTATTTTGGAACAGTTTTAGATTTACAGAACAATTGTGAAGCTAGTTCAGAGTCCCCATGTACCTCCCATCCAGTTTCACCTGCTACTAACATCTTACGTTAAGATTCGTGTTTCAGTGAATGAGCCAATATTGAGATATTATTATTAACTGAAGTTTCTATTCACTAAAGAATTTATTCACTTTTTCCCTAGTGTCCTTTTTCTGTTCCAGGCTTTTCATGTTCTATTGCCTATCACAAATTGGACAACTTTTAAGACATTTAAAGTGTGTGTATTTTTGAATAGGCAACACATTCACAGAGTTTGAAATTGAAATTGCATAAAAGAGCATACAGGGAAAAGTCTCCTTCTCCCTGACCTTCAGCTACAGGTTTCCCTCACTGGAAGTGAGCTAAGTTCCTTGCATATCATTTCTAGATACTCTTTTACATGTATAATCAAATATGTATTGGTAGGTATGTATATGGCTATCTGGATATTCATTTTTTACCCCCATCTCATGCAAGTGGTAGCATGACTTAAACTGTGTTCTTCCCCTGGCTTTTTTCTTTAGGGTTGTTCCATTAAGATTGGTGCATAAAAGTATTCTCATTCTTTTTATTTTTAATTTTTTTGGCGGGGGGTGGGTAATTAGGTTTATTTATTTATTTATTTTGATGGAAGTACTGGGGATTGAACCCAGGACCTTGTGCGTGCTAATGAAGCATGTGCCCTACCATTGAGCCCGTACCCTCCCCTCTCATTCATTTTGTATGTAAAGTACTCTGTTGAATAGGTGAACTCCAAAATTTTAAATCATTCTCATGTTGATGGGCATTTTGTTTGTTTCCATCTTTTAGTGTTAGAAACAGTGCTATAATAAGGAACCTTGAATATGTTGTATTCACGGATGTGTGAGTCTACCTAATAGCATTTGCATCCATCCTACAGGCTGGCTGCTGGCTCTACGAGGTTCTGTGCTGGCATCCTAAGCACCGCCAGACACTTGACCATTGAGCAGAAGATGGCAGACTATTCAAACAAACTCTACCATCAATTAGAGCAAGAAACAGGGATCCAAACAGGTAAGCAAGTAATCTAGACTCTTTTACTCAGTACTGTTTTTGGTCTCACACCGAGTCTGCCCAGTGATTTGGTAATTTGGACTTGAGTTCTAGTCCAGGCTCAGCACTAGTCAGGGTGTGACAGGTGGCACAGGGCAAGTCAGGTAGCTTGTCGAGCTGTCTTCAGTTTCCTTCTCTATACGTTGAGGGTCTTCAATCAGTATCCTAGACCCGTTTCAGATTCTGCAATTCTTAGGGAACAAACGTCTTCCTGGGCCATTTCATACATATTTCACTCACTGAAGTATAGTAAGTGGCTCCTAAATGAAGAGGAGGAGAAAGAACTCAGGTTTAGGTGCTCGATAGTTAAATCATTGTTTGATCCCCTGCACTGCAACAGTTGCTGTTAAGGATATTTCTGACTAGAAAGCATAAACATGGATTTCCCACTACCAGTGTAATTGGGGGAGTAAGGACATGGGATTGCAAGCTAAAAAGTACTGGAGTGAGTAGAAATTGTCCCAAGAACAGGAAGATGGATCTGTACTGTGTCCCATATAATAACAAGTTGAAAGAATGTCTAGCAGTTTGTTGTGAGGTGATGGGTCAGCTAGAAGCCTAGAGTCGAGCCTAGTCTCATGGCTGATGAAACTGGTGACCACTCTTATTATCATGAGAGGGTAGTGAGACCCAGTGGTGAAATTCAGGACAGTACACATGTGAGGGATGCTCTTCTGAAGACCTTGCATAATTCAGATGACACATAATTCAAGACTAATAGTGACAAAGGAGGAGGGTAGCTTCTCTTTTTGCCAACTGAAGTGTAACCTTATTTGTAAATTGTAACTGAAGACTGATTTTCTGGTAACTTGGCTATGATAGACATGGAACCTAACTGTATTTCGGATACTTCTGGTTGGATTTAATTTAATGACAACAAGGTACTTGAATCAGATATTAACTAGGGGTTGAGTCAGAAGAGGGTCCACAGAATGGGCTCACAGCTAGAACTGCTGACTCCCAGTCCCTTGGTTCAGTTACTAGTGCTTTGCTGAGCCTTACATCGCTCAGGTGGTCCAATTCCAGAGAAACCAGGGCGACAGACTTCTTCTCTGTAAGGTAAGTTAGCCTAGCTTTTGGTCTCGTTCCCTTTCTGGACCGCCTTATTGATGCCTGTGGGGTAGTGAGGAAGCCAGGCAAGGGAGAGTAAGGGCATCCCCCTCAATCTGTCACCCCCCTTGTAGTTCACCAGTGATGCTGTGAAAGATGCTGTAGGGGCTTCCCTGATGGAGAATTCTGTTACCCAGCAGAGTGTTACACGTGTATACTCCCATAATCACTGTCACCCAGCGGGCTGCTCTGAGACATTAAGACAAATGATGCATGTACAACCTAGATGTAATGATAAGAAATCGTGTGCCAGTTCTCTGAAAATAGTTCATTCTCGGGAGGTGTGCGTTAACAACTTTCTACTCGGAGTTAGTGGATCACTTCAGCAGTCCTCATTATGCAGATACTAGTTTCTGCAGTGCTTCCTTTGCATGAAGTATAATTTTTGTCGAGTGAATGAACATGCTAATCTAAAAGTTTTAATAACTTTTTGAAAGTATTCCGTATATCATTTGATCTTACAAGGAGGAAGGTTCATTCTTTTACAGATAAGAAACCTAGATGCAGGTAGATTAAGCCATTTATCAAATCCATGTCAAATCAATTGAAAAAAAAATGTTTAGTGAGTTATAAGGAACTTTAAAAAAATTTTAAACATATGTAACAAGTTATATACTCATTATAATGAATATGAGCTATATAGGAATATAAAAATAAAAAGTGAAAATCTTTCCTCCCCACTCAGTAACCCCTGAAAGTTACCACTCTGGTTAGTTTGTACCCTTGGACTCCCTTTTATGGTATATGTATACAGGTATAGTTTTTTTTTGTTTTTTTTTTTTAACCAAACTCGGATTGTATTCAGCATATTATTACGTACCTTTTTTTTTTTAAAGACTGTACCTTGTTTTTTGCCCTTAAGAATGTTTTGTACAAAAATATAAGCCCACAAGATTAATTATTGTAATACTATCTAATTGCAAATGTAAGACTGCAAATTTAAATATTATACATAGGACGTTGGTAAAATGAAGTGGAACAACCACATGAAGGACTGCTAGGTGGATGAGAAAAGGAAGAGGATGTCAGTGAACTGCTGTGGAGTGGGTTCTGGGATACACTGTCATATAAGAAAAACAGAGCATTAAAGATGACATAAAATAGGCTACTTTTGTGTAAGAAATAAAATATGCAAGTGCATACTTATTTTGCGAACAAGGAAATAGAGGAAGGATAAACCAGGAAGTACTGAGGTTGGTTACCTTCCCAGGGTAAGACAGAAACAGGGTGGAGGGTGGGGGCGTGGGGGGTAGTGACATTTCTTGATTTTGTGTAGTTTCGACTTTTAGAGTGATGTGAACATTTTGCATACTCAAATATAAAAGAAAACCATCAGGATGGGGGTGAGGGGGGACCTACGATGGAACACTACCAGAAATAACCTAACTACATTTCCAGTGAGTAACAACTTTTCTATAGGGGGAAAGAAGAACTACTAGGAACCTCTGACCACAGTATTTTGACTCTACCTTCAGTCGAAGACAAACAGAAATGTAAACAAACATTGACCAGTAATTAGCGATTTTATTTTTCACAGTGGTAGTGGTATGGACAGGTCTGCTTTCTGTGTACTCTAGGATTGAGCAAAGGAATAAATTTATTGAAGATACGAGTCCTTTCAAAACCAGGCTCTGACACTTCAGTTCCCCAAACTTGGCAACCTTGTCATGTCAGTGAAGGGCATATTTAGCTGATGATTTCAAGAGGAGTAAGAAAATACTTAAATTTACTTTTTAAAATATACCTGATTGATTCGATGTTTTTCTTCGTAAGAATTAAGAGTCACTGCATTCTGGGAAGATTGTCATCGACTCAAGTGTAGTAGCGGTTGTAGCAGGTACTTTGATGGTAAACAACAGGAATTGACCCTGGGTAACTTGGGCAAAAAAGAGTTTAGTTGGAAGGCCACTAAGGGCCTGTAGGGCTGGCTGGAGGCAGGGTGGAGGCCAGGTTGTGGGGACCCCACAGCAGTCAGTCCCTCAGCTGGAACAAGAATAGCCTGGCCAGGACGCTGCTGCTTCTGAGATGAGGCACCTCCTTGATCAAGACTGAGTATTCCAGGAGGGTCAGATGGCTTGCACTTAGGTCACAGGCCTGCTGGCTGTACTGGGGAACAGCGGAGGGGAGGCTGATGTGGTGAGTGGCCTTCACCAAGGGTTACACTCCCACCTAGAATAGGAGGCCAAAGGGTGTAATTACCTAAAGGGGTGAGAATATAGATCGGTCAGAGTTACATCTCCCCCCAAGAAAAGTCTGTGTAGCAATTCACTTCTATTGTAAGAGTGATTTGATGTACATTAGAATCTTCATTTGATCCTCACAAGACTGAGCTGAGACTGGTTGGTTGGTGGGCAGCCCGGACTCATCACAGGTCTGCTGTTGACAGTCTAGTGGGCTTGCCACTCTGCCCCTTCCCCCAAGCCGCACTCTGCCTGGTCTGTCTCAGTTTGGGCTGTTTTCTCTTCCAGGTTACATAAGGACGGGCTCGATCTTCCTGGCACAAACTCAGGACCGGCTGATCTCCCTGAAGCGTGTTAACTCAAGGCTGAAGTACGTATGAGGCTAGAAGCCTGTCCTGACTTTACTGTCACCTGACCTCTGCGGGAGGGCCAGTGAATGTCATTGTCCCCCTGTGTTCTGTGGCAGTGTCATAGGCATCCCTTCCGAGATCATCTCCCCCAGGAAAGTGGCCGAACTTCACCCTCTCCTCAATGTGCACGACCTGGTGGGGGCCATGCATGTTCCCGAGGATGCGGTGGTGTCCTCCGCTGATGTGGCCCTTGCCCTGGCAAGTGCTGCCTCCCAAAATGGTAAGCTGGCTTTGGGTTAGGAAGGAAGAGGTCGTCTAAGAAAGCACCTCACGATAGGCAGGGGCACCAAGCCGCTTCCATGTGGGAACACTGGCTCTTAGGTCTTCGCAGGACTTTTGTGTTTCTATAATAACCTGTTAATAAATATTTTCCCTCAGGGCCACAGTTTTCTTATTAAAGTTCCAAGGAACTGCTTTTAGTTACTGCTTAAAGCACTTCAGATTTAAGGGCATTCCCCCCCGCACCCCGCCACGGGACTTGAGAAGCTCCAAGGTTGAAACACACCTTGGGGATTTAATCCACAGACAGCTTGGATCACATCCTGGTGTTGGAGTGAATAAGGGGGAGAACTAGTCAGTGCCCAGGGTGTTACACACTTTGGATAAACTGATTCGTGATGTAGGTAGATGAGGATTTAAGATGCCCTACTGAACTTTTTCTCCCCTGCCCCGTTATGATTACTGGGATTTGGTTATTTACTAAAGTTGGCTTTTCACTTAGCCTGGCCTTTTCAGTCTTGGGAAAGGCCCATTTCCACAGTCTCAGGATGAGGTTCCAGGAGTTTTTTGGTTTTTAAAATGAAAGCATCGACCTGGCCTTTTCAGTGATCCTTGAGTTGAGAATTTGCTGCAAGTGCCGAGTTCTGACACGGTAGGTGATGACGCAACCAACCCTTTGTTCTGCTTTTCCACAGGTGTTCAGATCTATGACCGGACGAGTATTCTTCATGTTATGGTCAGAAAAGGTCAAGTCACTGGTGTGGAGACAGATAAAGGACAGATCCAGTGCCAGTATTTTGTCAACTGCGCTGGTCAGGTAGGTTAGCAGCAATACTGGGTCACTGATTTTCTTATTTACCTCTTGTCTCCAGGATTTTTTGGCGTAGAGACGGAAGGTTAGTATTGTGACGGAATAAACAGACGCCAGGGACCACACTGTTTCTTGTGTGGATGGGAAAACTCAGAATTCTCGCACTCCAAATCGGAACCCTGTACTTACTCCTCATATAGAAGCACTGGTGACCTTTCCTTCCTCCACCCTGGTGACTGGTGCTGTCCTGGTCCGGAAGGCCAGGAAACAATTGATCTTGACATAAATCAGCCCTTGGCGTTTGGTCTTTCTTTGGTGATTCATTTCATCCTATCACCCAGCAAATAAGTAGTAGGCGGTTTTATTGTGCCAGGAGCATGCATTCAGTTTCCAGAACACTACGCCGCTGTTGGTCTGGGGGCAGACTGGCCCCTTGCCTCCCCCTCCACAGTCTTAAGGGGACCTAGGAATACTCTCTGACCTGTGAAGTTCTTTTGTGATTGGTATCTGGGGTTTGCAGTTGAGGCCAGGCATTCTGTTAAAAGGGCCTTGCTTGCTCCCCACGAGTTCCTTTTACAGCTGGTAAATCGGTCCTCCTTTGAGCTAAGAGTAAATTTTGTGCTTTAAAGGGTATAGTGTTGCTCCCCATCCGATAACTGAACTACAGCAGGCGGGAGCTTGGCTTCCCACAGCTGACATGGTAGCGAGAGTGCCCATTAGCTGCTTGAAATTAAACTCTTCTCAAGCGGCTGAACTTGCTCATTTGTCTCTCTGTTCCTCTTCCACCCACAAATCAATCTGTCCGTTTGTAGTGGGCATACGAGCTGGGTCTGTCCAACGAGGAGCCGGTCAGTATCCCGTTACATGCCTGCGAGCACTTCTACCTTCTGACTCGCCCCCTGGAGACCCCCCTGCAGAGCAACGCACCAAGTGAGGACTCGCACTTTGTTTTTAATCTTGTTTCCTTGCCACCGTTCTGTCCTCTGCAGAGGAAGGCTTTCTGCTAAGGACAGACTGTGCCCAAAGAGTCTTGTCTTTTCTGGAGCATGTTACAGGGAGGGGGACCCAATTCTAACTTTCCTGTAATAACTGACTCCTTATGAAAATGCCCACTCTGGCCATCCCACTTCAGCAATTTTGTTTGTTTTTTGGCAAGTTAACTGTAATTCCAAATTGAGAATGTTTGGAATGTAACCTAAGAGTTTTTGTCTCAATGCTGTACATAGTGGAGATGTCACAGGTGAGCTATTCAGTGACTCCCGGTGCCGTGGGAGGGTTTGATGTCACTTTGAGGTCTTCGTCCCTAGAGTGGGCTCTGCAGCCCCCTTTCTGTTAGGCTTTCACGTGGCACAGTGGCAGTTACGTAGTTTGGTTGGTTGTGAGGACTAGTTAAAGCTTCTAGGTAACTGATCTGGTTAGGCATAGTCTGAGAAAGTCTCCACTGTAAACCTGAGAGGGAGGATCCTCCCCCATGAGCGGGAAAGGTATTTTCAAGCTGATGAGAGCCTGTGTTCACTGGATGCTGTGTGGCTAATAAAGCCTATAATTGGTGTTTTTGTTGTGCTTCTCTTTCTGTCCATCTGGAATGCTGGCTGGGCCCTAAACCCTGTTTCTTCTCTCCTACTCCCCACCCCCTTGTCATTTCTCTTCCTCAGCTATTGTGGACGCTGACGGAAGAATTTATATTCGGAACTGGCAGGGTGGCATCTTGTCTGGGGGCTTTGAGAAGAACCCGAAACCAATTTTCACTGAGGGCAAGAACCAGCTGGAGATTCAGAATCTACAGGAAGACTGGGATCACTTTGGTATGTGAACTAGGTTGTAACACGAATGCCTTACATTTTAAAGCATTTTCAGGAATGCAGGCATACCTCGTTTTATTGTTCTTCGCAGATACTGCGTCTTGAATAAATTGAAGGTTTGTGGCAACTCTGTGTTGAGCAAGCTTGTTGGTGCCATTTTCCATTTACTCCCTTTGTGTCTCTCACATTTTGGTAATTGTGGCTTTTTTATTATTATTATTATATTTGTTATAATCTATGATCGGTGATCTTTGTTGTTACTATTGCAAAAAAAAAAGATTTGCTGAAGGCTCAGATCATGGTTAGCATATTTTAGCAATTTTTTTTTTTTACGTTTTTTTTTAGAAGTTTTAATAATGCACTGAAGTCTGAATGAGTTGACTTTTTAAAAAGTTTTTCTGAGATCTAGTTAAGGTACAATATTGTATAAGTTTCAGGTGTACAACATAATGACTCATAATTTTTAAGTTATAGTCCATTTTCAGTTATTATAAAATATTCTCTGTCCTGTACAATGTAGGTCTGTAGCTTGTTTATCTTGTACATGGTAGTTGTTCCTCTTGATCTCCTGCCTCTCTCCTGCCCCCTCTTCCTTCCCTCTCCCCACTGGTAAGTGCTGGTTCATCCTCTGATTCTGTGAGTCTGCTTCTTTCTTTCTCTCTCTTTTATTTAATTCACTAGTTCATTTTCTTTTTTAGATTCCACATATAAGTGATAACATACAGTATTTGTCTTTCTCTGACTCATTTCACTAAGCAAGCATAATACCGTCCAAGTCCATCCATGTTGCAAATGGCAAAATTTCATTTTTTTCTTACAGCTGAGTCTTCCATTATATATATATATATATATGTACGTATGTATGTGTGTGTGTGTGTGTGTGTGTGTGTATATATATATATATATATATATATATATATATATATATATATATATATATGTAACCACGTTTATTTTACCCATCTGTCTATGGACATTTAGTTGCTTGCACATCTTGGCTATTGTAATAATGCATCTATGAACATTGGGGCATTGGGGTGCATGAATCTTTTCAAATTAGTGTAGCAGTAAAGTATTTAATTTTATTTTAAATTTGTTTTTAAGGTATGTGCATTGCTTTTTTAGGCATAATGCTGTCACACACACATTAAAAAATACACTACAGTAGAGTGTAAACATACTATTTACATATTATAGCCAGTGGGAAACCAGAAAATTCAGTGACTCGCTATATTGCAACATTCGCTTTACTGAGGTGGTCTAGAACTGAACCGAGGTATGCCTCCGTAGTTCCTTATTTGATTTTTGTAACAACACCATTCGGTGGTTACAGAGGGCAGTCTACAGAGTTTGTCTGGTCTGAGGATACAGTTACTGGTGAACAGACTCAGGGAACTAAAAATCTTGGATCTCGGTTAAATGATTTTTGGCTTCTCTTACTTACCTAACATCACTGCTGAAATTTTAGGCTAGGAGGAAACCTTCTTTTGATAGGACTTCGTATAAAATTGAAGAGAATTTTAAAAAGCAGAATTGTTTTGTTAATACGTTCTTCTACTCAATTTTAAAATAATTTTAATTTATTGAATAGGTCATATAGTCACATGGTCCCAAATTCAAAAGCTATGAAAGGGACTAGAATGAAGAGTGTCCCTCCTTCCCTTTAGAACTTAATTTTGGGGACATTTCAGACTTTTAAAAGTGGGGAGAACAGTATAAACCCCAATGTACCCACCAGCCTGCTTCAGCCTGGTGTGTCATCTGTTACCACTGTCCCACTGGCTTATTCCCTGACTGTGGACTTACCTTAAAACAGGCCGAGGCTCTGTCGTTTGCTGCTGTTCCAACTTAGGTGACATTGTCTTTAATTGCAGATCTCCTTGGGGGCCATTTAAGGGCTTTCCCTCGAGTTCTGATCCCTTTGAGATTGTCCTCTGTAGGCACGGGTGGTATCTGCTCTCCCTCAGCCCCTTTCCTCTCTAGAGAGTATCTTTCTTTCCTCTCCATCTGTATTTATGTCGATCACTTTGTAGGTACGCCCCACGATTCCACCACGGTTTCTGCTTCTGATAAATGGCCAAGCTGGCTCTTCTTAGGAAAGCTCTCCAAGAGAATTTTCTAAAAGGAGGGAGGTAGAGAAGCGTAAGGGGTAGAATGTTTGGGGCTTCCCTAAAGCTGGGAACTCTGTTTTGGTTTGCTGTTGTTGCTCAGAGCCCCTGCTGAGTTCCCTCCTGCGTCGGATGCCAGAACTGGAGGCTCTGGAGATCGTGAAGTTGGTGAACTGCCCTGAGACCTTCACCCCGGACATGAGGTGCCTCATGGGAGAGTCTCCTTCAGTGCAGGGCTACTTTGTCCTGGCGGGAATGAACTCTGCTGGCCTTTCGTTTGGCGGGGGAGCCGGAAAGTAAGTCCTTCTCACTCAGACTCAGCTTGCTGGGCTTCTTCCTTTCTGGAGCTACTCCTTGTCAGTACGGCCTGTAATGTACTTAATCCAGTATGCACATGCAATTGACAGTCGTATCCCCTTCAAAGTTCTCACCCTGGGAGGCCCAGAAACGTCACTGTACTAAACGCTGGTGGAAGTCCTCTTTTGGAGTTAGCCTTGGAGCCTGTGGGATGTTCTTCTGTACTACTTCAGTCGTAACAAATGTTGGTCCTTTGTATATCTGATTTTGGAAACAACCAGTTGTGATGAATGAGATAGAAGATGATGCTGATTACAGATGGTTTTATTTTAAAATTTGGCAGTAATAAAAATTAAGACAGTGTTGAAAGGACAAATACTGTGTAACATCCCCTTATATGAATCCTTAGAATAGTCCAATTCATAGAGACTGATGTAGAATGGTTATTGCCAGGGGCTAGGCCAGGGAGGATGGGAGTGACTGCTTAATGAATACAGAATTTTGGTTTTGGAAGGTGAAAAGAATTTTGAAGATGGTTTGTGTTGATGGTTATAGACAATGTGAAAGTACTTTATACCACTGAACTATACATTTGAAAATAATAAAGATGGTAAATTTTTATGCTGCGTATATTTTACCACAATTTTAAAATTTTTGAAATTATAACGAACAAGTATTTTTTTGTAGAATGGTTCTGAAAACAGTTACAGAATAGATGTTACCAAAAACGTCTGGAGCAAAGGAGATACGGCCACATAACTGTGTAACCTCCTGAGGTGACTATAGAAAAAAAGCTCATTGGTTGTGTAAATTAGAGTACTTTTGTATGTACATTTTAGTCTTGTTTCTGCAGAGTTGTGGCTTATCTATTAAATACTTTCTAGGGAATCTTATCATTAGAGCTAAAGTCTCCACGGTGGTCTTGCAAGAGCAATAAATGAGTCCAATTTGTTTCTCCCAGAAGTTGAGGAAATTACCCAGAATTGCTCACCTAGTCTGTGACAAGATCTGGTCTTTCGGTTCTGTTGGTGCTTGATTCCTAGCACAGCACTGAGTGAGTCACAGTGCTGAGAGGCCCAGCAACTCCCCCCATCCACACAGGTACCTCGCTGAATGGATGGTGCATGGCTATCCCTCAGAAAACGTCTGGGAACTGGACTTGAAGCGTTTTGGAGCCCTCCAGAGCAGCCGCACCTTTCTGCGCCACCGGGTCATGGAAGTCATGCGTAAGTGAAGCTTTGTCCCTGCCGCACCTCACTGCAGGCCTATTCTGTCATCCACAGGACCAAATGCTGCCTCGGTTCTTTAGTAATTGCTTTAAGTTGGGCTTCTGATGTTTAGTGGTTTCAGGCCAGTGTTGTGGGCATTATGCCCACATGGTTGATATGGAACATTTCTTTAGTGTATTGTACCTTATTTACCTTGTGGACCAGGAAAGAGGAGCTGGACATACAGGTGGCAGTTACTGCCATGTCCTTGCTGCAGCTTGTATATGCCCACCTTTGCCTCCCATCTGCTGTGCTGTGTCAGAGTGAATGCTCTCACTCCCTACTTGGTGTTTGGGATCATGTTCCTTTCCAAGGAGAACTGGAATTTGCCAAGTTAGTCTCAAAGCTTCAGGATTCTTCAAGTGACTTCCGTCATTGACCCGTCATATGCTAGCAAGATAGGAAACTGCTTCGCATGTAAATACAAATCATCCCTACTCTCTTTCTCCTTGTTTTTGCTTCCCTCTGACTTTGAAGGACTGGATTCCTTTAACTTCTTAGTCTATCTTGTCTTGGCTTTATTTTCTAATGAGCCCTCAAGAATTGAACCAAATGAGATTTTGATTTCATTTTCCTGTACTGAAGAACTATTCTCAGACTTGCCAAAACATATCTAAATATTTTGGGCATATTTATGCTCAGGACAAGTTTCTACATTGGCGGTGACCACCATTCTTGTTTAAGGATGGACTTGGTTTAGTAGCTGGAAGTTCCATTCGCAGTGAGGACTCTGGATGACCTTTCACACCTGTGTGCTCACTTTTGGCCTCTAGCAGAGAATTCACATTCATGGCAGTTAAAGGACCTGGTAGCAATATGTGTAATTGCTATGGTTCCTTATTTTTAGCAAATATTTTGGTTACAGTGTTGAACTATTACAAGTCTAGGTTTCTCCATCTGTAGTTACTTTGGAACCTGTGCAAATAGCAACTGAGCTTGAGCTTCTTCTTGATGATGTGGCACTTTTGGTGGCCTCCTCAGATTCTCAAAATATGGAAGTTGCAGGCATGGTAGAAAATGAGGAAGGGGAGAATAGAACCTGAAGCCTCAGAGTGGGGTGTGACAGTACAAGGACTCCAACATGCCTGCCTTCGTCTCCCGGCCTCGCCCCACACAAACATGCCTCTTGTTTGGCATGGTGTGAAGTCAGGTCTTCTCTCTGGAAAGGACTAGAGATCATAGTCTTTCTGGATATTTTCACTTATTGCTATTGCAGATTGGACAGTAGGAGAAAGGAATTCTGACCCTAGCTTTATGTGAATAATGTCACTGGGACAGTACTGCATAACCTGTCAGATTTCAGAGCCACCACGTCAAGGTAGGCTGTGTGCCCTTTCACTTCAGAAATGGTTAATTAGGAAACATGTGTAACAGGTCTGAGGCTCCAACCACACAGGCACTGGAAGGAATCAAGTGCCATTTTTTCACATTTTGTAACAACCTGTGTCCCACGTAGATATATAACCTTCATCTCTGCTGGGAGCTCAGCAAGGTTTAGAACCATGACATTTCTCCCACTGTTTCTGCCTACTAATTTGGAGCAGTAATTATGAACCAAGACCTAGGGTCGTTAATGACTCACAGCTGTATAACTCTGTGGAGGAGCAATGCCAGCTCTTGCAGTGTGATCCTTTCTTCTAGAACATGCCTACTTTACTTGGTACTGTTTGGCAAATTAGGCCACAGCAGCCTGGAAAGCATGCTGTTTTGAATAGGAGCAGAGTCTTGTGGATATTGGTTGCTCAGCTCTGTGCTTTCAGACTGCTCTTATCTTCTAGCTCTGCTGTATGACCTGAAGGTTCCCCGTTGGGACTTCCAGACCGGGAGGCAGCTACGCACGTCTCCTCTCTATGACCGGCTGGATGCACAAGGAGCCAGGTGGATGGAGAAACATGGATTTGAGAGGCCAAAGTACTTTGTGCCACCAGACAAGGGTAAGAAGGCACATTCTCATTTTTGTTTTGTTTTGGTCCTGAGAATAATAAAACTTGTTCTTAAATGTATATAGGTAGACTGTGTTCCTGGGAGAATAAATAATAAAAACCTACTATATTGTACTATTCAAGGATACACCCCAGTATAAATCCCCTCCTTTTCTGTCTTCGTTTTTTCTGTCCTGCAGACCTCCTGGCGTTGGAGCAGAGCAAGACTTTCTATAAGCCAGACTGGTTTGACATTGTGGAATCTGAAGTCAAGTGTTGTAAGGAGGCCGTGTGTGTCATTGACATGTCCTCTTTCACAAAATTTGAAATAACAGTAAGTATTTGGTTATACTGTATAGCACAGGGAAGATCTTGTGGTAGCTCACAGTGAAAAAAAATGTGACAATGAATATATGTATGTTCATGTATAACTGAAAAATTGTGCTCTACACTGGAATTTGACACAATATTGTAAAATGATGATAACTCAATTAAAAAAAAAGTTAAAAAAAAAGTATTTGGGAACCAAGACAACAGATTTGGAAATTGCGTATTTATTGAATGCCTCTCGTTTTTCATCCATCTCTTCAAAACTGATTCTGTAAGAACTCTTGTATATTTTAGTGTTTCACCTTCATTATAACATTTTTCCAAATTTTTAGCTTTGTTTCTGGGGTTTTTATCTGCTTGCAGAGGCCCATTTATCATTAGAATAGCTAGCTTTCTCTAGAGCTTCTTGAAGCAGAGTAAATCTGCAAATATTATTGTACCAGCTAATCGCATTTTCTCAGCAAATGGCCTTACGCAGTGGTCAGGCTGAGTTACGGAGCCAGAGGTTCTTATATTCGTTCTCCCTGCTTCATTTCCTAACCCTGCAGTCCACTGGGGATCAGGCACTGGAAGTCCTACAGTACCTCTTCTCCAATGACCTGGACGTGCCCGTGGGCCATATCGTGCATACGGGCATGCTCAACCAGGGCGGCGGGTACGAGAACGACTGCAGCATAGCTCGACTGAGCAAGCGCAGGTGAGCCGCACGCGCTGCTCCCTCTACGCAGTGCTCCCTCCGCACTCCACCCTCACAGCTGGGGCAGCGCCAGCACTCTGCGAGTTTCCAGGAAACTAATTACACTGAAGGGAAAAAAAAATGCCATTAACTCATGGCCAGTTCATCAGTAGCCCAGCATACTCAAAATCACGAGAAGAAAAAAAAGAAACCCACCAGATTATGTAAAACTCAGTGTGGAAAAACTAGTTACCCTCCTGGGGGAAGATGCCTTATCTCACATAGATCTGTAGAATTTCTTGGGACTAACAGGAAGCTAGAATCTTCTGTTTTATTATTATGTGATACATCCTCAAAGTATATGCTGTTGACCTTCCCTAAAAGCTAAGAGATCCTTTGCCAGGATTCTACTCATTGCCCTGAAACTAGCTGAGAACTTAGTGCTTCCTGATCATTTTTCTGCTGCCTGGTTTTGATTACTTTTGGGTCTCACTTTCAGTTTCTTCATGATTTCTCCAACTGACCAGCAGGTCCACTGTTGGGCCTGGCTTAAGAAATACATGCCGGAAGACAGCAACCTGATTCTGGAGGACGTCACCTGGAAATATACCGGTAAGGCGGCCCTCTGGGGTCAGCTAGCGAGAAAAGGCCAGCTGGTCCAAGTTGACCCAGATTTATCTTCTCCATTTGCCTTCTTTATATCTGACATTCAAAAATGAGTGTTAGAAGCCTGGGAGAGGCTTCTGGTGATAGAATTGATCTCTGATGCTTCCCCACGTTTTTATAAGTGAGGTGTGGAATGAGTTAGTGCTTCAGTTTGTGGTTTATTCACTGCTGTCCCCTACAGCATGTAGGAGTGCAGATACTTGTTGAATGAATAACTCACTTTTAAAGTATTTTTATATTACCTGCATATTATTTTCTTCAAAATTTCCCCTTAGTTTTTTCTTTAATGAGTAAATAATTTTTAAGGATAACTTTAATTTCCTCATTCTCTCTTCCTAAGCAGTCCTAGCAGGGAGCAGCCCCTCCTCTTCTGCCATCCCATTCCAGGTTTAACCCTCCCTCCTCCCACTAATCAGACTCCTTCCCCTCACCTCCACCAGGCCCTCAGCCTAATTCATCATGGTAGCAAATATAATTACCTTCTTGCTACCAGATTGGAAGACTATAGACACTTATTGAAACAAGGCTTGTTTTTTAGTTCATTTGAGAGTGGTTGATGTGTAATTGGCCCAGCTGCTCTCCCAGATGTGACAATCCAGGCTGGGTAGGCAGCTCTCAGGGCTCTCCTGGTACTGGTTTGGGTTTGGGGCTTTTTCCATCATACAGGCACACTGGGAAGGGAGGGGAACGGGCTTTGTGCAGGAGGTTTACGGCCAGCTCTGGCCTCATGATCCCAACGTAGCTGCATAGGAGGCTGTGGAGTTTTGTCTTCCTGTGTCCCCAGGAAGAGGAAACACACTAGCTAGGCTCTTATGCCAGCAGTCAGTAGCTACATGTAGCCTGTCTGAAGTGTATTTCCCAGAATCAGGGTCCATCCTAGGACTGCCTAAGCAAAGGGACACTTTCATGGTCTTGCCACCCAGACCTGGCCATAGGTGAGCAAGTCCAGAGCAGACCTTTCCCACTGGTTCAGCTGTTCACTTAGAGCAGTCAGACATCTCTTGTTCTTTTCTATTTAGCCCTCAATCTGATTGGTCCGCGAGCTGTGGATGTGCTATCCGAGTTGTCCTATGCACCTATGACTCCAGACCACTTCCCAAGTCTGTTTTGCAAGGTGGGTACTCGTAAAGTTCTAGTGTTTAAATGGGCAGGGAATATTTCTTTTACAGAGATGGCAATTACATGTTCTGACTATAGCATTAACACCCACAAAGCGTGTTCTGACTTTTATTAAGCAAACAAAATGACTGAATAAATCCATTTCTTTATTTTTCAATCTTTATGGTCTCCTTACTTAACAAACATTAAGATATCTTAATGGGAGAGGGTATAGCTCAGTGGTAGAGAGTATGCTTAGAGTACATGAGTTCAAGGGTTCAATCCCCAGTACCTCCATTAAAAATAAATAAACCTGATTACCTCCCCCCAGCAAAAAAAACCTTTTTTTAAAAAAGGTATCTTTGAAGTGGACTTAACTTCTCTGAATATCAATTCTATATTTATTGCTTTCTATAGCAGTGGTTTAAATTTTTAAGTTACAGTATTAGGACACTGATGCCAAAAAATGCCAGTCAAGGTCCAGTCCCTTCTCTCCATGCAGTGTCTCTTCTTTTCCACACAGAGTAACTTCTGAGTATGTGGCATCTTGAGTTTAGAAATGGTTTGGTTGAATCCCTAAACAGTTTACATATTTTTCTTTCTTGTACTTGGCAAGTAAATCTCAGTGAAACAAATTGAAAAGAAGAAATGATAACTGAATACTCTCAAGGAAGTGGCTGATTAGAGAGGTCCAAGCAGACAGATGTTTTGGCAACCTGTAACAAGCAGCTTCGGGATGGTAACCAATGGGAGGCTCTTTGAAGTTCAAGCCGAAGTTGGGATCCACCTCCTAAGCGACTTTACAGCTTTCCTTTTTCTCCATGGCACAGTGAAGGCAACAGAAAACTCTTAGAGCTGACAGCAGACCCTGTCACAGCACTTTCTTTGCTGCTTGAAGAAGTGACCCACACACGTGCCTAGAACAATACCACGCTGTGTCGGCTCCCCATGGAAATAGTTTGCTTAAGGGCCTTCTGGGACTTACCACTTCCCATTATAGGAGCAGTGATTGAGTCAGAGGCCCCTGTTCAATAACTGAGCTGCTGGAAACAAGTTTGAACATTAGAAGCCCAGTCTCTGCCCCTAGGTTAGCAGGTGAACTGTGTTGCGTGACATCAGGCATCATCTTCTGTGGGGCAGGCACCCAGTGACTTGTCTGCCAAGTCCACCAGAGAAGATATTTGCCTGGTCTTCACTGCTTCCAGTGCCCCTGACTAAAAGAAATCTTTAGCAGGACTTTGTAAAAAGAACTATTTTGTGCTTGTGACAGACTTTGCCTCCACTTCCCACCAGCAGCTTGGCTGGCACTCCTGAACTGGGGCTGTTCATAAGAAGAGAAGAGACATTGGAAGGGCTGTGCTCCATTTCTGATGACCCCAACACCCAACATTTCTGATGAAACAGACTGACTTGAAGTTCTTTCATTCACATCTATTTCCTTTAGGGTGAAACAGAGTGCAGAGCTAATGAGAGGGGTTTACCTCAGGCATTCATTCCTCTAACATATGTGGAGGGGCCCACCTCCCCTGAGGAGTTTCCACAATGACCTTCTCCCTTTGTTTCCACAGGAGATGAGCGTGGGCTATGCAAATGGGATCCGGGTGATGAGCATGACTCACACAGGAGAGCCAGGATTTATGCTTTATATCCCCATAGAGGTGAGAACCACGGGAGGAAGGGTCCTGGCAGGGGTACAGCGCCATGTCTGGCTGGGCCTTGGTCATTGAGGTAGGGTGCATTAAAGAGATTGTAACATTTTTAGCTAAGCTTTTGTATAGGTAATACATTTACAAGGTTTAAAAATAAAAATCTATAAGCAAGTATTCAGTGCCACCTGACCAGTTCCCACCAACCACCACCAGTGGTATAATTGTTAGTTTATGTCATGTCAGAGATTTTTGTGCATATGGAAGCAAGTTCATACTCTTAACCCCCTTTTTAGAAACACAAATGGAAGCCTACTGCTGTTCTTCATCTTGACTTTTTTTACTCAGCAGTTTATCTTAGAGATCTTTCCCTGCCCATACCTAAAAAGAAAGAGCTTCCTTTTTCTTTTTTTCTGTATTTTTTAATGAACGTGATATATAGCATTCCATTATATAGTTGAATCATATTTTACCAGTGCAGTACTGGCAGATATGTATGGTGTTTCTAGTTCTTTGCTATTATAAAAAATTCTGCAGGGTACAAGAATGTCTTTCCTTATTGCTGTACAAACTACATAGAGTTGTCAAACTTTGGGCTGATGGGTGCAAAATAGTTGGGCAGTGCAATTTTAATTTCCCTGATGAGTGAGATCAGCTACTCTTCAAAAGTCATCTCACTCCCAGTAAAAGCCCGTCTGCAGGGCCCACACATGTCTGCCCACACCTCACCGTCTTGACAAGATGTTATTTCAAGTTACAGTTCCCCCTTCCCTGTTTTTTCTCCATGGTGCATGTCTCATAAAATACATGTTTTCTTTATTTTGTTTATCAAGATTACCCGTTTAAGTGTAGGTTCCCTGAAGGCAGGGACTTTTGTCTGTTTTAACTTCTGTATCCCCAGTACTTAGAGAAGTACTTGGAACTTAGTAAATGCGTACTAAATGTTGCATGAATGTTCTGGCCATATCCTTTGTCCATTTTTGTACTGAAGTATTGGTATTTTTCCCAATTTCTAGGCATTCTCTAAATCAAAGTCCTTGCTTGTTCTAATTTTTTTCCCCAGTATATCGTTTGTCATGATTTGGTGTGTTTTTTTGCCATGCAAAAGGGTTTTTAAATTTTTACTTTTTATTATGGAAAATGTTTGCAGATTTTATTTTTCAATGTAGGTGAATTGATTAATCTTTTTTTTCTGTGGCTTCTAGAGTTTGATACATAGAAAGGGCTTCCCCACTCCAGGGTTATAAAGTCTTTCCACTTTTCTTCTGATGCTTTTTATAGTTCATGGTATTGCTATTTGTGGGCTTAGTATTTAGTAATGCTTATCTTCCCTTATAGCTTGGAAAACTCCGAAGAACAATTTCTGTTTCCTTATTTTCCCTTGTAAACTTGTATAATCATCTAGTTAAAACAAAAACACCCTAAATTTTTTGGATTGTTACTTTTGTAAATTGGGGAGAATTGACATTCTTACATGTGTTCAATCTTAGCACCAGTCTGCCTTTTTTTATTTGGAGTTTTTTTGGTGACCTTCATGAAGTTTTCTTCATGTAGATGCTACACATTCTTAAATTTATATGAATAATATTTTGGTAGTGCTGCTATTGTGAATGGGAAGGGTATCTTTATTCTGGTATCTTCTAAGTTGATTATGACTTTAAAAAGCTATTTCTTTCTATCTATTAGTGCTTTAATGTATTTCCTTCCTAAACTATCTTTTTGTTTATACTTGTTTTTTGATTCTCTGGAATTTCCAGGGTTCATTCTTATAATATACAAATAGTGATAGTTTGTCATCTTAACAATTCTTAAGGTGATTTTTAGATATATATCTTTTACTTTAATATATATTTATATATAGACAGATCTACCAATTGTAAACTATGGTTTATTTTAAAGGAGAGGTATAAATGGGATGAAATAAATCTTTATACTATACTTAACATTCATGAAGCAGAACATTTTAAAATACTTTTCTTCTTAACAATTTTTATTCCTAGTTTTCTTTCTCTTGTTCAGTTGTGACAAGCAGCAGTGATGTTCAGAATCCTCATCCTGTCCTTAACATTAGTCATATTACTTGTGGTTTTAGGTTCCCTTCTGATTATTCAGTGAAGCATGGGTTTATCATTATCAGCCCATGAAATTTTATCTGCTTTTCCACACTCAAGAGATATTATAGCAGTGTTAAGTTGAAGGAATCATTATTTGAAAAGAGTTAATACACATGTAGCTGATATGTTTTGCCTGTACAGACAAGGGATGGATTGTTTAGTGCCATATGGTCATTCAGGTGTTACCACCCAGTACCGGGGTCATTAATCAGCCAAACCTATGGTGATGGAGAAGCTGTGTTTTCTACCTGGTTTTCCTGGGCTGATCTCATTCTTGTTTTCCATGAGTCCAAGAGGTAATGTGTGTACCTGAGTTCTTTTTAAGCTGGCTTTTGTCCTCAGGAACCTTGTACTTGTTTCTGTGAGATGTCTTCCAAAACATGGCTGACGGCAGATTGTTTTGCTAACTCCCTGGCGTTTAGTAACAAAATGAGTAAATGGTGGGGACCCACTTTTCCCTTTGCTGTTTTTATCTAGCCCAAGACTAGTCAGTCACTGCTTTAAATCTTTCCTCTTTTTTGCTTGTTTTGTTTTTGGAGGGGGAGGTAATTAGGTCTATATTTACTAAGTTATCTTCTGATTTCTTTTTAATGGAGGTACTGGGGATTGAACCCAGGACCTCATGCTTGCTTGGTACACACTACCACTGAACTGTACCCTCCCCCCAAAATCTTTCCTCTTCTGTCTCCCTCTTAACTCAAGAACGGAGTATTCAGCTTGAGACATGGAACCCACCCGAGCTGCTGGTGCTTTCTTACTCTCTTCCCTGTCAGTCTCCATTGGTCTCCACCCACCTTTGCAATTTCCAGTCTTTCCCTCACACACATGCCACAGGCTGTGTCTTATACCCAGCAGCATGGATTCCCTTCTCCACATCTAAAGTCATCTTGACCACCGTGGTCTGGCAAGTTGATGCCTGTTCTGCTGCAGTTTATGGAGCAAAATACATTACCAGGATAAAGAACCGAAACACCAGTGAAGCTGATTTTTGGTTTTGTTTTTTCCCCCCAGTTTTACTGAGATGCAATTTACATACGCCATTGTATATAAGATTAAGGAACAGCATAATGGACTGAAGTACATAGACTGTGAAATGATTACCACAGTAAGTTTAGTTAGCATCCATCATCTCATATACAATAATTTCAGTAGCTTTATTCTTCACCTCTATTTGGGTATTCTTTGTATTTTCCAACTCTCTGCTAAAAACTTTGCTCTGTCCATCTCTGCTCCTCCAGTTCTCTGAATGTCTTTGCCATCATTATTTTAAACTCCTTCTCAGATAAATTGCCTATCTCCTCATCACTTATTTCTTCTTGGGTTGTATCTTGTGCCTTGGCCTGAAAGATACTCCTTTGCTGCCTCCTATTGTCTGTCTATTTGTATTTTTAGGTAGGTTACATAATGTTTCTTGACCTTGAAGCAGTGGCCCTCTGTGGGAGATGTCCTATGCGTCCCAGCAGTGCACGCCTCTCTTGTCACCCAAAGGCCAGCGTCCAGCTGGTCCCAGAGTAGAGTCTGGCCTGTGTTTGTGGATTCCTTCCACAGGCTTTGGGATTGTTGTTTTCTTATTTCTAGTATTTGCCCCTGGTGGATGGGGCTGGACTAGAGGCTTATGCAGGTTTCCTGGCAGGAGGAGCTGGTGCCTGCCCACTGCTGGGTGAAGCTTAGTCTTGGACCTCTGGTGGGTAGGGCTAGGTCTAGAGGCATTTGTGGCTCAGGAAGTCTGCTGATGGGTGGGGCTGTGTTCCCACCCAGTATGTTGTTTGACCTGAGGCTTTCCAGCCCTTAAGCCTACAGGCTGTTGGATGGGGCTAGGTCTTGGTGATAATGATCCAATCCAGATGTCAGTATTCAGGAAAGCTCATGTAGATTAACACTCCTGGAATGTCTGCCATCAGCTTTTATGCCCCCTGGGTGAACCGCAGCAGTCCCCTATGTCCCCAAGAAACCTTCCAAAACGAGCAAGCAGACCTGCCCAGGTTTGTATGAAATCACTGTCTGTGCCCCTGGACCCAGCCCATGTGAGATCCCATGCATGCTTCCCAAGAGAATGAAGCCTTTGTCTCCCCCAGTCCCGTGGGGCTCCTGGAGTTAGCCCCACATGCCTTCAAAACCAGATGTCCTGGGGTCTCCTCCTCCTCCCAATGCCAGAACCTGGGGCTGGGGAGCCTGACTTGGGGCTCAGAACTCTCACTCCTGTGGGAGGGCCTCTGACCCAATTATTCTTCAGCTTGTGGGTCGCCCACCTGGGGGGTATAGGGCCCGATTATATCGCGAACACGCCCCTCCTACCTTCCCGCTGTGGTTCCCAACTTCTGTTTTCGGTTGAAGATGATCTTTTTTACTAGGTTCCAGTCTTTTTTCTTGATGGCTGTTCAGTAGTTGGTTGTCGTTTTTGTCACGAGAGGCGAGCTTGTGAACCTACTACTCTGCCATCTTCTCATATAGATATAATAAAAAGAAAAGAACTCTCAGAACTTTTTTGTATGTATCACACAGCATTGTCAACTGTCGTCGTCATGTTGAATATCACATCCCTAGTACTTACCTTGTAACTGGAAGTTTGACCACCACCTTCCAACCCTCACCCCTTTACCTACTGGTAACCACAAATCTCATCTCTTTCTATGAGTTTGGTTGCTATTTTGGGTTTGTTTGTTTTTTTAAGTGAGATGATATAGTCTGTCTCATTTCTCTGTCTTGTTTTCTTTGTTTTAATTTTTAAAGTAAACAGTGCAGTTTGTTGTTGGGCGTTAGACTATCAGTATGTTTAGAGAGACTGAATATTTGCTTTCAGTTTGGAAAACTTTTTGTTCCTTTAAGTATCTGACACACATTTCAGGAACGAAGAGGCTGGATGTTGTGGGACACGGGCTTGGGCTCTGCTGTGACTTGTTCTAGGTCTCTAGGATATGCCCTAATCCACGTGGAAAGGCAGAGTTGTGGGTGCACATCTTGAGTTCTGGGTAACACAGGTTTCACAGCTGGGGCCAGCGCTAAGGGAAGGACCAGGGTTGGGGAGCTGCGGCAAGAGAACAAAGCCAGTGCAGGGGCTGGTGGGGAGATGGTTATGCGATAGGTAGGTGACTGACTGACTGGTGAGAGAGCTGCTGCGAGTTGCTATTTAGTAACGGCTGTGTCATTAGACCCTAGACATGTTAGAGAAGTGAGAAGATAAGGGTGCTGCTTTCGTGGAGCCTAAGACTGGGCTATAGCACTTTGGTTCCTGAGGAGCATGGACAGCCACTTCCCTTGTCCAGGGGACAGTGTCAGCCATCAGGCCCTGCCAGACACCTGCCATGTTGAGTTCTGAGGGTCTGCTGCTACTGACCTTGTGTCTCTTCCTCTAGTACGCCCTGCACGTGTACAACGAAGTGATGAGTGTTGGGCAGAAATACGGAATCCGGAATGCTGGGTATTACGCTCTTCGTAGTCTCCGAATTGAGAAGTTTTTTGCTTTCTGGGGTCAGGATTTAAACACCCTCACCACACCCCTGGAATGTGGACGAGAGTCTCGGGTGAAGTTAGATAAGGTACGTACCTATGCTCACTCCACTCTGTCCCTCAGCTTTGCAAGCAGGGAGCCCGCGTGAGGACCGGGAGGGCTGGCGTCAAAGGAAGTGTCCAAGTGTTGAGAGCTCAGCGATGATCAGGGTGTCCTTACAGTAAGAAATGTGTCTGTGGGAGTAAAACACTTAATATGGACACATAATAGACAACACTTGTTTGGTGCACTTTGCTTGCTTTTAGACTGAGTGCTTTCTGGGCAGTTTTTCTGAGTTGATTATGGTGATTCATTAAACATGCCAGGAATATATGTACAAATGAGTCACCTTACATTCAACTGCCTAATTTTTTTGTTTCTCTTCAGAGTAACACATGAAAATGATTTTTTTTTTTTAAATATCAGTTTACCGGGAAGTTCAGTGAAAAGCCTGTTTTCCTACCTCTGAACCTACCCAACCCCACTGCCAGTCTGTCCTTGTACAGGCTCCCATGTAGGTAGGGCCAACAGATGGTGTGTCATTTCCCTCACCACTTCCTTAACCTAGATGGGCAAGTACTACACGCTTGGTATACTGCACCTTGCTGTCTTCATTTAACAGAGTATCTTAGCAATCATGTAACTTTTACATCAGAAAAAGTTAAAAAATGCTCAATTTGGGAAACAGGAGAAAATACAAAGAAGAAAATTAATTACTGTTTACTTTATCGTGCTCTTTTTTGTACACGGGCATAAATACATGCATTGAATACAGATATATATGTGAGGACTTTCTGCTCAGATTATATAAAAACATTGTTTCTAGAACAATTTTGGCAAATATTTGAGTATTGACTTTTCTTCCTAAATATTTTCTGTGTGGTCTTGTGATTGAAATGTGTTTATAAAATAGAAGAGAGAATGACATGTACCTGTATTGAGAAAAGTTCTCTGAAGGTGCCCTCCATGTAGTGAATGCAGTTTTCTGCATGGCAGGAACCACTTTCCCAGAGCTTGCAGGGGTATGTGTGGGGGTGTAGTCCCTTGCAGTGACACCGCGTGTAGATGCCATCTCAGCACCACCTCTCTCTCCTAGGGGATGGATTTCATTGGGCGAGACGCCCTGCTGCAACAGAAGCAGAACGGGGTGTATAAACGTCTCACTATGTTCATCCTGGATGACCACGACACAGACCTGGACCTCTGGCCTTGGTGGGGGGAGCCCATTTACCGGAATGGGCAGTACGTGGGCAAGACCACAAGCAGCGCCTACGGCTACACTCTGGAGCGCCATGTGTGCCTGGGCTTTGTGCACAATTTTTCCGAGGACACCGGGGAAGAGCAGGTGGTGACGGCAGATTTCATCAACCGGGGAGAATATGAGATTGACATCGCTGGACATCGGTTCCAGGCCAAAGCTAAACTGTACCCCGTCCCATCCCTCTTCACCCATAAACGCCGGAAGGATGACGTGGAGCTAAGTGACTTGCAGGGGAAGTAATGCAAGGCAGTTTCGTCACCTCCCCATCATCTTAGGCACTTTTCTCCCCCCGATTCCCTCCCTCTTCTTGATTTAACCTTTGCCTCCTTCCTCTTATCTTGATATAATTTTAAGCTTTTAAACTTTTCCTTTGCAACCTCTCCTGTCCTCGCATCTTCTCCTCCTCCCTTTTCCAGTTTTCCCCCGACACTTACTCTGGGGCTGGTTGTCCAGTCCCTCCACCCCAGAGGTTCCTGTGATGACAGGGAGCATGTTTGACAGCAGGACAGGAGCAGACTCCACTCGTGGCTGTGGGTTATGGTGAGTGTGACTTCAGATGCTGTGTCCTGAAGCCAGAAAGGCTGATAGTATGCAGGCCTCAGGGTAAGTCTATCTCCGTGGGGCTAAGCTTTTCCAGAGTGAGCAGTTAATTTGGGGGGAGGGGGGTTTACTGTGTCTGACACAGCCCTGTGGCTCTTTGTCTCATCCCATCGTGCTTGGGTTGGCACCCTGATACCTCCAGCAAGAGGAGGACCATCTACCTCACTGATTAGAGGCATCACGGGGGTGTTTTCTGGGGTTAACCCTCCCAGGCCTCCCTCCCGACCCAGTTATCAAGACTGTTGGGCCAGGGCCACCTACCTATAATTTTCTTCATCTCTGGCTAATCTCTATACTGAGGGGTGTTTTGATTTGGTTAGCTGAGTAAACAAGTAAGACAGTGTTTGAAAGGGAAAGACCATGTTGCCTTTTTCATTACTTTTCATAGCTGAAAGGGTCTGACCTCAAAGTACAGCACTGGGGATGCTAAGTTTCCTATTAAAACAGTGCTGCTTTTCTGTCAGCTACTCAAACGTTCAGTCATCCCATCTTGATCCTTTTCAGTCATCCCATCTTGATCCTTTTTTCCAAGTGCACGTGACGATCAATTCAGCCTCCCGTCCCTTCCACAGGAGGCCCACTGGCTCAGTACATTCTCTTTCCCTTTAGAACAGGGAGGGGGAGGTAGGACAAGCATCCTGGTTGAATAACTAAGCCTTGTGCCCATGCTGAGTTGAAGAGAACTACCGGGACCCCAAGTTTTGCTGCCCCTGACAGATAGATGCACACGAGATGACCCACGCAGGTCCATGGAGTTCCGAGTGCGGACAGTATACATTACCTAAGCCCGAAGTCTGCATTCCATCTTTTCTTTCCAGCCACCTCTTTGGAATAGAAAGTGACTTGGGGTACCAAGAAGCCCTGCAAACTTTAAAGCAGTGTCTGTTTTCTGAGAGTGAAACTTGGATCTCACAGATGGGTATCCATCCCCATACTTAATTTCCCCTTGCAAACTGCTGCTAGAGATTTTAACTAATGTATCTTGGATGCATTACTTCTAATAAGTCAGTAAGTACATTACAGAAGATCCTTTTGTTAGAGCAGCTTAAAATTCTCAGGTGTCTGCCTGCTCTGGCACTTCTCTGGGATTCCTGTTTACCTACTTGATCACTGAGTTTAGTGTCCACCTTCTTAGTAAGTCTTAACTGATTTAACAAAGTAGTGTGTGATTAGAAAGCTGTTGGGGGACTTCACTATTTCGGTGCAAATGTGTGTATAACTAGCTGAAAGATGCTGCTTCTGGGCAAAGAGGAGAGAGGAGAGGTGCTGCCCAGCTGGAGAGCAGAGCAGTGCATGGCAGGCAGGAAACGGGCACCCAGCCAATGCAGGTGTTACCAGCAGGGCGCTGACTGACCCAAGAAGGTGGAGAAATAAAAGTATCATACCCTGCACCACTCCAAAGTCATCTTTGGAAATGAAAATTTGGGATTAAATCCAAAAGAAATTGTAAGTTATATGCATAAATTATATCTTGTCTATAAATAGGGGTCACACTCCTAAGACTATGGCAAGATGTTAATCTTCTGGGGTACCAGTTGTTTATTGAGTGCCCTGAAATATATTTACCTTCTAGTACTTTACCTTGGTCCTAAATTATAGGGGCTAGTTCTTTCCTGCCTCAAGCACAGCTGAGAATCAAAACATCCTCATTTCTGTGTCATTTCCAGCTCCTGGACAGTGGGACTGCACGTGTTTGCCTTCTGTGGCAACTCCCCTCTCCTCAGAGATGCGAGGGATTGTTCAAAGGGTGGCTGGATTTTGATTTTAGGTGGTTGATACTTTCTTCTCTCTGAAATGATCTGTCATCAATGCTTGTGCTGTCTTGTCTTCTATCATTTTGAACCTATAAACACAAAGGGCCTCAAACAGATGGAAGACCCAAGGTTACAAGTCTCCTGTGGGCCTTCTCCTCCCTTGAAATAAGCCCCTGGTTACTCAGGTCTATGTAAATCCCATGGTCATGTGATTGACACTGAAGATTTCCCATCTGTGATGAAAGCGCTAATTCAGAAAGTTTTCAAAGTAAAAAGGGACAACACCTACCTGCTTGGATAGCCCATTTGATGTCCTTTAATTTGTGTTTCTGTCACATAGCACTGCACAGGCAGGACCTGCTCCAGGAGACAGAAGTGAGCAATTCCCGCACTAATCCTAGTGCTCCTCTCAGGAGTCCCTCTACCCCTAAATGCGAGAGATGCCATTTAGCCCCATGATTAAACCCAGTCTCATTTTGGCCCCAAAGTTCCCATTCTTGCAGGAGTAGAGCCCAGTCACTTCCATTTGATTCTCATCAGGAGGTGTGGCTGGATTCTACCTCCTCATACAGACCAAGAGTTTTACCTGTGTCCCTTCTTTACAGGGCTGTTAGTTCCAAGAAAGTAACTAAAACATGTGGAAAATAACTTAAGTTTTCTCCTTTACCCTGCCTATGGATGCACTTGAGATGCTAACCCCTCCCTACTGCCACACTGGCAGGATCGAACCACTAAAAAGTGGTTTTGCTTCACTGAAAAGATGACTCACCACCTTGCTTTCTGGCTCTTTATCCTCTGGCTTTTGGACACATTTGCTGGCATTTCAGTGAGTCTTCATAACATCCCTTGAGAAGCTGGGACATATAAAGAAGGAATCTTCTATGACCTATAGTCCTGATTCTGACCCAAACCTGTGTCCTGGGAGAACAGTTACATTGGTTTGTTTTCAGGCGTTAGTCACAAGGTTCCTTTTCATACCTCGTCGTTGCTTCTGGGCCAGAGTAGCCAGCAAGGATGTCTTTAGTATCTAAGATAGAGGTCTCGTCTACAGTGCTTTAATACTGAAGAATAAACTACCGTTTCGATTTTCTTTCTGCACATCCCATCCCAACACTGCCACATTACTCACAAACTTATAAGCAGCACTGTCAACATGATGTAAAGTTTCTCTCAAGTAACGAGTTTTCATCTTGCACAGGTCATTTACAGGCACACGGACTCAGGAGAAGCACAGCTGAGTGGAAGAAACAGTAGATGAAATAGGGATTAACCACATCCTGCACTGAGTCTTCAGTGAGCTAGGGATCCATGTCCCCACCACTCTGCCCTCCACGTAAAGGTGCTGAGTTGTAAGGCTCCTTCACTGTCATTACGGGGCTGGCACCTGCTGTCCCTTGACACTACAAATACACTATTTTTCAAGAAGACTCAGTATTTTTGTATGTTTTTGTCTTCTATTTGTCCATTAAACACCAGAGTTGTTCCTTGTATAAGATTCTCGACTTCTAAGCAGAACCCTTGGAGAATTAGACATTTCTTCATGGGCCATTATTCTCATGATACTTAGATACACCTATTTTTATCCTTTGCAAAACTTTCTTCTTGCCTTCTCATTTTTCTGTCTGACAAGGACAGAAATTACAAGAAGTGGGGAAGATACTTTTAGCATCCTTTTCAATAGATCTATGCCAGAATTTCCTTTGCACACCAAGAACTGGAGCTTGGAGCACCTCTTTTCTCCAAGCCAGATTCTAGTGCCTTACACTCCAGGACGCCACATGGTGGGTGGAGATGGGAAGGATGAGAGCAAAAGTCCCTTCAACAGCTGGGTGCGGGGGAGAAAGCTCTGCAGCTTGTTTCAGTAAAGGCTTTTCTAGCAGCACAGTTAGTAACACTTCACTCTCTGGTCAACTCTTGGGATGTGTGAAAACACTTGTGATTAGTGTAAAGTGCTACAACCCATTTTTGCATTTGTAAATGTGCAGTTTAACTCAGCCTTGTTCCATCCCTGTATAGTGTCAGCATGTGGTCTTGAGGACACTCGATACACTTTGGTAAAAATGAGATCTTTCCGATGTGCCCTGGTGACAATAGGCACAGAAGGTGACTGAGTGTCTCTGCCCTCTGTGAATATGGTATTAACATTGTGCAGTGTTTCTATCAAGCCAAGTGTCAATTCAGATTTTCTTCTCATATTACTAAGTTTGTAAATGAATAAACAGACATTTTAACTACTCCTGCCATATCTATTTGTGAAATGTTCTACATCTGTAGTAACCAGGTTCATGTATTTACCACCACTGAGACAAAACACTATACATAAAACCATTTGTACCTCTTACCAGAGTGTAAAAGAGAATTTGGAAAAAGGAGGAAAGATATAGCACTTAAAACTGTTACTCTCCAGTCAGGGGGGACGTGGCTGTGAGAAGAAATCCCCTGTTCCTCCTTCTGAAGTTACTATCGCTGGACTTGACATCCTGTCTTACAACTTACAAGAAGCTAGCACTGGACTTAGCGCCCACGTCTGTGTGGAAAGTGAACCATGTGCGCACAACTGCTCACAGTGGTAAAAAAATATAAACAGTCAGTGACTTTTTAGTAACCCGAGTTTCCATCCAGAAATTTAGTCACTGGACTTGACTACCTATTTTCTGAACAACTACATCTGGGAATCCATAGAAAATGGGTCTAAGAATCTCATCAACTTACCTTCTAAACTTAACTTTTTATTTCGTTTCATGAATAACCAACTTTGTTACGACTGAAATAGTACAGAAGAACATCCCACAGGCTCCAAGGCTAACTCCAAAAGAGGACTTCCACCAGCGTTTAGTACAGTGACGTTTCTGGGCCTCCCAGGGTGAGAACTTTGAAGGGGATACGACTGTCAATTGCATGTGCATACTGGATTAAGTACATTACAGGCCGTACTGACAAGGAGTAGCTCCAGAAAGGAAGAAGCCCAGCAAGCTGAGTCTGAGTGAGAAGGACTTACTTTCCGGCTCCCCCGCCAAACGAAAGGCCAGCAGAGTTCATTCCCGCCAGGACAAAGTAGCCCTGCACTGAAGGAGACTCTCCCATGAGGCACCTCATGTCCGGGGTGAAGGTCTCAGGGCAGTTCACCAACTTCACGATCTCCAGAGCCTCCAGTTCTGGCATCCGACGCAGGAGGGAACTCAGCAGGGGCTCTGAGCAACAACAGCAAACCAAAACAGAGTTCCCAGCTTTAGGGAAGCCCCAAACATTCTACCCCTTACGCTTCTCTACCTCCCTCCTTTTAGAAAATTCTCTTGGAGAGCTTTCCTAAGAAGAGCCAGCTTGGCCATTTATCAGAAGCAGAAACCGTGGTGGAATCGTGGGGCGTACCTACAAAGTGATCGACATAAATACAGATGGAGAGGAAAGAAAGATACTCTCTAGAGAGGAAAGGGGCTGAGGGAGAGCAGATACCACCCGTGCCTACAGAGGACAATCTCAAAGGGATCAGAACTCGAGGGAAAGCCCTTAAATGGCCCCCAAGGAGATCTGCAATTAAAGACAATGTCACCTAAGTTGGAACAGCAGCAAACGACAGAGCCTCGGCCTGTTTTAAGGTAAGTCCACAGTCAGGGAATAAGCCAGTGGGACAGTGGTAACAGATGACACACCAGGCTGAAGCAGGCTGGTGGGTACATTGGGGTTTATACTGTTCTCCCCACTTTTAAAAGTCTGAAATGTCCCCAAAATTAAGTTCTAAAGGGAAGGAGGGACACTCTTCATTCTAGTCCCTTTCATAGCTTTTGAATTTGGGACCATGTGACTATATGACCTATTCAATAAATTAAAATTATTTTAAAATTGAGTAGAAGAACGTATTAACAAAACAATTCTGCTTTTTAAAATTCTCTTCAATTTTATACGAAGTCCTATCAAAAGAAGGTTTCCTCCTAGCCTAAAATTTCAGCAGTGATGTTAGGTAAGTAAGAGAAGCCAAAAATCATTTAACCGAGATCCAAGATTTTTAGTTCCCTGAGTCTGTTCACCAGTAACTGTATCCTCAGACCAGACAAACTCTGTAGACTGCCCTCTGTAACCACCGAATGGTGTTGTTACAAAAATCAAATAAGGAACTACGGAGGCATACCTCGGTTCAGTTCTAGACCACCTCAGTAAAGCGAATGTTGCAATATAGCGAGTCACTGAATTTTCTGGTTTCCCACTGGCTATAATATGTAAATAGTATGTTTACACTCTACTGTAGTGTATTTTTTAATGTGTGTGTGACAGCATTATGCCTAAAAAAGCAATGCACATACCTTAAAAACAAATTTAAAATAAAATTAAATACTTTACTGCTACACTAATTTGAAAAGATTCATGCACCCCAATGCCCCAATGTTCATAGATGCATTATTACAATAGCCAAGATGTGCAAGCAACTAAATGTCCATAGACAGATGGGTAAAATAAACGTGGTTACATATATATATATATATATATATATATATATATATATATATATATATATATATATATATACACACACACACACACACACACACACACATACATACGTACATATATATATATATATATAATGGAAGACTCAGCTGTAAGAAAAAAATGAAATTTTGCCATTTGCAACATGGATGGACTTGGACGGTATTATGCTTGCTTAGTGAAATGAGTCAGAGAAAGACAAATACTGTATGTTATCACTTATATGTGGAATCTAAAAAAGAAAATGAACTAGTGAATTAAATAAAAGAGAGAGAAAGAAAGAAGCAGACTCACAGAATCAGAGGATGAACCAGCACTTACCAGTGGGGAGAGGGAAGGAAGAGGGGGCAGGAGAGAGGCAGGAGATCAAGAGGAACAACTACCATGTACAAGATAAACAAGCTACAGACCTACATTGTACAGGACAGAGAATATTTTATAATAACTGAAAATGGACTATAACTTAAAAATTATGAGTCATTATGTTGTACACCTGAAACTTATACAATATTGTACCTTAACTAGATCTCAGAAAAACTTTTTAAAAAGTCAACTCATTCAGACTTCAGTGCATTATTAAAACTTCTAAAAAAAAACGTAAAAAAAAAAAATTGCTAAAATATGCTAACCATGATCTGAGCCTTCAGCAAATCTTTTTTTTTTGCAATAGTAACAACAAAGATCACCGATCATAGATTATAACAAATATAATAATAATAATAAAAAAGCCACAATTACCAAAATGTGAGAGACACAAAGGGAGTAAATGGAAAATGGCACCAACAAGCTTGCTCAACACAGAGTTGCCACAAACCTTCAATTTATTCAAGACGCAGTATCTGCGAAGAACAATAAAACGAGGTATGCCTGCATTCCTGAAAATGCTTTAAAATGTAAGGCATTCGTGTTACAACCTAGTTCACATACCAAAGTGATCCCAGTCTTCCTGTAGATTCTGAATCTCCAGCTGGTTCTTGCCCTCAGTGAAAATTGGTTTCGGGTTCTTCTCAAAGCCCCCAGACAAGATGCCACCCTGCCAGTTCCGAATATAAATTCTTCCGTCAGCGTCCACAATAGCTGAGGAAGAGAAATGACAAGGGGGTGGGGAGTAGGAGAGAAGAAACAGGGTTTAGGGCCCAGCCAGCATTCCAGATGGACAGAAAGAGAAGCACAACAAAAACACCAATTATAGGCTTTATTAGCCACACAGCATCCAGTGAACACAGGCTCTCATCAGCTTGAAAATACCTTTCCCGCTCATGGGGGAGGATCCTCCCTCTCAGGTTTACAGTGGAGACTTTCTCAGACTATGCCTAACCAGATCAGTTACCTAGAAGCTTTAACTAGTCCTCACAACCAACCAAACTACGTAACTGCCACTGTGCCACGTGAAAGCCTAACAGAAAGGGGGCTGCAGAGCCCACTCTAGGGACGAAGACCTCAAAGTGACATCAAACCCTCCCACGGCACCGGGAGTCACTGAATAGCTCACCTGTGACATCTCCACTATGTACAGCATTGAGACAAAAACTCTTAGGTTACATTCCAAACATTCTCAATTTGGAATTACAGTTAACTTGCCAAAAAACAAACAAAATTGCTGAAGTGGGATGGCCAGAGTGGGCATTTTCATAAGGAGTCAGTTATTACAGGAAAGTTAGAATTGGGTCCCCCTCCCTGTAACATGCTCCAGAAAAGACAAGACTCTTTGGGCACAGTCTGTCCTTAGCAGAAAGCCTTCCTCTGCAGAGGACAGAACGGTGGCAAGGAAACAAGATTAAAAACAAAGTGCGAGTCCTCACTTGGTGCGTTGCTCTGCAGGGGGGTCTCCAGGGGGCGAGTCAGAAGGTAGAAGTGCTCGCAGGCATGTAACGGGATACTGACCGGCTCCTCGTTGGACAGACCCAGCTCGTATGCCCACTACAAACGGACAGATTGATTTGTGGGTGGAAGAGGAACAGAGAGACAAATGAGCAAGTTCAGCCGCTTGAGAAGAGTTTAATTTCAAGCAGCTAATGGGCACTCTCGCTACCATGTCAGCTGTGGGAAGCCAAGCTCCCGCCTGCTGTAGTTCAGTTATCGGATGGGGAGCAACACTATACCCTTTAAAGCACAAAATTTACTCTTAGCTCAAAGGAGGACCGATTTACCAGCTGTAAAAGGAACTCGTGGGGAGCAAGCAAGGCCCTTTTAACAGAATGCCTGGCCTCAACTGCAAACCCCAGATACCAATCACAAAAGAACTTCACAGGTCAGAGAGTATTCCTAGGTCCCCTTAAGACTGTGGAGGGGGAGGCAAGGGGCCAGTCTGCCCCCAGACCAACAGCGGCGTAGTGTTCTGGAAACTGAATGCATGCTCCTGGCACAATAAAACCGCCTACTACTTATTTGCTGGGTGATAGGATGAAATGAATCACCAAAGAAAGACCAAACGCCAAGGGCTGATTTATGTCAAGATCAATTGTTTCCTGGCCTTCCGGACCAGGACAGCACCAGTCACCAGGGTGGAGGAAGGAAAGGTCACCAGTGCTTCTATATGAGGAGTAAGTACAGGGTTCCGATTTGGAGTGCGAGAATTCTGAGTTTTCCCATCCACACAAGAAACAGTGTGGTCCCTGGCGTCTGTTTATTCCGTCACAATACTAACCTTCCGTCTCTACGCCAAAAAATCCTGGAGACAAGAGGTAAATAAGAAAATCAGTGACCCAGTATTGCTGCTAACCTACCTGACCAGCGCAGTTGACAAAATACTGGCACTGGATCTGTCCTTTATCTGTCTCCACACCAGTGACTTGACCTTTTCTGACCATAACATGAAGAATACTCGTCCGGTCATAGATCTGAACACCTGTGGAAAAGCAGAACAAAGGGTTGGTTGCGTCATCACCTACCGTGTCAGAACTCGGCACTTGCAGCAAATTCTCAACTCAAGGATCACTGAAAAGGCCAGGTCGATGCTTTCATTTTAAAAACCAAAAAACTCCTGGAACCTCATCCTGAGACTGTGGAAATGGGCCTTTCCCAAGACTGAAAAGGCCAGGCTAAGTGAAAAGCCAACTTTAGTAAATAACCAAATCCCAGTAATCATAACGGGGCAGGGGAGAAAAAGTTCAGTAGGGCATCTTAAATCCTCATCTACCTACATCACGAATCAGTTTATCCAAAGTGTGTAACACCCTGGGCACTGACTAGTTCTCCCCCTTATTCACTCCAACACCAGGATGTGATCCAAGCTGTCTGTGGATTAAATCCCCAAGGTGTGTTTCAACCTTGGAGCTTCTCAAGTCCCGTGGCGGGGTGCGGGGGGGAATGCCCTTAAATCTGAAGTGCTTTAAGCAGTAACTAAAAGCAGTTCCTTGGAACTTTAATAAGAAAACTGTGGCCCTGAGGGAAAATATTTATTAACAGGTTATTATAGAAACACAAAAGTCCTGCGAAGACCTAAGAGCCAGTGTTCCCACATGGAAGCGGCTTGGTGCCCCTGCCTATCGTGAGGTGCTTTCTTAGACGACCTCTTCCTTCCTAACCCAAAGCCAGCTTACCATTTTGGGAGGCAGCACTTGCCAGGGCAAGGGCCACATCAGCGGAGGACACCACCGCATCCTCGGGAACATGCATGGCCCCCACCAGGTCGTGCACATTGAGGAGAGGGTGAAGTTCGGCCACTTTCCTGGGGGAGATGATCTCGGAAGGGATGCCTATGACACTGCCACAGAACACAGGGGGACAATGACATTCACTGGCCCTCCCGCAGAGGTCAGGTGACAGTAAAGTCAGGACAGGCTTCTAGCCTCATACGTACTTCAGCCTTGAGTTAACACGCTTCAGGGAGATCAGCCGGTCCTGAGTTTGTGCCAGGAAGATCGAGCCCGTCCTTATGTAACCTGGAAGAGAAAACAGCCCAAACTGAGACAGACCAGGCAGAGTGCGGCTTGGGGGAAGGGGCAGAGTGGCAAGCCCACTAGACTGTCAACAGCAGACCTGTGATGAGTCCGGGCTGCCCACCAACCAACCAGTCTCAGCTCAGTCTTGTGAGGATCAAATGAAGATTCTAATGTACATCAAATCACTCTTACAATAGAAGTGAATTGCTACACAGACTTTTCTTGGGGGGAGATGTAACTCTGACCGATCTATATTCTCACCCCTTTAGGTAATTACACCCTTTGGCCTCCTATTCTAGGTGGGAGTGTAACCCTTGGTGAAGGCCACTCACCACATCAGCCTCCCCTCCGCTGTTCCCCAGTACAGCCAGCAGGCCTGTGACCTAAGTGCAAGCCATCTGACCCTCCTGGAATACTCAGTCTTGATCAAGGAGGTGCCTCATCTCAGAAGCAGCAGCGTCCTGGCCAGGCTATTCTTGTTCCAGCTGAGGGACTGACTGCTGTGGGGTCCCCACAACCTGGCCTCCACCCTGCCTCCAGCCAGCCCTACAGGCCCTTAGTGGCCTTCCAACTAAACTCTTTTTTGCCCAAGTTACCCAGGGTCAATTCCTGTTGTTTACCATCAAAGTACCTGCTACAACCGCTACTACACTTGAGTCGATGACAATCTTCCCAGAATGCAGTGACTCTTAATTCTTACGAAGAAAAACATCGAATCAATCAGGTATATTTTAAAAAGTAAATTTAAGTATTTTCTTACTCCTCTTGAAATCATCAGCTAAATATGCCCTTCACTGACATGACAAGGTTGCCAAGTTTGGGGAACTGAAGTGTCAGAGCCTGGTTTTGAAAGGACTCGTATCTTCAATAAATTTATTCCTTTGCTCAATCCTAGAGTACACAGAAAGCAGACCTGTCCATACCACTACCACTGTGAAAAATAAAATCGCTAATTACTGGTCAATGTTTGTTTACATTTCTGTTTGTCTTCGACTGAAGGTAGAGTCAAAATACTGTGGTCAGAGGTTCCTAGTAGTTCTTCTTTCCCCCTATAGAAAAGTTGTTACTCACTGGAAATGTAGTTAGGTTATTTCTGGTAGTGTTCCATCGTAGGTCCCCCCTCACCCCCATCCTGATGGTTTTCTTTTATATTTGAGTATGCAAAATGTTCACATCACTCTAAAAGTCGAAACTACACAAAATCAAGAAATGTCACTACCCCCCACGCCCCCACCCTCCACCCTGTTTCTGTCTTACCCTGGGAAGGTAACCAACCTCAGTACTTCCTGGTTTATCCTTCCTCTATTTCCTTGTTCGCAAAATAAGTATGCACTTGCATATTTTATTTCTTACACAAAAGTAGCCTATTTTATGTCATCTTTAATGCTCTGTTTTTCTTATATGACAGTGTATCCCAGAACCCACTCCACAGCAGTTCACTGACATCCTCTTCCTTTTCTCATCCACCTAGCAGTCCTTCATGTGGTTGTTCCACTTCATTTTACCAACGTCCTATGTATAATATTTAAATTTGCAGTCTTACATTTGCAATTAGATAGTATTACAATAATTAATCTTGTGGGCTTATATTTTTGTACAAAACATTCTTAAGGGCAAAAAACAAGGTACAGTCTTTAAAAAAAAAAAGGTACGTAATAATATGCTGAATACAATCCGAGTTTGGTTAAAAAAAAAAAACAAAAAAAAACTATACCTGTATACATATACCATAAAAGGGAGTCCAAGGGTACAAACTAACCAGAGTGGTAACTTTCAGGGGTTACTGAGTGGGGAGGAAAGATTTTCACTTTTTATTTTTATATTCCTATATAGCTCATATTCATTATAATGAGTATATAACTTGTTACATATGTTTAAAATTTTTTTAAAGTTCCTTATAACTCACTAAACATTTTTTTTTCAATTGATTTGACATGGATTTGATAAATGGCTTAATCTACCTGCATCTAGGTTTCTTATCTGTAAAAGAATGAACCTTCCTCCTTGTAAGATCAAATGATATACGGAATACTTTCAAAAAGTTATTAAAACTTTTAGATTAGCATGTTCATTCACTCGACAAAAATTATACTTCATGCAAAGGAAGCACTGCAGAAACTAGTATCTGCATAATGAGGACTGCTGAAGTGATCCACTAACTCCGAGTAGAAAGTTGTTAACGCACACCTCCCGAGAATGAACTATTTTCAGAGAACTGGCACACGATTTCTTATCATTACATCTAGGTTGTACATGCGTCATTTGTCTTAATGTCTCAGAGCAGCCCGCTGGGTGACAGTGATTATGGGAGTATACACGTGTAACACTCTGCTGGGTAACAGAATTCTCCATCAGGGAAGCCCCTACAGCATCTTTCACAGCATCACTGGTGAACTACAAGGGGGGTGACAGATTGAGGGGGATGCCCTTACTCTCCCTTGCCTGGCTTCCTCACTGCCCCACAGGCATCAATAAGGCGGTCCAGAAAGGGAACGAGACCAAAAGCTAGGCTAACTTACCTTACAGAGAAGAAGTCTGTCGCCCTGGTTTCTCTGGAATTGGACCACCTGAGCGATGTAAGGCTCAGCAAAGCACTAGTAACTGAACCAAGGGACTGGGAGTCAGCAGTTCTAGCTGTGAGCCCATTCTGTGGACCCTCTTCTGACTCAACCCCTAGTTAATATCTGATTCAAGTACCTTGTTGTCATTAAATTAAATCCAACCAGAAGTATCCGAAATACAGTTAGGTTCCATGTCTATCATAGCCAAGTTACCAGAAAATCAGTCTTCAGTTACAATTTACAAATAAGGTTACACTTCAGTTGGCAAAAAGAGAAGCTACCCTCCTCCTTTGTCACTATTAGTCTTGAATTATGTGTCATCTGAATTATGCAAGGTCTTCAGAAGAGCATCCCTCACATGTGTACTGTCCTGAATTTCACCACTGGGTCTCACTACCCTCTCATGATAATAAGAGTGGTCACCAGTTTCATCAGCCATGAGACTAGGCTCGACTCTAGGCTTCTAGCTGACCCATCACCTCACAACAAACTGCTAGACATTCTTTCAACTTGTTATTATATGGGACACAGTACAGATCCATCTTCCTGTTCTTGGGACAATTTCTACTCACTCCAGTACTTTTTAGCTTGCAATCCCATGTCCTTACTCCCCCAATTACACTGGTAGTGGGAAATCCATGTTTATGCTTTCTAGTCAGAAATATCCTTAACAGCAACTGTTGCAGTGCAGGGGATCAAACAATGATTTAACTATCGAGCACCTAAACCTGAGTTCTTTCTCCTCCTCTTCATTTAGGAGCCACTTACTATACTTCAGTGAGTGAAATATGTATGAAATGGCCCAGGAAGACGTTTGTTCCCTAAGAATTGCAGAATCTGAAACGGGTCTAGGATACTGATTGAAGACCCTCAACGTATAGAGAAGGAAACTGAAGACAGCTCGACAAGCTACCTGACTTGCCCTGTGCCACCTGTCACACCCTGACTAGTGCTGAGCCTGGACTAGAACTCAAGTCCAAATTACCAAATCACTGGGCAGACTCGGTGTGAGACCAAAAACAGTACTGAGTGAAAGAGTCTAGATTACTTGCTTACCTGTTTGGATCCCTGTTTCTTGCTCTAATTGATGGTAGAGTTTGTTTGAATAGTCTGCCATCTTCTGCTCAATGGTCAAGTGTCTGGCGGTGCTTAGGATGCCAGCACAGAACCTCGTAGAGCCAGCAGCCAGCCTGTAGGATGGATGCAAATGCTATTAGGTAGACTCACACATCCGTGAATACAACATATTCAAGGTTCCTTATTATAGCACTGTTTCTAACACTAAAAGATGGAAACAAACAAAATGCCCATCAACATGAGAATGATTTAAAATTTTGGAGTTCACCTATTCAACAGAGTACTTTACATACAAAATGAATGAGAGGGGAGGGTACGGGCTCAATGGTAGGGCACATGCTTCATTAGCACGCACAAGGTCCTGGGTTCAATCCCCAGTACTTCCATCAAAATAAATAAATAAATAAACCTAATTACCCACCCCCCGCCAAAAAAATTAAAAATAAAAAGAATGAGAATACTTTTATGCACCAATCTTAATGGAACAACCCTAAAGAAAAAAGCCAGGGGAAGAACACAGTTTAAGTCATGCTACCACTTGCATGAGATGGGGGTAAAAAATGAATATCCAGATAGCCATATACATACCTACCAATACATATTTGATTATACATGTAAAAGAGTATCTAGAAATGATATGCAAGGAACTTAGCTCACTTCCAGTGAGGGAAACCTGTAGCTGAAGGTCAGGGAGAAGGAGACTTTTCCCTGTATGCTCTTTTATGCAATTTCAATTTCAAACTCTGTGAATGTGTTGCCTATTCAAAAATACACACACTTTAAATGTCTTAAAAGTTGTCCAATTTGTGATAGGCAATAGAACATGAAAAGCCTGGAACAGAAAAAGGACACTAGGGAAAAAGTGAATAAATTCTTTAGTGAATAGAAACTTCAGTTAATAATAATATCTCAATATTGGCTCATTCACTGAAACACGAATCTTAACGTAAGATGTTAGTAGCAGGTGAAACTGGATGGGAGGTACATGGGGACTCTGAACTAGCTTCACAATTGTTCTGTAAATCTAAAACTGTTCCAAAATAAGTTAATTAAATGAAGAGGAACAGGAATAAGGCAGAAAGCAGCTCAAAGACGAAGCACCCGAGTCACAGGATTCACTGCTGTTTTACTACAACAGAGAGAGCAGGATGGTAAGATGTGCTGCGAGCCTGACAGAAATACATCCCTTAGCTACTTGTTATGCTGGAGCCTGCCACTTCTCTGAAAACCAAAAAACATGAGTATTGGGCATCACAAAACAATGTACTGGAGATTTCATTTTTCTGTGATTCTTCTTAATGCCACTTCGCAATACTTAGATTAGCTATCGGTGGGTCAGTGTTACCAAAAGGGATGAGGGAAGCCCATCCAATCAGTGAAGGGGAGCCACAAGCCAAGCCAGGTCCAGTTTGATCCTTACCTGCCCTGCTCCAAAAGGACAATATCCTTCCATCCCATCTTAGAGAGATGATAGGCCACAGATGTGCCCATGATTCCACCCCCACAGATGACCACGTGTGCCTCGGCAGGCAGGGCAACGGAATGCGCTTCGGCGACGAATGCACCGCTTCTGACTGAGGACCACTTCTGCCATCCTCGGCCGTTTCTTTGTCTTCGGACCACTGATAGCAACCGGTGAAACATCACGTCTGCCAGCAACTGGGAGATGTGCTCTCACTCAGCTAAGAAGGAGATCCCCAGAATTCCAACTAGACAGAGAAAAACCAAACATATTTCATACCACTGTATTCAGTGCATAGAATTAATAAGAAAGGGCTGAAACAGAGAGTAGTAATTGTTCATTCAGCAAAAGTCTGAGAACTTACTGAGTTCCAGACACACTGCTAGCTGTAGATACAGCAGTGAACACGGAAGACGAGGCCCCTGCCTTTACACAACTTACGTTCTTGAGAGAGACAAGAAGCCAATACACAAATGAAACAAGTAACAAAGCTAGCATGATGGAGTCATTAGGGGCACAGTCAAAATACGATAGTCAGAATAGGCACATGAAAAAATGCTCAATATCACTAATTATCAGAGAAATGCAAATCAAAACTACAATGAAGTACCACCTCACACCAGTCAGAATGGCCATCATGCAAAAGTCCACAAAGGACAAATGCTGGAGAGGCTGTGGAGAAAAGGGAACCCTCCTACACTGTTGGTGGGAATGCAGTATGGCGCAGCCACTGTGGAAAACAGTATGGAGATTCCTCAAGAAACTAAAAATAGACTTACCAGATGAGCCAGCAATCCCACTCCTGGGCATATATCCAGAAGGAACCCTGCTTCAAAAAGACACCTGCACCCCGATGTTCACAGCAGCACTATGTACAATAGCCAAGACATGGAAACAACATAAATGTCCATCGACAGATGACTGGATAAAGAAGTTGTGGTATATTTATACAATGGAATACTATTCAGCTATAAAAAGGACAACATAATGCCATTTGCAGCAACACGGTTGTCCCTGGAGAATGTCATTCTAAGTGAAGTAAGCCAGAAAGAGAAAGAAAAATACCATATGATATCACTCATATGTGGAATCTAAAAAAAAAAAAAAAGACGACGACAAATGAACTTAAATATAAAACAGAAACAGACTCACAGACATAGAATACAAACTTGTGGTTGCCAGGGAGGAGGGGAGAGGGGGGTTGGAAGGGACAGACTGGGAGTTCGAGATTTGTAGATACTGACAGGTATACGCAGAATAGATAAACAACTTTATACTGTATAGCACAGGGAAATATATTCAAGATCTTGTAGTAGCTCACGGTGAAAAAGAACATGAAAATAAATATGTGTATGTTCATGTATGACTGAAAAATTGTGCTGTACACCGGAAATTGACACAACACTGTAAACTGACTATAATTCAAATAAATAAATAAATAAATAAATAAATAAATAAATGTATGTATGTATGTATGTATGTATGTATGTATGTATGTCAGAAAGAAGGTGACATTTGAGAAGACCTGATGGATGGAAAAGAACGAGCTACAAGTGTGCCAGACAGAAGAACGAGCACGTGCATAGGCCATGAAGTGAGACAGACCTGGATGAGTCCAAGCACAGAAAGGAGGCCGGCGTGTCCACAGCATGTGAGCGAGGGGAGACGACCTGAGACAAGGCTGGAGAGGCGGCGGAGAGCAACCGTACATGGCTCTCAGACACCACCACGAGCAGCAGGACTGATTCTAAGTGCGAAGGAAAATACTGCAGCAGGGGAATGAAATGATGGGGTGTGTTTTCCTAAGGTCAGGCTGGCTCCACGGTGCAGAGTGGATTGGAGGAGGGGAACACAGAGGTGAGTCAGGTGCTACTACTGTAGGTGTCCAAGAGGGTGCCGTGGGGGCTCAGAAAGGATGATGGCAGCAGACTCAGAGAAGTGACTGGATCGTTGGGGAAGCAGAAATGACAGTACTTATGTGCCAACAAGCCAGATGTTAAAATGGGGAAAAGGGAGAAATAAGGATGATGGCTAAGTTTCTGGGCTAAGCAACTGGGGCCACTTACTCTATGAGAAGGATCAGAAATAATAGGGAGGGAGGCAGGGAAGGATAGCGAGCAGGAAGGAGGCTGTGACGGTGTGCACGTGTGTGTACAATGAAATATTCCACTCCCTGATGTCAAGTGCGAGGGACCCGTCAGGCATCCATGTGGAAACATCGAGCAGCACCCAGACATGCGAGCCTGAAACTTGGAGTGTGATTCGGAGGTCATCAGCATGTATACAATTCCTGAAGCCCCAGCATTTCGAACACCAAGACTTCTGAGGCTCCCCGCACATACACACGAGGAAGAGAAGGACTAGAGGCAGGACTGAATGCTGGGGCAGACTCACAGAGCATCCAGAGAAAGAGAAGCGGCTGAAGAGATGAAGAAGGAGTGGCTAGGGAGGCGGAAGAACACCAGGCAGAGGTGTCACCGAAGCCCAGGGAGGGACGTGTGTGAAGAAGCAGTCACTACGGAGGGTGCCGAGGAAGGAGCAAGGCGGCCGCGTGTCCACCAGAATTTCACAACACAGAGGCCCAGGTGTCCTAAAAAAGAACATTTTCAGGGGATGGAGGAATGGAATACACGCCAGAGCAAACTGAAGAGTAAGTGAGCGGGGGGGGGGGGGCGCAGGCGACTGTGACACTGAGCTCGGAAGGGGAAGGGAAAACATGGAGTACAGCAAGGTCTGTTTTTTAACCGGGGACTATTAAGAATGTTTCACCGCTGCCAGGATGAGCCAGGAAAAGGGAAAGAGGTGGGTGAGGAAGGAGAGGGAATAAGAAAGGATGCGGTCCCAGAGAAAGACAGAGAGACGGGATGCAAAGCCATAGCAAAGGAGGCGTGCCTCGCGCTTCCACGGCAATGCGGTAGAGTTGAAGGTACTGGATGTCTGCTCCAGAAAGGAGGGATGACTCGTCTCCTCAGGCTCACCACTCACACACGAGCCACCGGCTGCAACGTCTCTACCAGACAGTAAATGTCGTAGCTTAGAGAAGAAAAAGAACGCAGGCCATGCCTATCGGGAAAGGGATCATATAGAGAATAAGACCTAAGCTGAGCCTGGGAGGATAAAACTGGGACAAAGAGAGACAGAAAGCACACACAGTCAAGCTGCAGAACAAGTCTGACCCTGCGGGCTGGTGGAGGACAGGAAGGGATCTGGCTCGGAGGCCTCAGTGTCTCTGAGTCCTGGGAGCAGAAACTGAAGTCAGATGGAGCCAGACCGGGGAAGACGGTGGATATTTGGTCTGACGTGGCCCAGTACCACAAATTGAAAATGAGAAAGGCAGAGTTTTAGAAAAACTTATCTAACAGCAAAAGAGAGGACTGTTCAAGTTTCAAGAAACTGAAGAAAGACCTGCTGGCTGACTGTGCAGTCACTGAAGTACAGGAAGATGAGGACTTCAGATCAGAGGGGTGGCAACAGCAGACATCAGGGCAGCACACCGCTAGTATCACCGGCACCTCCACTACCAGCCCCGGGACCCAGTGGGCTCCACCATCAGCCCCAGTCATCTAAGGCCAAAGTATCCACGCCCATCCATCAGACAGGACTCTCACAACCGTGACCAACGCGGGTACAGATTGTATTCCGAGAGAAATCCCAACCAACGAGGGACTAACTATTTGGGCCACTCTGGGGGTGCCATCATGCCTCGTGTCCCTGCCAAACTCTGTCTCAAGACACAAGCTTCTCCACACAGCTAGTCTTGCTGTAAGCTCATCTCCACGTAAACAATTTCTCTCTCCAGATCCAATCCCTCTCTGCTTTCCTCTCCTTCAGACTTCTCCACTGTGCCCCTCAGAACATCCTTTCCAAAGTTATATGCCCATCCCTTCACTGATGTCCTCTCCACCTGTGCCTCAACAGAAATGCAAGTCTCCTCTGGCACATGGCCAGCCCTGTTCCCCTGACCTCACCATCGAGAGGTAGGGTCAGGGTCGGCATCCTCATCCTTCTGCACCATTACCACCTGGTCATGCTTAAAAAAGACCCCGTTCCACTGTGGCTGTGCTGGCAGGCACCCCGTTCCTAGCTCCAGGCTACCTCCTGTAAAGCCCCAGGCACACCTCTTGTCTACATCCGGGTTCTGAACCCATAACGCTGCTCCTCTCCCGACCTTGGACCCCACCCTCCTGTCTTCCTTCATCTAAGCAGATAACCTGTCTCATCTTGACCCCTGAAACTCCACCTGTAAACCTCCTTGCATCATCTGCAGCCACCTCTGCCGTCCTGCACAGGGTCAAAACCTAGTTCTCTCACAGGCGCCTGGATCCCGCTTCTGCTTCCTTCCCAAGAACCAAGCTCCATCAACTGTCCTCCTCTGTCAGACACCTTCTGGTTTCCCTCCTCCTCCTCTGCCATTTAGGTACGCTCAAGTACCCCACCCCCCCACCCAGCAGATTTAAGAAATAAAACAAAGCTCCATAACCTTCTTCAGTCAGCAATTTTTAATTCTACAAATTATAAATTATAAAATGATGGTCTTTGCAAAAACTCAAACACCTCCACCCGAGGCAATTAAGATTTCCCAAGACGCAAAGCTCACCAACACCAGTGTTCATGATAACTTCCCAGATTATTTCTGCAGCAGTGAACTGCCCTGATGTCCACTTGTTTGCCACCACCTTTGTCGTGAGTCCCGCTTTTCTTTACCTTGGTGATGGCACGGTCTGCCAGTGGAATTTTTAAGCAAAAATTTCTTAACATGTGCTTCACAACCTATCTTTTTCACTCAATAAACAATACACGGAAAGACCTACTTCTACTCCCCCGCCCCCACTTTACCCCCATCCTACTTTCTCCTGAACCAAAAGCAGGCGGCCTTCTGCCCACCCCACAGGCCACCGACACCACTCTCAGAGGAACACTAATGCTGCTATTAGTCCAGGGGCATTTTCTGGCACCAGCTCACTCGCCCATGGACGCCTCCTTCCTGCTCACACACTCTTTCCTTGTTTTGTGTGACACCCACTGCCCGGATCACGACTCGCCGGCCTCTCTCCTCTGCCTTCTCTATGTGCTGACGACCCTAAAGGGCTCCCTGACCAGCTCCTCTCCCCCGTCCATTATCATCCAGGCGACTCCCTCTCCTATGACTCACGGCCTAACCCCTGACAGCTACCCTGAGCCTCAGGCCAGCACGTCTAGTTGAAGAACCGCCACAGCCACTTGGACCCCCACAGGTCAAACTGAGCACAGAAGGTGAAGCCGCCTTCCTCAGTCTCCAACTCTGTCCACTTCCTGTGTCCCCCAGGGACACCACATACTACAACCCTGGGTGTCAGCCTGCATTCTCCCTTTCTCTCCCCTCCGCTCTCCAGTCAATCATCAGGACCTAACAATTCCACACTGTACGTTTCCCTCTGACGGACGGACTTCTCTCCATCTCCCTTCCCTTTCCTGAGCACAAGCTGCCATCCCCTCACTCAATTTAGGCAGAAGCTCCCCTACGGGGCTTCCAGCCTCTACAGCCTCTACTCTGCACACCATTCTCACCCCCCAGCCCCCACACAGGGCTCTGGGCCACTCTTCTATAATGAAAATCCACCTAGAGCCAGCATACTATGCAACAGTGAAAATCTGAAAGCCTTCCCATTAACATCTGGACCAAGACAAGGATGCCCACTCTCACCACTTCCATTAAATATAGTACTGGAACTCCTAGGCACAGCAATTCGGGGGGAAAAAAAAAGAAGAAGAAATAAAAAAGATCCAAATTGGAAGAGAAGAGGTAAAATTGTCATTACACGTGGATGACATGATACCATATATAGAAAATTCTTAAGGCTCCACACAAAAAATACTAGAGCTGTAAAAAGAATATGGAAAGGTAGCAGGATACAAGATTAACACAGAAATCAGTGGCATTTCTTTACACTAATACTGAAATGTCAGAAAAGGAAAGTAAAGAGACAGTCCTGCTTAAATTCCATTAAAAAAAATAAAACAGTTAGGGATAAATATGACCCAGGAAGTGAAAGACTTACACAAGCAGAACTACAAAACACTGACTAAGGAAATTAAAGATGACTTAAAGAAATGGAAAGATAGCCCATGTTCTTGGATTGCAAGAATTAATGTCGTTAAAATGGCCATACCACCCAAAGCAATCTACAGATTTAATGCCATCCCTATTAAGTGACCCAGGACATTTTTCACAGATCTAGAACAAATAGTCCTCAAATACATATGGAATCACAACAGACCCAGAATTGCAAAAGCAATACTGAAGAAAAACAGTGAAGAGGGAGGAATAAACCTCCCAGACTTCAGACAATACTACACAGCTACAGCAATCAAAACAGCATGGTATTGGTATAACAACAAACATACGGAGCAATGGAACAGAACAGAGAGCCCACAAATAAATCCACTAACTTTTGGTCAGTTAATCTTTGACACAGGAGGCAAGAACATACAATGGAGGTAAACACAGTCTCTTCAGCAAATGGTGTTGGGAAAACTGGACAGCTACATGTAAATCAGTGAAGTTAGAACTGGCCCTCACACCAGACACAAACATAAACTCAAAATTTAACATAAGACAAGACGCTATAAACCTCCTAGGAGAAAACATAGGCAAAACATTACCTGACATAAATGTCAGCAATGTTCTCCCGGGGCAGTCTACCCAGGCAACAGAAATAAAAGCAAAAGTAAACAAACGGGACCTCATTAAACTTATAAGCTTTTGCACAGCAAAGGAAACCACAGGAAAGCAAAAACACAACCTACGGAATGGGAGAAAATATTTGCAAAAGATGAGACTGACAAGGGCTTAATCTCCAGAACATATAAACAGCTCACACAACTTAAAAAGAAAAAACAAACATCCCAATTCAAAAATGGGCAGAAGACCTGAGCAAGCAATTCTCCAGTGAAGACATACAAATGGCCAATAGGCACAGGGGAAAATGCTCAACATCGCTAACTATCAAAGAAATGCAAATCAAAACTACAATGAGCTATCACCTCACACCAGTCAGAATGGCCATCATGCAAAAGTCCACAAAGGATAAATGCTGGAGAGGGTGTGGAGAAAACGGAACCCTCCTCCACTGTTGGTGGGAATGTAGTTTCATGCAGCCGTTACGGAAAACAGTATGGAGATTTCCCCAAGAAACTAAAAACAGACTTACCAGATGATCCAGCAATCCCACTCCTGGGTGCACTTCTGCTCTCCAGTCAATCATTAGCGCCTAACAATTCCACACTGTACGTTTCCCTCTGAGAGACGGACTTCTCTCCATCTCCACTGCCCTTACCTGAGCACAGACTGCCATCCCCTCTCACCTAGTTTAGGCAGAAGCTCCCCTATGGGGCTTCCAGCCTCTACGCTGCACATCATTCTCACCCCACCCCCAGCTCTCACACACAGGTCTGGGCCAGTCTTCTAAAATGAAAATCCTATTTCATGCCCCAGCTTAAAACCTGTCAACGACTGTCTGATGCCCTCAGAAAAAGTCCAATTCCTTGATCCAAAGGGTAAGACCCTTCACTATCTGCTCATTTCTTTCCTCTCCTTTCACATTCTAACCAAGTCAGACTGCATCACTTGAAACTCCTCAAACACGGCAGACGTTTAGTTTTTCATTCACCTCCAGGTCTGTGCGGAACGTTCCTGCTAACTGGTGTGGTTCCTGCCAACCCTCCCCGCGAAATAAAGATAATCCCCTCAGCTCTCAGCCTGTTTGACATCTCATTTGTCCCCTCTCTCCCCTGACACTTGGTCAGGTGACTCTTCCCTGGCCCCCAAACACCCTGCACTACTTCCTCCAGCACAGAGCCAGTCACACCACATAATGGTCTGTTTGCCAGCCAGGGAAGCAAAACGGCAATCAAGCTGAGAATTCAGACTTCAGAAGCAGACAGATCTGGGTTTGAAAATGTCCCCCACCTCAGGTGTATGACTTGGAGCAAGTCCCTCAGTCTCTGGGCTCCTTATCTGTAACATGGGCTAGAACACCTACTACACCCGGCGGCTCCAAGACTAAAGCAGACAGTGCAGGAAGAACAGGGCAAGTGGCGCCGAAGCAGCACTCACTAAGTGGTAGTTTACTTACTGTTATGAGGGAGTTCTCTGAGAGCAGGGAATGATTACAACTGCATCAGGGTTTTCCTAGCATTCAGCGTGGGCACCTAGGAAATACAAGCCGACGAGTGATGAGAACAGAGAACAAACGAGATGGGGAAAAAACTTAATGATGACTCAGATCTCACGGCTAGGCCCCCAGATTTGAGGGACTACCTAAATAACCTGAAAGAAGTTTAAAAAGGCAAAATTCTTGTAAGCAGTTACAATATGCCAGACACTGTTTTATAGATACAACTAATTTAATCCTCACAACTCTGTAAGGCAGATACTATAATTTCTATTCTACCCCAGAAGAAACAGTGGCACACAGAAGTGATGTGACACTTCTCTGTGGCACCCAAGGTCCTGTAACACTGGTGAGTGGCAGAGCACGAATTCAAAGCTAAGCAGTCTGGCCTAGAGTCTGCCATTGAATCATTACTCCATGCAACCTTTAAATTAAGATTAGATGAGTATCTTTAAACTAAGACGAGATGAGGTAAAAAAGGATCGCTGTGAGAACAAAACCACAAGGCGGCACTTTCCCTAGCAGATAAAGGGAACTGCAAAGGTGGCGTTAGAAACATAGTAACAGATGAGTTTCAAGCCACTGAATAAACAATGCTAAAAGGCCAGGGTGATAACCAAAAAAATAATTTTTGACCTTGTGCTCATGACCTTCAAAAGAGTTAGTGACATGGTGAGGGCAAAAAATAAATAAATAAATAAAAAGGATTCACAGTGGACGCAAACAATGAAGAAAGGAAGGCATCAGAGTATTCAAGAAGGTTTGGCAGAAGAACTAAAGCAAAGCAAGAGTGCAAAGGAGTAGGAAAAAACCAAAGAAGTAAATCATGTACATGACTGAAAATAAATCATAGTTCTTAAAAAGAAAATGACTGTATAACATTCTCTAAGAAAAACAATTTCTGCTAAGAAACCCCTCAATACTGGGCCTGGTTATGCTCAGATCTGCCTACACGTCAACAAGAGCAAGAGGACAGCTCCAACTCTCTCTCAACTGTTCCTCTGAATGCTCACAGCATCGTGTGCAAACCCGCAGCTGGTCACAAGGAAGACTGGGTGAGAACAGTTAAGAGTAACACATTTCCCACACCTGCCTCAGCATTGGAGCCACCTGGGACACCAGGCGATCCGGCAACTTTAAGAAATTAATACGAACCCCTATCCGTGGAAAAGTTCCTGCCACCTCCCCGCCCAGCATCCCCCTACAACATGCTGGCATGCGAGGCGAAACAGACTTGAAGATGTCTGAATCAAATCAGTGTCATACAAGTCAGTCCCGAGAGGGTCAGTCTTTAAGAAGAGGGCTCACTGCCCTGGCCTGGACGTTTCCAAGTAACCTCACTGCCAGACTCGGCCGCAAGTTTTACCAGTTACTTAAGCACAAGCGGACCGCGCGTTTCCACGCGGGAAAACAACTCCACCTGCAGAGTTGTCCCAGCTGAACAAGCCTGAGCCGCGCTGCGGGGTGGGAGTGGGGGAAGGGGTGCCTGCCCGAGGCGGGCCTACAAGAGCGTGGGCATCCAGGCTGAGCTGCGGGCGCCTGGCAGAGCCGGTGCGCGGACCCCGGGGCAGCTGGACAAGGGTCCCCGAGACGCCACAGCCGCAGAGGCTGAGGGAGTTCAGCCGACCCACTGTCCGCCTTCCGGAGGACCGGGCAGATCCGCCGGGAAGCGAGGGACGGCCGGGACCCTCCTGAGCGAGACCACAGCGGAAAGAGGGGGCCCTGGGGGTCCCGGGGAGGCTAAGGCCCGCGCGGACGGGGAGGCCACAGCGGCCCCGCGGCTTCTCCTTACCTCACGTGCCCCCACGGGCTCCGCGCTCAGCAACACCCGGGCTGACGCATAGCAGCAGCCGCCACAGCAGTCGCGGGGGATCGCGGAGGCCGGAAAGGGGGCACAAGGAATGGGGAGGGAACGAGGCGGCGGGAGGAAAAAAGTTCCGGGGAAAACTGAGCCCGCGACCTTCCGCGCTTTACGGTCCCTAGCAAGGGGACGCCGGCGCGTGATATAAAGCGCGCCCGCGCGCGCCGTGACGTCACGTTAGGGCCCCGCCCCCTGGCACGTGGGCTTGTTTGGGTCTCGCGAGGCCACTCCCCTGGGGCTCTCCACTCCACCAAGATGGAGGCCAGCTGGAGGCCTGGTCTTTCAGGGCTACTTTGCAGCCCCTGTCTCGGATCCTGTCGATTTCTGCAGGAGGAGCCGGGACGGCGGAGATGGCGGCAGCCCCGCTGGAGTGTGGGGAGCGTTGGCGGCGGGGGAGAAGGTTCCCTCTTCCCTCGAGGCGTCTTGCCACATCCGGACCTACGTGGGTCCGCCTCCCAAAGACACTCTAGTCCAGGGGGTAAAAATGACTTCTCGACCGACAGCCACTTTCTTCTTTGGAATCGCTCGGGTCTTCTTGGGCGAATCTCTAGCAGAGAGGATCGGAAATCCGGCCGGCTGGCCTGTCCCGACTTCAGAGGCAGGATTAGAGGACCTGAGCTGTGGGCGGGATCTTACTCTTTGCACCTTGCCTGCTTGTCTGGACCAGAGGAGAAGGAATCATTCACTCCAACCTCTGAGAAGTTGCCCATCCACTCCCCCACCTCACCTACTATCACATCGCCCTGTGTTCTTTCCTTTAGAGAACTTGTCACTGCAGTAGATGAGTGCTTGTTGACAGCCTTTCCCACTGGTTGCAAGCTCTGCCCTCTGACCACAGTACCTAAATCACATACAGGGGTATGTTCTCAGCATTTAGAACAGTGCTTGGCACAACGTCCAGTAAATATCCTCTGAATGGAGAGCGAACTAATAGTACAGCCTCCCCTGCTTGTTGGACCACACTGGCCAATTCCATCCATTGGATTCAAACCCATCTCACCACACAAGCCAATGTTGTTTGATGGAGGGCCTCTTGTGGCCGGGCACCGTGCTAGGTGATGGGACTCAGCAGTGCGCAGGAAAGAAAGGGCTTCTGCCATGAAGGAGTGATCATATAATTCCAGGGACCCCTGTGTGACTGGGCCAGCCCACAACCTGCATACTTTGTACACCCTCACTTGCCAGTTAACTCACACAAGATAGCCCATAGGAGGTCTGGTTTCCTGAGAACCAATACTGCCGTTTGCTACTCTGATGCATGGAAGTTCAGGGCATTCTGGGCCTCCATGCTAGATACATACTTTAATATTTTAGCTCTTGGCTTAAAGCTTAGGGTCACCAGCTGCCTAAAAAAGAAGAGGGCACAGGCTAACACAGCTGGGGCATATTCTCGGGTGAGCCTTTCCTGATACCTAACTGTGGCAACTGGGGGAGAAAAACCACAAGTTTTTGTGATGAGCCATCCTGCTGATGCCATTGCCCGGCATGTGAATTTGGCAGAAACCAAGTTGTCTATAGGAAATGGTGGCTGAAATATAAAGTGCTGTTTAACCTGTTTCAGTACATTCTGGTTTCATGCAGTAAGCAGTGAACAAGCTGTATAGATTTCTCCAAGCTCCCCTCACCCATGCCCTTTTTAAGCCTCTGCTTTAAATGCTAAGCCCTGGGGCTCCCTTCATTGTCAATATTGAGTCTTGTACTTTGTAGGCTCTCATAAGCACCGATGCAGTGTTTTTCAAGAGGATTGTTTTTGTTGTCTTGGCTTCTCCTTTTCTGTTAAAGACCAGAGTTATTTCTTGTATGGTTCTTGACTTCTCTGAGCATAGTATCTGCAACCCTTAGAGAATTACATATTTCTTCATGGGCCATGATTTTCACAACATTAGGTGCATCAATTTTATGCTTTGCAAACCTTCTGCCTTCTCATTTTTCACTCTTTAAGGACAAGAATTGCAAGACATGGGGAGGATACATTTAGCACCTGTTTCAAAAGATCTGTGCCAGGATTTGCTTCACACACCAAGAACTGGAGCTCGGAGCACCTCTTTCCCCCAAGCCAGGTTCTAGTGCCTTACATTCCAGAATGCCACATGGTGGCTGGAGATGGGAAGCATGAAAACAAAAGTACCTTCATTTTGTCTGAGGAGACCCATCCAACCCACATAGCTTCTCCTTCCTCAGAACTAGGGAGTGTCGGGTAGAAAGCTCTGCACCTTGTTTCAGTGAAGGGTCTTCTAGCAGCACGGTTATCACTTTACTCTCTGGTTTACTCTTGGGATGTGTGAAAATGCCAGTGTAATTATTGTAAAGTGCTACCACTCATTCTTTGCATTTGTAAATGTGCAGTTCAACTCAGCATTTTCTGTCCCTGTGTAGCATCAGCCTGTGGTTCAGAGGATGTTTGAGGCACTTTAGTAAATGGTTCTTTCTCCCGAGCCCTGGTGACAATAGGCACACAGGGTGACCGAGCATCTCTGCCCTCCGTGAATGCGGTATTAACATTGTGCAGTGTATTTCTATCAAGCCAGGTTTCAATTGAGAATCTTTTCATGTTACTAAGTTTGCGAATAAATAAACAGACATTTGAACTACTCTTGCCATGTCTATTTGTGAAATGGTCTGCATCTGTAGTAACCAGGTATATGCATTTGCCATCACTGGCACTGAACACTGTACATAAAACCATCTGTACCTGCCTTTACCAAAGTATAAAAGAGAATTTGGGAACCGAGGAAATGAAGATACAGGCATTTGTAAACGTTTCCCTCCGCAGTGGGGGCGTGGCTGTTGGGAGAAAGCCCCGTTCCACCACCAGAAGTCACTGTCGCTGTCACTGGACTTGACACCCAGCCTTACCTTGATTTCCCGGTAAGAACGTGGCACGTGGTGTTTCCCCGTGTGCTGGGAGCCCGTGTGTGTGCATTCCCGTTCACACCTGTGGGGAGAGAAGCAGCCAGTGTTCTCACTTCACCAACTTCCAGCCACAAATCACAGTGTCGTGTTGCAGTAAAACACCTGCTCTGGGCTTAGCGCTGTGCTGGCTGCAGTGGCGCCATTTCTGAGCCCCTGTGAGGTAATGGTAAAACTGGCTCATGTGCCAGGCACTGTGCAGTGCCCTACCTGCCTCACCACAACGACACTCCACCAAAACTGTGTAAATCAGAGGACAGTGTCCCTGCTTCACCTATGAGGACAGTGAGCCTTGGAGAAACACATTCTCAAGTTACAGAAAATAAAACCAGACCTCACGTCCAAGTCTTTAACACATGAAGTAGTGACCTATTCAAGTGAGTGCTAAGTCATGTGCCGGAGACAGTGGTGGTGCTTAGAATCACCTGGGAAATCTAAACCCGTACCTCTGAATGAACTGGAATCAACAAGGCTGAAGGACACATCAGTTCCTCTGAAGGGCTTTCCAGGAACTTCTCTGTATCTAGAATCCACTGGATGCCGACTATTGAAGAGTCTGGAGGAGAAACGGTAGTTGTGTAACGCTGTGTGGGTGAGACAGGACTTGAGCGGGTTCTTAACGAAGCTCTGTTTGCCAATCTGTGAAATGGGGCTAATGCCGCAGTGGCCTCACAGATCACAGTGATTCAGTCATGCTCTTTGGTCGTATAAAGCAGGAGGTGGCACTGTGGCCTACGAACTGAGGTTTCCTGGGTTGCACAGCCCCTCACAGGGAGATTAGTTAGAAACCCAAGTCAGACTAATAAAATCTCCCTCCCCGAGAGGTGATAACCCAACATGGCCCCTTATCGCACAGGAGGGCCCGAGGTGCAGCTGCTTTGGTGCAGCCTCCCAAGGAGGGCTGTGCCCTTTCCCTCCCGCTAACCTTCCCACGACAGGCGCTGTAGAGCAGAGACCCCTAGACACTTGGGCCCGGCAGCATGTTGAGTCTGAGCTGAAAGGGTGGGTGTGGTGGTTGGGGAAGAGCAGGACTTTGGAGCTGAGCTGGCCTGGGTATGGATGCCAGCACTGACTCTTCCTTGGTGTGTGACCCTTTCTGGGGCCTCTGTGCTAGTCACCAACAGAGACGAGAGAGAGAGAGAACCAGCAGGACGTGTATATATGTAGAGGGAGAGATTTGTCTTGAAGACTGATTCACAGGACTATGGGCTGCAGGCCTGAAGTGCGCGAGGCAGGCCGGCAGGCTGGAGACCCAGGGCAGAGCTGATGTGGGGTCTCCAGTTCCCAGGCGGTAGGCGGTCCCACCCATTCCTCCTCCCTCCGCGGGGCCTCTGTCTTCTCTCTTAAGACCTTCAGCTGAATGGATGAGGTCCACTCACATCATGGAGGGTGATCTGCTTTCCTCAAAGTCTACTGATTTAAATGGTATTCGTAGCTAGAAAATACCTCTGCATCAATATCTAGACTCTTGCTTGACAGGTTGGCACATACAATTAATCATCACAACCTCCATTTATTTGCTTGTAACGTGGGCAATGATACTTTTCCTCCCTTTGTTTTTGTTTTTGCAAGACTCAAATAAGGAACATAGAACACTTGGTCCACTGCAAAATTTTTCAGGGCACAACAGCTACTCTTGTTATGATTGTTGCAAAGTGAGCTGCACGGCCGGGCACTGAGGCTCTGGGCTGTGGGATACGGGGAGTTGAGCCAGAATGAATGATGGCGGAGGCTGGAGACACGCAGCTGAGGCGCAGAGCCTGTGCCCAGGCTGTTACCCTGCAGCTTGTGGTGGGAGCTGGGTGGGAGTCCCCAGGTGCCACTGAGGCGGATACTTTGACCTCACTGTGACTTCAGTAAGAACTACCTGGGCTTGGTGGAGGTGCACTCAGGAGGCACCTGGGAATCCTGGGCGCTTGTCTGAGCTCAGGGAGCTCTTTCCAGGCCCAGGGCTGCTGTGTGTGGATGACCTATGAGCAGTGCTATCCCCGGGCCTCAGGTGATTTTGGCTGACTTGCCGTCCGCATTTTCCAGTGCGACAAACATGGTGGGTTTTACGATTGTGATTTTAGTTGTCTGAGGCTGCAGGCTGCTTGCTCCACATTTTGACCTCTCTCCCAAAACGGCCTGCTTTTGTTCAGCCTACAGAAGTTTCAGGTTATTGTTTTCTGTATTTTGTCCAAAGTGTGTAATTGTTGTTTGTGGGAAGATGAACCCCATCCCCCAAACAGTTTAGCTTTTATATCATTAACTAGAGGTCAAGATTTATTTATACTTTCTTGCTGTGATTGTAGACTTTAGTTACAACGAAAAACACAGGTGTACCATTTCCTTTTTCATACAATTTTTTGGGACACAGTGGTGTGTTTGCTTTTTTAATTGATGGAATATTTACTTAAAAATATACTACTTTGAAAAATGGAAACTCTAGCTTTATTCCTCTTACCCCGTGGGGTTTGGGGTTAAGCTCTCTAATGGGAGCCTAGACCAGGCTGTTTCCGGCTTTATCTGCAGATGGATCAGTTGAGAACAGCTCTATTTTGCTGTGGACTTCCCTTCTTACTTGACATTGGTCACTTCCCAGAATCTTCTTTTCCCTTCAAATTGGAACTGAACCTGTTTCACGGCTGCCCCTGCGAACACTTTAGGACATTCGCCCAGTTATGTTGATGGTATAACTGAGCAAAATCTGTTTTGCCTCTGCTTTGAAGATACCTGCCCTGACTTCTTCCTGCTGGCCAATTTCTGCTTAGTGATTTTTTCTGTTAGGCGACTTGATGTGTGTTTTCTTTCCTCTAAGTTGCAACTGGAGCTGAGTAAAACAAACTGAATAAAACAAAGGACTAAATATTCTCTAGGAAGGAGCTGATGAGAGAGGTCCAAATGTTTCTAACACCTTGGTTGTACAATGAGGAGACAGTTACTGATGGAGGCTCTTTGTTGTTCAAATCAACATTGGGATCCACCTTCAAGCTGTTTTTAGTTTTCCTTTCGCTCCACAGCAGAGTGAGAGTAACAGAAAATTCTCCCATTAGGCATCAGCAGCTCCCCTCCCCGCGATCACTTTGCCGATTGGAAGGGACACCTCGAGGATCCCTTCACGTCAGACTTCTTCTGGATGTGGTTTGTTTTGGTGCTGCTGGGATTTACCACTTTCCTTTACAGGGCCAGCGACTGAGGCAGTGGTAACTGAGCTAAGTATGTTCTGAAAATTAGGTGCCAAAAGCTTGTTCATGAATATCCATGGCAGCATTATTCAGAAGAGACAAAAAGTGGAAACAATCGACGCCCATCAACTGATGAGGGGATAAGTAAGGTAAGAGTATGTCTGCACAATGGAGTATCATTCAACAATGAAAAGGAAGGAAGTGTGGGAACAGCTATAACACGGATGAACCCAGAAAACATTAAGCTAAGTGAAAGAAGCCAGAGGTAAAGGCCACATATTTTATGATTCTATTTATAGAAAATGGCCAGAATAGGCAAATCTATAAAGACACAAAGATTAGTGGCTGCAAGAGGTTGGGGAGAAATGCGTGACTGCTGATGGCCATGGGGTTTCTTTTTGGGGGGATGAAATGTTCTAAACTTGATTGTGGTGATGGTTACATGACTCTGTGAATTTACTAAACACCATTGAATTGTATACCTTAAATGGGAGTTATGGGAGTTACGATATGGGAGTTAATTCTCAATGAAGCTGTTTTTAAAAAGTTAGCCGCCAGTCTCTGCCCCCAGGGTAGCAGGTGAATTGTGTTCTGTGGGCATTAGGCGTCATCTTTGGAGGGTCAGGTGCCCAAGATATGTCTGCAGAGACTCCCCACCATGGGACTCTGTGAAAGCTGGAGGACTTTGTGATGGGATAACCTTAGGTTCCCTGATTTTTTTGACATAAATTCAGGGCTCTGACCCTCAATCCATCTACTCTTGAGCAGGGACATTTTTAAGTGCTAGAAAACAATGATTCTGTTTTGTTTGTTGTTTGTCCTCTGACTCCCTGCTGTTAAAAGAAAAAGAATTTAGTTCACTTATTTTTAGTGTAATTACTAATATATTTGGGTTTATATCTACTATATTACTTGTTTCTTCTTTTTTCTCTTATTTCTTTTCTTCTGGATTGTTTAAAAAATATTAGTCCCTCCTCTAATAATTTGTTAATTATATTCTTTTATTATTCTTTCAGTGGTTGTTCCTACAGACTAAACATGGATTTGATTTAACAGTTTAACACAACATTGCTTTGATCACTTATCCAGTAAGGCTACAACTTTAAAGCACTTCAACTTCACCTGCTTCCTCCCAATTTTTGTATTTTTCTTGTAGGACATTTTAAGTCAATATACATTTTAAAGACATTTCTATTGCTTTGTACAAACAATATTTATATATGTTTATAAATGGGCAGAAGCCTTAAACAAGCAATTCTCCAAGGAAGAAATACAAATGATCAATAGGCACATAAAAAAATGCTCAATATCACTAATTATCAGAGAAATGCAAATCAAAACTACGATGAGGTATCACCTCACACCAGCCAGAATGGCCATAATTCAAAAGTCCACAAATGACAAATGCTGGAGAGGCTGTGGAGAAAAGGGAACCCTCCTACACTGCTGGTGGGAATGCAGTTTGGTGCAGCCACTGTGGAAAACAGTATGGAGATTCCTCAAAAGACTAGGAACAGACTTACCATATGACCCAGGAATTCCGCTCATGGGCATATATCCAAAAGGAACCTTACTTCAAAAAGACACCTGTATCCCGACGTTCATAGCAGCACTATTTACAATAGCCAAGACATGGAAACAGCCTCAGTGTCCATCAACAGATGACTGGATAAAGAAGATGTGGTGTATTTATACATTGGGATACTACTCAGAGTTCAAAATTTGTAGATACTGACAGGCACATGCAGAATAGATAAAGAAGATTATACTGTATAGCACAGGGAAATATATACAAGATTTTGTGGTAGCTCACAGCAAAAAAAAATGTGACAATGAATATATGTATGTTCATGTATAACTGAAAAATTGTGTTCTACACTGGAATTTGACACAACATTGTAAAATGACTGTAACTCAATAAAAATATTAAAAAATTAAAATCTATTATTTAATTTTATATTTATTTAAAATCAGTATACACTTTTATTTATTAAAATTTTAACTTAACCACGTATTTACCTTTTCTAGTACTCTTCATTCTTTCATGCATTTCCGTATTTCCATTTAGGATCATTTTTCTTCTGCCTGAAGACTTTCCTTTAGGATTCCTTTTGTGGAAGTCTGATAGTAACAAACTCTCAGCTTTTCTTTATCTGAGAACATCTTTATTTTAAAGGCTATTTTCATTAGGTAAAAAAATTTCATGTTGGCAGTTTTTGTCACTCCTGAACTTTAAATACATCTTTTCACTGTCTTCTGACTTCCATCGTTTTTTCTACATCTGTCTTGGTGTAACAATACAATGGTCAAAAATTTTTTTCTTCACGTTCAAGTCTTCTTTACTGGTTGCCTCAAATTATTACAAAGTAAGAACTGCTAAAGGACCCCTGTTTCTCAGTAGTGGAGAGGCAGACTTAAAAACCTAGAGACCTAGTTCTCCAAAAAGGTTACCTCAGAAAATGTGCTGGGAGTAGGGTAACAAAAAATTTTTTTTTCTGGTCCAGGATCACAGACTCCATTTAGTTATTATGTCTCTTCAGTCTCGCTTAATCTGAAACAGTTCCTTAGTCTTTATCTTTCATGACTGAGTGCAGTACTTTTGTAGAATGTCCCTTGCTTTGGGTTTGTCTGATGTCTCTTTGTGATTGAATCCAGGCTCTGCACCTTTGACAGGAATACCACAGAAGGGATGTTGTGTCCTTGGTGTGTTATATCAGGAGGTACATTTTGTCTTTTTGTCCCACTCCTGTTGATGTTAACATGCATCACGTGGTTTTCTCCACTGTAAATTACTATTTTTATTTCTCTGCAGTTAACAAGTAACTTGAGAAGACACTGCTGTGCTGTGGGTTGTTTTGGGCAAGGGAGGTGGGAACCTAGGACCAAGGTCAGTAGCTCCCAAGGGACGCCTGTAGGGGTCTGTAGACTCTGGGGTCAGGTCAGTGGCCTCCACCCAGAGCTAGATGGGGGCTGGGGTTTTAGTTTGGTCACACAGGTCCCAAAGCCAATCTGGCTAGTCAGAGGAAAAGCATATGGCAGGGGCTGACATGCTCGTTTTGCTGCGAATTAGCTGTGTGTGAAAACAAGTCCCTCTCTCTCTTTGCACTTCACTTTTCCATCCAAGTGGGAGTTAGATGGTCTAAGGTTCTTCACTTTTTGGCTAAAACTTTTGTTCTTAGCCCCTTCTGATAACAGAAGCCAGAAGCCTCTGAGGATTAAAGCTGGCCAAGGATCTTTCACCAGAAAAGTCACACACAAAATATGGGAGTGGGGCAATCCATTCAGACTGCTAAGGTGTCAGCTGGGCAGCATGTAACCCATCACTGTGCAGTATGTAACCCATCACTGTGCAGTGTCCCCTTGGGGGACCAAGGGCAGCTGGGTTAGGGGAGCCACTTCTCCCTTGTAGGGATACAGGCAACGAGAAGCCTGAAGCCACAGCTCATGCCCACACAAAAGCAGGGTGGCCTCTCCAGGACACTCATTCAGGGCTGATGGCTGCTCACAGTCCCCTAGATAGAGAATACTTCTAGTTGGGATTCAAAATGTACCCCAACCCCTCCCTCCTTTCTTCTTCTCCTCCTCCTTCTCCTGGCCTCCACTCTATACCCTGGCCCACCAGCTCTTAAGTGACAGCTGCTGAAAATGGATTTGAAGAATTTTGAAAAGAAACCCTGGGTTCCAGGGTTACCCTTCCTTTCTCACTGAACATCCCATTTCATTCGAATACTGGCATGACCATTACTACTTCAAGAAATCCTTGCTACTGTGCAAATTACTTAAGCTGTTACTTTTTAATGCCCAGATACAAATTAGCTTTGCTGAAAGTAGAGGTGGTAGAAAAAAGATGAGGGAAGGGTGTCACTGACTTCAGGATCGGGCTGTTGGAATGGGGAGGCAAGCACTGACTAAAAGGGGACATGGCAGTGCCCAGAAAATAAATGTGGCCTAATTCTGGGCCTGAATGGGAAGGCGGCCACCAGAGACCAGATGCCATCCATATGTCACATCTATAAAGAGAAGTTCCAGGTATGTGGTTCCCCCAGGAAGGAGCCACATGACAGGGCATAAACACATCAGTAGAATGAATATTTCTCGACATATCAGCCTGAGAGTCAGAAAACCCCAGATCTGACTTCCAGCTCTTCTCTGAAAGACCTATGGTCCTACTCTGCTTGACCTAATTAGCCAAGAACACCACCATTCTAACAGTAAGTTTTGTGAGCATCAGTGGCAAGTTCACAGTTGGTGCTCACAGCTCTGGAGACTTCCACCAGCAGAGCAGGCAGTTGGAGAGTCCTCCCAGTCACCATAGAGAAGATTTAACAAGTAAAAACCTGCAAACTCTTTATTAAATTCTCCCATTTCATCTGTACAGAAAAAAAACGCACATTATGTTCAGAATCTCAGTAACATCTCAAAATTACACAGCATGAACATGTAAAAACAAGGAACTGCCGGGATTTTATACATAGAAAGGAAAACCATTTACAAAAGAGGCTTGTTAATTTTACTTTTCCTTCTTTCTTAAAAAAAAAAAACAGTTAAAGGCCTAAGATCTCACACAGTATCTGTTGTACAGTCTGTTTTCCTGCTTGAATTGACCTGGGAACCTTGTGCTGGGAGAAGTGGCTCAGGAAGCCAGCTCTCCTATGGTCCCTCCATCCAGTGCACTGCAGTCTGACCGGGGGACCTGTTCAAACCATCCTCACATGCATGGTATAGGGCTTGCTGGGCTCTGGGGTCCAGGTGTCAACTCTATGTTGGGGGGAAGGCAAAACAGAATATAGAGGCACTATCTGAATCTTCTCCTTGCTCAGGGACATTCCTCCAATGCATGCTTCCCAATATCCCTACCTGTGAGTCCTGGAGGATCTCGGGAAGGAGGAAGCTGAGGAAACCACTGTCAGGATCCTGTCACCACCAGCCAGAGGAGACCGTCCCACCTTTGTGCTCCAGATGGTCTCCACAGTGATGTCACTATTTGGCTCGGAGAGCCTGTCACTTTGAATAGTCAGTCTGGGTTTGCTGAGGACTTATCTGTTGTCTGAGGTCTGAGCAGGAAGGGGGATTTGGCTTCAAACTCAATTGCCCTGACACGTGACCCTGATCCTAGTGGAGAGGAGGACTAAGAGAAGAGTAGTTGGAGAGATGACCAGCCAAAGACAAGTGAGAGAGAGAGAGGCCAGAACATCAGTTCTGGCTCCAGGCCTTTTGGGAATCAAAGACTAGTGGGGAAGAGGTGATTCAGGAGTGGAGTGTCCCTAAGGACCAGGTTAAACTCAGGGCACTGGAACGCTGCATTTTATAAAACTACTTAAGTGCTGCCCAAATGGTGAGAATAAATAAAAGGAATCTTTGAGGTTTTTCAAATTCTGAAGAATGTGAAATACAAGTAAACATACCAAAATGCACATGATTCAAAAAGCCATATTCTTTTTGTTCTGTGGCCAAAATTTAGTTAGAATGTGTCAGGTTATGTTGGCTGGCTTATAAGGGTCTTTATTCCTGCTTCCTACTCTATATTTGCTTGCTTAAAATAAATTATATACGGAGAAAATTTATTTTTTGGTGAGGGAGGGGAAGAAATGGGAAGCGGAGGCTTTTCTCAGAGGAACTTGAGACCAGCTAAAGAGGCCCAACAAAGCAATTTCCTCCTCCCCAAGTGACTCACGCTAGTAGGGATCTTTGAGAAAGAAGCGGCGCCAATAGCTCAGAGGTGGAGCAGAAGTCACACTCATATACAAGGGTGAATCTTCCCTTGGGAAGGCAGAGGGAAGTCAGCACTCTGATGTACATGGATGCTACAACCTCTTTACCACTGCATTCTCCTATTATGTGACCTCAGAAAATGGGGAGAAACGAAATCTGATGGCAATTTTCTCTCGCATCTTCTAGGAAAGTAGAATCTCTCTCCCTCCCCAGTGACCCAGAGAAGAGTAAGTGCAGGATATGAGGTAGCCACAGGCCTACAATGGATTCAAGTCAACACCTGCTCACTAAATGCGAGAATTCCCCTGGCTTCTAAACATGCATTGGCTCAGAACAAGCTGACAGGAGCCACAGAACTGGGCCTGGTAGTGGTACCAATTTTAGGGAACGCTGAGGAGGGCTTTCCTGCTGGAGTGAACCCATGCCTGTGCTATGGCTCCATCTCGGTGCATCTTGCCAGCAGTCTTCTCTTGGGACAGCAGCGATAGCAGAGGAAGGCCAGGGATGCAGCCGCGTCAAGGTCTCATGCCCAGGGCCACCCTTGTGTGCAAGAAGCTCCGTTTGAGGGAGCAGTCACCCTTGTTCTTGACATTCTACCCAGACTTTGGATTCCTTGCACTGCAGGGCCTCCTGCCCGAAGACTGACCTCCTGGTGCCTCTGGAGTGTCGTAGAGCACACTGAGTATGAGTCCCTGAGACACTGGAATGAGCTGACAAAGCCGGATGGGTTCCCTAGCTACTGTAATCTTTAGCAAGTGCTTGGAGCCTTGGCCTTGGCCAAAAACCCTACCTGCTGCTTATGTTACTGAACGTGGGCTAGACGTCAGGAGAACAGGTAAAGGACGAAGTTCGTCATCAGCTCCTCCACTAGGGCCATGGTTTCTTCTTCCTGACTAGTTCTTGACTAGCTGATTTACCCAAGAGGTACCTATGAAGACAGTAGCCAGAGGTGCCCCAGCACCTGTTTTGTTACACCAAATGAGGTACAGAATGGATAGAGCGTGGCCACTGGTTCAGGTGCTGCTTGGCCCCTTGGATGTCAGAAACTGCTCAAGATACGACCTGGGACTCTCAAGAATCAGTCATATGAAAGCAATCTAAGCAGGAAGGTGATATGCTTTCTAGCAATGAGCAATCCAAGATATGGGCAGACTTATCCTTTATGTCTATTTGGATCATTTCTAAAGGTGACAAATGTTTTGAGAATCAAACTCCTTTTCAAACTTCCAGATCTGCTGCAGAAACTGAGATCATCTCCCAGTTCAGAAAGAACAAAAGTATCAAAACACATTAAACTACAGAGATGTTTTACATATATTGGGAGGGAGACTGCAGAGATGGAGAATAGTACCTTTACACTCTTCAGATGGGGAACATTTATTCTATTCTGTAAACCACATGAGACATGTCAGTGGAGGCCTCTGTTTAGATGACATCCCCAGTTCTCAATCCCAAGCCCCTACCATCCAGGTAGGAACCCCTAGAGGTGGACTATCTAGACTAGCTCAACTCAGTCCAACAGGGGTGGTAGTAGGGGGTTGGTGCTTAAACCCCAAGAATTTCAAGTTTTATGAGACTGAAGAATCCCAGGACAGCTGCTGAGAATCAGGAAGACACTAAGAGCATGACTGAAGGGACCAAGCAGCTTAGAAGCCCCTCTGGTGACCTGCTGTACTCTAGGCAGGGGATATGCAGCTGGCTTCTGGAACCCACTGCCTCCAGGAAGGGCAGCAAAAAGGAAAAAGAAAGAAAAAGGAGAAAAACCACAGTATTCAAATATACGTCAGTCAGATGAGACAAGGAGTTATTTGGATCAACTGACCCACAAACTGACCTACTTTGTACTGAACACATTTCAGGGAAGACAAATGTTGAGTAGGTCCCATAGCACATGTGACAGTGGCAAAGAGGGGCAGGGCAAGGAAGGGCGCATGGTCTATGTGGACAGTTTTAGGCACATGATTTATAATACTCTGTGGACGTCTAACAGGTTAATAAAATATATATTATATAAATATATCTCCTACTGTACACGTTGCCCTCTTGTGCAGCCACTGGACTCCATGCCCCACACTCAAGCCAAGCTGTGCCAGGTTGAACCATGATGCCTGCACTGCTGTCTTTTTATCCTCCAAACCTGTCATCTCTACATTGGAGGGATGAGGGAGGTTGGCCAGGAATACTACTTTCATAAAGCTCAGATTCGGGAAAGACTGATGAATCATCAAAGTACATTTACCCAACGTCTACTACAGTGGGTGCACGCAGCAAATGGATAGAAAGGGAAAAAACGGAGAAAGGCCTCCATCTTTTAATGTAATAACTTTCCATGCCCTCTCCACATAGAGGCATAAAGGAACCTGTCTGGGAAGGTGGCCTTGAGCCTGCAGAAAGCTCAGGTTGGATTGCCAGTCACACCCTGAGACCACGCTAACTCCTTATAAGCCATTGTCTCTGACCTGCCTTGGTGCCTGAAAAATAAAGCAAAGTCAATCAATACCTTGCTCCTCCTTCCTGCCCTGAGCTCCCTCCCACTGTAGTCACGGCCTCCTGGTGAAGCAGAGCACTTCTGGAGGAACTGCCACCCTAGCAGGGTCAATCCGAACTTGACAAGAGTCCTGCACTGGCCTGGAGAAGGAAAGATCACTGTGTTCCTACTGCCTTGGGCCTCAGGGTTCAGGCTCTCAGTGCAGATCAGTGGACTTACCATCTTCACACATTTTTGATCCCCTCCCCAACCCACCTGCCCTTGGCCTAGGGAGCTCATGCTCTACTTCACTGAGGTGAGGAGATGACAGAAATATCCATGGCCTTGGGGTCTTGACCAGCAGTGGCTCTACTAGGGTGGGAACTGGAAAGCATCACTGTTTCAGCAGAAGAAAACAAGACCCCAAAGTGGGCTGGTTAGTGGTTTCCCACTAGGTGGTGAAGTCCATGGCCCTGAAATGGGCCAAAGGTGCTTCTGAGAAATAAGCAAGACATCCCAGTTATAGCATATTGGGTGGTGTGTTTCCCCGCTAACGTCCTGCCTTCATTTTACACCATCACACAGAATAACCCCATTGCTCAAATCAAGCCTGGAGGAGATGTGTTACTATATACATTTTTTTTTAAAAAATTTCTTTTTTTCTTTTTTGGTGTTTTTTTTTTTAAAAAAAAAAATTTGAGTTGCAGGTCAGGTGAGTTGGTTCTGGAAGTACTGGTAGTTCCATCGGTATGAGACTTGTCTATGGGCAGGTAAACCCAAGTTTGCCAACAAAGGCAATACCCAAAGCGGCCAGCTGCTGCAAAAATGGTCGAGGAGGAGGATACCATGGACATGGGCGAGGTCTGAGGTGGGACAATGCAGTGGATACCTGCTGCTGCTCTAACATGGGTGTTGGTGTCACCTCGCAGAAGGACGAGGTGTGTGGGTACACTATACAGGAGGGCTGTACAAACTGGGCACTGGACAGGTCGTTCCTCTGGTTGTCAAGGTGGCTCTACCTGTCCTTGAGCTCTCGTGTCACTCGCTTAGTGATACGTCCACACATCAGGCCAATCAGGAACAGTATGCAGATGCTCCCACTGATCACAGAGAGAATGTAGTTCTTTGACGGGGATGTCATCACTTGCATGGCGAGGTCAGAGAAGCCATCCGCTGGGGCCACCTGTAAAATACACAGCAACATCATCCTCAGAGAGACATGGGCTGGGATGCTGCTCACTCTAACTTGCCCCTCCACTCCTACTTTAACTTGTGTCGTTTCTTTTGGGAAGAGAGGAGGATAAGACACAAGAAAACCAAACACAGAGCTACAACTGTTTTTCCTGATCATAATGCTGTATGTATCTACCACACAAGAGTTGAAAATGCAGACAAATACAAAAAGGTGGAGTCGCATACAATTCATCACAGCGATCGCCACCGCCTGTGTAATACCAGCCCTCATATTGAGGACTTGACATGTTGGGCCCTGGCAAAGGGCTCAACGCATTTCTATCATTCAGTCTTCACACTAAACCTGGTAAGTAGATTCCATTACTCCCAGATTACAGATGAAGACCCATAGGCCCGAGGGGTGGAAGTGGTCAAGTGACTTGTACAAGGGCATAGGTTCTCATGTATTTTGATTTATTTCCTTCGTATGTTGCTGCCTTTTTAAAAACAAAGAGAGAAGTTGAGACACTGTCAGATGCTAATTCTATATTGACTTGTTCTCATTCACTATCAAATCATCAGCACTCCCCCCACCAAAAGCAACACGCAAACATGACCTATGCTGACCAAATACACTTAACCACTCCCTCAGTCGTGGGCACTCTAGTCTAAACAGTTTTCATCCTCAGTTTTCCTCACCGCTTTCTTCACTGGACCTGTGTGGTGGCCTGCCATGGCAGAATCAGGACTGGAAGGTTCCCCAGGTATACACCAACCTGTTCTTTTTAGTTTCAACTTAGTCTGGGTGCCAGAGAAGGGTCCAGCTCAGAGAGGCTGCTTCTATGCCCATCCATGTACTCAGAACACAGCAAGGGGGGGGGGGCTTCAGATTAACGTGATTTGAGCATCAACATTTGCCAACACAAAATAAGCAGTGGAGTCACCCTGAAGCAATGTTTAGCGGCTCAAAAGCAGAAACTGATGCGGTAAGAGACTAATTAGTGTCTCTGTTGCCCCATCTGGAGAAAGTGGCTCCAGGCAATTAGAGCCCAGGAGTCCTACAGGTGCACTGACAGGTTTTTCAAATACACTTACTGCCAGTCTCACAAGGACAAGGAGAAGTGAAGTATCTTGAAGAGACTGGGAAACTGAGAGGGGACGGTCACTTCAGGGAATCCTCGTCATTACCTTCGCTGCGTAACTCCACATTTCAATCCGGTCATTGAGGCGTTTTTTGCACTCAGGTTGTAACCTCACCCGCTTATCCTCCAGAGCCTCCATAAGGCAAGACATTTCTGTGCAAGAAAAGGGATAAGAAGAGTCTGAAACTGTACTGAACAGAAATTTCTGTAAGGTTGGGGAGAAGGATACCTAACCACCAGAGAATTCAGATCTGTAGGCTACACAAAGTTAAATCCAACCTAGAACATGTGACTCAAGATCTAACATGGAGAAGGATATTCAACTTCTAAGGTTGGCTGTCCAAAGGTTGGCTGTCCAGAGTCTCTTAAAACCTCTCTCATTTTCATTGGACACACACGGCTCAGAAACAACTTTACACCTGTCCAGGTTCCACCTCACACAAAACCTGTCTGCTGAGCCCAATGTACTGCTGGGGAAGTTGCTGAAGCTGCTCGAGGTTGGACAAGTCGGGGAAGAGGGCCATGAAGATGGCTAACTTCTGCTTCCCTAATAACTCAACTTCCTCTTTTCTTCAAATCTTTGCCTCTGTCATGGCTAGAGCAATTCAGACCTACAGGATTATTCCTAAATTCATTTTGCCACAAAGGTCTAGTCCCAGCATCAACCAGGTCCCAAGAGGCTGCTGTCTATGCTACAGAACAACTGATGTCTCGAAAGTCTTTGCTCCTTCCAAGACAGTTCAGACAGGGTCAGAGGGAACACAGTGACTTACGACGCCCTCGGCCAGGGGTGATGGCTGCACAGTGGTGTTTAATGTCCAGGGCACAAGCTGTATGAAGAACTGGGTCCACAAAGATGTCTGCTTTGCTTTCCTTCAGCATGTTTAACACTTCCTGAGAAGAACAGATCATTAGAGAGTTTTTATAGAGGAAATATATCAGCTCTGTAGTCTGTAAATACTTTATATATAAACAAAAAGTAAAGGAGGGAAGGCTGGGCAACATGGTGATGATGCAAAGAATGCAGTCTTTTAGCATCCAATTTAACTCAATAAATACAGCTTGGGGACTGAGTGTATGCAAAGCTGTTTGCTAAGCAAAGCTGTTTGCTAAGCAAAGCAGGGAAACCGTAAGATTGGAATTGAATTTGGCATTTTGGTAAACCATATTATTGAATAGTAAGTGTTAGCATTTATATTGATTTAATGCAGTTATTCTGTTACTCTAGGAAGTCTGAAAATGTGAAAACTGAAAAATCAGAGTAATATGCTATATTAAAACTCTCAAAGGGTGTGTGTATTTGCGAAATGTTTCCCTTTACCTCCATCATCCTCAAAAGAAGAAAAAAGAATTGATAGAGCATAACTTCTACTGCAGAAATAATTTTTATTTGAGTTTAAAGATGTTCTGAACAACAGGAATATACACGTGATAGAACTGAAAATCAGCACTGCACTCTGTTTATACATGATGGAATCATAAGAGGTAAAGCCTGAAATGCTTTCTTAAATAAAAATTAGTTTGCTCTCAATAGAAAGACTGTATCACAATAATAAAAACAAATTAAAAAAATTGAAATATTGTTCAAAAAGTCTTCCTTAAAGTTAAATGTGATCATTTGATGAAAAAGTAGTCAAAGGAAAATACCTGGATTTAGCTTTCAGTCAACTCCTACCACTCCTCAGACCATGTGGAATTAGAAACATTTTTAGCAGATGAAAATATTTGCACACAATATTCACATTAACTTTAAGT